>NW_026571515.1:25834270-26584270 GCF_026225935.1 Boleophthalmus pectinirostris
CCACCATCTGGAATGTACTATATTTCTGAAGTAGTTAAATAATTAGTTCAAAGATCAGTTAGTTCAAAGATCTTAATTAATTAGTTCAAAGATCAAAAGGGTGTTTTTGTGAAAACTCTGGTGTTTGGGAACTCTAATGTTAATACTATATTGAGGTTCAAGTAGCCTACAGACACATTTATATTTATTACAATATTTCAACCTCTTCATGATGATATGATAACTATTACTTTATTACATTTTTAATCCTGCATTCATTATACGATGCTGTTTTGGGCCTAAGTTTCATCATTGATGTTTAATGCCCTCTTCTGGTCAATAACAGAATCACACGAAACAACATGCAGTTAAAAAACACTTTTTTTCAACCATTTATTTTACTTTCTGTGGTTTGTTATTGTACTAACAACAGTATAATGGTGAATGGTGTAATGGTGAAATTATTTTTCAGTACAAAAGTGAAAGTGGCATTTGCTTAAAATATCACCTTTGCTGATTATAAAATAGAACCATTAGGCATCCTATTTACACTCATCACGATTAAATACACTCATATGTACATAGACAAATATGTACTGTGCCCTGCTATTTTCTAATATTAAACAAACCTCTCATATGTAAGTACTTTAATATTCAGAAAGGTACATTCAGTGCTAAACATTTTTTGATAAATAATTTGACTGCATGAGATTTACAACACAATATTCAAAAATATGTATGCTGCTATAAGAAATTTAGCAGCTGAGACATTTTAAAATGCAATTCTTTTGTTTTGTTTTGTTTTTGTTTTTGACTGTTTGAATAACCAAAAATCTGCCATATTATAATATAACCTCAGGTGTTGGCAGTCTAGACTCTCTTGCCTCAAAGTCATGTGGTTTTAATATCAACATTAGTCATATTTAGCTCTAAATATGTTAATGATATACAGCTAGTACTGTGCAATGAAGGATTTAAATACCCTGCAGCCCTTACTAAGACTTTCCCCCATTTGGTTTAGACTTCTTGTTTGAGTTTTTCAATGCTGTAGTCACCATCGTGGTCTAGCTTGGAGAGGGTTTTTCTGATCCTTAAGGCTGTGAGGCGGGCTGACGGACTTTGGAACCAGCACTCTTTCATGATCTTCACAATCGCTGCCAAGATCTAAACAAAAGCAGACATGTCAGAACACCATATAACACCATACAATTAAATCATATTTTGTTTCTGCTTAGTGTCCTGGTCAGTATCAGGACTTACTGGATGGGAGTGCAGCCTGTTGTGCAAGCTGGGTCTTTGTTGGTCTACACACACCACCTTTTTCATTTCTTCAAAACTAGGATCTGATGGCACCAAGTCAAAAAAAGGAGGTCGATACTCTTCAACGATCCCTGACAATTAAGAAGGAAAAATAAGAAGTCATAGTGGGGTTTTTTTGTAGTAAAACTTACATGGTATTCAAATAAGTTTCCAGGGAATACACAGTACAGACACTTCTTTAGTAATCTAATACAATTGTATTCATTATATCTAAAATAGCACATTTATGTTGGCTGATGTGGGGGCTTTAAGTATGACTAAATAAAAATGCAGGGAAGGATAACAATTTCCAGGAGGTTGGTCTCAGACAGTAATCTGTAAAGCCTGTTTAGTCAGGTTTGTGTGTGTGGGGAGTGCATGTGAACAGTTTGTGTTGTGTAAGTATATGAATGCGTGTGTCCATGTGTGCATGTTCTTACACAAAAGTGTGTATAAGTTTCTGGACTATATACAGTCAAGTGCTGACACTAGATAAGACTGTTTATAATTACTGCAGTGCTAATCATGAGAGAGGATAGCAGAGACAGTCACAGTCTAGGAAAACATTAGAGTGCTGAGAGACATGAGACCAACTTCATCCTGTCTATACTTTTAATATTTGCCTCAATAAGAAGGTACCCAAGGCATTGAAATTAAAATTTTGTAATTATAAAAATCAATAGTTGGTTGCCCAGTGCTAACCATTGACAATAGTCCTGCGGCTAATTTCCCAGAAAACTAGACCCAGGGCCCAAATGTCAGTTTGTTTGTAGGACTCAAAGACGTCCATTCGAATGGTCTCATCCAACACCTCAGGAGCCATGTAACGCTTAGTGCCAACACGAGGGTTGTTGCCCACATCCAGGTAGTCATTTGACTGGGAGTGTATCACTGCTAAACCTGTAAAATGGGTAAGTACAAACATGTGAGTTTAACTTTTCATCTTGGGTTAACTCACATATAGCGTGTGTCTGTCTCTTTATAATATGTGTCCATACCCAGATCAGCAATACAACACTGTCCATTCCTCTTGACTAGGATGTTTCGGCTCTTCAGGTCTCTGTGTGCGATGGCTGGTTTTTCTTGAGAGCTTACGATCTCAGTGTGGAGGTGAACCAGGCCACAAGCCACAGACAGGCACATCTTCAGGCAGCTCTCCGGCTCCAGACTGCTGTACTGAAGAAAGTCATATAGGGAGCCCAGCTCATGGAAGTGCGTGACCAGCCACAGCTGTGTGCTTGAGTTCTTGGATGTCATGTCAGAGGCTATAAATCCTAAGCAAAAGAAGAATGTATTGATAGTAAACTATCATAAAATTTTATTTAGAATTTAATTTTATAATCTGCTGTACCAAGTATATTGTCATGCCGCAGCTGCACAGTGTTATAGATTTCAGTCTCTCTGAACCAGGATTGCTCATCTCGGGATGAGAAGATCTTCACAGCTACACTCTCCCCCATCCATGTGCCCCTCCAAACCTCGCCATACCTGCCCTTACCTAAACCAGGGATAAACACATCAACAGTCAAGAAAACTTTACACTGTATTCTTAATAACTGGATATCTACAACTGATACTAACCAACACATTCCACAAGAGAAATCTGTCTTGCCATCGTTCTTTGGACTAGATATGGCAACCCTGTGCCACTCCCTGATGTACAGAATTCATCAAAAAGATCCTAAAAAAAGGGTCAAGTGAGTGATAAATCAAATAAAGTTCATTAACTGTTTGCTAGTATGCTCCCTTACCCCATATGTTGGGTCTTCACCATGTGGCATTTTCAGCATAGTGACATCATGATCATCAGAGTTCTTGAGTTTACAATGAGTACGGCGGAAACGAAGGAACAAAACCACACAGAACACACACACTGCCACAATCAAGAGGAGAAAAGAAATTGCAATCCACACCTCTGGGTGAGCTGGTACCGGGGGACTGGTGGCTCCATCTATATAATGCAACATAAGCATTCACACTGGTTAATCACACAGCATTTCTCCAGTCATTCAAAGTTACCACAAGAGGGTGCTAAGAAGGCATGAGTGTTTACATTATGTTATACTATGTATGAGAGGCAAAGGTAGAATTACTAACCAATACTGGGAGGTGGCGTAATGTAGGTATTGCACAGAGCTTTGTCTTTGCAGCAGGAGACAAAAAAGCGCTCAAAGCTGGTATAGCACTGCTCCCTGTAGTTGTGTGCAGAGAAGCAGCCCCTCTCCTCCAGACCGTGCACCCTCATGTAGAAACAGTAATCTCCCCTGCACGTCCCGTTCACACACGTGCCTTTTTCATTCTCACATGTACACAAGAGTTTCTCATCTTCCATGGCACCTATACATAAGAACAGTGAAACTATGCTTGTTTCTTTGACTTACTTGTGATTAATAGTATTTATATTTATAATTAGTAAACTTTTTTAAATTTCTAATATCTTAGTTTATGCATACGATTTACATTATTACAGTATTCAATGTTGTACCATATTGCCAAAGCACATTTTGTTTACCAACAATGGTAATAAAGCTTTCTGAACCTGAATAAGTCACAACATTGTTAGATTCACTTTAAAAGAAAATACATTTTAAACAAGCTTACTTGTTTCAGTAGCTGCAATCCACAGAAAAACTACAGTTACTGCTACTGAGAGCAGAGCAGTGTGACCCATCTCTGTAACACAAAAAGGAATGGTCATATACAAATGAGTGTGTTGATATTTTCAGGACTAAAAGCTGTGGTAGTACAAGTCGGGGCTTTTTGGAAGAGGAAAGCATGAGGTCAAAAACAACAGTGCGTGTGCTGTAATGGTGCTGAAAAGGGGTTCAGGGGAAGGAGACAGAGTTTGTGTCTAAGCTACAGACTCCACTGCCCGCCTCAGAGTAAATATTGATGGTTGAACTTCCTGCTATTGAGAGGCCCCACCCGCCAACAGCAGGACCCAGCTTGGTTCATTGTTTAGGGCTGCACTGTGAGGGTCACACAAGAGGATAGGGTCTGTAACACCCATGTCTAACTTATATGAGTCAGTTATGAGTAGTTTTATGGTACAGTGGATAACATAGAACAATAAATAAAAAACTATCTTGAGATGATTTCTATAGTTAGTGCTGGCTTAAGACAGTGCACCCATAACAGACCATAATGTTACATGACCCTTAAACAATACATCATCAATATTTTCACAACACAAATGCATGTGAACAGGATGGAAAGACTAGTGGCACTGTCTTATTATCAATTGCAGACCCTACATCAGAAAAGTTACACAGTGCAGATTAAAATTACTTTAATTCACATTTTTAAGTATAAATCTGTAACTAACTACTTTCATTATAATATTTCTTTATATCTACATAATATATCCTTTCACATCTCAAAATTACACACAACTTGCCAACATTTTTAGTTGTGCTTAAGTCAGCAAAAAATGTGGTTTTGTTACAACGCACTGTGGAAAAAAATATATCACTCTGAACTGTTGCTGCCACGCATTATCAACTTTTCAAATCAATGTGACACGTCTCTGCACTGACTGAAATACACAGGGTATTCTATCTTTAGATTTCCTTTGTGTGAGTGCGTGTGTTAGTGTGAACTACAGATCGCAGTTGAGAAACGCTGCACTGAAATGGAAGTATAAAACCACAAGGCTTTTTACCAAACAATACATAACTTGAACCTTCTACAAAAACTGTACCCACAGCTTTATTAGGAGCACTCTGTACCTAATAAAGTTACTTCAAAGTTGGTGAGAATTTTCACTTGTTTATCTTGGAATTTACTTGAAACTGCAACAAAACATTCTGTCCACTTCAAAGCTTGTCTTGTTAACTTCAAACCTCACAAACAATGATTGTATGATCCCAATAAAGTGATTGTTATTATAGTTAAAGTCTCTGCTCCACTCTATTCTAATGTTTGAATTTGCAGATAGTTGTTATGACTGGTCAATAAGATGTTCTATATACCTATTAAAAAGAGTGGGAATCTACTGGTAGTGTAAAATTTTGAGAATAGGGTAGAGCTCAAACCCATAACTGGTTCATTTATCAGGGTTGCTGTCATCTCATGAAGTTAATGGGGAATAATCGTGTTTTCCATCAGCCTGATTTTAGGCTCCAGCACACTTCCTCTGCGGCCCTGTGTATGTTTGTCTACAGTTTGCCCAGCACTGCACCCGTGGGACCCAAGAGGAAAAATCCTTTGTCATCTCTTCCTCTCATCTGCACAGAGAAGCAGATCTCTCATACCATCTGCATGACTGTAATACAGCTTAAGTTGCAGATAATGACAGAGAAGCACTTAAATCTAAGCTCCTCTCCCCAAATCTTTATAGCAAAATCACTCCTCCATATAGTGTATACTATACAAACACACATTCACATTTTTGTTTGGGTAATAAGGTACTAATGTGAATATACGTGAGCCAGCAATAATGACCGCATGCTGCCTCGCTCACTGATGGTATCTTATAGGTCTGGAGACAAAGCAAGGCTTGGCAGGCTTAATGGCACATTCACAGACTGCATGCTCTCACATGTACCATCTACAATGAATGCATGTCTGAAAGGGAATAGAGCACAGCTCGTGTCACCATCCATATTGGCGCTCCAGGTTTGTAGTATGTCTACAACTGTCAAATTTAATGAATTAACTTTGAGAATAAACAAAAGGATTAAACAAAGGAATATCCATAACAATGAAAATGGGAGCAAATAAATCAATTTGTAAAATTTGTGGATACAAAATAAGGTTGATATATTCCTACAATTATTCCTACAATCTATTTTTAAGAGCCAGTGGATGAAAAGTGAACTAGTAGAATACTTCAGAGGATTCAGAGCACACCTGTTGGTTCAAGTCCATCCTATGTCTGGCACCAATGAATTAACCTCTAATTTAACAGTAAGTACAGATGTTGTCTTATTCATATAGCTCTACATCCTTTATGTTATACAGGTGATTTAAAACATTTAACCAAAAACTTTCAACTTAAAAAACGAAAAAAGCCTTTACCTGTTTTCTGTTTCCTTCTTTAACTTGACACACACGAACGCCGCACGTTTCCCATGTCAAAGTTACCTCGCAACTTCGCTCTAGAACCTTAGTTCACAATCAGACCACTGACATGTCGCAAGAAAACAAAGTTAAACGTCCCAGCTGCAGATGTTTAGTCCCTCACATCCTCTCTGACGTGGAGAACGACCAGGAGACATTTGTGGTAAAACTTTGTTTGGTCCTCGTTTGTCCTCAAATTAAGAAAAAATCTTAGCTTACATGTGGCTAGCCGCAGCAGTCGAAGCTTTTTATAAAAATCAAGCGCCACTGTACTTTACTTTACAGCTGCTGACTATCTCATCTCCACCCAAATCTAAACTGATAAAATCACGACACGAACCGCGATTTGGACCCCAGGCGCGCTCTCTATCCCCGCTCGGATTGCTCCACGAGAGGCGACAGGCTAAAATACCCTTTTCCATCCAAGTAAGTGGACGCAATTTGGTTGTTGTCGCTGTTGCCGATCTTTGCCGGAGATTGTAGATTTTGTAGACGGCGTACAGTGGTTGGTTGTCCCACCCCTTATTGTCCCTCTGTGGGGCTGCTGCTCTGCCTGGAATGTGTTCTTAGCGGTTTTCCTGTTGCTTGCGCGAAACCTCTCATTTTCCTCTTCCCCCCGTGGACTCCAGGCTGAGCTGCTAACACAGGAATGCGCTTCAAAGAGCTCACACAAACAATAACATTTTTGTGTTTTATCACTGAATTATAGTTTACACACTCCTTTATTATTGTGTACTGCTACTGTACTACTACTAACCAATTAAACTTTTATCACTAGCGTTATCACTGCAGCTATATAGACTTTAAGAGGGGCAGTACCTTCAGCCTTAACAATGACATTTTTTGGTTTTAGGAGTATGCCAGAGAGTAACAATGGAGAAACAAAGAGGAAAAAATGATGATGTCTCCAGTGGATGGACAGTTACAGTCATCACAAGGCTTTAAAGAAGGTATTGATCCTTCCCATACTTAATTCAAGTACCTAGAACTATACCTGCTTCAAGGTGAACTATGCAACTTTTCTGGTAGGAGGTCTGCCATCTGCTTGTCTTCATGGAAATGTTATGAATAGTGTACAATATTCTACAGTATTACAAGATTATGTCGATTGAACCTACAGTACCCTGTACCTTGGTGAAACACTAAAAAAACAAACTGTTGCTGACCTATAGGCTGTATGTGAAATCCCTTAGTTGTCCAGGTAGAATCCATGGCAAAGGACTAATTAAATTTGTCAACTGGACAAAAGTTTATTTTTTTATTTTTTTGTTTTATTTAGGCTATATCTAAGTTCCTTATATGTAACTGTAATGTAACTGAATGACTAAACTGAATGACTTTAACTGTTGTTACTGTTAAAAATATTGTCCTTGTCTTAAGAGTTAAGCAAATATAAATCACAAAACAAAACAAAAAAAAGTTAAACTTGAGTTCGTCTCTCCAATATCTGTCTTATCTGTTTTGGTGAGCTAGTTTTTATCATGCTTATGCCCAATATCGACCTTTTACATACCAGAGAGATGTGTGTGTGAAAGTGCTTCAGCGCAGCACTCAGATGCATGTCTTCATCAGTCTCTAATATAAATTCCCCTACTTGTTCTCATGCTCTGTAATCTGCACTGCTGGCAGAGGTCTGCAGACACAGCTGGAGGCTCTCACATCATCTGTCATGTTGCAAAAAGTGCAATTTGTTGTCTCACATATCAGTATTTTATATTCCTTAGGAGTATTGAGAGTGATTGGCAGTGATACTCCCACATCTTGGAGAGAAAAGTCAAATGTCCTGTTGTTGCTCTTGATTAGGTTGGTGCTGCTTACAAAGAAGCATTGTTCACATGCAGACTTCTGAGCATGTTTTAGTGAGGTTTTGTAATTTATATAGTACTTTCTGTATGTTCATATTACAATGACTGAAGTTGGGGGGTGATTTTAGTAATTTTCCACCATTACAATATAAAAATGAATGCTAAAAGCATAGTGTGAGTGCAAATATAACAGTGCATTTTATCATTGCACCATAGATGTTTTGACATGTACTCTAGTTAATACATTTTTGCTGACCTTGACTTGTATAGTTCCTTGTTTGAGAAGGAACTAAGCCACAGTCAGATTAGTTAAATAGTTCAATTAAACCTTAACAATAATCTTTAAATTCTGCCACTGTTGTATATGAAGTACTTGTTATGTAAAGTTAAAACATATTGGATTAAGAGATTACTGCCCCAGGTTCAAAAGCCAGTCGACATTAAACCAGGGCGCAAATTATGGCCTTCTTAAGGAGCTCAGAGTAACACTATTGTGACGTGCCACACTGCAGGTAGCATATAAGCATGTGCTAACCAAAGAGTAGTTTTATTATCTTATGTCTATAAAATAGTATTCATTTATTTGAAAAAAATTTAATTAAAAAAATAACACAGGTGAAAAAATAATGCTTTATTTTAAACAAAAATGCAAGTAAGGTTTATTCTCTCTCTCTCTTATTTGTTAATTTACCAATAAATAAATGCTGGTTTTGGATGTTACTTCCATCAAGTGTTTTTTATTATCCATCCCAATCACACCTGAGAATCATTCTGTAAAAGAGTCCAGTTGTTTTGCATAGATATGTGTTGTACCTGAGTTTTAATTACATAGAGAATCTTAAGAGCAAGCAGTAGTTTCAGCAGCTTTGACCCAGCAGAAGAGACACTCCAAGCATCTGGAAAGTGAGGAGTGAGTTACTGTGTTGACTTTAGTTTATTATCAAACATTATGTGAGGTATATATGTTCTTACTAACATTCATCAATGCTATGTGAAGTTAAGACCAAAAATCAGAAATATTGAGTCTTGAGCCATATTATATAATATCATTAGTCTGAATGTCATTGATGGACTGCTACTCATATGCATTCAAAGCAATATTTCCAGAACTGAACACATTAAGGAGTTTCTTCTATGTCACATCCAAGTATTTAATTTACCTGAAACTGAAAAATTGTACAGTACATCATTGTCACTTTTTACTGGACTTTTTACCTGACTTCTTACTCTTGTTGTCTTTCTTGTCTTTCTTGTCTTTCTTTTCCTTCTCCTCCTTCTCCCTCTTCTCTCTTCTTCTCCTCTTTGGCTTCTTTGTACTTCCATACAGGAGGCTCCAGGTAACCCTTCTGATTTTTCTTCTTTTTCTGTTTCTTAGGAGTGGGCTCTCCGGTCTTGGTCACTTCGATCTTTGGGATGCATCCGGAGGGGAAGATGCTGTTCCTGTGTGCCATGCTGCGTGGGATGAAGCTGCGGCCCCCTGTGATGCTCTCCTTCCTCTCAGAACAGCAGGATGTAAGTGACACGGATGCAGCAGACACCAGCGAGGGGGAGGCTGAGTGCACAGAGCCAGTACTGTGGGACACAGTGCTCTCCTCTAGATCCTTTACACTGTGCTTAGTTAACAGTTCAGGTACGGCCAGGCGCCGCTTACCCATTTCAGGGGGACTGGTGGGGCAGAGCGGCCGGCAGCCAACAGCCACCAATGGACTGTGAATGCTTGTAGTGATCCGCACCATTTGATCCATAACTCCATTGTCCTGTGGGTCTTGAGGAAACCTAAATGAAAGGCTGTCTCTGATTCGCTGACGTAGTTTCTGAGTGGCAGTTTTGGGAGCAGTGGATTTAGCGACCAGATGTTTGAGTTCAGGCCATTCAGGTACAAAGCTCTCACAAAACTGTTCGGCCACAGGACGAGTCTGCAGCCGGCGCAGTCGAAGCAGAGTCTCAAACCTGCCAGTCTTCAGCACCCAGTCCTTCAGCCCTTTGCCCTGCACCAGGTCCATCGCGTGCACATCTGCTCCTGAGTTGAGAATTAAAGATAAATCTCAAAATTTCATTGCCAGTTGATTCCTGCCTTTATCATAAACTTACCATGCATGATTAGAGCAGACATGCACTCCTCCCGTCCCTGCAGACCGGCTTTGATGAGGGCCGTAAACCCTCTGGGATCTCTGACCTCAGTGTCCACATTAGAATAGTAGTTAAGGATGTAATTTAGAATAGTGATGAATCCTAGTTTTAGAAGTTAATATGTTTTAGTTGTATTGCATTGCATTGGTCCAGTATGATTACAAAGATACATGCACACATGTTTAATATTGACACATACCAGCTTGAGCAGCTATCATGAGGGCAGTGTTTCCATCATTATCCTGGTGGTTGATGTCGATATATGGACACACATGCAGAGAAGTGACAATGTCCACATAGCCTTTGCTCACAGCCAACATCAGGCCATTCTGGAGCACAGTAAATGCAGCATGTTTTAAGAACACATCACATTTTTATTTACTATGTGGTATTAATACACTGGCACTCACCCTCCCATTGATGTCCAACTCCATGACCTCCTCCCGGGTCACTCCTCTCTCCATGATGCTGCGCAGGCCTGGGGCGTCATTTCTCCTGCATGCCTCATACACACTTTTAGGGGCCTCTGTGTACTTCTCCTCCCGTTCATAGTTGGGAAGCACAGAGTCGTCCGAAAGTACACTTCCCGAGTCTGAATCATCTGCAAAGAAGTCTGAGTCCTCGGAAGGACCCTCGCCCAGGTGAGGGTCATCGTGGGCACAGGCCATGGCCCCTTTACAGAGGAAGGGTCAGGAGAGCTGCAAATCACCTACATCTAATCATACAATAATACTATTACTAAATGTACTCAAAGAGCCAAACATTATCTTTATAAACTTAAAAATTTATTTTTATAAATTATTGCTACTATTACCCCCCACCCCCATCATGTATAGTTGTAGTGGCCTGAAAAAGCCTTTGTGGTAATCATGGTGCCTAAAGAGGATGACCTCAGGCCTCCTCAATGGGGCTGATCCTAAACTAAGTCAGGTAAGCTGCCTTTATAACTGGCTTCAGTAATAGTGTTGTTATGCCTATTATAGACCACAGGAGCAAGGTAAATTTTTAATCAATCATTTAAAAAAAACGCATATATAAAATGCACACTGATGAAATCAGTAACCTTTTGCATAAGCCGAGCACTGTGCTGAGAAAGCCATATGGGGCTAGCAGCAGTGGAAGACAAAGCTTACAGCATCAGTCCAAGTGTCTTCTGAAAGTTACACTTACTGCAGCTACTTATAGAAAAGCTACTGTTAAAGCAGTAAACCTTCAGGAAAATGTGAACCTTTAGATTGTATAATCTGTGTAATTAAATCTAAATCTCTTTACATGGTGTAGACTATTCTTAGCATAACCAGGAAGTTGAATGATTGTGACTATCTCTAGCTAGATATAAAATATTGTCATTTTAGGTCTAAGATTCTGTTCAATTTCTAGTTAAAAGATCACAGTGATACAGTTATATCTTCACGGTTATGCTGAAGCAGATACTTGACAAATGCCTAACAATGCTTTTTTCTTTTATTCACTTAACTACCAAAACAAAATAACTTTAGAGTCTCCTAAACAGAAGAACAAAAATTATATACAGGCTTACCATTTTCGATGCAGCCATCTGTTTCTGATCTTGACGTTCAACCATCCTGATGTAACTTCAACTGCTCCTGCAGACTTTAATTAGACCTAAATTGACTTCATGTTTCCCAAACTGACACCAGCCTCTCCCCTCCCTTCCACTGACCAGTGAGATGGCTTCATTGGCCCACAATCCGTCACGTCCCAACATAGACTTCACTATCCTAAGTCAGGCAACATACATGTGCTCTCTCATCCCTGATTACTGAAGATTTAAGGATTAAGTCAAAGGAGCAGACAGGAGCCAACCGCACTGCTCTTACAGTCACTTGACTTGAGGCTTGGCCATCGCCGGCTCTCTTTCAGCCCGTCTGGAGTGTCAGAAAAACCTAAAGGGCTGTGAATCATGGAGCCTCCTCAGTGTGAATCATGTGTCGTGTGTCATGGGACATGGAGAGGACATACTGCCTCTGTTTTCTCTGTAAAAACCTTTCACCGGGCCAACAAACTAACTGTTCCTCTAAGCCAGTGTCCAGCTAGCAATTATTCCCTTGACAGAGATTTACCTGGAAACTATGAGTGAAAGAAATGAATCAGTTAATCCCAACAATCAGTTACTGAACTGATCGTATAATAATTTAGTCATCGGGATGCATTATAAAGATGCCATATGCTGAGAGAAGAGGTTTTATGACTCAAAGTAAACCAGGCAAAGCAGTACATGTAACAAAATGCCACACAGAACATGCTCTTTTGTGCTCTAAACAACTCATCTAAAGAATAATCTTCAGCAAAACTATTGTTATTTGCTGTCCTACTGTAAGACTGGTCCTGTAAAAGAGGATCCCAGGGTCAATAACCACACTGGAAAACCTTGAAACACACAGATGTAGCAGAAATTGGAGCATGATGACTACAAGCACTCATACTACTTCACCCAATAATTACCTTTGAAGGTGGTTTAAGTACATGTGTGTTGAACTCTGTGCAGGGAATAGATTTTAGTTTGGAATTAAGACTGCCCCCTTCTGCTCAAACTACGAACTACTTATTCAAACATTTTAGAAAACTTATTGTAGAATCCCTGTTTCATCAATGATTTTACACTACAGACATGATAAATCAGTTGAACAGCTTTTTAAATGTTAACACTATTTTGCACAACTACTTAAAATAGCATTAATTTTCTCATCTCTATAGTTCTATATTTTGTATCCCATATCTTACTACACAGTTTGTAATATTGAAGTGACACAAATTGACTGAATAGGAATAGTTGATATTCTATGTTTAGACAAGAGGTTGTGTACTACTGCTGATATGAAGCTCAGGAAAAGTAAAAAAAAAAGTTTCAGGGAAACGATTTATAGCCTTTAAAAGGTCATAGTAGTAGGAAGGAAGTGTGTTTGTTTCAGAGGGCGTTACACATCTTGCATTGACTGCACTTGTTTGACATTCATTTGAAGTTACAGGATATTCAACTATCAACCATGAGGGGGCAGCAAACTTCACATAACATGAACCAGGTTGTTACAAAACATTACAAATTCTTAAGGAAAATGTATCTTAAATCTCAATTTAAAATTTGTTCATATTGCAGTCTTCTGATTGTACCATTTTCCCTATTAAGATCATAATGGATATTGAATGATTTTGTTCTAGTTCTGAAAATTCCTGCCCAAGTTGCTCACTCAACACTTCTAAAGAGATCCAGATTTCACCCAGATGTCACAATGCTACCCACTGGAGGCCAGTGACAGAGAAGTAGAGCTGAAAAACAGTGTTGGGAAGTGGTGATCTAAGTTTAGCCAGCTTAGTGAGTGATGCTAAAGACACCCATGTGCTCTGCTAATATTAGACTATGAGCAGTTTATTTGTGACTCTCACTCTTTTGTTCAATTAACTTCTTAATTTTCAACTCAACAATATTATTCCACAGAAAAGTTTGAAATCTCCCACAATTAGGTGAATGGAAGGAAGCAGGAAGGAAGCCTAGCTGCTTTGTTTAAGGTGGGGAGGAGTTTTGGAACATTTTGGGCAAGTTATTATTAAGTGGTAATTGGAGCTGTTGGCTTTGTTTGTGTTGAACATTTTAGATTAGAGATCTTCTGCGGAGCTGACACACTACTGAGCCAAATTTAGGAGAGTTGCAAACCTTTCAGGACTCAAACCACACTTAGAGACAGCTCATTGTATCTCAAGGTATTTCATTACATTACCTAATTCTTTGATGTTATAGTGACTATAAACTCAAATTGTTAGTGCACAACTAGCAGTGTTTTTTGTTTTGCTTGTAAACCAAATAGAAGGCAATTCATTTTTTTCACAGTGCAAAAACTTCTCTCTAGTTATTTTTGCATGAGTCATCTCCAGCTCCATGTCTCTATTTAATAAAAACAACCAGAGTTTGACCCGTCAGACTGACAGAGGAGCGTGCAAATACCTTTTCAGTGACTGGTCATCCTCCTCCTATCTCCTCCACGTTTGTTTTGTTATAACAAATGCGAGCCTTTTAACTTGTGATGAATGTATCTAGTGCGAGCAGAGCTGAGCAGTTCTTTAGTTACAGTTAGGATGCGTGTGACTGTCTTGTAGCTTCACTTCAGGGGCTGTGTGTTCATACCTTATTTGGGGCTGCCCCGCTCTTTAAGAGTTCACACAATCCATGTGTCACTGCCTCAGACTGGGGCATGATCTGAGTGAGGAGCCCTGAAGCCATGAAGAAAAGACCGTTTAATGCAGGTGGGACTAAAACAGGTAGAGACTGCTGTAACTAGACGACTGATGGAGGGAGGAGAGGGTTTGGGGAGGAGTGTTGGAGTAGTACAACCAAGGGAAAAAAAGAAAAGAAATTTTAAGTGTGATGGTTTTCTCCTGTTCACCGTGCACCATCCAAGCAACAGGAGCTCATTCTTTGCTTCTTATTGACAGTACCAGGTAGATGTGTGTCTGTGGTGTTGCTGCTCGGGACCACCTACAGTTGTTTCATTTGACTTTCCACTGATAGAAGAAGAAGAAGGCTGAATCTTGTGACTCCTATCTAAACAAGTTTGCGTCTAGTCTGAGACATGCCCTCCTCGTTGTGGATCAATTATTCATGATATTTCCTGTGGAAGCAGCCAGACTGGAGTGGCTCCGCTCCCAACAGTGGCACGGTGCTGTGACAGAGAGGTCTGGAGAGTGAAAAGGTGTGACTGGTCATCTCAACTGGATGCTTCAGACAAAATGAAGGCACTGCAGAAGAACCAGGGGCGCACAGACCAGATGTTGGGAGCCATGGCGGACATGCTAACTTCTGTGGCTTTACCCAATCAGCAGTGGGTGAGTTGTTTGTGTTTGTTACTGGATGCTTATATGAAAGCATAATACCGCACGTTCAGATTTAAAACAATGACCATATGGAGATGATTTTCAGACTCTTGTTCTGGTTTTTGGTGCATACAGTGTGTGATGTGGCATGGCCCGGATATGCTCATGCATTATAGCAGAACTAAAAAGGAGAGCTGAAGAAGGACTGTCTCTGTTCAGTGCTCTGAAGGAATCTTCAATGTTGTCAATGACCAGCACTGACCAAAGCATATGACCATAAACATACAGTCATGCAGCACCAACTCGTCACTGCTGCTATGTTTAACTACATTCAAACTTTCATATTTACCTACTATATTATAACTTATCATCATTCTATAACCCTCTGATGTCTGACTTAATTTTGCTTTATTCCCAAAAATTATTTGTTCCTATTGATAATCTGATTACTATCTCTGGTATGCTCTGGACTCTAAGATCTTGTATAAAAGATACAACATCTGTCAAATTATTTTAGGTGATACCTTAAAAGTGAAGTGTTAAAAGATAAAATCTACTAACTATACCCATCACTTTCAAATCTGTGTTCTTACTTGTTTATCTACAGCATCTTCCCCATCACGCAGATAGCCGTAATAACAATAACAACCATCTAATCTGTTCTTCCAGAGGAGTCATGATTCTGCTTGACTCCATTTAACTACCCTCTGATGCTGCTGCCTTTTAAATATGATCGGATCTTCCCCTCTTATCCTGCTCTGTGGCAGAAGTTGGATCTCAGTGATTTCCACTACATTCCAGTCCTGTGCGTAATGGAGAAAAGGTTGAAAAAGATGCAGAAATGTGGAAAAATGCAGCCACTGGTATAATGTTATGCGGTTATGTGGCCGTAAACCTAATCTTACCAAGCTTCCTTCGGGACAGACTGAGGCTCCGCTGCTGACAATAGCTCTGTGTGTGTGTGTTTATGTGCGTGAGTGCAGGTCTCTGAGGGGGCCGAGCTGGACCTCCCATCGAGCGAAGAGGAAAAGGGGCCAGTCCTGGGACAGTGGGACCCAGAGGCACTGGAGTGGGAGCAGAACTCTGCGGAGGAAAACCTAGAGGGGACAGACCAGACAGGTAAGACCACATAGTCCCTCTGAGCATGACAACCCCAAAACCTAGTCTAAACATTGGCCTCACCAAACCTGCCCAAGCTGAGAAAATGCTGGTCCTCACAGAAAGGCAAACATTCGAAAAACGTTATTAAAGGGCTGTATGGCAAAAATATGTATTTAAGATAGGACTTCCTCTTTTTCACAATGTGGTGTTGATTTGCAGAGGACTGTACAGTCATGTATGCTATATAAACGCTGTAGATATGTAAATATGTAATATATATGATATAATATATATGATATCTTGAATAATGGTGCATAATCTAAAATGTAAATAAAATTGTTATCTCGTTACATTCTAGTCAACACAATGCCCTTACTACTAAGTACAAATGCATCATATGAATTTCCACTTTATTTTGAATACAGTTTCCATCAGTGAATGCTAATTTGAGTCAATCTTGAAATGAGACCCATCTACTGTATCTTTTGAGCATCATTAGTCTGTAATAATCATAGCCTATCAAATTGCAGTTACCTGTGCAACATGGTGCATTTTCCTCTTATTAAACTCCACCCTGGATCCCCTCTATTAGCGCTGATAGCACTAAATGGCTGTCGGTAATGGCGTACTAAAGTTTGTGAGGCAACAAACTTGGTGAGTACACTTTCCAGATGGAGGGAGAAAACATAGCAGCTGTTTTGCTAACACAGTTCTGATTTGCCTGTGAAAGTCTTGCGTGCATAACCATTTTCCTTGAGTGAGATTGAACAAAAGGATCTTTGTAGCTGGCTCTAAGTTTGTGAGTGTGTGTATAGTGAGGTTTAGTGCTATGTACCGTGTGGCTAGGCCACTAACTGTTTAAGGAACAGAACAGGACAAAACCACTCCACTGCAGAAGATGCTTGTCACTAGTGGTCTTACTTAGATGGGGTTTACTGTTGCTGAGGTGAATGCAGCCAAATATTACATTTTATATTATGTATTATATTAGTTTTCTGCTTGCAAAGAAACTGAAGAAATGCATTATTCAAGTATGTGTTGAGGGCTAATGACAGAAAAACAAGATTGCTTTTTCCATTTCCAGACAGGCTCCTTTGCTCAATTGTTTTTGTGTAGTCCAGTTTCCCCTTGATGCAAAATTGGATGGAAAATCAATGAAAGGCATAAAACATCTGAACCCTAACAAGAACACACTGTATTGCTTGTCCAGGACAAATGCTCGGTAGATCAGTGCAACCATTCACCTCTTCTCTGTTCCCACTCCAGAGCTTGTGTAGAGTGAAGTGTACTTTAGCTGAGAGCACATTGTAGTCTTTAGTCATTGGCCTCATCCTTTTGGACTTCTGATGTTTTTGGAAAAGAACAACTTAATACATATTGTTACTATTGTTATTGAGGAAGTGCTGGAAAGAAAAAAACCCAGGGCCTTATGACTGTGAGGTGAGAGTCATAATCATTGAGCCAAATGTTAATTATTTACTTCTAATGTTTGCAAAATGTTGGTAGTAAAAACATGTAAAATTACATAATACCATATGTCAATGTTGTGAATAATGACTTAATGACTTAGTTATAAGTTACTATTGATGCATTTATTGGAGTGAGTTCTAAGAAGGAGCAGGAGACATTTGGCCTTTGCTGAAGTGCCAAGGGTCACACTGTTGTTTCTATCTCTTACATATGTTTAAGAGAGACGAAAAGGAGAGGGCCCCTCTCTCTTTAAAGGCTGCTTCATGGGGCCATAAGAGCCTCATCTGGTCTGTGTTAGGAACAAGATGTCTGCTACAGTGGCTCCACTCAAACCACTGCCAGTTTTCACTAATTTAGATCTCAGTCCTTATTCTTTTCTTTTATCAACTCTTGTGTATTTCACTGTGCTATTCTGAGGCTTCAGATTATTCAACAGTTTAAGCATCATTGACATGACAAAGGTTTGAGTATCAAAGTTTGAGGCATTTATCATTGCTTGCATTAAATGTAGAACATAAGTGTAAGGATATGTTATTGTAATCAACCTACTTTCTGTGTAAGTGCAGTAGGTTCTGGATCCAGACAATAAAGCACATCAAACAAGCATCCTTATTGGTCAATCACAGATACTAAATCGTAGCATACGTTGCTCAAATGTGGAAGACTTCTTCTTGCTAATACTCCTGCATGATACAACATTTTACTTGTTTTATTTCTGGTACAAAATCCCATGGTGCTTTGCTTGTTGATTCTGCAGAAATATAGGCTCATTTTAAAAATGTTGTGCTCTTAAACTGCCATGTTTATTTTGACTTGAATAGACTTGAATAGACTTGAATAGACTCTGCATTTATTTTTTGATTTGTTAATACACCTGTCACTAGCTCCCATATCAGAAATTGGGAGGGCAGGATGTGGTCCTGACCACAATATGCAGTATTGGTTGGCCATGCAACTGTTATTCCAGAAAGAACAGCAAATTAAGCAAATATGTATACTTTGAAGCCAAGATCTCCCTGTTGCATTAAAGTAAATAAACAAAACATATGGATACCAAAGCTTGCTTTTGAATTTCAACATAATTTTATTTTGGAAATGATAATTTTACTTTTGGAATACTGGATATTCTATAGTTACATTTGGACATCAGTTTGATGTCTTCTGGACTCTTCTCTCTCCAAGTTCCTTAGCTCTCTCGCTGACCCCTTGTCTCTTGAGGTTATGCAATAGTGGTCAGTGATGATGGATGATAATCTGCATTCATACTTTGCCTGTTTTTCAAGGTAAATACTTGAAAACCTCACTAACAGGAAGCAGTAATGAGCTGTTATTCTATTCTGACTTGGGTATGTTCTTCTGCAGTTAGTTTTTTATACTGTTTAAAACTATCACTGGGTTGCATTGTGACCTCTTAAGACCTCTTGTTACCAAACTGTTACATTTAGTTGTGTATTATTATAATCTCTACTTGATCACAAGTCATATTCTGCTTCCTAAATTTCATTGTTTATAAAAATGTGTTCATTATATTAGGTTTATAAGTTATGTTTTAAAAAATACGCTTGAATGAGAAGTTGGAGGAGCATCCAATGCCTAAGGACTGAACTGTTTGCAAGTGACCTTAAATGGCCACATGACGGCCATACTGTAAAAATAGAGATACGTTTTTACTACCTAACATAACCAAGAGATGCAAGTAGATCTGAGTTTTACATCTAACAGTAATGCCTTCATCTATGTGGCTTGAAATGAATCCTCAGCTTGAGATTTTTTACTGCTAGATGTGATTTTAAGATTCTGCTGTCTTTCTGTGTTTTGCTCCAACAACATTGAAATCCAGTGTCTGGAAAATACAAAACTTAACACAAAAAGTTGGTGCATTGGTGCAGCTAAATGCAGAGAGAGGATTGCTCAGGTCACTGCAGGTCAGTCCTCCTCAGACCATCTGGCATTTAGTTTTTCACCAGAGGAGAAATTGTATTATTTCCTACAATGTATTGAAATTTATAATAAAACAGTAAACTGTTTATAATTACACATTGAATATTGAATTAATTCTAGATAACAACTGATTAGACATAATCCCATCCAGTTAATATTACATTTAAAATAATATTACATTTTGAAACACAGAAGGCTTGACATTTGTAGAGTTCTTCTGTTGAATCACAACATGTTACATATTAATTAAACCATTAAATCTGAAGTGTTTCTGTGAGTGTTTTTTTCTAACATATTTTCCTTTTGTTCTGAACTGTGAACTTCAGGCCTGCACAGTATCTTTCTGTGCCTACACTCTAATCATGTCTTCAGAAAGACAAGGCATTCAGATCAGGGAAAGTCTGTTCCTTAAATGTCATTTTAACAATTTTATATCATACATATCATATAAATGTAGTGCACCTTGAATAGGAGAACTGATAATATAAAAAGCTGCACTTTAACTAAATTGTAATAGGGTTGTGTAATTGCCATGTGTCTTTTACAAGGGCACTGACATTTGAACAAGATTCAGTTATAATCATCAATCACTTTTTAATCAAGGGGTGTTCACAGCCCTTCCTCTGTCAAATAAATGTGTGTGTGGAGCAGACTTTAGAGGAACAAATTAGACTTTTTTATGTAAATGGCAATGATCCAAAATGTGTATAATTTATGTTAAGGAAACTCATGTTGAAAGCAATTTTACTTGTTTTTAATGAAAATAACAAATTATCTTATATATATATATATATATATATATATATATATATATATATATATATATATATATATATATATATATATATATATATATTTATGGCTCTGTTGGTGGCTCTGTATTGTCATTACATTAGTAATAATTAGTAAGTTTAGACTGGCTTTAATAATATTTTGACACATTTTATAATTGTAAATTCTAGCTTGCACTGAGTAAACATCATAATATACCAGTAACTACAGTCTTATAAGTTATTATTGAATATGGCCTGCTTTCATTTTCCATTCATATGTAGTGTGTTGATAATACCTCCTCTTAGAGTAGACTGTGTGGCACAGTGGGAGGTAATGCATAGTGTTCTTCTGCACTCCATCTCCTCAGTATACACTGGACTCTGGCAGTACAGTCTAATTGGACAAAAACAGCTTGCCTGTGCACATCAGCAGGACAGGGCCAGACACCTTACAGTGCTGACTTCTGCTTCTTGGTGGGACTAGTGCCAATACACCCCCAAAACTCTCCCTTGTCCTGGCACTGGATGTCCACAATACCAGTTTGCCATAATTGGTGCTTCTCTCTGAGAGGAAGGAAGAAAAAAGGGAGGCTATGGGAAGTGAAGTGAATGGAGGAGGAATATTTTGGCAGGATTTCAAATGGCTGATGGGGTGAGGAGAGGCTGGAGTCAGAGGGGGATGGGAACATACTGAGATGCTGTGTTGTGATAGATGTACCTGCAATTATGCCTATAGTTAGTGCCTAATCAGTTTAAGTGTGTGTGTGTGTTTATATATTAATCATGAATAGGTCAAAACGAAAAATACCTTTGCTAACAAGTACTTACACCTACACTAATGTATCTTTACCTTGAAAGATATGCTTAATGATGTGTTTAATTTATTATAATTGTCAATCACAGACGATGGCACTTACATAAGATTTTATTTTATATTTCATAAACATAACCTCTGTCTCCTCATATGACATTAACATTAAATACTTCTTACTGGTAACAATTGTCATGTTGATTTATTCTTCATTGGCCAAGTTTATGTTGTAATTTGGTGTTTTGGTTCTCAAGGTTATTATCCAGTCATAAAACAGAATCAGCGTCACAGGAGTCTCTCATTTGGATTGCCACTTTCAATGCTGAAATACAGTTGGTTAAGACCTAAAATACCTCTCTCTGATCTGTCTTGTCAATCATAAATTAGTGCCGGTGCAGCCTCTGCCGCTTAGTGAGTTAATTCTGGAGGTTCTGAGCTTTCACATGAGGCACTGCCTATCCATTTACTGAGACTGAGAAAAACTTATGTCCTCTATCTATTGTCTAGTCCAAATAT
Source organism: Boleophthalmus pectinirostris (assembly GCF_026225935.1). NCBI lineage: Eukaryota > Metazoa > Chordata > Actinopteri > Gobiiformes > Gobiidae > Boleophthalmus > Boleophthalmus pectinirostris. The sequence continues at coordinate 25,855,984 of NW_026571515.1, forward strand.
ATAGATTTGTTTTTGTCATTTCATCTCAGCCTCGGCAGCTCTCAGAGTGTCTCTGCTGCCCACATATGTTTAAGCATACATGTGTCCATGAATCAGAAGCGTTTCGTGTAGGAGCAGCAGTGGAGCCGAGAGGAGAGATAAAAGCTGGAGATGAATGCGTGTTAATGCACGCTGCACCTCACATCCCCTGCTCCTTCTCATTTGGGAACGCACACACTAGCCAAGGGAGGGACATATTTTCCATATGTCTGTGAACATCTACTGCTTTGTAATGTCTCCGAGACCAAGTGTGAGAGACAGTTTATTTTTAGGCTGTATTCGTAAAGAGATGTGATATCATACATTGGTGGATAATTTCAGTATATGAGGAAAAACTGAGGAAATGTTTTTGTGAGTAGTTTTAGTTGTGGTTTATTTTTCACAAAATGGTGCAAGCTATCAAGCTAAAAGCTTACAGGAGTCAATTTTGCATACAATAACATAGGACCTTTAAAAGACTCCTGGTTCTAAACAACAACCTAATATCCAAATGAATATTTTCCTGGATTATATTTTGACTTTTGCTAAATATTCTTTGTTGAATTTAGAAGATACATTTATGCATTTATTTCTGAGCTGATTAACAGGACTGCATACCCCATAAACCATTTGCTCAGTATTGTACCCTGGAAATATTCACAGACAAAGCTATCCATTATTTCATTATGTCTATGCAACAGGTACAGTCACCCCCTATTGGCTGCCTTGTGTAGCACGCTTCTTGGGGCTGCTCTCTTAAAAGCACATAATACATCCTCCTTCATTCCCCTCATGAATTTTAAATGCATCTCAAGTGAACCCTTCCTTACTGCGTCTCCTCTGTGTCGAATGATAGCACGTGCTCAGTTCACTCAATTTGTAAGACTTTATCCTCGGATTCCTATCCTCTTGTTTGATTTCCTTGTTCCCTTTGAAGCGCTTTCTTCTACTGACAAATCCATTGTTTCTTATGGAGCTTTGATATGCTCTTTAATATTGTTTGGCAGACATGTGGGACAACATGGAAGACACTGTGAAGCTCTGTTCAATAATCCTCTTGTGATTTGCTGCTTGAATCATTAGTCACTCACTTAAAGCAACTGTCGCAGGAGTAGAGGTTCTAGCAGTTTGCTTTGTGCAGACTGTCTCTTTACTTGTAAGTAATAGAAACAAGATTTTGGCAGTTTGCATATGGATGTGGTTCTTGCAGCAATCTAAATACTGCCTTTTTAGAGATGATTAGATCAAATGTTTTTATAAAGCTTATTATGCAGAAGTAAATGTCACCTAATACATGCCTAATTATGTAAGATTAACCTAGTATTTAAGATTTTGTTTGATAAACCAATTGTACCCATTACTAATTCCATCATTATAAATGCCTTACACCAGAGCAAGTTTGGAAAAGATCGTAGTGGACTTTAATTAAAATGTTGCAAACAGTTTATACAATTGCAATGTAATTTACATGCTTAATAGTAGGTTTGAACAAAAAAATTATAATTGTATGAATTATGTTTTTGACTCCCACACAAAAAATAATCTCAAAATGTTACTTTTCTACCTCACTGATTAAAGGGTCTATTGATATTATAACAGTTCAGTTTTATTTATTTATTTATTTGATAGGAGCAATGCATAGTCACAGGCAGAATATGAAGCTCATGAGATACAGTTTTACATTTCAGGCATTCCCGCATTCAAACACATTCGCATACAGATACAATACAACATTTACAGGTGGGTTCAGCTTTGGTTTGTTTTTAACTAGGCCTTGAGTCTCGAGGTGAACAGCTTAAGCTTTGTTGTGCACTGTAGTTCAGGTGGTAGTGAGTTCCATAGTTTTCCATGTTGATATAATCTTGATTATACATAATATATTGAACATACAGTAAATTATAGGGAAAGATAACTCTGTTTAGCCTTTGAAACATCAAAGATCAAAGATGACTGAATATTTGCACTGTAAGCGAGTGAAGACAAACTGTGTTGCAACCAATAATTTTTCAGTTATTGTGTATTTAGCTTGTGTTTCTAACGGGAGAGGCTACAGAGCTCCTGTTTGTTTTGTCTTGTGAAGAGGATCAGAACACTGTGACATCAGTCTGCAGTCTCCCTGTCACTTTGCAGCTTTGGAGAGGGCCATGTCAGCTCTTCCAACCCTCCACTCTAGGGACAGTCTCCATCCCTGCCCTCAGCCCTGCACCTGTGAGTGGGTGATCGCTGACGCAGGCGGCCTTTGTTTTGCAGTAATCAGGAGATGATTTCTGTTCTCCCAATTGTGAATGAGATTGCAGCCTGACTCATGAGCTCGAATGCTTCAGGCTGTTATTTGTTTTTTAGGAAATAATTAGTTGGTGGGTCACCCGGAAGAGAATTTCTGAAATTGTTGATTACTTTGTATCTGTCCCCTCCTGAGGTGTTTCTCGGGATAAACCTTGTCACCCCAAGACATTTGGCTCAGTATGACGAAATGCGCTATGGACAAATCCTTGAGAAATAAGGCATTATATCGACATGTATGTGCATGGACTTCACTGGTAGTTTCTTGTATTTCTAAGAAATCATCAAATGATCTTTTTCTTTTTTTATGTTTCTATAATACAGCAACTGAATAATCTCATATTAAATAATTTAGTGTCAAAGACTTGAAGACATAAAGAGAAATCATTAAAACTTTAACTGCATGTCTTTGGATAAAATTAGACCAACCTTATGAATTGCTTGTCTCCATGGAAATGCTATTGCTTTACCTGTGATGTTTTATAGCATGGCATTACCGGTAGTGTCATCTGTCAAGCAGGTGATGCCCGTGGAAAGACATGTACGATTATATTAAAAATGCATTTTTCAAGACATTGCAGCGATGTGAAATGTTGTTTTGTGTAACATTTTAGGCAAAGCATTAACATGACATCCCATAAAAAAGTTACATAGTACAGCTTTAATTAATATTTGTAATATACTAAATCTTGTATAGCGCATGTACAGTTCTCTGTCAGTACTAAACTTCATTGTGTGACTGAATGACAGTCAGAATGTCTACATCATGAAATCTGAGTCCTCTGCCCCACTTCATGGAAACGCAGAGCAAAAAGGTCACTACGCTAGCTACACCATCATAAACAGACAATCATTCAACCTCAGTATTATCCTGTGGAGGAAATCCCAACATACATGTTAACTGTTCTTTTACGAGGCATTCACAGCCTGTCTAACACTGCAAGAGGCTTACTGGAAAATACATGACACTCTCAACCTAACACGGCCCCTCTTCTGTAAATAGCATTATGTATCATTGCAGCTTGTTACTATTCTCAGTGAGTGTACTGTATCGGGTGGTCTTTGGAAACATTACTAAAACAAGACTTGCCCTGTAAGTAAGGTTAGGATGCATGAAGGAAGTAGATGAAACACAAATAGGGGGCGTGATAAAAAAATAAGGGGTAGAAGATTATAAGAGTAACGGAAAACAGGAAGACTGAATATAAGGGGAGTGGGAACCTTATCCTGGAATAGGCTGCAACCAGTTAGCTGCAAACTCCACCCCTCTCTCTTCCCCCCTCCCCTTCTGTCTCACTTCACTATCTCTCTCTCTCCTCTCACAAGCAAGCTCCCAGCCTGTCATTTGACCAGGCAGTTCACAGAGGCGCTGCACAGCACCCAAAAGAAAACACCGCAAGGAGGAAAGAAAGCCCAAGCGAAGGGGAGAGAATAGAGGAAACAAGCTCTCTGAACAGCATGATAAGCTCAGGGGAATATCTACTCAAAACCTAAGATTGTGGATTTGATTCTTGCTACATTTGTGGATTCCCCCTTCCGCGTGGGATCTGGGAGACTTACCTTTTTTGGGAGTTGTGTAAAAAGTTGGAAGAAGACACATTTTTGAAAGCGTCACTGAGGAGAAGAGTAGGAGCGAAGAAGGGAGCAGGGAGTGTGGTTGGCCATGCCCACCTCTGCCCATGATCCAGCTACATCATGAAAGGGGCCCATTACCATCACCATCGGCATCACCGGGGCTGCGGGTGCCAGCACTTATTCCGTAAAGTCCTAGCCAAGTGCGGCTGCTGCTATGCTCGAGTCAGAGGTTAGTAGATTTGTTTGAATTTATTAACTCATTCAACCTGGGTCTTTCTTCGCTCGCTGAGGCGTCCACCCACCTCTCTTTTATCTCCCTTCCCATTCCTGAGAACTCTTGATTTAGGTGTCTGTCTCTTAGCACTCACTTCATATCTATACTTCCAGATAAAGCAACAGATGTGTCTTCCAACATACAGAAATGACATGAAGAAAGTTGGAGTATCATAGGCTTTGAATTACACAGCCCTCCTTTATGTTTTTACTGTCATATTTATGTGTGGCACGTGGATGGATGTAGTGCTCAGGGTGACTCTGAAACATTCCTAGACCCCTAACTGTGTGAACAGAACAAAACTGTCATAATCCCACCTCTGAGTGTCTTTGCCCATACCCACTGTGTGATGTCTATTGTGATGGAGTGCAGGATAGCCACAGTCCATTAGAGTAGTCCGTAAACACCAAGAGGAGACGTCGCACTGGGTCAAGGCCTCTGTAGTCATGTGACATTGTTTAAGTTTTCTGCCAGACTTACTGTACAACCTCCATCTCAACTTTAGGTGATGTTTTTTCATCCCAGACGTTTGGATAAACAACTAGTGTCTAGTTTACACTCAGGTGCCATGCTGTGCATTTGTTGTTCGCTTTTACAATTCCCTCACATCAAAGGGGTAAACACTGTGCTAACTGACCCACTGGAGCTCCCTTACATAGGGGGCCGATAAAGTGGGCTTTCATATTATTGGTCAGGGTTCAGGCTACATACCTCACATTCCTTCACTTTAATCTCTTATGTAATGGATATTCTACTTTTCCATAGACCGCTACTCCCTACTGCGCTACCTCTGTATTGTCACTACAAACAGAAGGCAAGAGCCAAACATGTGAACAAATGGCACACTGGAAATAGTGTAGGAAATAGAAAGAGGAAGCAATGATAATACTTCGATATAGTAATGCTTTAATGTTTAAAATTGTACTTTCTGATAGTCGCGGTGAAGACTTCTTGAGTACAGGGAGGTGACTATACTTCCCCTAAAGATACCACATTTAAGAATTACACTAGTCTTTTAGAGCAATTTAACTATTGATGTGAGCTTGTAGGCAGCTTAAAAGCCCCTCACACACACTGTAAAGTGCATTTCTATGTTACAACCACCGCTCATAAACTTTGGCAAACCTGGCCGTGGTGAGCTTTTAACTAAATAATAACTTTAATGTTTGCATTGAAAGTTTAGACGACTGTAATTGAACATGGTTTATAACCCTCTCCAGAGATGATTGTAACCTGTTAAGGATGACAACCCAGGCATTGTTGTGATGTTTACAGGAAAAACAGTGAAGAATGAGGGCCTCTGTCCGGGGAAAGGACCTGGCCACCTCTGGCTAACCCATGATATTAAAGAACAATAGCCCCACATGAGCTGCCAGATTTGTAACTCGACTCCTATATCGCTGTAGTTAATGACTTTCCACTTGTCACTGTAATGAAAGCAAGCGTGTTTACAATTTTGCTCACTTTACATTCAAAAGTGGTAAGAAGGCAAAACATGTACTAGGGTTTAGTGCTGGGCTGATCAATCAGCTTTATTTTGTCTTACTAAAGGCAAATTAAAATGCATTAATTATTAATTTCCTCAAAATAAACAAGAGATCACACATGTTTTTATTGACAGATTTGGCTGTAGATTAAAAATACCCTAGCACGCATCATTGACAATTATAAAAGACTGATTTGCGATCTTGATTAAAAATCATTTAATGGCACATCCCAACTTGAATATCAAATATGTAATCTTGCATATAATCTATGTGTCCTTGAGCAAAACTTTAAATTGGCCTTGAGATTAGCACCTGTCCAGTTTACAAAAATAATAAAATAAATGTAACAGTAACATATCTCATCATTGCATTACTTGTGTGATCAAAGCTTCCTTTTTGTTGTTTTCCTCTACCGTGCATCTGCTCTATTCACAGATTTTAAAAGCCACTCTGCATAAGGAAATGATAGTGCACTGTGTGATTCATTCCGTACTTAAGCATAATAACACTCAGAGATGACACACAGTGGAGTATTATGTCACACCACGTGTCCACAGCCCTTCATTCACACAGTTCTGCAGCAGCATCAACTCATTTTCACTAAATAAATGCCCAAGGATCACTGCAATGCTTTTTATCCTATTCACTTTGAAGAATACACAAATCAATGCTTTTCTTCGCCTCTTATCATTAAGACTCCTTTTTATTCAGAGTGTAATGACAGACATGGACAGTTCAGCAGATGCACACAGGAAATGATTGCATATGTAGCTTACACTAAAGGCTGCGGTGTCTGAGGGGGCGGAGGGATGGGGAGATTATCGATCTTAGCTTCATGATCAGGGACAGGTGGAGAGATGGATGTAATGGAAGAGGAAAGCACTGGTCTAGTAGCTTGCATGTTGTTCAGGCTGCACTTTAGCAAATTGTTTGAGTAACAAGGCCATTAGAAGTTCCCAGCAACCATAACAGATATAGACTTTGCAGGTAAAAAAAATTACATATTACTTAAAGGGCCCCTATTATGCTATTTTCTGATCTATGTTATGTTGTTTCTTCATCAAAACATACCTAGAGTTGTGTCTTGTTTCATTCACACTCCGTTCCACCTTGTGATGTCAAACTACCACTACATGACATATTGTACATAGCACAAGGTGGAACATAGCATTTTGAACTTTGGAGGTGTGAACAGAATAATAAATAAAGTATTACTCAAACATGTGTGAATGAAACAAAACACAACTCCAGGCATGTTTTGAAGAGTTAACAGCATGATAAAATAAAAGTTTAAAGCTCCAAGAGTCAATTTTGTGAAATATAGGACCTTTACAGTGCAGTTAAGTGGCAGGTTCTGGAAAAAAAGTTGAAAAGAAAAGTACAAAAATACAAGAAGTAGTTCTGTGTTCTAAAACAGAATATCTGCCTAGTGTATGTCATGTCAATACACAAAATTCCATCCAAAAGGGACAATTTACACACAAGATAGGCATTTTTCTGACAGTTAATTTATCAGTTTATTGTTATTAGTCTAATCATAACTATTGAGCAACTTTGACAAGTTACTTGTACTTAAAGATGCAAACTAGTAGTAAAAGTTTATATAGGTATCTATCTATCTATCTATAAATCTATATCTATATATATATATCTATCTATATCTATCTATCTATCTATCTATATCTATATATATATATATATATATATATATATATATATATATATATATATATATATATATATATATATATATATATATATATATATATATATATATATATAGGTATTGTTAGGTATCATTATACAGGTATCTGTCACTAAATTTGATTATCATGGAAAGTGGAGTTATTTAATTCAATCAGAAATGCAGTACTATATAATACACAGTCAAATTATTTCCATTTTAATATACATTTTCATGATAATACTGAATGTGTAAACACTGAAGAACAGAAAATTGTGAACATGGTATTTAAACATATTTAAATTACTGAAATATTTGAAATCATGTTTATTAAATCAGTACATTCACTTTGAGACTACTACTACTACTGCAAAAGAATGTTTACAAAATCCTAATTAGTTGCTGGAGGTGATGGAAAATTAGAATTAGTAAATGATAGAACTGTTCTATGATCTAAATAAATTGCCAATATGCCTGTAGAGACAAGTTAAAAATATTACAGTTTTAGATATTTTTTTATCTTATGTGAAATGGTTTATCAACTAAAACATTAATTTATGAACAGTTAAAAAAAAAAGGGCTTGCAAGTTTGGCCAGTTTAAACTTGACATATGGTCTGGTTGAAGCATGAGCAGATACAACAGCAACATTGTATTTACCATGGCTCTTCTGCTTGGATGAGTCTGGGGCTATAGTACCTCTGCTTCTCTTCCTCAGCCTCTGTCAGAGTATTGTACATGTGCTACTTTATGGACATACATATGCTGCAGATGAGCACGTGTGTGTATGTGTGTGCATGTGCGTGCAAGGGGGTGGTGTCGTTTGTGATTGTTGGAGGCTATGGTTGACTCATGCATGCACTGGACAAAGATGGCCCTCAGCAATGGCACACACCCTGCTCACACATATATTTACATTCTTAAATAGATAAGGAATTTTGCAATTGATTTTTGAATCATAGTTACACAAAACTAGTTCCAAAGCACCCTATTAACCAATTATTACATTGAATAAGACTATATGTGGATTTTTTGGTGATTATTCAATATATTTTCTTTTAATTTAACATTAGCTACAAAGTCATAAATTGTGCTTGACTGATGGCTAAATGACTACATGTATGCAGTGTGTAATGATCCTGTACCAGGTTTTGATTGAGCTTCTATAAGTGTATTGATTTAAAGCTTTTCTATTTAATATACTTACAAATTTGCATTTGTAATAATCCTACAAACGTATTATTAAGATAGATATATTTTTTGATCATGATATGACGGGAAGATTACTGTTAATTTGTCAGTGGATACATTCAGCATGACTTGGACAACGAACATGATATACAGGATGCGCTGTAGACCAAATATTTACTAATGATGGATTATAGGTGTGTTCTTGGTCCTGTTTTTGAACCCTGCACCTTAAACATCTCATTGTATTGTGTCTGTGATGTGTCCATTGCTGTCCTAGCTACATATTTGGCAATGTTTAAGTCATGCCTCATTTGCTGCAGTTTCCACTCAATTTGCCATATTATCCTCGATCAGAGCAGGAAATGTATTTTGAGCTATGAGCCGGTGATAGTGCTACATGATGTGGTCCAGGACCCTTTTGGAGGTAGGGATTTTGAGTGCTGCCTAAGGGCCCTTCACTGGTTCCGTTTGTTTTGAGGCACAGGGTCTTGATTCCCAATGATTTCTTGCCTAACCTTGGAAATATAATCTTGATGAGAATAGCGGAGAGGCGTATCTGCAAATAAGGGGGGAATTACCATGACAGAAGTATCTTTTTTCTTTTTATGTCTCTGCTGCAGATTTTAGCTTATAAGGCATACTCCAGACATTATGGAAAAAGTAGTCAAAAATAGACAAAATTGAAGGTATGCTGGAGAGAGCTGTTGGCTCAGGCTTGTGTTTGGGATATTTTTAAAACGTTGCACCCCAGCCCACCCTTGTCCTGTCCTCCTGCCCTCCTACTCAGCCCCCATGTCTGCTCTGTATATAGGCTAACTCTGATCCCCTGGACCATTGTTGCTCCACAAAGTACACAGATAGTAAAGACGTAAATAGTTCAAGCTTGTGGACACTGCAGTGAGAAATCACACAATGCAACGTGAGAACAACAAACAAATGTGTCTACTCTGCTACTTTAGAATGTTACTTACAAACACAAATGTTTAAAGATAGGGTTACAGAGTGTTTTTACTTTCTTTTTTCTCAAGGTATGCTGCACATGTTAACAGCATGCAGGCACAATAGTTTATCAGCAAAATATCAGATTCTTTACTATGGAGAAAAAACTGTGCTGTCAGCCATCTCAGATTTTGTCCTCACATTATGATCTAGAACTAAACTTTTCACATAAAAATACAGTCCAGTTTTTTTTAGTTGTAGGAAGAAAACCCGTCTGCTTCTTGGACCTGGGTCTTGTCTGATTGGTCGTTTTGGAATGCGAACCAAGTGGTGCATTAAGATCATTCCTGGGGCATTCTCACTCTCTTCTCTGTTCCCTTCATTTGTCTGTTTCATTTCTGCCTGCATCTGACCAGCCAGTCAGATGGCTATTATTAATTGTCTTCCCCTCTACTATTTTTGCGCTGCTCACTCTGCTTTACTTTCACTCTGCTAAATGGCCGTGCACTGACATTTTTCCACACATGGGCTCAGTTTGGCGTCTCCATTTTGGTCTTTTTTACTCCTGGTCAGGGCTTGTGTTTGTAAACGTGCAGAGGAGAAGAATGAGAAGGGAACAAATTATGAAACACAGGAGTGCATTCCATACCTTGTTTAGAAAGAATTCTCCAACAGCGCAGAGGGGGAGAGGAGCCGCTTCGACCCCCTCTTTAAGTCCATATGGGTCTTTTTAGTCTGCTGTCATCAGGGGGACGCCCGTGACATGACTTTATACAATATTACAAGAGACGCTTGTGTGTTTTGTTTTACTCCACTGTAGAGAGAAAGTATTGAAGAAAACTCACAATAACAGTCTGCTAGAATTCTTGTATTGCCCCCTGAGGTGCTCTGCTGGATACTCTCTGGAGGTTTCTTGATTTTGATGAGAAATGAAGTAAAACTTGTTAAAAGTGTGCACATAATTTAGCAAAACAAAATATTGATCTTCATCTTCTGAATCTACACTAAGTTCTAGCACAGAATCTTGGTCTTTTCTTGTGAAGGGTCCACCAAATGTCCCATGGATAAGTTAAACGTGATACTCAATGACATCCCAGGAAAAGCAAGAAGGTTTCTATGGAGACAAGAAGGTGGCAGACCATCCACCAGAGAAGTCACGTCTTGTCTTCACACAGTCTTCCTTTTAAAAAGTGAAATGCTGTGAGATATTATTTATTCATAGCTTAAAACAGATATTCTTGTATCAACAGTGCAGGGGTTTCCTATTAGTTCTTGAGTGTGTGTAATTACTAATCAATAAGTTACAAGAGAAAATATTTATAGGTAGAAAATCTTTGCTCATAATTACAAATTACTATTACAAATTATTTACTATTATAAGGATCTAGTGGAATAAATGTTATTCCAACTACTACATAACTCACAAGTGCAGGTGTAGCATATGATAGCATAGCATTATTATCTGGTACCTTGTATTGTAATTTTATCAATGCACCACATAAATTTACAATATAGTCTGTTCTGTCTTGTCCTCACTTCTGTAAGGATGATTTTTATGTCTGGCTATTGGATAAGCTTGTGTGCGTATGTCCCTCAATGTCTCTCTCTTTCTGAGTTTAGTTGCTATGGCGATGTGAGCGGGTAGAGGTGGAGAGCCACAGAAAGGAATGAGAAAATGTAGCTGGAAAGCCCATCAGGCCTGATTGAGAATTACTGCAGCAGCATATTTTTCTCAACAGCCCCAGTCACGGTGTGCACAAATATGGCTTCAGTTTCAATGTGCTGTGTTTACAATTAAGCTTTTTACACCAATTAGGCAGCACAATATGTCCAATGCACCATTAGTGGTCACATGTTATGCCCAATTAACCTTATATGTTTAAAGCCACAAACTGCTGTTTTGGTGAGATCATGATATTGAGGTACAGTGTTTCTCTGTTTAATGTAGCTCCATACTCTCACCCACTTTAACCTATTCACTCCTTCTGTTGGTCTGCCTCATGCCACTCCATTACTTGTGTCCCTTCCTGCAGCAACTGTAAACAAAAGGTAAAAATAATACTTCTGTCATAAGCACAAAATAAAATCGAAAAGACAATATAAGGATAATAAATGTACATGAATATCAAAATCATAATCTCGGCTTGGAAAAATTGACCCAAAACATTACATTTTCATTGATTTGAATTATTGTGCACTCTTATAGCTCCTTGTCCACTAGTCTTTAGGCTATAACACTACTCCACACAATTATTTTATCCAAATAATCACCATATTGTGTATGTAAAACTGAAATATTATCAAGGTGCTATGATGAGATTTGAGATTGTGTTATTCCCTTACTAGGTCAGCTTGTTGTTGTTGTTATTAAATTATTATAATACTAAACTTTCTCAAGTAGTTATCTGTAATTGGCCAGCAGACCTTGCACAGCACAAACTTAAAAGACCAGCCTGATACACCATCAGTCATCTCCCAGCAGGCTTTGCAGCTTTGTCTCCTCCCACTATCCTCATTGGCGCTGCCACAGCTGCCATATGGAATCATAATCATTTTCATTACAGCACATAGCCACACCAGGACTAATAGCTGCTTTGTTTAGCCCTAAACACAAGTGTGAGCTGCTCATTTCCTCTCAGCATCCATGCTCAGAAAATCATAGTAATGAGCATCTTGTAGTGTCTACATGTTGCCACGTTTTTGCCATGAGAGGCCAAAGGGGATTGTAGAATGTGAATGTGATTATGAGGGCAGACAGTGAGAGCAGGCACAGGCCAAACCACACAAACCAACCAACTCACTGGGACAAGGTCATTCAGGTCCGGACTACAGTCTAGTCTGCTCTTTCAGTTATGCTCCGGTGAGACGAGGGCCTTTCTGTTGGTATTTTTCATTTAATAATCATAAAAAAAACAATGATTCCTACAGACATACAGTGAATGTGACGTGTGCTCAATATGATGATAACTGAACCCTAAATTAGACAATTTTTTATTAGTTATTCTTTTATGTGTGAATGAGCAGAATTTGTTGAGCAAACGTGCCAATTCTTTCTGTCATTTACACAGATAAACAAACAAACAAACATTTTCCGCATAGATTTGTCATTGTAAGGGCCTGTTTCACATCTTCAGGAAAGATAAGAATAATAATAAGAATAATTGCTGTTAGAATGGCTTAACAAACAGATGTCTGTATTTTTTTATTATCTCACATTTTGTAGCTGTGTTAAGATCCAGTGTAGGATTGCTTATCAAATATCATCCCTAAAAAGCAACTGGCAAATGAAACAGATGTAACCAGCCTTTTCCGCAGCACATTTACAGTAAGTAGACCTTATAAATCTGCACAGTCAATTTAGTGTTTTTTGTGATGCTTGGTTTAACCCACACTTTGATTCTGTCGTAAATTGCTATGTGAATTTTGTTGTTGGCCATCCATCACTTTCGGGTTACCAACTGTGGGCCATTTAAGTGTACTTTTAATGACTCTTCGTGCCTTTATGATTTGAATAAGTTATGGGTCTGGTTTTGCAGAATGTGCATTACATCCTTACAAGGTTATTTGGTGCAAACAGCCGCTGGTCATCCAAAGCTTACATTATGGGAAGGAAAGAGAGATGGTGCCAAGAACTTGGTGAGTCTAGCTCTGAATGGGTTTAGTGGAATGTCTGGAGTTTTCAAGGCTACTAACCACAAACATAGTCCCAGTCCCACTTTGCGAGCAGCAGCAACAGCCAGCCCCAGTTGTCAGATTTCCTTTGGTAAGTCTAAATATCACTATAACAGAACAAATTAATAATGTTAAGTAAAATCTTTATCATTGTTGTTGGCAATATTGAAAAAAAAAAAAAGATTATGTGCACTGATCAGATGATGTTTTTGTAATGTTCTTAAATATGATATATTATTATATATATAATAGTATTGTTTATACCCTTGTTTGTAATATTACGCTGCAAGTTTCAAACGATTAACAATTTAAAACTAATTATTCTGGCTTCTGAATGGGAATAATGTCCTCAAAATGTGGCATATAACAGAAAGGGGAAACCTATGAACAGTCTTAGTAAACCATGATTATTGCAATTTTACAGTGCTTAGATTGAACCACTGTATATTCTATCTTTTTTGACCTGATTGTAACTTTTAACAACACTAGCGATGTGTCAGCTCTATCCAGTATCAAAAGCCTTCATGAGTGCTTGTGTGTGAATCGCTCTTCTAGACTAGCTCCTGGACAACAATAGTGTTTGGTCACATGTGTTCAGTCTGGTTTTCTGTGACTTTGATGAGAAATGTGGTTGATTGTAAAGAGTGCCCTGATGACATGCGCTGTGTGTGCGGCAGATTTCGTACAGAGCCCCTAGAAGAACCACAGTGGCAAACTGGAAGTGCGTGCCACAATAAGTAGGTCAGGAGAGGGACAGGAAGCCGCTGTGTGCTATTCTGTCTGACTTGAAAGTGTTGTGTTCAAAAGTTTCAAACAGACATGAACAGGAAAGATAGGCAAGATTACACCCTTATACTGTGCTTTGATGCATCAGATAGGTCACATCCTCCTAATGAGATGCATGTGTAATCCATCTTTGTTAATATAATTAATATCTTCATGCTTATTAGATTACCTGCTTCCACCATATGTCAGAATTTCTCTGTCTTCTTTTATCATAATCATTGGCAAAGAAGGTCTGCAGAGTCTTTTGAATAGATTTCACCATAACATACTGTCTAATGTTGTCTTTTCTGTCTTTTTAACCCATGACACACACACTGCAACATTTTAGGCCAAATTTTAATAATAATTATCAATGCGTGTCCTTAGTTAGTCTTTGACACAGAACAAAACACATCAACACAAAAGTGTCAGTATGTTCTCTTGAAAAGGACCCAGTTTGTCTCTCTCTTCAGTTTATTAAATCATACGCTAGAAGCCACTGTATATCTACAAACCTTTTATATTATTCATATTAAATAGATTACGATTAACTTGTTACAAGAAATTTCTGCATTTTTTTTTTCATTTCTTTTATTTTGTGTTATTACATTTAATTTAAATGGATTTTGATATTAATTTCCTGTTCATAAATAATACAGATTGCCATTGTTAATCCCAAAAATTGTCAATTTTTTTTCCTCCAAAGTCTTAACTGCTTATAGGACTAGCTGTGGATCACAGTTATTATTAGGTAAACACATAGCTCTTTGAGAAGACTAACGCTGTGTTCCATTTGTCATAGCCTTCGACAATGGTTGGTTTTAAATGTCAGCTCCTTGCTCTCTCAGCAGCTTTGGAGCAGTTCGGGGGATTGCATCAGAGGAGGAAGCAAAGCGCTCTCATCTCCACACTCAAACCTCAGTCCTATGTAAACAGTGCACTGCAGAGGGGTGCAGTGGGGGGGCTTATTGTAGAGAGGGGTGGTGTTGGGCCAGCTAAAAGTAAATTATGTTTGTGTCAACTTTGTTAACAATAAGCTGCAAAAATATATTGGATGAAAAGTTTGGGACCAATAGGTTGAAATAGAAAGAAAGCTGTCTTCCAGATGTTTTTGTTGCTTCTTGACACACACAAGGTTTAAAAACTTCATGTGGTAAAACATTTGTGATATGTTTCTATACACAGGTTCACTAAAGGACAGTAAGTGGATTCCCAGTTGAAAGCAGAAGCTACTAAGTGCCTTGTTGACTCCCAGCCTAGGTCTTGGAGTTGCTAAGTGCAGTTAAGGCCATGTGGATAGGGAGCACATTCATTTTGTCTGAGTAGCTGAAATGTAATATACAGTAGGAATAAGGTCTGTGGGCTGGAGAAGAGAAAAGGGTTTGGAAGGACACAATAAAGTGAGGTGATTGTTGCTGTATATTTCCTGGTGACGCAGAGGAGGCTGTTGTCACGGAGCCCTGAGGTGATGAGGCTGAGGTGGTGGCAGCTCAGAGAAGCCGGGACGATGTGATCAGCAGGTCTCTGAGTCTGTTGACATGTTGACCCTGTGTTCCCTGTGGTGCACTGTCTGCTCAGTCTGATAGAGGAAGGACAGTGGAAGAAGTTGAAGCATTACACAGCTTACACATTTTGTAAACATTAGTGAAATTAATTTGTGGATTATTCTATGGTCAAGTTTTTAGGTCTTAAACCTACTAGTCTAGTCTGCTAATAATTAGTTAGTCTGCAATGTAACAACAATATGTTGTGAATCAAAATACACACCATATACTGTGGACAAAATATAAATTTAAAGCATGTGTCATGTACTGTGCAGACAGCACTATTGTTATGGTTTCTGTCAGTCTTCCTGAAGGTGTAGTAACCGAACCTTCTTATTTTCTCCACCATTTACTTCTATTTTATTGGACTCTTTATTACAGGGTAAGGCAAAATTCCGTAAACTATAGGGTACTGTAACCTGCTATACAACACAAATGAATTGCTATATTAAGCAATGCATTTATATTGTGGCAGAAGTTTCACTTTAAATGAATATAATTCTATTTGGGACAGCTGCTATGCACAGGACTTGTGGTTTGTGCCCCTGCAGAAGTTGAGCCCACCTTTATTGATCAGATAATCTGTGAAAACTGCTGAGCGCACAGATCAGGCTAAAAGCACTGACTGTAATGGAGCAAACTTGTTCACAGCCCTCACTCCAGGGCTCTCTGTGCTCCTCCTCCTGGGACACTCTACAATATAGGCCTCACTGGAACCAAGCAACACACACAGACACCAAGGAGCTATACACATCTAAACACGTCAAACAAGTCTCTCCTCTTAATTCTAGTGATTTCAGTTCATATTTCTTCTGTATTTGCTGACTGTGACCTAATTGTAAAATTAACAGATCACTACTGTTAATTACAGACTAATCTACTACTACTCTCAATGCAAGATAAGCCTCTCTGGTTTATCTCTGCAGTGCCATTATAAAAACAAGTGCTTGGTCAGCAGCACACCGGGGGCACTTTGTGGTTGGTTTAGTTACTGTGAAAGTGCTGCCCTATAATAAAAGCATGTATAGAATCTGATAAAAACCATGGCTGCACTATATTGCATGAATTTATCAATGTGACATGTGATTAGAGTAGGCAGTATCTCCTCTATATTGCAAATCAAAATGCATGCAATTAATCTTTCAAAATTCATCACAGAGGTGTATCCTTTAGAGTTTTCAAGTAATCAGGAGGTAGAGAGGTGTTTCATATTTCCAGAAAGTTAGCAGCATAATTAAATTATGACATAACCACTATTGGCATGACACTAGCTTGCCACTGTGAATGATGGTGGTTGTGCGACCATTGGTCTAGATTGGCAGCCACACTCTTCTAAATCTGACTTTGAGGTAGTTGTGGCTGCATAATTAACTTAATCTGACTTGGAGTTCTTGAGTAATGCTTGTGTATTCATAGCAGTCTTATACATGGTGATTATTGTAAACTGTCATTACTGAGCTTAGGTCTTTTAATATTTGACTGTTGAGGAGAACTGTATTTGTTACCCAAGAAAATATAACAGAAAATGTATAGTCTACCTTAATTTGAAATGTATTTCCGTGTGTTGATGGAATCTTCCTAAAATAACCTTCTTTCTTCCCAAATTGTGAGTGAGTTTTTGCACATGGATTCAAATGATCATAATTGCTACATATTTTTAAATATTTAACATAGTCATAACATGTTTAACTTTTTATGTAACTGTTATGGGAACCTACTTTTTCAGGGTCAAATGAAGCTGGCCTCATGCTCTGCTGTCAGTGGGAAAAGTGCAGAGTTGCCATGGTGACACAGACAGATGTAACGACCCTTTTCATAAATTTATTAATTCACTAAATTATACAGCGTGCCGTGCATGCTGTGAATCTGTACATTTGAGCCACTGGGGAGTATCTTTGCTTTCTTCACATTACATAACTAACTACATATTGCTCTTTCTCCCTTCACTTTCATTTGTTTGTGCTGTGATTAAACCAGTCTGATGTCTGGAGGTGGTTAGGAGCAGTGTGACTTGTGGCGTTTTTCTGTTGTGACCTTTGAACCCTGACCTTATTGAACCTGAGTGGGAGGACAGTGGGAGTTCTCCGGAGGCCGACCCTACAGTTTGGGGTCAAGACACTGTTGGGTAGAAGACCTGAACTATGAGTACTTTTCCAACTTTGTTTATTAACTTTATTCATACTATATTCTGTGTCAGTCCCCTATTTCTGTTCCTTAGATAGAGGATTCTCTAATCTTACCACATTTTAAAAATCTTTTCTACCTATTATTATTTCTTTTATTTTAAGTATTTAAGAGATAGTATAGTTGTTAAAAATACATTTGTTCAAACACATGTTTTAGCAAATATTAACAGTATTGATGTTAGTATAATTAAGATGAAGTTTGGCTCCTCAACAAATGTATGTTTTAAACATTGATCTTTTTTGTTGTTTTTGAATACTAATTGGGTATGTAAAGAGTTGTATCTCTCTTTGGGCATTAGCAGATGGTGCACATGATTCATGGATGTGTTTATTAAAGTCCTGTTTACAAAAATAATTATAATTATAATATTACAATTATTGTTTAAATATTTGGAGAGAGTGTTTCAGATGTAGAAACTGGCAAATGTAGGCTTAGTATGGGGCTATGATCTAGCACACAGATAACTTTAAATTTAGGTCATTGTGACTTCAAAAACATGTTTTGTCAAACCCAGTGTGACTTTATTTGCTTTCATTATTGATGAGTCTAGCCTACATCAGAACAGCACAGTTACTGCAGCACTTAAAATATCACTGAAGACACACCTTTCTCATTGGCTTTGTTTAGTATGTACTATGTGTACATTTCACTTTTATTTAGTTTTAATATCTATACCACTGTTGCAGTGTTGTTGTTGTTCAGCACTTTAACAAGCTTTGGCTGTTTCAAATGTGCTCTACAAATAAATTTGATTTTGCACAAAACAAGTTGTTGACAGAACCTGTGTCACTAAATACAATATTTTGCTCTTCCGTGTCCAGCCACAGGGACCAAACATACCATAGTTGTTTTGCACCAGTCCCAAGAGCAGATGAATGAAGAACCTTGTAAAACATATTAATGGATTTTATTTTCCTATTTATATACAATAATCTTTAGGACTCAAAATCTAGAATATTTTGTTATTTTTACTATGGCAACTGTGCTACTTTTTCATGACTCTGAATATTACTGTGCTACATTCTGCACAGTGAGAGGCAGAGTTTATGGCTTCTAGTGTGAATTTGGGATCAACTCTTAGCCGTTTTGTAGATTTAAGGAGAGTGTGACTGATGTTTACAGCCTGAGATAAAGCCCTCCATCTTCAGAGCTGTGACAGAGGCACTGGGATGAGCAGGCAAGAGGAGGGGGCTAAAGGACTTGAGAAATACAAACACTATCCTTTCCCTCCACACAGGATCACACTGGACATCCGTTCTGACCACCCCCCACACACTTCCCCTATGCCCCTGCCTCCTGTGTGTGACCGAGCTGTAGCGTCACTTCAAACGACTACCATGACCCCCATCTGACTTGTATCACAGGGCTGTGTTTGATGCCTATTTTCAATGCAAAACTGGCTGTCTATTTAAGTCTATTTCTGTCATTTCAATTGTTGTTCCTGTCCAGTCCCTGCTGTGTTGACATGACATGTGCCTTCATTTCCTCTCACAGACATTCACGTTTGACTCCATCCATCCATCCATTTTCGTCCGCTTATCACGTTTGACTCTTCCAGTTAATTAATAAACATGTTTGCCTTAAACCAAAAGTTGTGTTTATAGTGATTTTAAGTGAAGGACAATTGATCTGTTACGTTGGCCTCTCACATTGCACAATTAGAGTGTATAGATTTTAAACACAGAAGAATATCAATATCAAGGACACTGATAGGTAGACACCAGCATTATTGTGTTTTGTTTTTCTTGACAATTTCTTTGGTTGTCATGTGGTGCATTTATAGATTTTTAAAGCTGATTCCCGCTTTTTGTTTTTGTACAGAATATTTTAGATAAATCTGTTCTACAGGATTTTCCCGTATTCTAACATCTTCTGCTTTTTCTTCTGCAGACTCTTACTCAGCAGCAGGCAGTGAGGGTAGCATCTCCACCTCTGTAGCATCGCTGCCTCCCCAGGCCTCAGGCAGCTCTGCACCCAGCTCCCCCAGCTCCAGGCGCTCAGTGAGCACCCTCAAGAAATGGCTTACAAACCCGGTTCGCAAACTCAGCGCCGGGGCCACATCTAAAGGGGAACGTCAGGTTCGAAAACTGGAGGGGAAGCCCCCACCTGTGCCCCCACACCCCATTCAGGATCTGGGTAGCCCTCCGCAACTGGATGAGAGTTTCACCATCCTCTCCATGACACATTCATTAGTAAGAAAGACTTTTGGTGCATTTTAGTACAAATATTTTCAAATACCATCAACATTGTATATTGTTTTTGAATACAATAAAATAAAGCTCATACTTATGTCATTCAGCACACAGTCTGGCACATTCAGGGATAAAAAAAAAACAACTACTTCTTATATTACAACCAGTGAAATTGGTATAATATCAAATGTATTTGTATAGCAGCCAAAACAGCCAAAGATTACCAAAGTGCTGAACAACATTTACAGTGGAATAAAAGCATGGTGTTGTTACAGTGTGCTGCAGTGAGGAGTATGTGTGATGGCAGGTGGCACAGATGTTACATAATAGGTTCTGTGCTGGTTCAGAACTGACACACATGCTCTGCTGTTCTGGAGAAGGCTCTGGTCTCTGTGCATTACATATACTGTATACATATAAACATAGATAGCCCAAAAGATTGGCCCTATAGATAGCATAATGTATATTTATTTGTTATAGGAGTGGAAAGATGGCCTGGCCAGCCCGGAGGACCTGTCACCGGCTACACTCCAGTCACCCAGCTACATCACTGACTCTCTGATTGGCTGCACATCCATACCAAACAACCAGGTATGCAATAAACAAATGGCATTGTTTAGCATTGGTTTCACACAAGTCATAAGGTAACAGTGCCGATGTGGATTCTGAAATCTTTTACTTTTAAAGGGCCCATTTTTTGCTCTGTTCTGATCTATGTTATAATGTTATTTTCTCATAAAAACATGCCTGGAGTTGTGTTTTGTTTGATTCACACATGTTTAACATACAAAATCTGCATATTTAGGCTAGTTCTCTCTCAAACAGAAAATATTCCACCTTGTGATATCTTGTGGTAAAACATGAAGTGCTCCATTGTGTTTTTAAAATCCATAAAGCTTCACTAGAATCATTTGTATAATTTCCCATCTGTGCTGAAAAAAGGGAAAAGGTAGCGCTTAACTAGAAAACTACCACTGCCATGACATTACAAAGTGGAACAGAGTACATTGAGCTTTGGAAATGTAGACAAACTAGTAATAAAGGGTTACTCAGACATGTGTGAATGAAACCAAACACAGCTTTAGGTATGTTTTTGAAGAGATAACATCATTATAACATGACTCACAATAGTAAATTTTGCATACTATAGGACCTTTAATGTTGTTACTGTTTCCTACAACTGGTCATTTTGAACAACAACACCATAATCAGCCTTAATAAAGCATGAACAAAGTATTGAATGAACAAATAGTTTATTAGGAATAATTTTAATTACTGAGTGAGGGTTAATTTTTAGGCAGGAATCAGTTTTAATTAATAAGTTGTTCATTTTTAATTAAATCTTTGATGCTTTCTTAAGGAAATAAAAAGTGTTGTTACTTAAAACAATAATCATAAAACCCACTCAAACAGCAGACAGCACAGTATTTAGCCCACCCTCTGAAATGCAGTCATCTCATTGCTCAATAGTGACTGAGTGCAAGATCAAATCTGCTGGATGTTGTGATCAGATGTAAAAGAATAAGTAGGAGATTTTCAAACACATAGTCCACATAAGAGCAATTCCCCTGGCACAGAGCACACATCTATGCAGCTGCAAAGTGTAAATGAAGAAAACATTTGCTCAGAGTGGATCGATGAGCCAGAGCCCCAGAGGCTAGAGCATGACAGAATCCTGCGTGATACATGTGGCATATTCAGCCCTCAACAAAAGGACATGCCTGCAGATACACAGAAAGGCACGAAAACTGCAGCACTGCTGAAAGATTACCCCATTTGTGCTTTAATTTTTACACCAAACGCTTGAGGAATGGCTTAGACGCATATCAAATTCTAGGAGTTTTTTTGCTGCGTATTATTCTTACAAATAACTAAATAAAAGCCTATTTTTAGATTATATTGTGCACATGCTTGTTGTTAAAGTCCCAGTGGTGTCTGGACTCAGCGACTCTAATTTGAATCTTAACAAAACATTAAGGGAAGGTAATGTTGGTTACATCATGTCGATGAGGTCAGTGTCGTGGTGTTTTTACTGTCAATTGTATCCCGTTAAAAGAGGTAGACAGCTTTAATTATGTAGGTTGGTTACCCCTCAGCTTTAGGCTCCAGTGTCCCAGCCCACCTCAGTGATCATGTGTTGCTTTTTTCAAGTTCAATGCCTGTAACATGATCTGGAAGCTATGTTTAGCCACCTTTGTGATTTGGCTTTGTGATCATATGTCAAAGGATACTGAGGTACGGCACTCATCATAATATTTACAAGACTTATACACAAATATTTCTCAGCTATGAAAACAGGAAATCATTGGCAGAAATAGTGGCAGGGTATTTTTCTGAAAGGATGACAAACCTAACAACAATAGGCTGTCAGATTTTATGACTATGATGTAACTAACTCAGTATTACATAGAATAAAAATGTTGATGTAACTATAAAGGAATATTCCTTCTATTTGTATTGCATACTCTAATATTAGTTTAATATTTGTTATTGTTAACCATTTGGACTTTTTCGCTGTCATGTTGTTAATTGGGCTGTGTGCCAACAATGGGCCATGTTATTTTAAACATGTTTACTATATTATTATTGTTGTTAGAGACTATTTAATATTGTAGTAAGTCTGAAAATTCATAAATGTATGAAGTAGATGCTGTGACATTATTGATCATGTCATGCACCTCACATACTCCCTAGCAAACTTGCACAAAGAATTACATTTGTCATTAATTATTTTAGAAACTACACAAATTTTGAGATGTTATGGCAGTTGATCCTTTTTATCTCAAAATAGCAAGGAGCAAAAACCTTTCTCACCATGTTTACTGTCTCAACATTTTAAAACTGCTGACTCTAAAACTATGTGGTATATTTGGAAAGCTTAAAATGCTGCATGTTAGTTTTTAGTTACAGTGTTGTCTGATTTTGCATGGGTTTCTGCTGAAAGAAAACAAAACTTCCATCAGTTGTGGGGGGATAGGGAGCGAGGGGATTCTTTTTCCTGTGGGGTTTGCCACGGCACATCTGGAAGTGATCAGGGAGCCAGTGAGACCTGTCAGCCAGACTGCAGTGCTCTGAGCAGGGCAGGACGTGCTGGGGGAGAGGGGGTCTTCAAGGAGCCTCTCTGTCTTCCTCTTCACAGCTTTACCTTGTTTTGTTTTTCTTTCCAACTTGTAACCATAGACACTGAATTATTATAGATTCGGTGAACAGCAGGTGATCTAGTTTAGGTTAAAATGTCCAAGCTATTTTCCACATGTTAACAAGTCTTTCTATTCATCTCTATTTATTTCTGTATATGATAACAGTCTGCCAGTGGGATTTGTGGTATTGTAGGTGCACTTTTGTCTATGTCTTTAAGCTGGGGAGGTTCTGCTTGATTTGGACAACAGGACACATGGATTTAGCTGAAGACAGATGGCTGCTCCCATAAGTTAACACAGTAAAGACAAAGTAAATAGCAATGGAGAACAACGGGGCTATATATAGACTCTGCTCAGACAAACTGCTAAGCTAAGACTGAGAAATAGAGGGACCATAAGTGTGCATATTGTCAT
Source organism: Boleophthalmus pectinirostris (assembly GCF_026225935.1). NCBI lineage: Eukaryota > Metazoa > Chordata > Actinopteri > Gobiiformes > Gobiidae > Boleophthalmus > Boleophthalmus pectinirostris. The sequence continues at coordinate 25,879,348 of NW_026571515.1, forward strand.
CATAAAATAGGTTACACAAACATGAGCGTTGTGCGCAGCTGTGAGCCCTGTGTCCATTGAGTTAGTGATGATTTCAGGCTAGGACTTTTTGTGTACAATAACTCTAAATTTAAACCGGGACAGCCACAGGAAATCATATCAATTCCAGGAAAAAGGCTTGAAAAGGAGGTCATGAATATACCATAGGAACTTAATCGATCCGATCAGTTCAAGTCTGAGCCTCTATCTGCAATCAGTCACAAGTACTTACAGTATGAATTGTTATACTGGTGTGTGACCTAAAGCTGAACAGATCCACTTATATAAGGGTCTTGTTTCTTCCTATCTATTAATCAGTACAATACATCCAGTAAAAAAAAAAAAAAAAAGTTCCTTACAATGAATAATGTCCTAACTAGACTTCTTCTCTAAAACACAATTGTATTCATATGGAACTGTAAAAATGTTTAATGTGCATTGCTTTATATATGTTTTTGCACTATGTAACAATTCCTGGAATGCTCCATAATCTGGCTTTAAACGTAAACCTGTCTATCTCCATTAATACAAGTATGCAGAATACTGGCGGGACACCAGAAGAAGTTACAGGTCAGATCTGTGGAGAGGCGATCCCACCCACTTGAAGAATGCATGTCTTTTGATAATAAAAACTCCTGTTACTGATCAAATGCAAGATAGATATGTTTAATGCCATGCTGTAGAACTTTCCAGGCAAAACAGTAACATTTAATATTAACATTTACACATTGCAGGTGAACAAGCAGAAAAGTTTTATAGGTACATTTAAATGGATCTGATAGTGATAAGATACTATAACTTTCATATATTATTATTCATGTTAATGTTTCCCCTGCATTGTCCTCATTTGCATTTTAAATAACAATGTGTTAGTTAACTGTCAGACCAATCTCTGTCTGTGTTTTCATTTCTCAGAATTAAAAGAAACATTCATTCATTACACTGAAATAGCACTTTAATTGCCTGAGCCTGCAGCCCTTCTTTGTGTCCTTGAGCCCAGGAGCCTGTTGCTCTCCTCTGTCCATCTGATGTCTACCTCACGCGTCATTACCAACACTGACGATCTCCTTATCATTCGCTCTGTGCTCCATGTCGCCCAGCTCCCCCTGGTCACCGTGGCAACCTGCATCATTATCACCTCTATCAGCTTTTCCCATCACTTTCCTCTTTTGTGCACCGTGTTCACGTTTTTAGAATCTGATGATGAAAAAAAGCAAAAGGTCGCAGCTAAGATGATCACTTTATTAACGAATTATCCAAACTGAAAATATTAACATTATGACTCTGTTTTTGTTTTGTTTTTTTTGTTGGTAACTAGAAACTACATCGTCCTCATTCCATTGATCTTATGGCTTAGCACACTGTCTACTGACAATATGTACATGAATATTAAAGAAAATACAGTGAGCTTTGCACCAGTTTTTGTTTCATGTCGATAGGCCCATTAATTGCACTCGTTCAGATTACAATTAGATTTTATACTGTCGTATCACCTACCTCTAACCTTTCCTTGTACTTACTAAAGGCCCATTTAAGCACAATGACATCATATGTCACAAGGTATAGACCAATTATCATTTGATATTTGATTTTAATTCGATTCTATTTTTAGCTGCCTTCTTTCCATTTGGCAAAGGGTCCAATCAAATGCACTCATAACATTTACATTGTTTGGGGTTAATTCATGTACAATGTCCCTTTTAAATGCACTTATGATACTAAATAAATCAGGGTGTGTTTGTTTTATGTTTAGCAATAAAAAACTTAATACACTACTTCAGTACAATATAATACAATACAATACAACAGACTACAATACAATACTGGCCGCTGCCCTCCATCTGCACTTTACATGATGCTCTGAGTGCTGCCACTTACACTGTGACACAATAGGGCTCTGTTTGTTTTCCAGGATACTCAGTCTACAGTGGTCGGGCCTGAAGACAGCGCCTCAGTCATAATGGACGACACCTCAAGCCAGTCCTCTGCTCCGGCCGACACAGAGGAGGAGAGAAGAAGTGCCTTAGAGAAGAGCATGTAAGAATTTTAGCTATGATTTTCATCTTTAATATAAAGGGGTTTGTCTAATTTTCTTAATGATTTTGAAGAGATTTTCGGAAAAGTTTGTATTATTATTTTTTATCCATTATTTTCATAATTTAACAGAATATATGAAAATCCACAATTAAACAAATACTTTAATAATATGTACTAGTATAACCTCTATTGTATTGGGGTTTTTGGCAGAATTGATTGTTAGAATAGACTTTTCTGGCTTTCTAAGAACCACATTAGGAAACAGAGGCCTATAAAATGTGAGACTTGAACTTTACACAATGGATGTTGGGTTTGCCAGTGGCTACAACACTTTGTAACTAGAACAATTCTCCTTTTTCCTGTCTTTCTAGGTACGTGCTTAAGGAGCTCATTGAGACAGAGAAGCACTATGTAGCAGACCTGAGCTTCATAGTCGAGGTGAGTTCACTATAGAGTTGCTTTGTAAAACCTTATTACAACAAATCTCCCCAATTTTCCCTAATCCGCTCAGTGGTCTTTTAATCATAAAGAGATTTTAGCCCGACTATTCTCTTAAAGTTCAAATGTATAGTCGTAATCTAGTTGTAAAAATCTAACTGTTTTTCACTCTATTTCAGGGATACATGGCCACTATGAATGCCAAAGGGGTACCAGAGGACATGAAGGGAAAGGACAAGATTGTTTTTGGAAACATTCACCAAATATTTGACTGGCATAAAGAGTAAGTAAAGAGTACGCCTTATTACTAACTGTCTGTTTCTGCTTCACTTGTGTTCATTGCTCAAAACAAATATGACTGTGAGCTGTGTTTATGGAATAACAAGGGACAATGGGTCAAATATAAGCTAAGCGATTATTTGTGTCTTTTTCATGCAGCTACTTCCTGGGAGAGCTGGAGAAGTGTGTAGCAGAGCCAGAGAGACTGGCCCAACTTTTCATTAAACATGTAAGGGGAGCTTTTGCATAGACTCACAGTTGCCAGTCCAAGTGCTTGCTCTTTTTTTTTTTACATTAAGAGCCACCAGAGGATGTTTTTTCCTGTACTTTATAGACTGAATTTAGCTCAAACACTTACCCAAAGGCCTGAATTAATAAAATTGAATGACAATGATGATTCTTTCCTTGGTCTAAAAAGGTGAAAATTAGGCCAAAACTAGGATTACCCCAGGTGTAAAGTAGGACTAAACCAGTTCTATACCAGAAGTAAACCAGATCTTTTACATCACTTTTGGACTACAACACCACAAGTGGCCATACCACTGTGAGAATGCCCATTCTCGTGTGATCTCAAAAGTTTAGCTCGGTTCAGCCTGGTTAGTACTTGGATGGTTGAATGCCATCCAAGTACTAACCTAGAGCAGCAGTGGCTCTAGGGCGTACAGTGGTTACATGCAGCAAAACACTTCCGCCCCACCTAGTATGAATATGGTGTGTGTGTGTGTGTGTGTGTGTGATTAGTGGTGATTTTAGGACCCAGTGACACAGATTGTCAATCTTGCTTCAGGGCAGATGTGGCTACAATAGTAGTTTACCGTTGCCAAGTACAGAGTAAATTAATAATGCAGTGTAAAGTGTCCATGCATTGTTATTAATCTCATATTTTGACTGCAAAAAATACAGTAGTACAAGAGACACATACCATAGTTTGAGAACCACTACTCTGATCTTTATCTGTTCAGGTTGTGAAATCCAAATGACATCATTACTTTTCTTTTTCTCATGGCTTGTTACTGATACATTTTGATCTTTTTACTACTACGCAAGACTACGTACACAACACATTTCACTCATCACTGACCCATTTCCAAACTGCACTTCCCTCAGGAAACACCAAGGAACAAAACAGAGAATAACAGGAATTGGAAGAGTAATAATACACTTTAGATGTTCTCCACACAATACAGCTTCCTCATTGTGTCATTGTCTAAACTCTGTTTAAAACCATGTTATAAGCATATTGTTCAGGAGGTTTTACTTTGCAGAAAGATGTAAATTTGACTTCTGCCTATTAGTTAAGTGGTGGCACATGCACACCACACACATACAGAGTAATCTGACTAACTTGGCTGAGTTCATGTCTGGAGATAAAAGTGTGTGTTCGTGTGCATATTTGGCTACACACACACACACATTTTCTATGGAAGCAGGCTTTCAACAATCCAATAAGATGCAGCCCAGTGGATAATCAACTTAAAAAGCCTGCAGGGCAATAAAGCAACCTGTAACTGAATCTAAGTGTGGTGTCAAACTGTGAAAACAAGCAGACGGGGAACATTGGCCTAATGAAAAGCAGAAAGCACAAGCCGCTTTTAACTAGTGCGGTATTACAAATGAGCTATCTGCTAACACATGTAGCCAGGCTGTAGGGACTCTTTCAGTATCTTCTTACTACTATGATTTTTGTTTATTGTTTGCTACATTCATTTGCCACATTTTAGGTACAATTTCAGAAACAGGTGATCTTTTCATGCATCAATCACTATGTACAATGACATAAATAATGGAAAACATCCTGTGAGCCCTATTGTTGTGGGAGGGGAAATAATGATTGACCAGATTGGTCCTATAGATGAAAATCACTGAAAATAAGAGAGATTACAGTATGAGACTAAGGTTGTAAGTAAGTAACTTTCTTATTTTCTTTTTGTCTTAGCTTAGCACTAAATACTGTGTGAGGTTGACACATATTTGCATTTTAAAAAATTGACCAGCGACAATATAATCAAGGCCTGATGTGGTCACTAGGTTACAGAGCAGTGCAGCCTGTTACTAGGAACAGTTGAATTTCTCTTGCTCGTGTAGTCTTTGGTTACACATGCAGCTGGTAACCTAGGTGAATTATACATAACCTGATGCTACACCTAGCCCCTCACAGAGCCACAGGCTATGCCACATTTGTACTCCAGTGACAATTAGTCATAGAGGAGGCGCTAATCGCACACAGTTAGCTTCAAAGACATTGTGCTCTCAGAAAAATCATTATGGCCGTGCTGCTTTTCATCTCCCCACAGTAGACACAGACACTGCTCTTTGATTTTAACATTTCTGCCCAGTTTGTACATGGGGTCTTTCATTTATTTCTATAGCAACTAAATACAACACATTTTTCCTCATTACCTTGTTAACTGTGCTACTTTTTCACTTTATGTAAACATAAATAGGATTGATTTAGTTTTTCTTGTTCTACAGGAGAGACGTCTGCACATGTATGTGGTGTACTGTCAGAACAAACCCAAATCAGAGCACATTGTGTCTGAGTACATAGAAACTTATTTTGAGGTAAGCTAAATCATGTTTTTGCTATGTTTACACCATAAAACAGCAGTTACATGATTATTTTTTAAAACGCAAGATCAAATTGTATTTTTTTTGTCCAGTGCTTGAGATAGAATACCTTTGTGTTGTACAATTAAATCAAAAATTGGTTTGACACCTGCTATGAAGTCCCTCATAGTGTGTAACTTGATGAATGGCTCTGAATACATATTGACAGATTGATTAAGCACAGGTGACATAGTGTTTGCTCTGGGCAGAGGTTTTTCATTTGGTAAGTATGCATGGCTGTTTAATACTGTAGCTTTATACATGGTCTGACAGTGTCTTCCTGGTCATGTATACATCAGAATATAATCTGTTTTTTTCATCCGTTGTTCACTGGGAACGGAACACAATACAAACAATGCTGTCTGTCAGTGTCACATTAGCCATTAGCTGCTGTGTTTTGTGCTATAACTGTCATGTTGATGTGATGTTCTGACAGGAGCTCAGACTACAGCTGGGGCACAGGCTTCAGCTCAACGACCTTCTCATCAAACCTGTGCAGAGGATCATGAAGTACCAGCTGCTGCTCAAGGTACAGGCCCCGCCCTCCTTCAGACACATGCACACTGAGGGTCCGACTCTAAACATAGATCGGACACTTAATGTTCACCATAGGGCTGAAGATATGAGACATGCAATGAGATTTAAAAGTGTTGAATTAGGTTACTGATATATTGTTTTGATTGTCTGCTTGTTTGCTATATCATTCTGATCTTGTCAGGCAAGCAGATAACTAGAGTCTGAAAAATACATTACCAGTCAAATGTTTGGACACACCATCTCATTCAGTGCTTTCTTTTTCATTTTTTTCTCTATTTTCTATACTTTATGTACATATGTAAGATATCAAATCTGAAGCAAGATATATGGAATTATTCAGTAAAGGAAAAAAGTACATTAACAGTACTAAATATTTTTCGACAAAGCAAAGGGTGGCTAATTTGAGGGTTTGGTTATAAAATATTTTAAAACATATTTTGTAGATAACTTTTTCTTTGCTACATAGTTTCATCATCTTACTTCGTCATTTGATGTCTTCTATATGTATATAAAATGTATAAAGTAGTAAACATATAGATAAAACAATGAATGAGATGGAGATGGCAAGTCCAAACTATGGACTGGTAGTGCATTAACAGTGTAAATATTTATTAGATGATGATTTGTTGCATTGCATTCAGTCACAAACCTGTATGATTACATAGAAAGTAGAAATAGAAATAGAAAGTTAAAACCATACTTTGAAATATTATCCATTGAGATAAATAAATTTGATAAATATTATAGCCAAAGGATGTAATGAGAAAATATATTATGATAGAAATAAATTGTGATATACACAACCATACGTAGTTCAGCATAGTACTTGTACTTCTGTTCAACCACAACAATGTGAAAATAAAGGGCAAAAGATGTTAAAATTGGCAGCATCTAAGAAGCATTGTCTTTGAAGCTGGTCATAAAAAGCGATCTTGAGTAAAAGCCCTCACACAGATCGAACGTGCTGCCCTTTGGCTCTCCAATAAAGGATGGTTTAGGCGGTAAATTGTTCTCCAGATGTCCTTACCCACAATGCTCCAGTGACCATGCTGTGTTTATTTCAACAGGACTTCCTTAAGTATTACACCAAGGCTGGAATGGATACAGAGGATTTGGAGGTGGGTGACCCCCATTTCATAACCACCTAAACATATCATTTAAAGGGTTTAATCATGCATTGTATTGTTATTTCTCATGAAATGTTTTTTTACAGAAAGCAGTAGAAGTGATGTGCTTTGTGCCAAAACGTTGTAACGACATGATGAATGTGGGTCGTCTACAAGGCTTTGAGGTATTCCTTTGGACTTTTTCTGACGCTGTCCAAAACATTTCACATGCCAGCTTTGAAATGAGTGAAACCACGGTAACCACATGCTCTGTTTTGTTGGTATCTTTCTGTGGTGCCAGGGGAAGATCACAGCGCTGGGCAAACTGCTACAACAGGACACATTCACTGTGACAGAGCAGGACATTGGATTCCTCTCCAGAGCCAAAGAGAGACGGGTTTTCCTCTTCGAGCAGCTTGTCATCTTCAGTGAGCCTATTGACAAGAAGAAAGGCTTCTCTATACCGGGATACATCTTCAAAAGCAGTATAAAGGTAGCCCCAATTAGTTATTTTCAGTGCACATATTTAGTACTTGGTTTGGTGTGGTAGTATTTGTGGATCAGTCAGTCTAGTGGAAGTTTGTCATAAAAGTGTAAAAGTAAAGTTACAGGAATTTGCAGGAAAGTAATGATTTAAAACAGAATATCTTTACCTTCGAAAATTCCATCCAAAATGCAGAAAACATTAATTTAACAAAATAAAGGTGTTATTTTTATTTATTTGTCTGATCATAACTATTGTGCAATTTTGACTCTTAATGGTTGCTAAATAACCTCTAAATATATACAGTATGCTGCCTGTATCCAATGTAGCCCAAGTAAAATGATGAACTTCACCAAAATCTTGCCTTTAATTGTGCTTTAGTGAAATGTCTAATCTAACCTGTCACATGCCCATGTTGTGGTTTACATGTGTGTTTTTAACGAGCGGTTTGAAGGGAGACTGAGATGTGAGTCAGATGTGCTGTGTTGCAGGTGAGCTGCCTGGGGGTGGAGCCCATTGTGGATGGAGATGATGCACGCTTCGTCTTGACATCACGGAACCCAGATGGGAGTGTGGTGCGCTTCCAGCTCCAGGCCGCCTCCCCTGACATCTGCAGGGCCTGGGTCAACGACGTGGTTCAGATCTTAGAGACACAACGCAACTTCCTCAATGGTGGGTACTTGCCTGAGTTCAGGGTTAAGTAAGAACTTATATTAAATTAAGAATGGTTACTGTTACTATTTATATTACCTATACTATGGACCAAAGCAAGAAAAAAGAAAAAAATATGTGAAGAAGACCTTTTACCAAAACATTATCTCAATCAGCCATCTTAGTGTGCTATGCAGTTTTTTCATTTTCATTAGTGCCACCAAATGTCATCTATATATGTGATCTGTAGTGAAACCATTATGCATTTTATTACAGTCCATAATATTGGATTTGTATATGGTTCTTATAGGATATACATGACATTCAGCAACATTTTAAGACAAATTATAAATCTGCCAGAACACAAGCTTTCGTTCAAAACTGATTCTTTCTAATTAGGTTTTGAATGGAGGGCATTGATCAAGTCTCTCATTTTGTACTTCTTTTGTCTTCAGCCTTACAGTCTCCAATTGAGTACCAGCGCAGGGAGAGTAAATCTAACAGCCTGGGCCGCAGCATGAGACCCCCTCTGTCAGCGACCACCTCCCTGCGACCGCACTCCTCCGCCTCTATCGACCGACACAAACTGCCCTCTCTGCACTCCCACAACACATCTCTGCCCGCGCTCTACCTGCCAAGCCAGACCCAGGGTTCCGGGCTCAGCGAGGTGTTTGCTCTGCAGGAGGTACGACTCTTTACATGTTCTCCGTCTACAAAGAGCACTCAGCTACAGCATAAACTTTCTGTTCACAAGATGCTGCTCGGCCTGCTTTTATCGCTAAAGCAGAGTGGTATTTATGACCTGTTGTTTGCTTTGCAGCCCACTTTGGTCCAGCCGTGCACTGCAGACTCCCACACTGTTTCTCTGTCACATGTCCAGCTGGGCTTCACTGACCAGGCCAGTGTTCAAGCTGTGTCAAACGGGCTGTACACCCCCAACTCACAAAGTGCACAGGTACAGGCCTGCATGTGAAAACACAGATTCAGTGTGTTTAGTAGAATAGGTCACACGGGAGCATTGCATTAGGTTATGTTGTATTATATTGGTGTCCTGCAACCCAAAGTTACCTTTATCCTGAGCAGTCAGTGCAAACTGAGTTTATATGAAGAGCTTTTCCTCCCCCTAATGGTTAAAAGAGGAATAATATATCTTTTACCAAAGACACATGATTTAAGTAATTATCAAGTGTAATTTAGTATAGTTGATATAAATATGAAAATATACAATATACAAATGACTATGTTTCCTATTTTTCTTTCTTAATTAGATTGAAGGGCTGCTGAATATTTTACTTCCTGTTTTTGACTGTGCTTTGCCACTGGCTCATATTTCTCTATCCACAGTGCTGAAAGCTGGCAGCTTTTCTCTTCACTATTTACTCAGGCGCTTAGAGCTTGGCACTTAACTAAGAGGAAGTCCACTGGGCCAGACAGGGAAAAGAGATGCCTATCGAAGGCAGATAATGGCTTCCTGTACTTAATGTAAATAGATTCAAAATAAGAACTTTTTTAAAGCCCAAACCATACTCACAAATAGCTGATATAGCTCTGTTACTTCTTTTTAGTTTGTAATTTTTTTCTTTTCTTTACATTTTATTTATCATACATTTCGTGTTCCTTTTATCCTCAGCAGAGGGCAGGAGAGGGTTGTCGAAGAGGGCAGCTCTGCGATTCTGGGACTCCTGTGTCTGGACCTTCAGCAGGACGGAGACCCAGTAACTTGGCCCAGCTGACAGAAGACGAACTCTAGGAGTCCTGAATGCTGAAGAAAGTAGCTGGCTCCTGCTGCTGCACATGCAAGACTTTGATACTGTCTATTTATGTTGCTACGGCCGGGCTGGACCTCTACCAGGCTTAGCATTTGACGGGACAAATGCAGAAGTTCAAGTGACTGCTGCCCACTCCAAAAGGGGCCCAATCACTCAGTGTTACAAATATTTTTTTTGCTTTTTACTTTTTTAATTTTTTGAACTTTTTTCAAGGTCAAGGGGAATTTATTAATGAAGAAAATCCATTCCTGATTGGGGCGGTCACTGGAGCTATATATGTGTGAATATAATTTTGGGATGAATGTGTGAATGCAAATGTGGGTGATCCTGGGCCAGTTTTGGACATAATTTATTTTAAGTCTCAAAGCAAGGACAGACCCCACAGCAAATGCTTAGGCCTACTGTCATTCCCACATTGAGTCTAAACATTGTTTAGGTTTGACAGAAATAGGTAAAACAAATCACTTGATCCAAACCTGCCAAATTCATGTATATTTGTGCTCAGCTCAGAGAACTTTCTTGCCTTCGTGAGAGTTCAGTACACTCTCAGCCATTCTGTTTGACTTCCCTCCGTTTGATCCGGACAAAAAAGGAGCAAGGGAGCCCCCTGGAGGTTTTTTCTGAATATGACGTCACTTTGAAAATACTTGGCTCCTCTAGTAACTCCCAAGGAATTACAAGGTGCAATCAAAGGGACTGTATTACTCCAACATTACTGAGTTCTTCACATTTGTGGGTAAGGCCAAAGTTGTATTTCCCAGGTTTTATTTCATCAAAAATTATACTACTTGTGAATATTCACAACTAAAGCTCAAGACAGAGTTTACCATAATGCCGGTGCAATGCAATGCTAAGGTATTAAACCAGATGTCTGGGGATCTAAATAATGTGCAACATTAGTTAACCACATTACATTTCAAATGGCTGTGCCAAAACAGCTTCTTTTGCGTGTCTTTTATGTGTTAATGAAAGATTTCAGTGTCTAGAGAAAAGAAGAAGTATGAAAATATAATTGTTCCAATAACTGATGGACAGAACTCAATTACATTTTAGGCCAGTAGAGGTCCCCACAATATTCTGACTTCCAATTAAGTGTCTCATACAGCTTCACCAAAAACCCAAAGAATATTTCACTAAAAGTATTTTTGAAATCATTCACCATAAAATCAGGCAGTTTTGCATGTAACACAATGGAAAATCAATAATGAAACTCTGCAGACAGAGTTTTAGTTGATGCCATTTTTGATTGACTAGAAACTGTTGTATCATATCAAATAAAAAGTGACTTTTTTGGATATCAGAAAGTTTGTGTTTTATTGTATATGTTTATAAATAATATATCTACCTAACTGAAAGTTGGGACAAAGAGACAAACTTGCTTGAGCAACCATTTGGAGAAGCTTCAAACATTGGAGATAGGAGACTGGAGGATGAACAGACATCTGGTTGGCTGGCCCCTGAATAAAGGCTCTTTCTGGGCAGTAAAGCTGCAGCTGATCGTAACGTGCCTGTGAAATATGGAGGGATGCAGGGGCAGGGGGTATTAACTTTCACAAGGGTGCAAAATCAAAGGGAGTTCCTGTCACCACTGAGGGGGTCCCAACAACAGGGGTCCCATTCACAGAGGAGCTCTCCACTGTGCCCTCTGTTCCATCTGTTGATTCAGTCCTCTCTATTGGAGGAAAGAAAACAGTCATTAAAGCCCCATGACTGTGAACTTGATTGCAGAAGGTCTAGTAAATGGCTTTAGTATTGACAGAGAGGTGTGAACATCTTTGAACAGCCTACAGTGTTAGGGCTTCCTCCACACCTCCTCTGAATGCACTCATATTATCATTTAAATAAAATGTTAGATCTTCAGAAACTGCAGGAGGTCTTCACACATTTGGTCAAAGAGTTGTAAATAGTTAAAACCATTGAGTGCCCTTAAGTCTATGTACTTCCCATTCATTTGCTAGCACCTCAGGAAGAGATCAATACTTAAGACAATAGCTTTGACATGTATAATGTTTATTAAAATGTACATGCTGTCCATTTAAATTGTTAAAGACATTTGTACATAATTTACACAAAGAATCCTACAATATAACAAATGGTGCTTCACATTGCTCCTGAATGGCTCAGACATCTGTACATCAAAACACTTAAATCGCAAATAAATCTCTATTTTCAAAGACACTGGGTCTTTTTAGGCAAAATAAAATCTGAAAGAGCAGCCCCATGTCTTCTTTAGTCGATGAAGAAAATATTCTACTGCAGCAACTTTTAGCCACACTAAGGCATATATTTATTCTTAACTTTATACATAAACAAATATTTAAACAGCTGCCACATCCTTCACAAGGATCATATATTTACAGTGTTAATTGTTTAAACATTTTCAGTATTTTGGAAACAAATCTGGAAGGCATAGATCAGGTTCCAATGTGTAATAATGTCCAACACACACTTTGTGAGCAGTCTCTTATATTGTGCCGTCAAAGTGATTTGTTAAAAGTTTAGTGCAAACAGATGGCAGTAACTCTGGGTCATAGTCTTAAATAAATTGTTTCACTCTCTCTTGATGTTGCTTATCAGTGAGTCTGTGCTTTGAGATGAAGCTCCAGAGCGGCTCTTCCTGCTCTGGTGGGTCTTCACGTGTTTGGAGAGGTGGTCGCTCCTCATGAACCTCTTGCCGCACTGCTGGCAACCGAAGCGCTTCTCCCCGGTGTGTGTGCGCAGGTGCCTCTGCAGCTCGTCTGAGCGAGTGAAGCTCTTCCCACAGAAGAGCCAGTTACAGATGAAGGGTCTCTCTCCAGCATGCCAGCGCAGGTGTGCCTTTAAATGGGACGTCTTCTTGTACACTTTACCACACTCAGGGATGTGACAGATGTGCAGTCTCTTCTTCCCAAACTCCATGCCGCCGCCGTTAGTTTGGCAGTTTGGGCACTTGCACCTCCGGCAGCGCCGAGTAGAGCTCAGTAAACCTTTAGATGTGCCCTGCAGCAAAGCTGCGATCTGAGGCTGGTGTCCCAGGACCAGCTGCCTGCTCAGGGTGAAGGGGTGGTTGGGGGCAGAGGCGTTTGTTTGGGGCAGACTCCACCACTGCTGACCCTCCTCTACATGTCCCCCAGACAGGTGATGGCGACCAGAGGAGTTCTGCAGGAAGCTGGAGAAGTTCTGGGACACTGTATTGTGCTGAGAATAGTAGGAGGCATTGCTCTTGACTGGGGACAGCTCAAAGGAATAGGACGATGGTTCTGCTGGAGGGGTGAGAGGCAGTTCATGGTGATGGTGGTGAGGGTGGTGGTGGTGAGCCAGGCTGGTCTGCATGTGTCCGGGGAACTGCACCTTAGGAACAGTGAAGTGTGTCCCGAGCGCCGAGGCGGGCGTCATATCGTTGCTCCAGAGCTGGAACATCCCTGAGGCGGAGCTGACCGTGCCCTCATACGGAAATTGAGACCCCTCTGAACCCATGGTGCCCCCCACCTGCCACGCCTGGCTGCACGTGGTGGCCAGAAATGACAGGGCGTTGGGTGCTCCTTCAGGGGAGGAGCTGGGCGTCCTGTCCTGTAAAACCATGGAGGAATTTAGAATTACATTATAATGGCAATAAATGTTCAATAACTTTAGGAAAACAAACTAACTAACCAAAAATAATATTTTCCTTTTTTAACCTACATTTTTATATCTTAGGAAAATGTGTTTGAATTGATCTCAGCTTACGCACCATTTTACTTTCTCACAATAGACAAATAACCTATAGCCTACAAAATAATTATATTGTATTCCAAAATAAATATCAATTTATGTGTGTTATGTAATAATTAAAATGTAGACCTACATTCTTAGATTTCAAGATTATACAAAAACATATTAAACACAGCAGAAAGTAGAAGTTTTGGCTACTAACCTGTAAAAATGTGTGCAAAAAGTTGTCGGTTCTTTGAATAGTCAGAGCAGCCATCTGTGCTCCGCGCCTTCTCCAGACACCTGCGAGTCAAACCGCGCCGTCAGCCAATGGCGCCAAAAAGTCTTCAGCTATGAAAACAAGCGCAAACTCTTCACACTCGTCCGGAGGACAGTGGCCTGAGCTGGAACTAGGTAAACCTCTATATATCCGCTGCAGTGTATGTTATCGAGTCCACTTGTTAAATGGGATGTGTCCAGGCTGCTGGTGCGCGCAGATGTGTGTGCCGTCCGTAATCCGTGCGTTCATCTCCGAGGCGCTGTAGCTGCGTCTCTTTATAGAGGGCAAAGGCAGCTCTCTGCGGGGTCTCACTGATGCACGGAGCCAGTCAATAGACAGGAGATGTGAGGGCACGGGGAGGGGGCTAAGGTGAAGGGGAGGGCTACTCATAATTTCACTCAATTTCAACCAAATGCTGACCTCAAGAAGTGGTCCCGCCTCTGATTGTTCAGCTCTAAACACCGAAGATGTTTTAAGAAGCGTGCTGTAACATCTATGTCATGATATTAATTCATTGTGTCTCCTCTGTTAGGATTTAAGATCATTTCAAAGGTTTAATATTAGCTTAAGACGCTTCAGCAGAAAGCGTACACCAACAAAATGCTAACATTGTAAGATGGTAAAATGCGATGTTTAGCCAACTCAGTGAAATTAGTTTCTCTCAGGGATTGTCGTTTTCTTGCTTGCTATATGTGGAAATCTCACTATGAATATATTGATTTTTATTATGGCTACAGTAAGAGGAACCATTTTTTAGAGAATGAATTTTTCCCACAAGAGATAAAAAGAGCCATGTGCCTTAATAAAGTAGACTACACCTTTTTACAAAATCTGAAATAATTAATTTCATTTAATGTTAGCCCTATCTATCTCATTGTTATAATAATACACCTAAGAACTTGTTTGTTATAGTACTATATGGGGTGTGAGTTGTTCCTATGACTACTATGGCCAGGTTATAAACTCTGAAAAATGTTTTGCTTATCAAATATCTATTTGCACTTAAAATAGAGCTGGAGCATCAGCTTAAAGAGTATTTAATGTACTTTCTTCTCTTAGCTCTGTGGCAGGCTGCCCCCCGCATCTCTCCCTCACAAAGCTAATTGATAAAACTCAATCAAAGCAGGCCTTCTCACCAGTAGGCGATAAGTCACAGAGGCCCGCACTGTGTGACACTCACATGTCAGGGTTCAAGTGGAGGTCACTTTAGATGTGTTGCTTTAATGCAGATTGGGGGCTTAATCTCATTCTGTAAGTCTGCTCACCATTACAATGTTAAAGGTTTAAATCTGGGTTTCTCATGTTAATGCCTGGTTCCTGTCTTTAAAGGCCACTGCATGTTTCTCAGACTGTGATCTTTAAATAAACAGAGGTCAAACCGGAGACAACTTCAGCTGGGCCTTCATTAATACAAGTCATATAATTTATTTTAACACAGGATTGTAAGGGAGAGTAGGAGTTAAACCTATTGATAGACATTGTTCCAGAGAAGCTACTGTGGGAAAATTGAAAACTTAAAATAGGATATAGTTAATACTAAATTGCTGATATCACTTGCTGTATTTAATCCATACTGTTTTTGAAATAAAAGAGAATGAAAACATATATATTTAATGTAATTCAACAGTCATTGTTGATTATGCTCCACCCTAATAGGATATTGTATATTAGACCTAGCCTTTTGGAAAGATTCTGTAATCATTCATTAATATTAATTTTATGCATTATTGCTCTATAAATTATCCTCTTTAGTTTGTGAATAAATAGAACACAAGCTTCCTATTCTGGGAATGTGATCTTCAGTTGTTGTAATAATCAGTGCAGTGTAAATGCTTTGTAACGCCTCTGGCTTTTGGTGCAAAACAAACAATTTATGTGAGCAAAGCCTTCCGACTGAGCTCCAAATAAAACTGCATTGATTTCTAAATGATTCAAGGCCTCATGCAAATGTGAATAAATATGATGTAACCTACAGAACAATGCAGACAAGAGGAAGAGATGAAGATTTAGGCTGAAGGATGCTCCCTCTCAGAAGGCCAGAAGACATGGACCATCCTGTGATGCAGAAGTAGAGGTGCAGCATGTCTTTGGTTTATTATGGAGCAGAAGTTGTTAATTACCCTGATTCTTATTTCCTGTCCCCTCTCTCCCCCGCCCCTCCCCCTTACTGCCTCCCAGATGAGTGGCTTTGAAGTGCAAAGTACTCTCTCCTCACTTTGAACTGTGAAAACAATGCTCATGTGGTGCTGCTTACCTTCCCCATGTTAGCTCATTTAAATAGACCTGGATACAGCTTCTCCAGTTTTCAAGGGAAAACTCATTTCCAGAGAAAGAGGTCCCTGTGTTCATTAAACAGCTGTTGAGATGGCGGCTAATCACCTTCTTTGCCGTCACATTCGCATATTCATACATACACGATACACGCACACACACACGCACCACCGCCAATATGGAGACATACCTCAGATCTGACATGTGGGCAGACAGCAGAAAAACAAACATGTAAATAAAAAAAAAAAATTAAAAAAAAAAAATAATATATATATATATATATATATATATATATATATATATATATATATATATATATATATATATATATATATATATATATATATATATATATATATATATAATTATTATATTCAATTATATTTTATTCTGTTCTACACTGAGGGCTTGTGCTCTCCCAGTGTGAGGCTTACACATATTTACCATATTGTTATACTAATACATAGGGAATACATCTTCAAGGATTGTCTCAATGATGATTTTTAGACCATCAGAAATGTATTAAAACATGTGCGCCAGTGTTGAAGTATCATAGTGAAAAGTTGATGAATAGTGAAATTAACCAACAATTTTTTTCCAATCATTTATTCATTTTTTTTATTAAGTAATCTCGACTAGAGAGAAACAAAATCCATTTTTAGAAGTTTTATTAAAAGCTTTGTTGCAAATTCTTTCAATCTCTTCCCTGTACCTACACAGATTATTTTATTTATTTGTAGTGTGCAGGTTAAGAAGGTCTCTCCTCAGGTATTACAACGCAATTATAAATTCTTTTGTTTACAGTGCTGAGTGGAAGGATCAATATCCTAAACACATATATGCCCAAATTTATGTGGCCTACCAACCGGTAGCATTAGTGCAGCCATCATGTGAATCTCCAAAGCTGAACACTCTCATCAGAGCATATGCGAAAGGCTCAAGTCAAGCTGTTTTTATCATGCCTCGGAGGCAGTTTAAAGGCCCATACACATCACTAAATTGTCCCAGCTGTCTTGACCATCTGTAGAGAAAGGGCCGGGCATAGAGCCTTTGTACTGGTGGCCATGTCAAAAAGCCAATTTTACAACGGCGCACTCACTCTACGACCCGTGTGTGACAAATGAGGCCTAATGGATGAGACAGACAGCATGGAGGAGCCTGCTGCTGCTAACTCTTAACTAACAGGACAATATGGGCCTGCATTACCATAACACTCACTGTACTGGGCTAAAGAGCAACAATACCAGCTGGACTTTACTGGGCCACTCTTCTGCAGCTCATTCACAGTCTCTTTCCTGTCCCCCACTGTGTGACACTCATACTGACTCATTCATAGTACGCATGATACTAAATTTTCAAACTTGTGATATGCAAGAATATTCTCAGAACTCTATACTGTTTCTGATATATAGTGTTTATATTAGCTATACCACATGCTAATAAAAACACTCTTTTAGGTAATAGAATGTCAGTTTCAACACTAAGTGATAGTACTTACTTTATGTTACCATGTGGTCTTATAGTTCTGATAAAGCTCAAGATCATTCTAAAACTGTTCAGGAAAGGTGAATCTTAATCTAGTTTTGTTGCTGAGTTTAGTTGTGATTAGTATGTGATTAGATTTTCTATACTTTTGACAGCCTTTACTCATACTGCTGTAGGGCTGTAGGTCCTTAGTCTTTTAACAGATTAATCTGCCTGTTCCCTCCTTCTCTGTAAAAATATTTAGCTTGAACTCCTGTGCAGATGTAGTCTTGTAAGTGAGGTTTAGGTCAGTTAGAGATTCATCTTGAGCTTTTGCCACACCAAGATTTCGACCAAGATTTTCTTTCATTGACTATAACCCTAATCTGTGCAAATCATATGTGTACAAAAGTAACAGACTTTTCAACTAAATTTTTGAAAGGATACTGTGATATAATTAATACATCAGGGAAGAAGTACAGATGTGTTTTAATTACCTCTGAAACTGTCTCCAAGTATGAATAAGATCTGAAAACCTGTACAGATGAATGTTTCTTTTAGATCTTACATATTTCAGGTCATAGAGTCTAGATTAGTTTTTGTACAGTCAAATGAGTATGATTTACTGTATGTACTTACTTAAATTGATCTGAATATTTTGATTTGATCAGAACTGAAAAGAAATAAGAGGAGGAGGTAACAGAATAAACAGGGTCTACTAGCTCAAACATGTTTTATTTTCTTCATATTAATTATTGTTGTTACAACTTTTGAGCGTCAGTCAACTTACAGTGAATATGTTTCATTCATAAAAACGTCACAGATTACAATGAGGTGCTCTTTTGATTCTTCCTCTGTTCTCCAAGCTCACAGCGGGGTTTAAGCAGATCCCACCCCTGTAGTAGATTTTAGGTGTGGGAGCGGTGAAGAAGTGTAATTATTCCCTGATCTCATGTCCATTAGCATGTACAAAACCCCAAAATCTCCAGTCTTGGGCAAATGCGGGCAGACGGCATGCATCTCCACTTGTCAGAGAAAACTTTTATCAATATCAAGAGCACTTGAAGTTTGTTTGCATTTTGTTTTCCAGCACTCTTAACAACTTCAGAAGTCAGATCACAGGAGTGTGTGATCAAAGCGCTTCGTGGTTAGTTCTGGAAACACAGGAGTGCTACGCCATGCTTTGATACTCCACATCAATATTTCAATTCAACAATCACTTGACATGCACCATACTCCCAGAGACAGAGAGGAGAGAGAGAGATGGGGAGGTAGACAAGATGGAGGGAGAGGCACATGGAAGAAATCCTAAGCTTTATTAGAACTTTGAGAACTCTGGAAGTTCTACAAAGAAACTGACAAAAGTCTTTTATTAGACAAATCATTTTAGTATTTAATTATGCTAGGAAAATGAAGAGAATGAAATGATCATTTTTGATGTGGATTCCAAAGAAATGCTGATACTCTCTACTTTTTTTAGAAAGACACTGATCGTTCTTATTCCACTAAAAGAGAGTGATTTGTTTTAGAACCATTGTTATAATGATAAAATAATGATACTGTAGTGGTTGGTGAGACAGATAAAGCATTTAAGAATTCATGGATTTATTGTCATTTAGAACATTTAAACAGTAGCATGGTTATTGCAAAACAGTATCAGTGCAATTTATGAAGTGCAAATACTGGAATATAAACATATATACTACAACATGACATAAAGGCAGAGGTAGATACAGAAGTATAAGGTGCAGGTGAGTTTGTTTGTTGCATCAGTGCAGAGTCTAGTTCACAGTTATGGCAGGTGGGGGGAGTGGAGGGTTGTAAGGGGACCTATAACCTGAACTAGAAGATCTTACAGTTTGAGAATGTGCATATTTATTGTTGGAGAGTAAGACTTGGGATTTCTATGCCATCACAGTAGCCTGCTGACTGCAATACATGTAAAAGCTTTTTTGACCACTTTTTTTTTTTTTTTTTTACAAAAGTTCAAACCATATACAACACTTTGAGGCAAAGTATGAGAATATATATGCACTCAATAACACCAGCTATGCTAAAATAGTTGTCATAGAGTGAGGAGTAGAGGATATGTTTCATGTTTTATCAAAGCAGCCTAGTACAGGAAGTGTGAAGTGATAAAGAGAAATACAGTCCATCTGCCAAATGTCACTTTCATGCTCCTTCAGAATCATTTCATCATCTGGATAGGATATGACACACTTTGAAGGTTGCGGTTTATAAAATATGGGGTTTGATCTGGAAAAGAAGACGCCACTTGTAGCAATGTTATAATGAAAAATGGGAAGTCAATCAAGAGATAATGTCATTAAAAGTGCCATTGCTTTATTCAGTTAAGAACAGCATATAAATCTGTATTAGTGCAATATGTAGCTTTTTGCAGCATTTATGCTGCCTTTATTTCTCTAGTGGTGTTTTATTGCTTTAAAATAACTTCTAACAGGTACCAGGCAGGTGGCAGACTCTCTACCAGAAAAGTTACACCGTGCACCTATGAGTAATTTACAGCTACTAGAGCATCTGTAAAAAAGTCACACTTTTTTTGTTAGTTAATGTATTATTACAGGTCGTTAGAGGGAAATAATGGAGTGTATCAGGGGTACTGTAACATTATTGTCACCTTAAAACCTATTCCAAATGTGATGGATCCAGTTTAGCTCCCAGTTAACACATTTTGAAGTGTGATATGCTGAAATAAATATAGGCAAAAACAATTATATTTAAACTAATTTATCCCAATGACACAATAATCCAATAACCACAAAGACTGTTCTAAATCTACAATATTGTTTAAAAACATGATAATAATAAATAAATAGCAGAATGAAACACTTTAGTAGTTAGTTGGCATTTGTAATGAGTCATAGAAGTGACCATTTACAGCTCAAATCTTATATACCCACAAAATAACTAACAATTTCCACTTGTGCAATCAAAAAGTGGCCACAATAAATATTGACCCCCCAGAAATAATTGTTCCATCTGACATATATTGAACGATAAATCGATAGAGTTATTATTGCGACAGGCCTACACTGGCGAAGACCACAGTAAGCATTATAAACAGAGAGCATTTCTAGATAGTTTGTTCATGCTAAAAGTAGCTTCATGCACACTTTTTTGCAAACACTGCCATTTATTTTAATTCATTTCCCCAGTACATTTAAAATTGATGATAACTAATTTATTGGGATTGTTTATTCATAGGATTTACTAAAAAGATGAATTCCCTACAATAGTCTGTCTGTCTGCATAGCGCCACATAGAATAAATTATAAAAAAGGGCAGACAAAGAAAAAATAAACAATGGTATGATCAATCACAGAGTGTCTACACGCGTTAACACCGCTGTGAACAAAGGTAAATAATTAGCGAGGACACTTGACAATAATCTTAACAGAACAGGGATATTGTGGTGTATGGGACCAGTGCAGGCTGCTATTAGAATCTTGTACAGAGTGGAGCGGGACGCACCTGTCACATGAATATATGCCTCTGATCTAATACTGCATGTGATTGGGGGGGATGCCATGCAGTAGCATCCACAGGCAGAAATATGATAGTATCAATTAAAACTTCATAAAAATAATAATACCGATATCTAAAAATGTTTCTACACTGCTTAAAAAAAAAGTTTAACTAAAAAAAGAGAAGAAAGAGAAAAAGTTTTTTTTTTTCCTTTTAAATTTTTCTTGTATCTTAAGTTTTTATGTTTAACAATAATTATTTGTTTAGATACATTTCCATTAGTTTGATTTCTGTTTTTTTTTGTTCTCTCTTACAAGATCTGGTTCAAGATGGTTAAAGAAATCAGCTGCAAAGGAAAACCCAGTATAAGAAGAGGATGGTTAGTTTGAACTCACAGGTAAAGTGGCAAATTCTTTTTTAATTTACTGTTAATTGTATAATATTATCAACTCTGTTTAAACAATTAGGAAATTATGATAGTAGAACTTTGTCCATAGCTTGGAAAAAAAATAAAAATAAAATAAATAAATAAATAATAATAATAATAATAATAATAATAATAATAATAATGCATCAGTTTTATTCAGCACTTTTCTGGACACTCAAAGATGCTTTACAGAATATTATTCATTCACTCCACATTGTGGAGGTGGTAAGATACTATTGTAGCCACAGCTGCCCTGGGACAGACTGACGAAAGCAAGGCTGCCAATCTGTGCCATCGGCCCCTTCGACTACCACCACCACTCACGCACACTCCACTTTCATACTGGGCAATGTGGGTAAAGTACCTTGCCTAAGGACACAACTATGAGTTTCCGTGACTGCCGCCCACTGTGACACCTGATTTTCCCAGCAGTCTCCCATTCAAGTACTAACCAGGCCCGGCCCTGCTGAGCTACTGAGCTCTGACGGAATCAGGCGTTGACAAGCTGGTATGGTCACACAAATATGGTTAAAAGCCTTAAAAACTGCACCTATAACAGGGTGCACTAGTGTTCAAAGCACTGATAGAGATACACAAGAGTACATGAGCTGAGCAGTTCTCCTGTAGATTTATCTGTAAATGAGGACTTCTGGTGCCACATGACGTTAGGCCCTCAGTCAGATGAGAGAGTGTAATGTGAGGGGAAGTGTCACCCTGTCACTGCCGCCCATCAGCGTGTGTGTGTGCATGTTTGTTCATGTGTGTGTATGTGCGTGTGTGTGTTCATACTGCTACCAAGCTCAGAGGAGAAGGGGGTGGGGCCAGAATGACATGCCGCCTCTTTCATCTAACTCTGCTGGTATAATGTGCACCACAGTAACTTTAATTGATGACTACTGATCAAATACGTGCCTTTGAAAATAAAATATTTGGGATTGTTATTTTCTACTTCAGGAAAAGTGCAAAAGGAATTCTTAATGTACCTGATGAGATGTTCAGATTAGTTTCTGAGACTGTAAACTTTGCCATAGGGTTCTTGCATTCTCCTATTTGAATTTGTATTAACTTGTGATCTGTGCTGTTTCAACTTTCACTTGAATACACTTCCTACCACAAACACCTGGTTTGGGCCTGGTTTGTTGCTCAGGAGACTCCGACCTGAGCGTCACTGTCATTCAGACAAACACATAGTGACAAGTCAGCCTTCTCCATGTCAGCGGTGGGCTCCTCTGTGGGACCTGGATTCCGCAATTTTCCCAGTGCTCAACAGAAGGCTCTGCTTTGCAAAACAAACCAACAAACAGCCAACCTGAAGTGTGTGATGAAAGAGTAAACAACATGGCTTCGCTAACATGCCCCACAACCATGACACTTCCTAAGTAGGTTAGCACACACAGGGTAACCTCAATTAACACACGCTTGATTGGAGAGAGTAACTGATAGGACGTCCCACCGGTAGAGACTGACCACTTTTCGGACCTTGGCCTTTGTGAAATCCAGTGGGGTCTGCCCTAATGCCCCCAGGCGTGTACAAAGGAGTTCATTATCAAGAAAAATTGCTCAAGTCAATCTATTGATGTTGCCTAACTAATTGTAAAGCTGGGGATTCAAAAGCAGATGTTGCATTTCAAAGCTGTTGTGCACGAGGAGACAGGTTATGATTTATGCTAAAACGTGTGGCTTCAAAGCGGTGAACGTTGCTTCTAAACAAATTGAACAAGTCAAGCGCTATTCACCCAGGACCGTGATGGGAGCCCAGTGCGCACAGATCAGAGGAGCGTGCCTGCCGCTTGTAATATCACTCAGCGGAGGCGAGAGAGGGGTGGAGGGGGTCCCAATGGGGTAGAAGGAAGCACACAGGGCTAATGCTAACGCCTGTGTACGGATACGCAGCTGCAGCTACACCTGTGCAGCCCACCCTCTCGCTGCTCTCCCCTCCCGGTACAGCACACAGGGGTGGGGGCATCGGGAGACTTGACACCCTTTCCACGGATGGTTCTATTATTTGGGAGGAGATCTAAGAGTTGGGAGAAGATGCGTGGCCCATGTCAACATACTGATGCAATTTCAGTAAACATTGATAAAGCTGCTTATTTGTTGGGCAGATTGGTGGATGGGGGAGTCTTTATGACTGTTGTCTACTCACTCAGGGAGCTTGTAATGAAATTAAGTTGGAAAATGCATAATTTCTTAGTCCACCAATGTTCCTTCAGTTGAGTTTATTGATTTAAAAGCAGAGAATCATCTTACAAAGTCTACATTGGAAAAAGATGTTTTAAACTTGTAGAGAATGGGAAAAGGTGGTACTGATGCTAGATTTAACATTACAGGAGTACACCTTACACTGTCATCCCCATATGTGTTAAAAGAAAGAATGTGTGGACTTCCCTTATAAGTCGTTTTCTGTCTGTTTTCTTTCAGTTTGATGCAGCCTAAATTGGGACGGGAGAAACGAATTGCTAAATTTTTAATTAACTTCATAACATCTGCACTTGTGCTTTGAGAGAGCAGCGAGATTTCCTTTTAACCTATTCCAGCACATTTGCACACCAAGGTAAATCTTGATGCTGGCACTCTTACAGAAAGGAAAGGGGAAAAAAAATCAAAAATGGAAATGAACTCTCACTTGTGTGCGCAGATCAAAGAGTGAGAATTATTCAACTTTTTGCCATTGCTTGATCTTCAGAAAAGAAGAGGAGAAAGTAGGGATGATCTAGATGAATGAATTGATTTCTTTGGGTTATTTTGTGGGTGCGCATTTTATCATAAGCTACAATTACTTTGTGTGGTGGTTCAGTTTTGGCTTGTTAATCTAGTGTACTGAATCTTAGTATGACATGTTTGTAAAACTGTACTTTGCGCTAAAGTTTATTGATTGAAGACTTAATGGGGATTTTTTGTTAGTGTTTAAATGAAATAATCCATTAATATGGCATCCAAAACATTCATTGAAGGTAATATATTCTCTTGTGAGCTTTACACCATACTAAAATGCTGTGATCGCATCAGAAACATACCTGGATTTGTGTTTTGTTTCATTCACACATGTTTGAGTAATGCTTCATCATGATTAGTCTGTCTACATCTCCAAAGCTCAAATGCTCTGTTCCAATTTTTGATGTCATGGTAGTGGTGGTTTTCAAGGCAACAGCTAACTTTTACCTTTGTTCAGTAGAGATTGACATTGAATTTCATTTGATGCATTAATGTATCTACAACTTGATTTTTTTAAATCAAAATTAGCTTTGAGCAAGGACAAAAAAATCAAACAACAACAGTATTCCCTTGCTTTGGTCAAATGATTAGTTGTTCATGTTTACCCACATAAATCCTAAATCCCACATGAGTGAAACTGGAGCCCATTTTTTCAGGCGTCCCCCCGCTGTAGCCCATCCCAGGCACCTGCACAGGTCATCCTCACTCATGTGCCACTGATACTGCTGATCACCAGACGGCCTTGCTACAGATCTCCCTTTGTTTCACACCACACAATAGTGTCTCTATGGGAATCCACTTAGACCCTGTGCATGTGTGTGGGGACTATACCCTGTCAATCCACAAGAGGACACTGCTCTCTGTGTTATACATTTTGGTAGGCCTAGTTGGGCCATATAGTAGAAATATGTACTATAATACATCATTAGACTGTCGCTAGGAGAATAGTATTTTTTTTAAGAAACAATAATATTTATAATATAGCACACTTTAATATGCAGAATTCATTTGTCATTTTGAGCTGAACTAACCAAAAACTAACTTTTTTGTTTTTGTCCCTCAATGTTGTAAAGTAATAGTAAAGTAGTCAGTGTTGGGAAGGTTACTTTTAAAATGTTTTCCCCTACAGATTACAGATTACATACCCTAAAATGTAGTTTGTAACTGAATCCATTAAATTACTTAAAGTGAGTAACGTAATCTGAATACTTTGGATTACTTGATTTGCTGTAGAGAAGCAAAGATGAGGATATCTTCACTTAAGGTGTTTTGTCTGATAAAAGACAATAAAAAGCCCAGACTTTACTGAACCAAATTAAAAATATTATTGGTAAAAAAGGAGGAGACACATCCTAGTCCTGTTTTAGTCCTGGTTTAGACCTGGTTTAGTCCTGGTTTTAGTCCTGGTTTAGTCCTGTTTTGTCCTGGTTTAGTCGTGGTTTTAGTCATGGTTTAGACCTGGTTTAGTCCTGGTTTTAGTCCTGGTTTAGTCCTGTTTTGTCCTGGTTTAGTCGTGGTTTTAGTCATGGTTTAGACCTGGTTTAGACCTGGTTTAGTCCTGGTTTAGTCCTGGTTTAGATCTAGTTTAGTCCTGGTTTTAGTCCTGGTTTAGTCCTGGTTTAGACCTGGTTTTAGTCCTGGTTAAGTCCTGGTTAAGGTCTAGTTTAGACCTGGTTTAGTTTCCAGAAAGTAGTACATGTACATGTACATGTTACTGCAACCATATCTGTTTTCAAATGTCCAATTAAACCAAAATGTTTAAAAAAAAACAGAATATGTTAACTTGGTTAGCTTTCTTAAACTAACCCATCAACCCCCCTCATATGTTATTCACGCCAAGCATCTGTCATTGTAAACGTGAGAACAAAAAGGCTGCCTAAATCCACAGTAATTATCCTCAAGGGCAAAACACAGTAAAGTATGTTGGTGATTGGAGATGCTCAAATGAGAACCTTCACAGGAAATATCTCTCATCATTAGAGTCACATTTAGATAACAAGGGGTAGATTCTTAATTATAGTGTAATGTTTATGTAACGCTTTATTTATTTGTTTTTGTTTATTTTTTCTCTAGTGTGTTGTAAGTTTAGAAGATCAAGCTGTGTGAATGAATGCCCTTCCAGTCTGTCATTTCTTTTGCAGTCTACACAAAGTTGTAATGTTGCTTGGGCTTTGTGTGCATGTCGAGTGGGGCCATCAGATAACACACAGGACAATGGCACTCCAGATCGTGCCCGTCCAAAATGAGCAGGAAGCAGTGGTGTGGGTGAGGTGAGCCTTTGGTCCCTCCCTGGGGTGTGCTCAACCCTGACGGAGTGCACCGCGGCACAGAGCAGCGCCGGAAACCAGGAGCTAACGGCCACCCAGCTGGAGCCAGTCCTCCGCTTTGAAGGCTGATTCAATCTATTCATCTGAAGGGGAAAGAGCACAAGACTGAACTTCATAAGTCTCAATATTCCTATGGTAATAGGAATATTACCAAAACTAGTGCAAAGTGATTTGCACTAGTTTTTGATTTTAAGGCATTACCTTAGTCACTAGGGTTGACATGGCCTTTGTGCAAACCATGTGTTCATCTCCCAGCGAGGTACCACTGACCAAACCTCAGACAGTGGGCAGTGAACCAGTAACTGTAATATTATCAGTTTAATTTAGAATCGTAATTATTATGCAAGATTTTTAAATTTAAAAAAAAGAATCATGGTATGGCAACTGTTCCTACATGTCTCAGATGAGGTTCCATGATATTACAAATGTGTGTGAATGAACAATTTTAGTATTTTGAGCATCAAGAAACTGTACTGTATTTGAATATTTTTTGTGTTGCATATGAGGTAATTCACTCTGCTTTTGTTTCAGATCTCTTTGTGTATCTGAGTTCGTAGTACCACAGTGAGCCCACGTCTACAGCCTCCACCCTGCAGCTTCAGGCTGGGTACGTGCCTCTCTCTGTGTTCACTGCTCCAGGAGTTTGTGGAACTCATTGAATAGATGAGTGAAGTTTCTGGGGCAATGCCAAAAGTTCACTCTCAACACTAATATATGGGTAATGGACGCTTTTGTGACAGTAAAACATCCACAGTAATTATAACCTGGCTTTTTTTTAGCTCCTTTCATGATACCAAAAGCACTTTACGTCATATTTTTATTCACTCTCTGCACTCCTTGGTAAGCTGCTATGCCTGTCATACCAGGTCTATGGCTGTCCATCTGCATCAAACAAGGTGGAAGATCTGTCTTGCCCAAGGACACAAGGAACATATGTGCTGGTCATAACTGGATTCAGATATTCTAAGCTTCAGCTAACAAACTCTTTTCAACTCTTGGCAGCATCTTGATTATTTTCTTTACTGTGGCATTCAAACCATGTGTTACAGCAGATAGAGGGATATGATTAGTTCTTATTAAAATAGTATTGGAAACTGTTTGGAAAGGCCGATGGCCCACAGATGCAATTTTAATATTAATAATACTGCTAGACTTGATTTGAATCTGCCTTATTCATGGATGTTTTACCATGTCACACCCCTTTCTCAGTCAACAAATACATGCCTAAAATGGGCACTGCTTCTTTAAGAATTACTCTCTTATTGCTCAGTCAACCTTTTTCAAGCAAAGAGAAGACATACGTCAAAGAGTTTGGCTGCACTAGTGACTTTCAAGAGCCCTTTGAATTTTACACAGAACGACAGAACACTGAATAAAGATTGTCCTATTTGTGTTCATGAGTCTTACAGACTATAGTGTTAGGTTCAGATATGAAAACATTGTTTTGATACTAAAAGTGAATTGCAACAGGAGCCATATAGAATGCCACTGGGCAGGGGAAAGTTTTGACACAAAACAGTTCAAGGCTGTGTCACTGTTGTGTTCTTACAAAAACAATGCTTTGGAAAGAGGTAGGAAGTGACACGTCATATTAAGGTGAGCCTGTTGATCCCTTTACAAGGAAAGAGAGATTATTACATGATCATACTGCCAATAATGGCTTGTGCTACTTGAAGTCAGTATTAATAATACCTTCTGTGATTTTTTTTTTTAAGCACATCGGTATGGGGTAGGACAGTAAACGCATAGGACATAGTTGCATGATAACTGGGAACTTTTTGCATTTGTTTCCACATTACCAAGAAAATATGCATGTGTGGAGGATCATTTGACTTAAAAAAACAGAAAGAAAAACTGAAAAAAACTTTTCATGTTCTTCTACAAGGGTACAGTAAAGTCAGAGCATATGGTTTTGTCAAGGCATTTGCCCTCAGTCTGTAATAAATGCATATATAAGAAATGTACTAGTCTAGACAGACATGTGTTTTGATAGTCTCCTCAGAGGTCAGACAGGACATCAGCAACAAAGAGGAAGGTCAAAGGGGAATCCAAAGTCACCTTTTGTTCTCCATAGACTGGACTGGCCACTCTGACCGGGCCATGTATTTTTATTGTTTGCTTTAGTCTCTTAACATAGAACTGGACCACGTCAAAACTATCTGCCCACCCATTCCCCAATCTAATGAACTATGTTTTGTCATTAAGGATGTCACCTAATGACTTTGTTAAGCAGATAAAATATTGCATAAAGTTTGGGCTGGGCCCAGGAGGATGCGTCCTGTCCCACCCAGGAGATGCATGACCCAGATGTTTGACAAATGGAGCTGATGGTGAGGTGTGGTGCAGTTCAGGTTCTTCAACAGAAGACAGGAAATCAGACATGCTCTAAGAATCACTGGATGCAGCAACCTTGTCATAATGCTTGGACTATTTTGGCTGTCTCCTTTTTTGCCAAAGCAGCAACTACTACTACTATTACTCTTACCAGATGTTACACTGTGACTTTTTCCTGGCGCACCATTCCCATTTATCCTGACACTGTGCTGCCAAATTGACACAATTTTACAATAATTGAATAAAGAAAGAAAGAAATATAAAGTCTGCCTTACAAGGTGAAGGGCCCATATTATGCTGTTTTCTGATCTATGTTATAATGCTGTTTCCTCATCAAAAACAGACCTGGAGTGTGTCATTCGTTCATTCGTTTTTCAATATAAAACCAAAAATAAAACTAGAAAAGCACTCAGAGAGCGCAGACCTCCGCCAAGGACTACCCCCATTTTTTATATAAATTGCGATAAAATCAGTCTTCTGGATCAGATCCGGATCAGCCTTTGGAATATGAAAGAGGATCCCATTGTCCATCCCTGAGTGAAATTTCATGGGGTTTGGTCAATAATTAACCGAGATATTGAGAAACAAAATTTTTGGCCCCATTTACCACAATGTTAACTAAAATTTCAAAGTGATCCAGAATCCAGGATTTCTTCCGGATCACACCCAAAATGAAATCAGTTCTTCCTTTTCACATTTTCAACAAATCCTGAAAATTTCATCAAAATCGGTCCATAACTTTTTGAGTTATGTTGCTAACAGACAAACAAACAGACAGACAAACGCCGGCAAAAACATAACCTCCTTGGCGGAGGTAAAAATGAAAAAACAACAGTTTTCTTCATTATTTGTCTCCAAAACCAAAATGAAAAAACGGATAAGGATTTGTTTTTTCAGTTTTCGATTTTGTGTTTAAATGAAGAATGGAAAAAACGGATAACGACCGTTTCCCGTTTACTTGATTTCTGTGACTGCGATGCCGGACTTTTGCACTGCATACGGACTGAACCAGGACTGATCCAGGTCTGGGACCAGACGGGAACCAGAGCGGGACTGAGACCGGGACTGAGACCAGGCCCACAACGGGTCTGAGACCGGGACCAGACCGGGACTCATACCGGGACCAGACCGGGACGAGAGCGGGACTGAGACCGGGACTGAGACCGGGACCAGAACGGGACTGAGACCGGTCCGAGCGGTTCCGTGTCACCGTCTGCACGCTGGTTCCGTGCGGGGAAAGCGAGAATGCGCTGTGAACTACAGGTTCCGACGGGCTGCTCCGGTCCTCCACGCTCAAGAACCATGGTTGGTTCTGAGGTGGTGCAAAGCGTCCGGACAGAAGAGTGAATCCAGTTTGGTTGGTTATATTGTTTTGACCATTTGTCCCCCGCGCATTTGGTTCTTCCCCGGGGAAAACACTTCTCAGGCCGAGGCTTCTAACATCACTCCCCACTCCAGCTCATCTGAGCCCGGCCTGAACCGGAGCTGCTTCCGCTGGTTGGAATAGTTTGTTTGGACCTGCTGTCTCTGGTTTCAACCCGAGTTCGCGTTCACACCAGAGGTGTGGATTCAAGCAAACGACCTCCTCACCTCTTTTTTAATGCTTTATTTGGTGCGGGTCCGAGACTGATTGAAGCTTTCATACTAACGAAAACGAACCGAACTAAGAGCTTTTGGTTTGAATGGACCGTTTGGTGCGCACCAACTACCCAGACCGGAACTGAGACCGATACCAGGCCGAGTGTAGACCGGGACCAGACCGGAGGCTCAGAGCCCACGGCAGGACCGGAACTCGAAGCTGAGGCCGGGACCCTGCAGAGGCTCAGAGTCAAAGCTCGGAGTCCGCTCTGGTACGGGTCTGGTCCCGGACCTGGATCAGTCCTGGTTCAGTCCGTACGTGGTGCAAAAGTCCGGCGTTGCAGTCACGGAAGTCACGTAAACGGGAAACGGTCGTTATCCATTTTTTTCCATTCTTCATTTAAACACAAAATTGAAAACTGAAAAAACGAATTGTTATCCATTTTTTCATTTTGGTTTTAGAGACAAATAATGGAGAAAACTGTTTTTGTTTTTTTTTTCGTTTTCTTATTTTTGGTTTTATATTGAAAAATGAATGAACGAATGATACACGGATTTTTAACACACAAACCCTGCTTATTTGGGCTGAGTTCTTCTCTCAAACAGAAAATATTCTGTTCCACATTGTGGTGTCATATGGTAATACAGGAAGTGCTCCACTGTGTTTTTAAATTACATAATCCTTCACTAGAATTGATTGGATAATTTCAGCCCATTTCAGCCCAACTGACAATCTCTATTAAACAAAGGTAAAAGGTAGCTGATAATTTGAAAACTACTGTTGCATGGCATCACAAGGTGGAACATAGCATTTTGAACTTTGGAGATGTAGACAGACTAATAATAAAGGATTACTCAAATGTCAGTGAAACAAAACACAACTCCAGGTATGTTTTTGATTAGGTAACAATGTTCTAACATGGCTTAAAGCTCACAGGATTCAATTTTGCGTACTATAGGACTTTTATGGTTCACTTTATTGCTCCTGTGGGGAAATTTTTCCTCTACATTTGACCCATCCTTCAGTACCACTGGGCAACTTGTGCTGCGTCTAGAGACCCATCTCCTGACCAGGACTTAAACCTTAGCTGGACAATTTTACCTGTATGCAAACTCCACACACAATAAGGCCTGGGCCAGCCTGGCATTTTAAGTAAATGAAATGCCATTGCCACCATTAAGATAGACATCCATGGTAATATTTATTCAAAGATGGTGGGTAACTTCTGTTTCTTAGAGGCGCTGTGAATCTGGAATTAAGTATCTTCATTAGATTTATTAGTTAGACACAAGCCTTTGCTACTTTGTTTAATGCTAGCCTCTCCTTCAATGCAGCATTTGTGAACATATTTTTAGTGTTTTAGAAGACACTATACTAAGCTAATTTATTGAAAATTAAAATGCTTTTCAGTTAAAATGCCTTTAAAGAGTGAATGTTGTTATGATCCTGGAAATGTTATGAGCTTGGAAATGCTCATATAAACAGTCTATAATAAAACTTCACTATTGTAATGTCTAATAATAGATACAAGGCTCTAAAACATCCACTATCCAATGCACTTGAAAGCGCTGCCAGATAAATGTATGGGTCACGCATTTTTCAGCCGAACTCTTAACCCCTCATGCTGTTTAGGACAAAAAGAACAATTACAGCAAATTCTTGAACCAATGCGACCATTTCTTCAAAAGATGAGATGGATGCAGTCATGCTTGCATCAAGTTGTAAAGTCAGTGGGGTTCAGAAAAGAGCAGCCAGCGGAAAGGGATGGGAGAGGAGACAGAGACACTAGGAGCCAGTCTCATAGACAAGGTCACATCCAAAGTAACATGCCATGGGGGGTCAGCACAAGCATCGCATAAAGCAGATAAGGAACAATTGCAGGAACTATAGGCCACATAATGACTGACTCTCTCCCTGGTCCACAAAAACAGTGCACCCATGAGTCCAGGAGACACTTTGGGTATGAATGAGGAGGAAGCAGAGGAGATGCAAAAAACTTTCTATGGCTTAAGTATTTTTTGTTTTATTTTTTAGTAAGCCTAATATAAAATAATAAATATTTTGTCCACAACATAGACAACACCATAGCCTAAAATGTCACCAAACACAGCAGCACTTTTGGTGACATAAACAACACTATATAGCTTGTCTTGTGTCGCGTCCTGCCACACAAGTATTAGCATTTTCATTGTCTGAATTTATAAAGTGTGTCTGCGTTATGATGGGTTTTGTCTAGTGTGGTTGAACAATCCATATCCTCTGTATTCAGAGCATTGTTCCCTTTACCACAGATTAAT
The DNA here is from genome assembly GCF_026225935.1 of Boleophthalmus pectinirostris. Taxonomy (NCBI): domain Eukaryota; kingdom Metazoa; phylum Chordata; class Actinopteri; order Gobiiformes; family Gobiidae; genus Boleophthalmus; species Boleophthalmus pectinirostris. The sequence continues at coordinate 25,912,123 of NW_026571515.1, forward strand.
ATCTTGTTTAAACAGAGCGCAGACACACCATGTCGTCGGTGTGTGCATAAATTCTCCAGAGCTGATCAACACAATGGCCCACATTCCTGGCATTTAGAGGAAGTCCCTTATATCACTGGATCTCCTCCACTGCCGCACAGACACAGACAGAGGGGTTCTAGGAACAGGATGCAAACAACTGCCTTGTGTGTTTGTTTGTTAATGTCACAACTAGTCTCATGATCTCAAACAAAATTAGCTGATTAGAATTTATATCCTTTATACGGAGATATTTTGCAGTAGAGCCCATCAAGCCAGTGTTTAGGTCTACCTGTTGATGCTTAAGAACAAAGACAAGTTTACTGAGCATGTTTTATGTGAATGAGTTAGAGCATGAGTCAAATATTTGGATTACAGATATGACTGCAACAATTAACCTAAACAATTGTAACCAAACGGCTATTAAAATAATAGTTGACTGTGTTAATGGTTATCTTTACTATACAAACTGTAAAACATTTGTGAAAAGATGTTTTGTAAGACAGCATTTTTCAATCAAATTGGCAAAATAAAGAAAAGACTTTCAGATCTTTAGCAGTATATACACTTTAATCATGATCTTTTAGTAAGTTTAACCTTTATCACTTTGCTTGAAAAGTTTCAAAGTACAACAGAAATAATCATTTGACTTGTCGACTTCTAAAATAACAGTGTTTGTGCCAGGAGAAATGTGTTTCGTATTATTTCTTGGATCATATTTTTATTTTATTTTGCTCATGTTTCACACACACACAAAAACTAAATAGGATGCAGTGAGGATGGATGTTTCAAGCCAAGGTCTACACCCATTCAAACCCAGGTCCTTGGGTGTTGGTCCATGCAACAATAGAAAACAGCGGCACTGCAGGGACTTCCATTGCCTTGTGGGACCTGCGACGCCTGTCAAGACAGGTTCATTCAAAGGGCTGCCTATAAACAACACTTTCCCTAATTTAACCTTTGTTAAATGTTTGTTTAAGGATTTTTTTTAAAGTCCAGATACTAGTAAACCATGTCTTAATAAGAGTGTCCCTTGTATTGACTTTACTCATCATTCATGAGATGTGCCTTATCAGAGTCAAGTTGTGGTTTGATCCCTGGACCAGGGGGCTCTGTGTCATTGGGTTTCATGGGGGTCTCTCTAGACCTTACTCTTGCTAATGCCTTAACGGTTTAAACAGATATCCATCCTTCTCGGAAATGAACTCCTTACTGGCAAGGCTGGTTTGAGGTTACACCTCAGAGCCACTAACAATGGCACTTTGATCTGCTCTGACTTCTGACAGTGCTGCACATTGTAAAGCTCAATTGTAGCTCATTTGGCCAGAACCTCCAGCGTAGCTCTCTGGAGAGTACATAATCTTTTGGTCAGATAAGACTGTGCTGTGAGTGTGTAGGCACATTTCAGCAAGTCTAAATTTACCATAGAACAACAATACAAACACTGTTGAGCAGTAGGACCCAGAGGAATAAAAGGGGCAAACTGGACATGCACACCTTTGGTCCAGGAGACTGGAGTTTGGAAAAAAAGAGTTCACACTGTAACAAAAAAAAAAGAAGAAGAAGAAAAAGAAAAAAAAAAAAAAAAAGAGCTCTGGGCCTTGTCATTGGCTGAGAGGAGTCCGACAGGAAAGTGCGATGGCTCTTGAGACCAAGGCAGACCCTCGTATATATTCAAAGCAAAAGACAACAGTTTACTTCACAACACTGTTTGGATGATGATGCACAATCACCAACAACTTTAGCGGCATCATGAGCGCTTCTGTAGCCGTGTACCGAAACATCTACACGGAGGACCGCTTCAAACAGGCCTACGGCGCGGATGATGACGCGAGGGGAGACGCACGGCTCCGCGAGAGGCTCACTGGGACGTGCAGGTGCTCACGCCGAGCGTGCGTTCACCTGCTTAAGGAGAGGGTGCCTATTTTCAGCTGGCTGCCCAGCTACAGACTCAAAAACTGGATTTTAGGAGATACTGTGGCGGGACTCACTGTTGGGATTCTGCATATTCCTCAAGGTAAGTTACCACTGCATAACATAAGGACAGGTGCAAATGCAAGTTAAACGTAGGCCCAGTATTTTTTGTCTTTTTAGAAACAATCCTTCACCCACATCAAATACAACTGTAGTTATTTAGTTACTAGTTGTTTTATGTCATTGCATTTTTACTATATTTTCAAGTGCTGTCAAAATAACTTTATTATGTCATTGTGGACTATTATTTTGCTGTATGTCATTATCTTTTGCCTCTACATTGTCAACGTAGCTCTGAATTAAAAGACTGGCTGAAATAACTAAGAAATCTGTTCTCAACAGGGATGGCTTTTGCTTTACTTACATCTGTGGCCCCAATATTTGGTCTGTACACATCTTTCTTCCCTGTGGTCCTTTATATGTTCTTTGGCACAGGTCGTCATGTGTCAACAGGTGACATTAAATGAACATTTTAATGTATTTTATTATGTGTAAGTGCTGTGCCTCACCCTGGCTGTGTGGATGTTCAGGCACTTTTGCTGTGATCAGTCTGATGACGGGCTCTGTGGTGGAGCAGCTTGTGCCCACTCCTCTGGACCTGAACTCTTCTTCCTCTGTAGCCACTGAATTTGAGGCCCAGAGGATCGCTGTGGCATCAGCTGTGGCTCTCCTCTCAGGAATTATTATGGTTCGACACTACATTCAACAACCATCTAAGTAAATTACAAGGTCTTTTATATTAACTGATTATAAATGTTTCTCCAGCTCTGCATGTTTGGTCTTCAGCTGGGCTTCTTGTCCACCTATCTCTCAGAACCAATTGTTAAGGCCTTCACTAGTGCAGCAGCATTCCACGTTACCATCTCACAGCTGCAAAGCATGCTGGGATTGCGACTTCCCCGCCACACAGGCACCTTTTCTTTGTTCAAGGTAATATTGATACTCTCACATAATCTCAAAACATGTCTAATCTTGGTTTGTATATTCAGACTCTGGCAACTGTGATGGAGAATCTTGGTGACACCAACATGGCAGAGCTTCTGATCTCTCTGGTGTGTCTTATTGTTCTTGTGGCCATCAAAGAAGTTAATATGAGATACAAACAGAAACTGCGTACGCCCATTCCTGTGGAGATACTTATAGTAAGTATACTTTACATAGATATTCAAAAACACTTTTAGAGTAAAGTTTAATGTTTTTCTCAAGTATTGGGTAATCATAGTAAAAAATACCTTAACATTAACAGTTAACAACACCAATAATTGCCAGTAGTACTAGAAGTTATAGCTGTGGTATTACTTTCACATGCTGAGTAGTCATAGTCATAGACTATTTTCTGTTTATATACCAATATTTTGTTATAACTAATTTATTCCCCAGGTGATCATAGCCACAGCAGTGGCATATGGCTTCTCCCTGGACTCCTCCTACAACATACAGATAGTTGGACACATCCCAGCTGGGTGAGATTACCATAAGAAAAATCCCTGTTGTGTGTTTCATATCCTCATTTCCGGATATCTCGTTCATATTGGTTTTGTACACAGGTTCCCGAGGCCACGGATGCCTGCTGTGCATGTTTTTCCTGAGATCGCTGGAGACACGATAGCCATAACATTTGTGGGTTATGCTGTATCCGTGTCTTTAGCCATGATTTATGCAGATAAACATGGTTACTCAATACATCCTAACCAGGTGAATAATAACATTTGAGCACATTCTTGTTTTGGAGATGTCACTCACTGAGGTCTTTGTGTGACAGGAGCTCCTGGCACATGGCATCTCTAATACAGTGTCGTCGTTTTTCACCTGTTTCCCCAGTTCAGCCACTTTAGCCACCACCAACATACTCGAGAGTGCTGGCGGACACACCCAGGTTGGATCATAGTTCTGTTATAAACTATGAACTACTTTTTATATTAATATGATACTCTTTTTTCAGGTATTTATTTTTAATGAACGTCATTTAGCTTTCTAAAAACTAAACATAGGTTCTTACTTATTTAATACTTGACTATCAAATCCTCATTGAGATATCATTAGTATCATACTGCTTGTACAAGATTGCAATTAAACAATATTTTCTGTATTTGCTCCAGCTGTCTGGCTTGTTCACCAGTCTGGTAGTTCTTATAGTCTTGTTGCTGATTGGGCCTCTCTTCTACTTCCTACCTAAGGTGCTTAAGCATGCTCCGATTACATTAACATGTTATTAGAGAAAAACAAACTAATCTAACTGAATCTCTCCATCTCTGTCCTCTCAGGCTGTCCTAGCGTGCATCAATGTCACCAGCCTCAGGCAGATGTTTCTGCAGTTCCAAGATCTTCCTGAACTCTGGAGAATCAGCAAGATAGACTTTGTAAGGACAATGACAAACTTACATAACATTACAATTGCATAGATCTGAATAGAAAACAGAAAACTAAATGTTTTTATGTATAGCCATACCATACCTGTGTTACTGTTATTTCTGTCGTTGCCCTAAAACAGCAATATTTTAGTACATTTTGCTCAAGACAATTAAGTACTGTTAATTGTTGTTATAAGGCTATTTTTTGTTTATTTGTCTACCATGTCTTGTTTAGTTTGGATGAAAGTAATAATGTTTTTTATTTTATTTTTATGTAGATGGTATGGTTGGTGACCTGGCTATCTGTTGTGGTACTAAATGTGGACTTGGGTCTGGCCATTGGGGTCGTGTTTTCAATGATGACTGTTATATGCCGCACACAGAGGTATAAGAGAATTGATTTTTATGTAATTAGATATTCATATAAATTTTAGACAAAGAAGAACATTATGAAGAATATCGATTTTGTTGTTCTTTATAGTGTTGCATTGTTGTCTACAGGGCTGGCTGTTCGGTCCTTGGTCGAGCAAGCAACACAGAAATTTACAGACCTATGGAAAAACACACCAAGGTTTGACATGCCTGTCATTTATTACCTGCACAGAGCAAATTTTTATTGTGCACTGCAAAAATAATACATGAGCACTAAAATATTTTTTCATGTAGTAATATTAGTTCAATATTGTACTACTACTGTTCTACTAACATTCACTATTTTTAATTTGTGTTTCTTATGTTGCCTTCAGTGTTATGAAGTTCCGGGGGTTAAAATCTTGACTTACAACGGGCCAATCTACTATGGGAACCGCAGTTTCTTTCGTGAGGAAGTCAATAAGCTACTTGGCCTGACTCCAGAGAAGATCCGCAGCCGAGAAAAGGCCCAGAAAGCCCTGGAGAAAAGGGAGAGGGAGACCACTGTCAACACTGTGGTGTGTGGTAGCTGCTGCACTACATTTGTTAATTCATTATACTGTACTGCAGATTATCAAAACTAATATTACTGCTCGTTACTCATTTTAGGAAAGAGGCATTGCAAACCATTTATTTTCCCCTAATAATGACATTTTAAAGCCTGGTAAGTGTATGATATGTTCTTAATTTCTTCACTTTTTATAAATACAGCAACCTTAAATATTTTCAGTAGTTCTCAGCAGTTTAACTGAATTAAAATATGTGCTTTTAAGATTTTAATAATAATTATCCCATTTCTGAAACTCACATTTTTTGGGTCATCATGTGCAGAGACTCCTGAAAATGAAGTACAGACGGTACTGATTGACTGCAGTAGTGTCATATTTGTGGATATAGCTGGAGCAAGACTCTTCATACAGGTTTTTGCATTTGTGTTTCTAGAAAGTCTACATTAATTTATTATTGTTATATTTACTTTACTGTTATATTTGTATCCTTAACAGATGTGCACCGAATGCCAGATGGTTGGAGTGAGTGTATATTTAGCAAACTGCAATGGTGAGTTCTATAGAAATTTAAAATACAATTATATTCACATTTTGTGTATTGATTGTAGTTGTTTTTACAGAAAATGTCTTAAGGATTCTCACATCTAGTGGTTTAATGAACTACATAAATGCACAACACATTTTTGTCACAGTCCATGATGCAGTAATGTACATTCAACACCAGAGGGTAAGAAAAAATATTATAATATTATAATATATCATTTAAAGACCATTTATTAAATATTCTTAGTGACAACAAATTTTCTATTAGGAGAAACCCCAAGAAAACACCTCCACAGTTTGGGTATGAGGCAATGGGTCGTTGGTGAAGAAGACACATGATAAACAGGATAAAGCAGTGTTTTAAAATAAGTAAAGTATGTAGCTCATATGACATTTTTCATAACATATTTTTTTTTGTATAGAAAATGTGTTAAAATATATTTAACATATTCTGATGTTGTTTGAATGTTGTAGTATTTATTTCTATATTTCATATTTGATGTATGTGTGCTGAATATTTATATAAATTTCAACAATGCCTTTAAATTTTTTGCATGTATGCTGCCTTCGTATTATGCTTCAGAAAGGACAATCTGAAAACATGCTTTGTGCCACATGGCAAGATGTGTTCAGCATTGTTTTTCCAATTATAATTTAACTTTTCAGTGATACACTTGACCTGTAAATGAAAAGTCAGAGCATTCTGTTTCTGTGGATGTGTGCAGTATGTAATAGGGACTGTAACGACGAAAGCATACTAAAGAATGCAAAGCATTTGGTCCAACAGAACAGATCAGGCAAGAAGAGTCCTGTAATGATTTCCAAATTTAACAGACCGTAAACAGCATCACAATTTCAATACTAAACACAGGACATATATTGGATTTTTTTGTTATTGTTTCTACTTTAAAAGTATACTAGTATTGTAGTTTTTATTCTTGCAGATTGGATATGGACCTGAGGAGTAGGTGTGTGCTGTTGTGCTGCCCCCTACTGTCCAACAGTCACACCATTTGTCCTTACACTTGTCTTACCTTGACCTAACACAGCTGAACGTTGGCGTTCAAAACTAGGACAAAACCAGGAAAAACTAATTATTTTCTTTGCTTGATGTTGGACGGGCAAGTGAATATTTTTTATCCAGTCCATATTTCAAAGGGGTCTCTAGACACACTGCCCTTTGGGTTTTCCCTTTAAAGCTCAAGGAGGATTTCACTAATTGGGAGAAAGTATTCCACTTCAATTAGAACGTCATATACGAGGCTCAGGCCAGCTGTTTACTAGGCCGAAAAATAACGTATTCACAATCGCACATGAAGTTATTTGTAAAAAAACAAAAACTAATAATAATAATAATAATAATGATAATTGCGCCTACTAATAATCATAAAAAGAAAACAACAATTTGTGTGGGATTGGCTTGTAGCATGAATTGTATCCTTTGTGCAGACAATAAAGTAAAGTTAAGATATTGACATGTTATATGTTTGCTTCTTATATTCTCCGTTATTACGTTGTTAATACTGCTGCTACTCGTTCTCAGTTTGGACTTTTGCTTCCATCTTGTGGTGAACAGAACTCATGACAGTCTTTTGGTTAATGTGATTCAATACGCTGATACAGAATATGCTCTGAACAGTGTTACAGCTGTACTCCAGTAGCCTTGACCTTGTACTGTTATTATAATCGAGATCAACAAACCGTTACACACAAAATAAACACATTAGATCACAGGTGTCAAACATAAGGCCCCGGGGCCAGATCCGGCCCTCCAAGACCTTTAATGTGGCCCTTGGGTGATTTTCTACTAAAATATTTTAATAATTTTTTCTATTAAAATATTGGTAATTTTCTGCGGTGCTTAGCATAGCAGCATCTCCAGCACCTCTGTGTGTGGCCCCTCCCACCAGAACAGCACAAATGAAGACCTTTCTCTTTCCAAACGCTCTTAAAGGATGATCGTTTTGACTGTTGACCGTGACACCCTCATCAGCAAAATGTCCAAAATGACAAAAGTGGACAAAGAGTGCAGGATTTTCCAAGAAAAACTGACTTATTCCTGTTTGCATACAAGTTAAAACATTGTGTTGAAATTGAATTTTTCTTAAAGTTTCAGAATGTACATAATATTATAATATTATAATAAGAAAGAGTTCATCAATTAAAAAAGACTTCTGTAATAGATTTGCGTTTCTCTGCACAAATATTTGAACTTGTTATTTTTGGGGTATATATGACATGAGTTTTCTGATCCGGCCCCTTTGGGATCAAAGTAGGTTGGATACGGCCCTCGGACCAAAATGAGTTTGACACCCCTGCATTAGATCATTGCATGACCTACACAAGTAGACCCATTACTGTCAGAAGTGCTTTTTGTTATTTATATTTAAATAAGTATTAAGTTGTGTGATAGGATTTAGTGGTGAAGGTTTACATTACAACTAGAACAATGTGCCTCATTCATGAAGCGTTCTTACAAATAAATTTGTACTTAAGGCCTTCTTATTAACATTTCTGACACTCAAGACTTTTTCTTAACTGAAAATTTTCTTCTGGAAGAACAAATCCTACGAACAGTCAGGAGCGCTCATAAGAACAAGAATGCTACTGTTTAAGAATACTAATGAATTACTCTAATAATGCAACAAAAAAATCGAATTCCTCTATGATTGTAAGTAAGTAATATATTTTATTATTTCTTATAAACATTACTATGTGATCCAATAACATTTCTGAGGAGTTTTATAGAGCATGAAGTCTGTTTGGGTTAACAGACTGCACAAGGACTGCATTAATTCTGAAATATGTATTATTTGTTTTTTCATTGCAACACACTTAAAGCAATATTTCAGCGTAGAAACATTAGGGTTTATTTGATCATGGGAACCAGTTAAACTTTCAACAAGTGGTTTAAATGCATAGTAGCATTTTCTAGTTTGACCAATGTAAGCATTCACAGCTCTTTAGCTTACAGTGAACATGCTATGGTTAGACAGTAAGATGCATTTAAAATACTACTTTTAAACCACTAACAAGGCTCAATACAATATCATACTTCATCAATAGTATTAAAACAGTCCCTTCACATAAAATCAAGTATCAAAAACATTCTAAGTGTACACAAAGGACCCTACAATGCTTCTCTTCCAGAATATTTAAGTCACTGAATAAAGGTTAATTAGATCTGACATTCACTTTACAAAGATGTCTCACGTGCAGTAGATCTATACTATTTTCTATGCTATATTTATTTATTCTTTGAAAATCAGTCATTTTAATTGATTGGGAGATGGTTGATTATTCTTGGGTGTTTTTAGCTGTGTGTTTTGGGTCATTATCCTGTTGGAAGACCCATGACCTATGACTGAGACCAAGCTTTCTAACACTAGGTAACACCTTTCATTAAATTTTTATCCTTTGTAAACAACAAAAGTACTTTGCACTTCTGGCAGGCCATTTGCGTGTAGCCATTCTTGCACAGTCTGCATCGTCCACGTTTATCAGCATTTAGCTGTTGCAAATCTGCAACACCTGCCTGGAGAGGGTTAACCTGCTAGTCTATAATTTTCTTTCTAGTCTCCTAACACAGTTCTCTTTTTCACTTTCTCTGGTCCATGTTCAGTGTTGTGTCCATCATGTCTTCAAACAACACAATGACAACGTGTCACCCTTTAAACAGGCAGACTGACTGAGGAAGTTTGAAGACACCTGTGAAGCAGATTAGAGGACACACCTAAGTTTAACATGTCCCTATTGTGCAAGTATTTACAGTCTTTTCTAGGGGTACCATCATTTTTGTCCAGGCCAGTTTCATTAGTTTATTTTTTTTAAATAATTCTGTTGAACAACTTCTTAAAAACTGTGATTTTCATTGGTTATTTGTCAGGAAACTTTTATTTATTATTGCTTTTCTCAGTTTCAAGTTATTTTAGTGACCTTTGTTGATATTTCATTAATTATAATGGGGTAACCACAATTTTATCCATGACTGTATACTGTAAAACAAATGTAAATGAATGTCACCTTAACTTTCTTTGGCTCATTCTCACTATGAATATCAGTGGAATCATCGGAATCGTCCCTATATTTTGAGGGAAGCAGACACCCTTTTGGTCAGCTGTGACTTTTCCAGCAGAGAGTTCAATTTACAGGTGTTTTCAAAGCGGCTACCTTGAGAATAAAGAGAGAGAAAGCATAGAACATAGTTAATTTCAACAGCTAACTACTGTAGTTTATGCCAATTATTGTTCATACAGAAAAACATATTATGATTTAATGCCAAACAATGTCTTTGCAGTAAGGGTTAGTAAGGCTAGTTAAATATAACAACTCACAACAAACTTACCACTAACAAAAAGCACATATCCTTTATAGTGAGGCCACCCTCCCTTTGGCTTCTTTCTGTGGTGCCACTCAATAAAGGCTGAGTAGCCAGAGTGCTCTCCACATGGGCCACTGTCACAGCCCTGCGCTTGGTCACCACACTGGATTCATCACCCCCCATGACCCTCTAACCAAATACAAAAATATAAAAAAACATAAAAATAAACATAAAAGCATATTCATTGTTTATGTAAATGAAACGTAAATAAGCGTGGAGGTGTTCGTAGCTGGGTGCCCAGGTAAATGATCGAAGCACAAATGATTGATGTACAAACAAAAGTTCACACCCAGGTCAAAGTTTCACTTATCATCGATAAAAGAATGTATGGCATTATAGGCCAGAGCCTTGGTACCGTATCAACAATAACAGCACACCTTATGTTCAATCCCCGGGTCGCCCGTGTGTGTGTGTGTGTGTGTGTGTGTGTGGCTACAATAGTAGCTTACCATCACCAGGTATAGAGTGAATGAATAATGCTCTGTAAAGTGTCTTTGGGGACGGAAAGTGCTATATAAATAAAGTCTTACTTACATGTTCACCAGTCCAGTGTGATGGAGGCTTCTAGTGAAGAATACAGACAGTTAAAGAGGAGATGTTTGGTCGGTGACACCTAAACAAATACATATTTTTATTAAACATGGTGTTCATTATTACACCTGCAATCACAGAACATTGTGTTCCATACTCCGAGTCGGCGCCAGAGCACGTCTACTGGTGAGTCACCAGCAAGGGGGGCACTGCCATTTGAGAAATATTTTAATGGCGTTGAGTCATACAAAGCAGAAATGCTATCAAACACGTTTAGGCTAATTATGTGTTGTTATTATTATCATTATTGTTAACATTATTACTATTAGCTGCAATAGTTGTTGAGGCTGTGTGGTAGATGATACGCACACAAGAAAATAATAAAAGGTTGAAATTTATTTTAAAAACCAAACAAACAAACAAAAACAAAAAAACAATAAGGCCTGCCACTGGTTGTAAACATTAAACAACAGCCTCTCGTCAAAAACACCCCTGAACATCACTGAAAGAAGCAAGGAAGAACCACACATCGGATAGCACCAGGGGTGTAGTGGGTGTGGAACGCGAGGGCACGCCATCCACACACTTCTCCTGATGTGAGATATTAAAAAAATAAATTATAATTTTTGGGAGGGGCACCAAGGCCAAAATTATAAATATAAATTCTGAATATTTTGGTTACCAGTGGTCAAACTTTTATACCCAGAAACGAGCGGGCAAAGGCGGATAGACTCTATCCTCTGCCTGGCCCCGGCGGCGGGTCTGTCATGTGTCCGCTCTTTGGCTCTCTCCTCGCGATTTCCTGTGTGGAGGGTTTTTTTTTTTTTTTTTTTAATAAATCCATGGGAGGTTTAGGCTATAGTAGTTAGCTGCCGCTAATCGTGAAACTGCTACGAGTTGACGCAGCAGGTTGACATGACGTAACGTGAGTGACAGAACAGTTGTCCAATCACACTACACTAAATAAACAGAGACTGTGATATCATTGGTCTGGGCGCTAAAATTTGTGCCCGTTGTCCAAAGAGAAATGCGCCAAACAAAACCATTTTAAAATAGTAATAATAACGGCCTGTGCTGGGGGGTGCAGTCCATGCTTTTGGACATGTTTGGCCAATTCTTTAATTTAATCACAAGCTTACCTTTCCTTTAATCCAGTGCACAGTGGACTGTTATATCCTTGTTGCTGCGCTAGTCCAGCTCATAGTGATATAAGACCTGGACCAGGGGCCTCATTTATAAAACTTGCTTACGCAAAAATCCGTGCGTGCGCGCTTCCTATGCCAACCGCGGTATTTATAAAACTCGACTAAGGCGTGGCTCTTTGCTTAACTCTACGCCAGGGATGTCAAACTCATTTTGGTCCGGGGGCCGTATCCAACCTACTTTGATCTCAAAGGGGCTGGATCAGAAAACTCATGTCATATAAACCCCAAAAATAACAATAGGTTTAAATATTTGTGCAGAGAAACACAAATCTATTACAGAAATCTTTTTTAACTGATGAACTCTTTTACAAAATATTATAATATTATGAACAACCGGAAACTTTAAGAAAAATACAATTTCAACACAAAGTTTTAACATGAACTTGTATGTAAATAGGAATAAGTAAATTTTTCTTGGAAAATCCTGCACTCGGCTCCACTTTTCTCATTTTGGACATTTTTCTGATGAGGGTGTCACGGTCAACAGTCAAAACGATCGTCCTTTAAGAGCGTTTGGAAAGAGACAAGTCTTCATTTGTGCTGCTCTGGTGGGAGGGGCCACGTACAGAGACGCTGGAGACGCTGCTGCGATAAACACCACAGAAAATTAACAAGATTTTAGACAGGTGGGATCTATAAAGCAAAGATTGCGTGGTTTGGTGCGTGTGGTGGGTTTTCTAAATATGGAGTTTGCGTGGCGCACGAATGTCGTAGCTACTAGCCAAGAAGGTCTGGCTGCAGACACATGGGGAAAGTGGAGCTCCACTCCAGACCGGAAACACGTGACCTCCACCGAAGACGTCATCTCTACTTTTATGTAGACCTATGGGGGACGAAAACGATTTATTTTGACCGCAATTAAATGTTTATTAAATAAGATTGTTTTTACGTTATGGAATTTGTTCGCACATACAAACACAGAGCAAAACGACCATCTGGAAGACGGAGAAAACATGTGAGTAACACGCTTTTAACTTTAGGAAATCATTACTAACACAACTGTAAATGTAAAATACAGCCATAACTCCCACAAAACTGTCAAATAAGTTTATTTTTAACTGCATGAACCTCGGAGATTTGAGCTAAAAGTTTGATTAGTAATCTGCAGCTAACGCGATGAAAAGTCAGCTCAAACTTTCATATTTGGACAGATTTCCATCAAACACTAATCATGTTTTTACTGTTAGGGGTAAAGAAGCCCACGGAGTGATTTAATGAAGCTACGAGGAGAAAACTTGTAAACACTTGGCCAGTATAAGTGTAAGTGCGGTAAGATAAAAACACGCATTATTTCATGCATTAAACATAAAAGACACAGTTTTTTATGTTTAATGTATAAAACATTAAATATATCAAAGCTTATATTTACTTATATTCATGTAACATAAACCTCCAACGTGTGCATTTCATTCTGGGAATACATTATCTGCTTTTAACAATCCGTGCATGTTTGTAAAGTGAAAAGTAAAGAATCCTGCCTGGACAGGTCAGATATAAGGTGGACATAAGGCTCATTTAACAGATTTTGCAGACACTGTTGTAGATACTAGACACCTGTGTCTGTTTGGCCTATCACATCTAATATCATAACAGTGAGTAAACTGTTTGATATTCATGTTCTTTTCTCATCTGCAGCTTCCTGTATGAGAACACAACACACTGCTGGGGCCACAGAAATGTTGGCTGATGAGACGCTCATGATTCATGAAATGGGTCAAATGCAGATGACAAAGAAAAGTCAACAGCAGGAGGTGCTGACCCAGACTTCTGCCTCTGTTTAGGTCTGGGACATGTTACATTGAAAACTCCAATAATAATAAATGAATCAGGCTCATGTTGAAATCATTATTTAATTTTCTGAAAATACACATTTCTCAAATGTGTGATATTTAGCTGTTTGGATTTATGTAATAGTTTTCTTAATGTGTGTGTCATTACAGGTTTTCACTCTGCAGACAGAAATTTCAACCAGTCAGACGTAAGGCCCATTCTGCTCTTCCTCCTCCAGAAAACGAGAGATATGTCAGACTGAATGATCCAAGTACACTGGGTCATGTCTCCACTGTCCATGTCCAGACTCACAGAGGAGGAGGAGGAGGAGGTCCAGACTGTAGACCTGTGGGGCCTCTGGTTGCATCAGGCCTCCCTCCTGCACATTCTGTTTGCTGCTGTTCCTAATGTGTCCTAATAGAGATGTGTCCATAAAGATTAGGTTTAACGTTTTATTTCCTCCAGAAGTGAAACAGTAAAATGGTGGTTTCTGTTCGTCTTAGCTGAAGAGCACCTAAACAGCTTTATCACTGAGGAAGTGTCCCATGATAAATGTGGCCTTATATGATCTTAACAAGTGTATGAGACAAAACTAGTCATATAAGTTGCTCATAATAAGTTTTTCTGAATGTTTTTTCAGTCTGTACTGATGTTTGATTCATGATGAAATGTGCTATTTACTTTCTGTCTCTTTTGAAAGTAACTAATTACATGTACTATAAGAATGTACTATTGTACTGCAGTTAAGCAGTGGTATTCCACCTGATCATATTTTGGAATTTTTTTTTTCTGCTTCAGCAAAATGGGAACAACTCTTTGAGAGTACACTGACATACAGCTATTTGTACTCACCTATTAATGCAGAGTGTGTTTGTGTAATGGGTTTAATGTTTGACTAGTCACATTATGATAAAGTATTTACAGTATTTATAATCCTTTGATTGTTTAATAAACCATCTTTTCTCAAAGCAGAGACGTCTTTCTTTATAAAAACTGACTTAAATACATCCCCGGTATAAATGTAATCCTTTATCAATTTAAAAATACTTTATTAATAATTAATAATCTCATCAGTTTTTGAAACTTTAAGGCAATTTAGTCTATTTTAGATGTATCCCAGAAATATCGCCGTTTTGTTTTGCAAAAGTTAAACATAAGTTATCGTTTTTACCCATAAGATTTGGATGAGAATTATTAGAATAACTTGGTCTGAAATTCCAACAGTTTGATTACCCGTGCGTCATCTGCGTGGTACGTGTTGTTAGCATTAGCATTAGCAAAGTGTCTCGGTTGCTAGGCGACGGGGCGGCTCCGTGGGCTACACCTGTCACATTTCAGCTACAGTGAAGGCCACAGCCTTCACAACCTTCGAAAGCTGCCGCCCTGGAACTGGGACACGGCTAATATGGCTAATACGAATAAAAAATAAAAGTCTATCGTAGATATGACGTATTTCCGGTGGAGGTCACGTGTTTCCGGTCTGGAGTGGAGCTCCACTTTCCCCATGTGTCTGCAGCCAGACCCCTCTCGCTACTAAGCGTACGCACTAACTTACGACAACTCCTGCGCAGTTTTTTTTTTTTTTTTATAAATGAGGCCCCTGGTCTTCTCTCTTCAGTGCACCACCTGGTGAAGGATGACTGCACTGACAACTTCACCCGAACAAACACATTCACATTTGTATCGAACATAGAAGTGTAAAGCCTGAACTGGCAATATGCTTTTGTAGCTCACACTCACAGTAAATAGGCCTAAACATATTCAAAAAATTAATAGACTGACATAGATTCCTTTGAAACACATCACGTGTGCACTGCACCACTGCTCCTCCTGCCTGCTCCGGTGTTCTCCGCGGCCCCGCCTCACACACACCTCTTTCACTCCATGACAAGTTCTACCGGGCTGTACCAGGACCAATGCCCGCATTCACTGTTAACATGTAAAACAGCGGCTTAGCCCGCGATCACCTCTGATAACCACAGGCTCTAGTGCGATATGCGCCACAAACTTCTGTTCTACCGGAGTTTTAAGACGCCGCGGCCGGTGTCTGTGTTGTTCCCAGCACACTGTCGTAATATTCCTCTACTTTACTCGGCTTACCGCTGCCTCTCGTGTGCGCCACACCCGTTCTACCGGAGTGTTCAGATGTTGGAGGCAGCCTCGTCTGGACCCGGGTCCGTCCGGCTCAGCTCGGATCTCTGACACCGCGGTGCCTCATTTACGGTACATTTGAAAATCATTTGAAAAAACATTTACATGTAATATCCTCCCATCTACAGTAAAGCACAAAATAATTTAAATTTACAACAGGCTGTTGTAGAAAAAGTTTTTACTAACTGTAATATTTTTTTGTCCCACAAAGCATTGCAATCTACAGTTATGACAGGTAATTTGTGAAAGCAAGAAGCAGTTGCAAAAGTTACTGTAGAAACTACAGTAATTTGTTACCGTGTATATACATGCAAAAATATGTACACCCATATAAGCTTAAAAAAATTGTTCTAGTTGCTTGTCATGCACTTGAACCTGTTGGTAAAGTAAAAGACTTCATTGCGCATTTTAGAATTTTCACTGTCAGAAGAATAACGAAATTTTTCATATTCTTTTTCTGAGCTTGTCTTTCCCCAGGGCAGTTTGATTTTTGAGGCATGGTTCACAATGACGTCACTGCAGGAAGCAATGTGCAAAGAGCCAAGACCATCAATAAAGAATTCTGGAATAAAATATAAAACACGTGATCACTGATTGCAATATATTTCATATAGTTGAAGTTTTTGCATTTTTAATTTTAGCACATTCACCTAGATGAGCTTGTCGGGCCAAGCGGGGGTTAAATCCCACCTCTCGCAACTTGTCTGTCCTTCCCATAAAGAAGTTAATGACAGCATCAGCCACAACACAGTTGGGAAAGCCTTGAATGGTGTGGTGGTGTCCGGTCCGGATGTGTAAACAGTCCCCCTCTTCTCCTCCGTCCTCCACCGAAATAGTATGACGGTAAGTTGCTGTGTAACCGGTTACCTCTCGCACAGCCCCACCTACCTAAGTGCAAGACATAGAAATGCACTTAATAAGAAGGTGAGAGGTAAGTCTCACACATGTATGTTGAGGTTTAGCCCGATTATTACTGTTGTATTATCTCATTGGAGGATTATCTGTATAGCCACCAGACAGATTATAGCAGGCTGTGTGCAATCCTAAAGCAAAAAGAACAACTCAAATCACTCACCAGATCCAAAGTTGTTTTCTCTAAAATATCCACCAGCTTCTCCAGTTTGGTGTTGGATGTAAAGTAGAAGTCATCATCCACCCATAGCACATATTTGGTGGTTACCTGAGACAATGCAAGGTTTCTGCCAGCAAACCAGCCCTGTGGATGTTAAAAAACAGGGTACTAATTTACATAACTCACATATGTTATTAACCGACTGTTTACCTTTCCAAATGGCATGAAATACTGCTCGATGTGTGGCCCAGTCACAGGTTGAGGGTGTTTGTTATCATCAGCTATCACAATAGTGACTGTGGGATAGTACTTCCGAACGCTATCAATGAGATCTTTGAGTTTGTCATAGCGTAGAAAAGTCTTCGTCGCTAGAGTGACCAGTCCACTGATGTTGTACTCTAGAAAAAAGAAACCAATTCTCTTTAAATTACATTAAGTGATGGTTAGCATTTGAATGAATGCTTCAGACCTCCTTTGTGTCCAGAGTTGTAAAGCTTTGTAGTACTTTTGTGTTGAATTTTAATTGTGAAAAATGAACGATGACCATCTGTTCCAAACTCAACTACACACACAAAGACATAAACAATTACCACCACAGTTCCATTACATTTGTAGAATTAATCTGTCTTCCTTATACATTTGTTTAAATTAATTCAGTAAAAACAATATGGAATTACTTATGACAAGATTGTACCATTGTCAGCAGTCCTGGGATGGAACACAGTGTTGGTGTATGTGACAAGGCTCAGCTGCTTGTTCAGAGTGGACAGATTAGGACTGGATAGGGTCATGAGGCTTTTACTTTCACCATTCAAAGAGACACCCTCTACAGTGGCTGCGACATCAAAAGTGCCTAGAGCAGCTCTCAAATAGACCTTCAACAGACATACATATTTTTCAGTTTTTCACAGCTCAAATAATTAGATAAGCAAATCAAACTTTTTTTTTTTTGGAATACATGCTCCTGCCACAAGAATTCAAAAGCTTGTATAGTCATAAAAATGAAATGTGGATTTGCAATTCGTCTTGAATTAGACAATGCTCATGGTGTATAGCACCTCACACTTGTGTGCTTACATTGTAGATAGATGCTCTGTTTGTTTTAAGAGCCAACCCTGCAACAAGAGGACTTTTATTATTGCAACTAGGCGGCAAATAGAAACTGAAATGCACATAGTATTATCAACAGCAATAAAAAAGCCCCATTGAAACTATGAGCATTACCAGGTAGGATGATAGTTTTCAATGGTCGTACCACCACTCCCTGCGTAGGGTACTGCAGAGGACTATTGGCTTCAGCCACAATGAGTCTATTGGCTGCAGTGTAAGATCTGTGTTTGAAACAGACAAAAATATGAATTAAGCTGCTACATATGTCATTTTACAAGATTATTAAATATGTTGGTAATAAAATTTTCCCACAATCAAGTTAAATATATGTTGTCCCATTCAGTGTTGGGGAGTAACAGATTACATGTACCAGAGTTACGTAATCAGAGTACAAATTATGAGTAACTGTTTCCAGTTACAGTTACTGTTTCAATGAGTGGTAATTGGATTACAGTTACTTTGTTGAAATAAATGGATTACATGGCGGTATTTTCCTGTTTTCACATTATTTTTTATTTTTATTTATTTATTTTTTTGGTAATTCCAAAAACTAAACCAGGTCTAAACCAGGTCTAAACCAGGACTAAACCAGGACTAAACCAGGTCTAAATTAGATCTAAACCAGAACTAAAACCAGGTCTAAACTAGATCTAAACCAGGTCTAAACCAGGACTAAAACCACATCTAAACTAAATCTAAACTAGATCTAAACTAGATCTAAACCAGGTCTAAACCAGGACTAAACCAGGACTAAAACAGGATGTAACAGGATTTAACAGGATTAAACCATGCTGCACAGACGTGTCTCCTCCTCTTCTATCAATAATATTTTTAATACAGTTAAGCATCCTCGTCTTTGCTTCTCTACAGCAAATCAAGTAATCCAAAGTATTCAGATTACGTTACTCACTTTAAGTAATTTAATGGATTACATTACAAACTACATTTTGGGGTATGTAATCTGTAATCTGTAGGGGAATACATTTTAAAAGTAACCTTCCCAACACTGGTCCCATTTTATATGCTGCAAATATTATATATGACGATTTTATAAGACCTCAGGCCCAGAGCATTAGCTGTGCAATCATTATATTAGCCTTTAAAGTCAAAATTGAAAAGGTCCATACACGCAGTTCAATGGGCTGGATCTCAGGAGGATACATAGACAGGACTTACATATTTGCAAGTCAACATGCAAATCACTGTATGCTAATCCTCACATACACTGCCTGCCTTGTCTTACCTCTTCTGAAAGCTACTGTACTCCTGTGCTCTGTGAACCTTTAACTCCTCTGGTTCAGGGTAAGACTCCAAAACGGCTTTGTCCAGATAGTGAGCCCAAACTCTGGGAAAAATCAATTTTGAGAATGGGAGCCGAAAGCTCTCCTTATCAGGTATACATGAGCACACATTTAATGCCACTTTGCTGCCATAAAAAACAAAATGATATTCAATCACACTTGTTTGAATCTATGTTTCACAAGCAAAAAGAGGGTTGTTGAATACCACATACCATGCAATGCCATCCTTAACTCTGATGCCACTTTCGTTTCCAACAATATATTGGTAGTGACTGAGCCATTGGAAGAGATGCGCTTTGTCTTGTCTGGGCAAAGTATTCACCCCTGAGAGTCCCATGTGACTCCAAACGTACACAGTCACCCCAAGTGCACTACACAAGATCAAACCAAAAGTCCTTTTATGAGGATATGGCATCTATGCCGGAAATAAGAAGACGCAAAACAAGTTAGTTACAGTGGAAAAGAGATGTTAATACAGTTGTAACCTTTACAAAGGCTAGTTAACACAATAGCCTAAAAATGAAGTGAACAAATAAACTTAAATTAAAAAAACTAAATCGAAAAACACGTCGCTATTTGTCAGCTTTTACATCTAGTGTGTAGGGTAACAGAGTTTGTAGAGTAGTAGAATAGATGAGAGGTGGGACAAAATCGTCGTTTTGCAAGTCTCAAGTAAGTCTCAATTTAAAGACCAAGTCGAGTTCTGAGCCACTGGCCCATAAGTCAAGTCCAAGTCGTATGCTTAGAGCTTCAAGTCATTTCAAGTGTTTAAACCAAAGTACCATCTTAGATTTTTGCTATTCATATGACTTTTAAACTAAATTGTACTTAAAAAGTCATAGTATATTTATATATGAGTATTTATACGAGTTGTAGAAATGCTATTTTTTCCTTTTTAAATGTCTTGACAAGATCTCAGTGCAAATCGTTTCTGTCAGAATAGAAAGAATTAAGATTTTAAAATGCAGTTATTTTGTCATGTAGTCTGCACTGAAATGGAAGGATCATGTTCTTTGTAGTACCCTCTGTTTTACTGTATTGTACTGTATATTACTGTAGTACATTTGAGGATACCACGTCACAATACTTCAGTTACATCCAAAGTAACAAATAGAGAAGTAGGAGGGACATGTTCCAGTTTGTGCCTGTAAAATTCAGCACCGCATTTATAACCGTAAAGAGAAAAATATTTTCTAAAAACATGTATTCTTTAGAAGAAGCATCAAGTCTTCTCAAGTCACAGGGCTTAAGTCTGAACTATCTAAAGCTAAAACAACAGACTTATATAGGTGCACTTACCGCTGCCTGCCGGAGCTGTAGGTGTTATTTGTAGATTACGGAATCTAGAGCCTGCGCAAAAGGGCGTCTGTAGATAGCCACGGGCCACTCCTTGATGACACTCATCATTTGTATTACCTGAAAAGATTTTACCAACAAACGTCAAGACTTTGCTTGTCACAGTGCCCTTCCTTGGCTATTACGCGGAAAAGTAGTTTGAAATTTGTGACCACATTTCATTGTAGGCTAATATCCTTACCACACAATTTAAGAAGGGTTTTCAGACCTTTAAAAGTTGAACACTCGTTTGGAGCAGTTAATGTGGTCACACATAGAGACCGACGGGGCGCACGGGTGCGCTATCGGCCTGGACAGTGGGGCTATTGAATTACATCATGCGCATTCTTATACTGTAAAATCTAATAAATAGATCTTAGTTCAAAAAATCTAGGAAATGTATTGCCTTGAAAAATCAGACTAAAGTGGACTGTGAATCTAAAGCAGAGCTGAGGGCACCAGGCTTCTAGCTGCACCTGAGCGCAATGTACCTCTCTCCTGAGGGCAGAGGGGTGAGATGTTCCTGTAGTGGGTGAGTGGGTCATGTTCTGTGGAGAGCACAATGCATCCAATGGTTTGATTTTAGCAGCTGTGAGTGTTACCTTTGTAAATTCAGACCGGGCCTTGAATTGAGCACGTAAATGTTACTTATATATACAAGTTAGAGTAAAAACAGGTTCTATTCTACAATAATGTCATTTAGATCTGCATCAGATACAAGGATTTGAATATTTATTATTCTTAGAAAAAAAATGTAGCAAAACTTGTGTTCAGCTTAAAACAGCTCAATCAGCTCAAAACACATGTAACATTTGTAACAATAAAATATTATAGCTTGGTCAATCCATGTCAACTCAACCAAGGCCACTTAAGATACAAGCTGCAGTAATTAAGGCGCACTTAAGGCTCAAAAAAATGCTGAAAGAAACAAAATAGGTGTGCAGGTGTAATCTACCACAGACTGAATGAACAGAGGGGGGATATAGAGACTGGATGAACAGAGGGGGGATATAGAGACTGGATGAACAGAGGGGGGATATAGAGACTGGATGAACAGAGGGAGGATATAGAGACTGGATGAACAGAGGGGATATAGAGACTGGATGAACAGAGGGGGATATAGAGACTGGATGAACAGAGGGGGATATAGAGATGGATGAACAGAGGGGGATATAGAGACTGGATGAACAGAGGGGGGATATAGAGACTGGATGAACAGAGGGGGGATATAGAGATGTCCTGGGAGGATCAAGGAATGAGTGGCAGTTGTAGGAAAAACAGGGAGATAGCGAAAGGAGAACTGGAACAGACTGCGAAATGGAGCTGGACTTTTGGCAATAATATGTCACTGTTGAAGTTACTTATCGCATTCAAATTGACCTTAGTCTAACTGACAAGAAATGTGCTTTTTTCACCCTGAAAATAACTGTTACCTTACCATAACCATTAAGATCCACAAATTCGTAGCTGTGAGCAAAGTAAACTAGCTGAATGCAAGTTAACTCTAGTGTTAGATTTTACAGTGTGTAATTCTTATTGTTTTCTGTATGTGCTTTTTGTTGGACAGTTTAATTGTGTGATTAAATATTGTGAAACAAACTTGTATGTGCCCTTGGTCTGAGAAATGCTTTTTACAGACCACTCAACAGAAAATATGCTGGTAATTTTCTGCAGGTACCTTTACTGTTTTTATATATATTTTTACACTACTGTTTGTTGGCACATAAGCTCATTTGAGTACATGGGTTACGCAACAATAGGGCTACTCATCAGCTTCCATTCTCACCCAAGACAATGCATTGTTTTGGCAGCTAAATTACATGCAAATAAATGTATAATAGCCTAGCATTACTTAAAGTAGTAGTTGCCTGACGTCTCACAATGTTTGTCTGGAAAAAGTGAAAGACAGGCTTTACTATCTGTAAATAATTACAAGAACTGCTCAGTTATCGGTACAGGTACGTGTACTTCCTATTATGTATTCAAATTGCACAAACTGAAAGTTTGCACGGTTTAATTTCACCACTCTACACATGCAACATCCTATTGACTCATAAACTAGAATTATTGCCAACTGTCAGAAAAAGAACCAATTAAATATTTGTCATTGAATAAATTGACCATTATATGGATCCAAATGTTGTCGTGGATAACTTTTTAAAAACTCGAACAGATGATTTATTTGCTTGGTGCAAACCTTAGACTGTATAAAAAAAAGGTGCAAAATTTGCAACATTACAAATGTAATGACATATTTGCGCCTTCTTTGTTGCTGGACTGGAGTGAGCTGAGAGTGACATCTACAGGTCAGTATATGAAATTGCGTGAGTTCTGTTTAGTTTGATCTTATTATAGGCCTACTTCCATATATATATATATATATATATATATATATATATATATATATATATATATATATATATATATATATATATATATATATATATATATATATATATATATATATATATATATATAAGTAAAGGCATCAGTGGTGCCTGTGGTGATCGGAGCACTCGGGGCTGTAACCCCCAAACTGGAAGAGTGTGGCTACAACAGATACCGGGAAAAACAATGGACATCTCAGTCCAGAAAAGTGCAGTACTGGGAACAGCAAAGATACTGCGCAGAACTCTCAAGCTCCCGAGGACCCGAGCTGAATGAGGGTGAGAGAGACCTACCACCGTGGAAGGTGAGAAACACACACACACACACACACACACACATATATATATATATATAAACTATTACTAGGTTGAATCACAAACGTATTATTTTACTATTTTTCAGTCTACGATGCCCAAGGCTAGCTGATGTATTTTATCATGTTGCAAGCATTAATGTAGCCTATATATTTTTTCTTTGTTTTACATTAGTGGTTCCTTAAACTAATTATTGGAAAGATTTTAAACATGCAAATGTAAATAATATATAAAATAGTCCATTTTATTCGAAAATTCAGTGCCCATGCTCAAAGCGGTTAAGCGGCTTCCTTAATCGCCTGCGTAACGCGTCAATAGCCAATCAGAAGCCAGCTTTTAGGGCTAAGCTTGTGATGCAGAAGAATCTGCTGTTTATTCCTCTTTCTAATCATCTTATTCATCCACAACAAAGACGGCTTTTATTTCAAACCGTGAATACAACGAGCAGAAGACACAGGGTGCAGGTGCCATGTGTTCTTTATTTGACGGCTGCGCGGCTCGAGTCTGGAGTTACGTCGCTTTCATGAATGAAAGGGCACAAGGCAGAAGTAAGGTAATAATGTAACAATGTACATGATCATTTAGGCTCCGCGTGGCTATTTACAATTAAAATCGAGTGCATATACTACTAAATATTAAAAAAAAAAAAAATAGCACAAATATCACGCTTGGAATTGAATCACGCTTTGGCATTTTTTGATAAAGATTATATATGAACTAACTAATAATAGGGTTACAACCAGAAGCAGGATTGAAACCCTATTGAGAAGTTTATTAATGTTATTGTTATTTTTATTTCAAGTAGCCATCTATTGTGCATAGGCTTAATGCTGCTATAGTGTACTAACAGACTTCTCCTTTATTTCGTGGCATATTGAATTGTAGACATGTCTTAACTGAAAGCAGTCGAACAAAGATGAAGGGATCCAGCTCCAGATGGGCCTTCATGCTGGGCTTCCTGGTTGGTTCGTGCTGCGTATATTTATACCTGCGCCAGGTGTGGTTCGAGAGGAGCTACCCTGTGCTGACTGAGGCCCAGGAGAAAGGAACAATCTTCAAAGATAAACTGACCAACTGGAAGAAACATGGCTCGGCACTTGTCAAACCATATACATCCTCATCATACAGGTGGTCTTGTGGTGTTTATGTATTCATGAATTTTCTGAAAAAGTACCACTTTTGTAACTTTTTTCTTTTAAAAGTAATGTAGTACCTAAACCTAAACACTCTTATGTTGTGTCTTTTTAGGGGAGGATAGCCAGGTTGCAGATGCCTTATACAAGAAAGTCCGAGTCCTCTGCTGGGTAATGACTGGCCCTTCAAATTTGGAGATCCGAGCACGTCATGTCAGAGCCACCTGGAGCCGCCACTGTAACCTGGTGGTTTTCATGAGCTCTCAAGAGGACAGTGACTTTCCCACTGTGGGCCTTGGCACCAAGGAGGGCCGCGACCAACTCTACTGGAAAACCATCCGTGCTTTCCATTATGTCCACCAGCACCATTTAAATGATGCAGACTGGTTCCTCAAAGCTGACGATGACACTTTTGTGAATGTGGACAACTTGCGCTGGCTTTTGTCCAATCACACTCCAGAAGAACCTGTATATTTTGGCAAACGCTTTAAACCTTACACCAAACAGGGCTACATGAGCGGAGGGGCAGGGTACGTGCTCAGTAAAGAGGCCCTGCAGAGGTTTGTGGAGGGGTTTCGGACTAAAGTTTGTACACATACCACTCCTGTAGAGGACCTTGCCCTAGGACAGTGCTTAGAAAGGATGGGAGTCATGGCAGGGGATTCCAGAGACACTTTGCAGAGAGAGACATTTCATCCCTTTGTACCGGAGCATCATTTAACAGGAAAATTCTCCAAGAGCTTTTGGTACTGGAGCTACTGCTACTACCAAATTGTTGAGGCAAGTATTAGTACAAAATTACACGTTAAGACACAGTATTTCTCCTCATTTATGTATGTATATTGTCTGGCTTCAGATGACAACATTCTGTTTGGATAATGTTTTTATCCTTTTAAACTAGGAGTATGACATCAACACATTCTGTACAGTAAACAAGTTAACAAACAATTGTAAAACAGTCTCTTTACACGTCCAAGGATTAAACCTAAGCACTAAGCAAATTAATAATTGATTATTTTGCCCATTTGAAATCTCCACCTGACCTTTTGAAAAGAAAGCAGCATGTTAAAATAGATCCTAGTACAGTTTGAGTACATGATTGCTGCAGAGACAATGTCCGATCAACAAAGGAGAAAATTGCTCAATTTGTTGCTGATGCTGCTGCTAATTTACTGTACTTTGCAATTAAAATGAGAGCTATTACTGTCAGAGAGTGACTGGACTGAAGTTGGCATTATATGAAAGTAATTGAGTTTTTGTACTAAATCAAAACGGTTTGTGGGTCAGTGCCATCAGCTAGACTTGGTGATTAAAACTAAATACTGTACAACTTATTCACTTAAGTAATTTCTAATCCTGGTACTACACAATTAAGCTTTTTTAATTTTATAATTGGATTACCAACAAACAATTATTTGCTTTTCATACATTTACAAAGGAGCAATGTTTGCCTGCTTTAATTTATTTTATCTTACAAAACAATTTAAATTTCATATTATTAGTTTGATTCTATCATAATAGCTTTCAACCTAACTGGACTCAGAAAGATAAATGAACTAGATCCAATAATGCAATAACCATTGCAATTAACATTTATTATTGTGAATTTATACATTTGATTTGTTTACGCTGTTAATCTGTGGTGTTCTCAGGGTCCCCAGTGCTGCTCTGACCTAGCTGTGTCATTTCATTATGTGGATGCAGAGCTCATGTACACACTGGAGTACTACACTTACCACCTGAGGGCGTATGGATACAAGCCTCGGTATAGACCTCCCCTTCGCCGTGGTCTCCTCCCCACCTCCTCACTCTCCCACACGCCCACTGTTCCACCTGCTCATGAAAGCACGAATGGGATGACAGACCAGAGAAACCTCACGACAGCAGACCACATCCTCAGTATGAACCAAACCACAACAAAAAACGAGGAAACTAGTCCAAAATATAGACATAATGAGAATGCAACAACTACTTTAACACAAGAAACGCAACATTGATTATGCTGTGACTGTATTTACAAAGAAAGAAAGGACAATTACTAAATTGATGTGATTTGGACTTCAACTGTCAACTCTTATGGAAAAGTTTTTTATAGTCTAATTTGACTATTTTTTAACTATATTTTATTGTACAAAAATCACAGTGCCTATTTCAGCTTTTAACAGCAACTAGGTCTTTCTAATCCACTAATCAATCAAAGGAAAAAATATTGAGGCAACAATGGGTTATTCCAGTTTGTTTTATTAAACTTGTTTTATTAAAATGCACAGCAGGCATTGAAGCACACTGTTTTTAAAAAGCCATGAGTGCATTTTGAGAAATGTTTTTATTTGACTTTGAGGTGACATGAGCTACTCTGATGAAGTGCTGCTGTTTGACAAATGTACAATACACGATTCAGTAAACCTTTTTCTCACTTTTTATGTAACATTGTGACTCAACATTTCAGACAGAGGAAAGATATGATAACCACTAATAATAACTTAAGAGTATACAAAAAATATTTTATTTTACATTTTAGCAAAATGGCATACTATATCTCAGATGTGTAATTTCACTGTAGTTCATCGGGTATTGGGTCACACATTTTCAAGCCAAGCTGCTTCCAACTGAAAAGTTTCTAGTGGTGTTCACAATCCTTTTACAGTCTCAAATAATAAATAAAGGAATAGTCATTAAGATGCTACAGACCCTGAAGAAACCTGCAACAAAAAGGGTTTAAGAGTGAGTTAACATATGCAAATGTTTCCACAAAAAGTGAAGTTGTGGGTTGCGCAAAAGAAAAAAATCTTAACTAATAATGGTGTGCTAATAGCATGGTTAACCCAGTAAAATATCTATTTCTGCAGGTGAAAATTATTAAACTGAATCACTCACCTCAGTCTGCATTTGTTGAGAAAAATCCCTCTCCTCTCTGGGCTCTCTCTCCTCCAAGGGCCATTATCTGTGAGAGCACATATTACTAGGCGGACTCATAAAGATATATTGTGCAGAAGATGAGCAGCATGGGCAATGTACCATCAAAATATACATGAACACTCAACTCACAAAGGCAAGTCTTGTGAATATTGGTAGGAAACAGCACTTACCAGGCTCTGAGTTTCTCCTCCCCATTAGACCAACAAAGATGTCATGCATTTCCCCTGGTAAAAGAAGTGAAAAGAAGTTTAACCTGAGACAAATTTTTTTTAAATATTTCTATATCTCCGATCTTACTTTTATTCGGGGGCTGAATTGGGTTTTGTTCTGTGGAAACAAGACAAAATGATTAAAACGCCGTCAATGTAGGCTATTTCAAAACACGCCAATATGAAACAGCAAATTTCAACAATAAAACACCCTTACCGGCGCTTCTTCTCCCCATCAAACCCACAAAGCTGTCATAATCCAAATCGCTATATCTCTTCAAAATGTTTCTTTTAAGATTATCCAAACGGTCAGTGGTCTGCTATAAAGACACACACGTGTAATTCAAGTTAAAAATAAAAAAGACAAACATCACAGGCCAACTATAAAAAGAAGAGAGCTTACTTCTGAACTTGATGTTCGTGCGTCTGGCTCGTCACATCTGGACTGGCTGTACCGAAGTTTCATGACGAGAAAAAGCGCAACTAAAAGCAAACCCGCCCTCATTTTAACAACGACCTGTCTGGAAAAAAAGAACATCATTAATGGAAAAGAGATAACCCCCAATGCGCCTAAAAGTCGTGTGTAATCTGTGCGTAAAAGTACATTGGTGCGTTAAAACAACAGTTTCTTTACAAATAGTCTACTGGAATCGAGGACAGACTAGACAAAGACAAAATGGCAAAAGTCTACCTGTTTAAAAAGTCCTTGTGGTTTAGATCCAGCCGCAGAGTGTAGCCTGAGCTGCCCTGCTCTTGGTGTCTTTTGTAGAAGTGAGACTGAACAGCTGGATACCTGTCTGGTGCCAATCAGCGACTGAAGCGTAGGTGGGACCAGAAGTGCTTATATCGCGTTGTGCTCAGATTTACGCAGCCTCACTCATTGATGACCAATACGAAGTCCCACCATCACCACCACTCACACGCCTTCCTCAAAAAGGGGCAAAAAGTCCTCGTGACGTCACGGTCTACGTCCACGGACCCAACTCTAACACTTTAGTTTGACGTTAGTATTCTGTGCAAGTTATCCGAGTTAATGGACTGTATGTTAAGTTGAATCTGACCTTGTTGGTTTATGCGGCTCTAGTCTAGTGTATTTTTTCTTGTCGCTCTAGTCAACATGGTCAACGCACTAATCTTTTTAGGAAGTAATTATACAGATAGCAGCTGCTTGTAATGTAGTCCATACACAGCCCAGTGGTTGAAATTCTATGCACAGTATCCATTCACACAGAAAATTGACAATATAAACTCTTAAAGTTAATGGAATATAAAGCTTTTTACACAACACCATCTACATTTAAATTTTAAAATACCTGTCTAATGTGAGAACTTTTTTAAGAGCAACATTTCTTTAGTGTATTTTGTAAATTCTAAAGGTGCCATTACCTAACATCTGATAACAGGCTTTGACTTTGACAGCTTGCCCAGTTGTCATGAAAATAGATATTTGGACACAATGATTAACATGTCACTTTCACTGGTGATGGATTCTTCCTAAACTGCTGTGACAAGTGGTGGGACTTTGTAACATGAAACATAGTATTATAAATCTGTTATATGAATAATAACACTGATAAGAATTTAGCTGATAAAGCAATGTTTTGAGTTTGAAACTTATACTTACAAGAACTGACCCCCCTGCAGAAACGCTTAATTCCTTATCGGAAACCTATGATTTTCACAAGCAATTACACTTAAGTATAAACAGTAAACCATAAATATTTTAGTGAAGCTAACTTTTAGATCATGGATGTAAAACGGTGGGGGATGTTGTGACCAAGGGCTCACTTTACAGGATGTGACACCCACAACAAAGTACTCGGCACCAGTCCGACCAGTGCATTTCACAAAAGCTAATATGTGCCATGTTTTAGTAATGACTTCCCATTTCCATATTTGTCCAGTTCCTGTACAGAGGGTGGGGGTCTAGTGATGGGAGATCTGGCTCTGAAGTGGGGAAGTCACTAATTGCATATTACATTATTAATGAGTTGTTTGTATGTGCGTAGGTAATCAAGACTGTACCATCTTTTTTGGACAGCCACATGCCACAGAGCCGTAAGCTTCTTTCCCCACAATATACTGTGACAGAGGAGGTAAATTTCAAATCCAAAAGATACACCACAGGGAATGGACAGAACTTCCTACAATTTATTACAGGCTTAGTCATATATAGCCACTGGTTTTCTAAACAGTTTGCTGTTCTGTCTTGAGTTGGCTTTCAATGCTGTTTGTTTTCCAAAATAAAGTCACACAACATCACATTTAGATTTTGAAGGAATCAGTGAACATGACAGGTCAGCACGACGCCCACAGCTTGGAGTCTCAACACACTATAAGTAACTCTTTATAATTGAGCTGGAGGCACTAAAATCTACTTCATGACCTGGAACACTGAGTTAACCTTCAAAATCGTAGCGCTAAAGAATGTAGCATGTATAATGTAGAATAACAAGGAATTAAATAAGATAGCTGATAAAAGATATATTAATATTATTTCAGTGGCAAATTGCCATAGAATTCAAAATGGTTTCTGAAGGTAAACCAAAAATATCTTAACCTAAAAAACCTTGTGCAGTTAGCAACTTTTTGAAACCTTTGTCCTACCATTTTACACCAAATGCCCTCCATTATGCTGCACATGAAATGTTTTCTTGACTTTTAGAAGAATTCAGATTTTGGCAAACTGTTAAGAAAAAAATATAACTTGGCTTTGCTATGGCTCTAGTTGACTGTACTGATGATAAATGGAAGTTTAATTTGACAAAATAATGAATATTTTACATAGGTTTGTCAATTAGTTTTAACAGTAGCCTGCCCTGTAAACACTATTATAGTTGTCCAGGGGTGATGTCACAGCCATTCTTATAGGGAGAACATTTATTTATTTATTTATTTATTGCTCATGCAATTAACACTTAGCACTTAAGATATATACGTGTTTCAACCATTATGTGCCTTGTCATTTCTGGCATGAATAAAAGAAACAGGAAGAAGATAAAGCTTAAAAACCCTGCTTCATTCACAGATCAAATAAAAAATTCTTTAAAACATGCTCTGAAAGATGATGCATCAGTAAATGGGCTTACTATAGATGTATGATGGTGAGAGCAAAAATTGGAAGGTGTAAATTTTGAGTTAGGTTCCATCCAATGTCAGTTTGTCCAGAGGGACCTGCACAAGTGTGAACTATATGGCACGACACCTCTTTTCACACGACTGAGTCCTGCTGTTTGGCTGTTGCTGGTGGCGATGTGTGGCTAAAAAAGTGGGCTTCACAGCCTGGCCATAGCAGATCATAAGACTCACCTGTCAATAATTGAGTTAATGGGCGCTAATCTAATGGGAGACTGTAGCAGTGAGATGGTCCACTTCACATTCACACAGAGTCCTCCTCAGGGCATGGAGAATGACTGTGATGGGTGTGTTTGTGAATCCTCCCACTCAGGCCTGATCTATGACTGCTGAAGTCCGTAAATGTCACTTCAATCTAAATGTTAATCTGAAGAGTGTTTCGTACGGACATTGATATGCTCTCTAAATCTATTAGGATTACAGTAATTTGAACATGGAATTTATAAGTACTTCTGTTTTAAAGCGAGCCTCAGATCTGCCCCTCTCCCACTGCATCTTAAAAGAATAATACCTCCTTGATAACATTTTATTATGTTCTATCCAGACTCAAGACTTGTCTGGACACATTTGGTATTTTGTTCCTTGTCAAAATCTCCCTCTCCAGGACACAATATTCACAAGATGAAAACACAAATAATTTGTGCATAACAATATCACCATGCAGTAACATCATCTGCATCATCATCTTTTTGTGCTCTGAGGGTGAGTGTCTGTAAGTCATCACTGCAGTGTTCAGTGTCTCACTTCACATAAAATAGGTGTAATCAGGGCCCTGATTGGCTGGAGTTAGCCATGAACTTAGACTCTGACTCATATACAATCTGACATCCAGCCATCAAGTCAATCAGCAGAAGCTTTTGATTCTTCTGCAAAATGTTGGCTACACTGAAAAAAATATACTATATAAGCCTAACATGGTCTTAAAATTTTATGTTAGTCTGCAGCCTTAAACATTATATCAAAACTCAAGGCTACAATAGTCAGGTTCAGGTTTACTGTAGTGTATGGTCAGTTTTTACTAAATGCCGACTTGAGAAAGCCTGGCTTCAGGAAGTCAACATGATACGATTCATGACTTAATGTGGCCATGATGACTTACAATAGTAATTTATTACTTATGCCTTTATTCGTCTTGTTTAATAGATGTTAAAATAGCCTTATATCTTTCTTTACAAGATAGAACAGTTACTTACACCTGTAACACTTACCTGCAAAAGTTACACCAGCTACACTGACTTTTGCTAAGCTGTGTACTGGAACAACATGACACCTGATTTACAGCCTTGACCCTTGAGATGTTGACAAATTCGTTGATGAGAAATTTTCATGAGAGGAAAAAGCGGTGACCTGCACTAATGGGATTACACACAAATGGATGTTTTCACTATTACATAATAATAATAAACATTTTTAAGATGTCTACATTTACATCATCCTCTCATAATTCCATCCCAGAGACACACAAAATACAATTGTCTCAGCATTCACAAAGCATTTCCTGAGTGCTTTGTGTACAGAGATGTCCAAAAGTGTTTTTGATAGAGAAATAACCCTGAGCCCTTACTCATTACTTCACTGTGAATACAGGCAATACTCCCTAAGAGGATGACCTTGTCTTGACCTCTTCCTCTTCTCATTTAACAGCATGAACCTGCTCTTAAATGTGTGCTACTGCAAATAATTAAAACAT
Source organism: Boleophthalmus pectinirostris (assembly GCF_026225935.1). Lineage (NCBI taxonomy): Eukaryota > Metazoa > Chordata > Actinopteri > Gobiiformes > Gobiidae > Boleophthalmus > Boleophthalmus pectinirostris. The sequence continues at coordinate 25,944,573 of NW_026571515.1, forward strand.
TATCCACAATGTATGCAGGAGTAGAAACTGACAAAAATCAATGAAATGAATGAAATAGTATAAACTAATCTTAAAAGTCTTGCTATAAGCCAGCAGGCTATAAGCCTACTGATATCATGTGAAATAATACAAGAGAGTGGTACATCTCCCATGAAAATTCTACCTCCATTCATTTCTACAAGGACTTACACTAAAACATTTGTAATAGGTGGTATCTTGTGTCTCACATTTGGTGAAGTGTACTTAGAAATCGTTGACAGGCAAATACCTAAACCAAGGTGATATTGTGCATAAAAAATCTCTCAAAACAATACAAAGTTGGTGGTGAATGTCCGCTGGCGAGAGCTGTGTTCTCTCGATGGAGATTGAGTCAATGAAAGGCATTATTCATGGAGCACTGGGCTAATTTGCTGCTGCGTTACCTTGAAGAAACAGCTTTTATTGCTTTCACAGTATGAAGGTCCAAGTATTGATCATTTGTGACACATCAAGCTAGTGCTGCCTCTCAGTGAGGAAGTGTCTGCATATATTGATAGAAGATTTAACTGGTAAGCTGCTCATTTTGTGTAATGAAGTTAGCATAGATTAGCTCTTTGCTGTTTATTAAAAAAACATGATTGCTTAAAAAATCATTAGCTTCAGTGACCTTAGCCCACACCTTTCCCCAAGGTAAAATGCACTTTTTATGCTCTCAGCTAATATGTTTTAACTGAGCCTTATAAGTCTGCATTAGGTAGGCTTTAATTGTTTAATGGTTAATTTGAATCCAATCATTTGCATTCAACAAACATGCACTGAGCTTGCAACAACATCCTTTCAGATCTTATCATACAAACATTTTTTATTAATTCTTGTTTGAATAGATCATTTCTATTTCTATTTGGCCTGTTCTAGTCTGTGATAGATGTTGTGTTCATTCTGCACAGTGATACACAGAGATTATTGTTTGCATGTTTATGGACTATTTTCAAACGTGTGAGTAAGAGAAAGAAAACAGTAATGTTTTCTTCTGTTGAGTGATTACATGTGAGAAGATTTTCCTGTTGTGTTTTGCATAGAGCTCCAAACCCTCTGAACCCCCTGTCAGACACAAACCCCCATATACGCTCCCATAGAGGCTGCGCTCTCACATCCAGATGACTGATAGCCCTGGGCCCTGCTGTGGAAATGACAAGTGCCATCCATAACAGGCCAAGGGCTGCTGAAGTGATTGTGTTCATAACGCCAGTGGTAAACACACTAGCCTCTGCTCTCTGTACGCAGGCAAATTGTTCAAGTCATGTAAAATTATGGATTGCGTTTTGGAAGTTTACACACACTCTTGGGATGGAGTTGACACAGACAGACTCCATTTATTCCACCTGACTGACCAGAGCAGTGTGATAAGACTCTGATAAAATCCCTGGATAGTCAACACTTAAGTCTGTTGTGAGCATGACGGGTAATATAAAGTCATTATACGACAATCAGATAATTACACGTACTGTAGTTCATTATAAATCTGATACAAATGAGATGTTTATCACACAAACCCATGTCCTGTCGGTAATAATGATACTGTGATTTAGCAATGATACAGTCCAGAAACCCAAATCTGGAGGATGGGAAACTTTCATTTGAATTTTTCATGATTAAGTGTTATCAAAAGATCTGTATGATGATCAGTAACAGGAGTCCATCTTGGCTCTAGACTCAGAAGGCAGTGCCAGCAAACTAAGCCCCTAAAAGAGCTGTCTCTGGGAGACAGAGGTCTATGCCATCTCCAATTGTTCCCATGATCAACCCTTGTGAAGTATTAGAATTTTTAAGTAGATTTTTTTTAAACCTGTAAGTAAAATGAATGTTGTGATAAAGAGAACAATTATATTTATAAGCAGAACAACGCTAACAAAAACAAAGGACTAAGAAAAATATATCTTGGGAAATTAAAGGCACCTATATGTTAAGTCGAGTATCAGTAAATTGTACATAAAAGGGTTAACAGAGCTCATCCAAAGAGCTGCCAAACCCATTCTTCCTGTAAATATAGGCTTTATTGTGAAGTAGTCCAACAATGTAAGATTTGATTGAACAAAGGCAACCCCATGTGTAGTTTTAGATTGAAGACATATTGAGGGTCACTATAGGGCACAGTGAAAATACAGTACAGATCATGTAATCCCACAGCTGCTATACCAAGTAGCTGTGAGTCGATGCCAGAAGTACAAGTCCACTCGTGACAATGAGAGATGGAGCACTGTGTGGGCGCACTATTTGAGAGAGAGACAACAGCCAGACAAAGATGAGAGACCACACAGTAGCACCCCTTTAACTCTTTTGTGACACTTGGCTTTTCAAATGAACAATGGTGACTATACACTCATCACAGTCATAGTACTATTGTGGATCTAGGTCCAGGTACACATGTGACATAACTGAATGAAATTTGACCAGTGTTGTGCATCAGACATATTCAAAATCCTCAACTATTGGCAGTGCAGTTTCTTTGGAAAAGTATATTTACTGGCTTTTAATTGCTTTTAAAAGCTATGTGTCTGATTGCATAAGTACCCAGATAAAGCTCTCCACTGGAGTTTTTCACTTTAGGGCTGAAAGTCAAACAACACATGCATCAGTGTAAGGGAGAGGTAATTAGTGTGTCTCTGCCACAACAGGAAACTGAATGACAACATTATTTGTTCCCTTCGTCAGCGGCTTGTCACATAATTAAAGGTGGCATCCGATCTTTCTCATTACAACCAGCGCCACATGAAAACCAAAGTGTCAGTGTCCCCCCCAGCTGCATGCTCAGCTCCTGTCATCCACACCCGCACTCATACTCCAGGGGTTACAATGCAAAACGCACCAGATGAAAATAGACAGTTCGGGTGGACACCTGTGACTCACTGTGCCTTTTAGAACAAGAGCCAACATCAGTACAGTAGAGAGCACTGTAGTCAGATGAGAATACAATGTTGTAGTACATGCAGTTAGCTTTAAAATATACTAAATAGATACATAGATACATGTGGTGAATGAGATGATGATGTGAAATGATGGATTTAAAATTTAGGTCTTAATGGATGGAGATGATTCAGCATTGCGAACCCTCTAGGCCAAGGTAAAAAAAAAAAAAAAAAAAAGGGGGACAAAAATATCACTATACATTCCACCTCTACATATTTATTTTAGAAATGAATGTCACTGTATGCAATAAAAGCTGATTGCTTTGTGTCAGATGTTATTATAACAAAAACCTTTTGCTAAAGTGTTACCGTATTGACAGTCTGGACAAATGCATACATACTATATCCCACATACTAGACATTCAACCAAGAAATGTTCTGGATCATTCTGGCTACATCCAAGAGCCTTTTTAAATTCAATTTAATATAGATGCTATAAATGTCATTATGAAAACATCTCATTTGATTATAGACTGAAAGTAAATGCCATTGTCTGTTATCTGCCATGACTTTTTAGACTGGTACTGTCTGTGTTTAAAAAATCTATATTACAAACACGCAGTGGTCGCACAGCTGGGTGTTTCCAGTATCTTATCCCCATTACACTGTAAATTTGACAGTTAACCAAACAAATGCTGTAATTTATGATACATTTGATTAAATTTCCTGTTTAAGTTCCTGCCCAGGACCAAAAATCATCTTTGATCAGGCACACATATCATTGAGGGCTATGTATCCAGGTGGAAAAGGGCTAATTAGATTCACTCGGCTGTGGCCTGTACTGACTCAGAGGACTGCCCCCTTCAGACCCCCGCCCCCCTCTCTCTCTTTCACAGTCACAACAATCTGAGCTTTTGTCTCAGACCACCGCTGCCATGCCAACGTGCCCCAGATGTTCTCAGCCTAAAGTTGTGAGATGGTGCTGAAAAGGCATCTGAGGCTTAAAGTGGATCACTGCCATCTCAGAGTTTAAGGTTGGAAGAAAGTAAAGTAGGCCACAGCTGTGCTCAAGTAAAAGTACTTTTACTTATAAATGTTAAAAGTAAGTCAAATTTTATTTTTATTTTCAGAAATTGACAAGCCATTCTTACACTATATGCTCTTGTTGACAAAAATCCTTTCCATATTGGAATTTAAAGCATCATGGTATGAATACATGCATGCTTGCTATGAAAATACCACTACTACAATCATTACTACTATTGCAAGACTTTATGATGACTTGATGAGTCGTTACTGCTACTGAAATACTTCTACTCTTAGTACTTCATACTCCATACTAACCAGTCTTAACACAATAGTAAGGCAAACACTATCGACTGAATGCTAATGCCTCTTTTATATATATATATATATATATATATATATATATATATATATATATATATATATATATATATATATATATACTGTGGTAGGTCATTCAGCTCACCAGAGGCCTGGGAGCTTGAGAGTTGCTATTTTGAGTACTGCACTTTTCTGGACTGAGATGTCCATATCAGCCCGTAAGATCGGTTTATCAAATCTCCCTGTGTTTTCCACACCTGATTATGTCAACCACCAGTTCTGTTATACCACTACACAACAACAAACAACCCATAAAACAATTTACCAATATAAATCCCTTTGGCATAGCTATCACCAAATATGAAAATAAAGCACAAGATTTCACTCAACTTTGAGTGGGCCTTCAGTAATAGTATTTCATTTAGAGGGGTGAGCTAAATGAATCTTGTATGAGTCTGGCTTTGGTGTGACCCTGAGTGGTGCAGTGGTTATAGTTCAGGTGGAGTCGAGACTTAATTTCCCTGAAGAGAAGCTCATATTAGCTTCAGCACATAGCTCTCTTATGTTCCCACTGTGACAGATGCCAGTATTACAGTCCAGACTATAAAGAAACCAGTTATTTTGATGTTTTCCAGTATTTAAAAAGGGGAATAGTGGCATGTGATTATCACCATGCTTCAACACTTGCACTATGACATCTCAAAGCTGCTGGAGAAACATTAACAAACATCACCGGCTGCTCGTCTCACCTCATAATATAATGCTTTACTGTCTCTAGAGGAATTATCTCATCAGTGAGACACCTGAACCTGCCAGTCCTTGTTGGCAATTTACCAAGATTAATCTGAAAATAATGAAAACAATTCTGTGTACAGTACAGTGCACTCTGAGAATTGAGTCAATGTAAATAATAACATGTATCAAGAATTTGCTGACATTTCTCAGGATAAAAAAGTTTTTAAAAAGTGTACTTAATGGCATTTTCACCACAGTGTACATAGCATACACACACTGAAAGATATTTCTCACCCAAAGTAAATTTAAATGATTAATGATGTACATTTATTTTGCCCCATCACTCACTATAAAATATATAACAACAGAAAAATAGAATTACCTTCACCTCACACGTGCCCCATGTAATCACCACTATTCAAATACTGATCAATATTAAATGATTCATTCTTTTTAGGCATAGGTCCTGAATTTTCTGGCATCATGTCAATGTTCTTTCAGCTGTCATACGCCCACAGAAGCAAATTAATGGTATTAATTATAATGTAGATATATTTAATAGCATTTGGTGAGTAGGCTGCATGGAAATATCACATAATTATGCTCCTATTTGACAGACAGGGACAAAACTTTAGTTGCACCTTGTATGCTATATTTCACAAAACTATCCATGCCAATATACCATTTTAAGAATATTTTCATTGCATTACTATATGCTTCTATGTTTATTTGAACATATATGTTTGTGACTTTTTGTGAGACCTTTAATCATTTAGTCAGTCAATCACACATAAAAGTAGAGCTGGGTCCAAGATGTCATAATAACACAATCTAGATACAACCCAAATCCTTGTACTGTTTGAAGAAAAGTTATTTGCTCATGTGCACATTGTTGATTGCAAAGGCTCTCTCAACTCGCACAAGCACTCTGAGAAATAATCTGAGGAGAAATAGAAAGCAAAAAATCGTGATACTTTCTCACTGCATAGTAAGTCTCTGAGTGCGTAAAGGCAGTGGCCGATGGTGACACAGTAATAGTGTGACCAAAGCACAGGGCCTTTCTTACCTCTCAGATGCAGACTTTCATTTAGAGAAAGTGCTGGTACCTGGGCCTCTTCAGATCCCATTTGAACACCCCTCCTCGTCTGGCTGTCTGCTGTCTGTTCTGATGTTATTGGCACAGTGCGATGTGTGCTGCTCTCAACTGAAGAGTGGTTCACGGCAAAAGAAGGACCAAGCCATTACACAAGCTCTCACAAGTCCTGACTTATAAGAAGAAATCTACAAATCCATAGCTAAAAATATTTAAAGGGGCATGTGAGAAATGTGAAGTGTTTAGTTGATGTCTGTGAAATGCTTTTAAAGGCGTTTGAGGTTGTACTTTTTTTTCTTAATGAATTGTCTGGTTTACATAGGTCCTGATATGCCAGAGGAGGTCAGCATGTAAAGCAGAGTCATGTCATGATCATCCAAACCCTACAAGTGCATTGTGTAACTTTTGGTGGAGGGTCTTTCAAATGCTTTTTTCCACTGAGATGTTATTGATTTGCCTGGAATGTTTCACAGTTTGGTGTGAAACCTTTCTATCTTCATGGAGACCAAACCAGACCAAGTTAAACACCAGATCTGTGGAGAGGCAACCCAGTCCACAGTTAGAATGCTTTCTTTTCTAGGTATTTTTGAGCTATAAAACCAACAGTAATTTAATAGGTAGAGCTGTTTGATGTCATACTGTGGACCATTCCAGGCAGAGCAATGACATATCCATAGAAACAAGCAGGTGATGGACCCTCAACCAAAAAGTTAATGCTTTAAACATGCCCTGGTGGGCAAAAGTTACTTGGGAATCCCAAATCTGATAAAGAGTGGATAATGGATAGTCACATGCTAAAAAATTTAAACATAAATAAATAGATAACCACGCCACTAGATGATTTGATCAAAATTCCAAGTAATTTTCTAAAAATGTATATTTATAATAAAAACATTTAACAAATAACATAAACATTTACTAAACAAGAAGAAGCATAACTTCTACTAAATGTCTGCTTTCCACTTCAGTGCAATTTAACACAAAAGCAATACAGTCGCTTTTAATGCCCCATGGTTGGCTGTGGAGCTTTCTATATAAATCCCTAATTGCCCATAACAATATTACTATCAGCTGATATTGATCACATTCCATTTACTGCTCATCCCTATGTGAGTTCTAGACACTGTACGTTCTTCTTGCGTCGTGTGCTACAAACTACATATTTTACATATTATCACCTTGATCTGGTTTAATATAAGTTCATATGGCATACATAAAGATCATGTTGCTTCTCAGGGGAAAAAATACAGTAGAGGTAAAAACACCCCGTGAGGTACATGATTATTACATACAACAGAACAGAATGTTCTCACATAGATAAATACACACAGTAAAATTTTGTTATGATCCTGCATGAAATGTTGTTTGGTTTGATATACTACACTAGGGACTGTGTAGGATACAGATAAAATAGCAGCACCATCTTGTGGTTGCTCTCAGTGTTGCATTTGTGCATGAGAAGTGTTCAGTTGGTCAAAGTCCACATTGGTCTAGAGTTTGGCCAGTACAAACAGACGGTTCATGAGTTCATAGTTCATAGTGGTTTGAGTGATACATAGACAGGATAGCGGAGATAGTGGGTGCTGTAAGTGTTCTCACTGAGCTTTAATAGCACCAGCAGTCTGCTATTTATAGTTCTGTGCAAAAAGACTGATAATAATGTTCATTTACTAGTGACTCATTAACTAGCTCTGCATGAGGCTTTGATGTGCTGATGTGATATATAAATGCTGCATTATGTAATGATAATAAATACCAAGTCCTTTTATTATGGGTAGTGAGTCTTAGGAGATAACAAGAATCTTCTGTCTGTATTGGAAAGACCAACAAAGCAGGTTGGTTTCATTAAATGATTTTATTGACATGTACAGATTTGCACCATGGTTTCTCTGAATACCAATAGTGTTTACCATAAAGTTTCTTTTCATTAAATTACATTTATAATGCTTTACTCACATACACATTTATTATTTCATTTTCTTATTGCAATAAACAAGAGTAGCCAGAATGAGTCAGGTATTGCTACAGTTTCGCCATACAAACGTTGTCCCTCCAACAATGAAATTCAAAAATAACTTTATTGGCAAGACAAAATTACACCAAAGCCTCTCCATGTGAGGGCAGAATAAGGCTAAGGCTAGTAGCCTAAATACAGCTAACATGAAATACCTGCCTTGAATCTAACACTTACATCCCATTTAGAGAATAGTGACGATGAAATGGGTGGATCTCCACATTATGAACTCAAGAACAAGGGTATGAACACTTCTGTGTTGCTGCTACTAGCTTTATCTACCAGGAAGAGGAGCCGTACTCAGGTTTGTTGGATGGTCTAGTCTCCAGAAGGATGTGTTGTGTTTCCAGTCCCCACATGCAGGTTTTTGTCTCTGGTTTACAGTTAGGCCACTTATAGCTCCAGATTTCTCATCTCTGATTCATCGAAGTGGGTCCCAACACACACTAGAATACATATTACACACACCAGCAGTTGAGTTTCTCACTCATAATCAACAAAAAGAGCACAATGGTGGAGGCCAAGTCCAGCTTCTGTTTAAGTAATGGCAATGGAAATCTGTCTGATTTCACACACACATAAACGCATGACAAAGATCAACCAAAAACAATGGTGATGAACAAGTCTAGCTCTAATCCTCTGATCCCTGGCTTTGTACCCTGTTCCCCAAGCAGAGATTATCATTGAAGATGGCCCTTTAATATGAAGGGCCCAGCTATAACCTCTGTCAGTCTGTCTACATCATGTCCCAATGTGCCCTCCAAGGGCATGGAAGAACACTGAACTCTGTCAGCTGGCTCACTCCCAGTTCACACTCACTCCACAACATGTCACAACATGTTACACAGATACAAGTCACTCCCATTGCATTGCAATATTTAGACAAAGGTAAGACATTAGAGCTCATTGCTTCTCAATGAAGGGCACAGTGTAAATATCTTAATTCAGAAAAAAGGTTTAGCTCTGCTTCTGCTGCTTAGTCACTTCCTTTGCCTGCATGCCAGTGTGTCTGGGTTCAATGATAACAGTACTATTTATCCACAATAATATTCTCTCTCTAGTCAATGAATGCATTGATAACACATTTGCTACCTACAAAAATAGTTTGTGTTTTCTGCTTTTATATATTATGCAATATAAATGCAAAAACAACAATTCAACCCCAAAGAAAACAAAGTGCTCACCAGTCATTGTAAAAGAAAGCTAATCATGGTGCGCTTCATGGCTTTCAGTTAGAGGAGATAAAGTATAGATAGATGCCTAGGGCTGTGTCCGAGCTCGGGGCAGCCTCTGTGGGCTTCATGCTTGCCTGTCACTGCCACTCAGCGTCATTTCTCAAGAATGTATTTGGCTTTCATTTTCCTCTCTACCATTTGTTCCCTTCTAGCATTATGGCCACCATTCATAGCACGCCCTCTACTTTTTGTTCGTTTGTGCCTTTGGACATGAAAGAAGAGAGCAGGTTGGAGGAGGAGGGCATGGCATTGCACTAGAGGTCAACGTAGTCATGCAGAAGGTAGAACTTACAGGACCATTTCAGTTCACATGCAACAAAATGATTGCACAGGCTTACATTATGATAAATGGGGAAATTGCTTCTATATTGATGATTTCATTAACACTGAATGAGTCATACAAACTACTATATAATCTAAGTACTGCATGTGTCCAATTCAATATGTTTTGACTAGTTTTTTGCCTTCAGTGAAGCCTCTGTCTGACTGTTATAAAGGTTGGCAGATGTGCCCTGAAGCAGTTTCTCTTGGTAAATCTATTTTGAAACACAGATTTGTTCAGGCTTCTGTGTGCGTGTTAGCATGCTGCCTGAAGTCCATCCATCCGCTGACCCATGCCAGCCCTCCTCTCACCTAGACCTCTCAGGAGATGACAGGGGAGCATAGTCCCCCATAGCCGTGCATGTCTCTTGTTCAGATGTGGTGACCAATTGCCTGTCAGCTTAAGTCTTGTTTGTAACTAAAGGGACCTACTGTCACTATGGGGCAGGAGTGTCCACAGGCCAATACAGCTAAGACCAATGGAAGCAGCTACGCTACTGACATAACATTATTGTCTTTGAGGTGCATAGGATGAGACAACACTGAGCCATAACAACAAGAGAAAAACACCCTGCCCAGAGTTGTTAGGTAACACTACATGTAGCTTAATGTTTGGAAAATGGTTTGCATGGGTTTCTTCTGTAGCTATTGTAGCGACTCAACAGGTCCACCACACAGGGAGGTGAGAGATGTACCAGGGAGTTCAATGCATAATGGATATCTCTCCTCTGCTCATTTCTCTGGTGAATCTCAGAAGTCTTTGAAATAGAGGGAGAGTTCAGGTAAAGGGAAAACTGGCATCAACTCCTCTAGCTCTCTCAGATAAATCGCCCTCAGAATTTCCCCAATTGCTGTTTGTTGTTTGTATCTTCACAGTGTGCTTTTGAGTGGCTGTTTCTGCGACTGCAGTTAGGTTGATGTGTCAGTATGGAGAGAAGAGGATGGGCCCGTGTGTGGTGCGGATGGGCCCCGGGGCTGGTCTCAGGATAGCGTGGCTCAGAGGGGGACCCTGCAGGAGGTGGTGAGGGTGGGGTGCAGGAGCTGCTGCTCTCAGAGCCAGTGGGTTAGAGGACGCAGCGGCAGCCATTGCTGCAGCAACCGCCAACGGGCTGGGCAACAACCCTGCACCCAACGCTTTGGTGAGATCCTTGGAGAAGGTCAAAGAAGACTAAAAATAGACAAAAAAGAATGATGGCTCAATTGATTAATTTAGAGTAGAAAGATATACAATAAGATACATAGTAACATTCACCGTTAAATCGGCTCCCCTGTGCTTCTTGTGTCTACTGAGGAGAGGGTTAGGCTTTCCAGCCATACCATCCCGGTGCCTTCTACTTGATATGTGCTGCAGACAGATGAAAAGGTTACTGTACATTTGTTACAATGGATAAGAGAGATTCCCTATAATTATAACTATAACTATAACTATAACTATAACAAGACTATAACTATAACTATTTGTACCTGTTTAAGTTGCAGTTCTGAGTTGACCCGCACATTGCAGATCTCACAGTGGAAGGTGCGTTCCTGAGTGTTGGGGTCCACTGGCCCTCCTCCTTGCTCTCCACTGGGTTTGGGGCCCAATCGTGGGTACGCCTTGATGGGGCCCAGCCCGCTGCGTGCCTCCAGGATGGTTTTGTGTTTGGTACCTGACAGACACAGACAGGTCAGCAGGGTCAATACTGAAATTACAAATTTGGGGATAATAAAGAATGAAGTTATAGGATTAACATTATTTATAATTCAGTCTGTCTGAAACCTTAAACTGAGGATTTATAACTGGCAATGTTCTGTTAAAATTACCACATCTGAATTAGTTCAGAAATGAAGCTGCAGTGTTTTGCTATAGCCACTAGAGGACACCCTTCATACACCTGTGAAGAAGAAAACAGGCAGCAAAATTTTAAGCAATCTAATCTAATTGCACCATCAGCAGTAAATTGCAATAAACAATATTTCCTTTACAAAATGATGACTATATACATGTGCCAATATAGGGAAACAAAGGTAAACTGCAAGGATAAAATCAATATTTGTGATTGTAAATGTCAAAGAAATTTAAGGATATATTTTAATGAGAAGCATATTTTTGTTGAGGTAGGCTTTTAACAGGAGCAATGCATTTCCCTTTTCATTTACAACTGATATAAGCTTATAAGGCGGATATAGCAGTGTTCGTGTAGGCTATTCAATATTGTTTGTGCAAAGAATATTTCTGAATATGCTGACTGAACCATTTTATTATTTTAACCTGTCCCTTTAAGAGTAGCAAAGACTACCAGAGACAGAGGGTATGCCGGGGTCAGAGAGAGGGGCTATTTGAGGGGAAAGGGGGCCACAATGAATGATTTCACTTGAAGCCAGAAATGTGCTCTTTGGGGCTCTACTTTCCCCTTTGTTCTATTTTAGTCAATGACAAAGCAAGGCCCAGTGGATTTTCTGCCTTTGAAAGGTTGACTCCATGTGTACTAAAACACAGAAATACATTCAAGACATCAATACATACAAGAGGCATCTGCATAAACAATAAATCAAGTAATTTCTGATTTTGGTCTTCCTTTTGCACTTCATATGTCAACATGTGCCCCCCATATGATTTCAATTCTATAGGCATATCATTTAAGAATTATTTACTATTTTGAGATCTTTAAATCATTTGGAGGTCACATTTGTAGCCAGTGGGCATGACGAGCATTCAAGGATTGTTTAGATCTGTCTTAAATCTGTCCTTACATATATGCAAACATAAAAACATCCTAGTAGGCAGAACAACAAAGCACAAGTTGCTGTTGACAACTAAAATCAATAAGATGCTTGATTTATGGACGCATAGCAGGCATTAATCCAATAGTTATGGTGGTGTTGATTAAACGTTCTACAACGAGCACTGATTTTTCTTCTTGCCTGGCAGCATTAAAGGAAATATAGCCATAGTGTTCTGAATTTCAATTACTCGACTGTCAATAAAAATGCCTGCCAGATGCTCTTTGTATGAAATTAAGAGCTATGCAAAGAGTGGCAGTCCCAGTGATGCAGCCATTCATACAGGGCAGAGACACAAAAGCAGAAGAGATTAGAGCAGGCACCAGCTCCTCTGGGACATTCACAGTATGGTAACAGTGTTGCTACGTGAAAGCAGTGCAGTATCCAAATCTCAGTCATTTTCCTGCTTGAAATTTGACTAGACTTAGGTGTACATTTTCCACCTAAAATGTTTCCATTGCAATGTTAGTATGGTGAGGTGTGGAGGTGACATGTTTAGCTGGTTAACTGCCAGGAAAATGTTGTAATAGTTGTAGAAAGAAAATTGTGTCCAATGTGATGGAAATCCAGGAAACCTAAACATAGGGATCAAGCACAAGTAAAAATAATGAACACAGGCTAAGCTGCTGGCCACCAATATTGTTTATGAAATATACTTAGACAGCACTGGAATTATATTGTACATGTTTCATTCTTCAATGTATGGTTAGGCTAAGTAGCTAGATAAGGTATATGTTTCAAGATAAGGTAAGATAACATATTTGAAATCCTTTTGTTCTAATGTTATCTTATTGGGTATTACTGATATTACAATACAAATATCAAACATTTTTCAGTTCTTCATGTTATCATAAGGGATATTCATTCATATCATCCCTCATCCCAGAGAAAAGGGCAAAGGAGCTACTCAGAATCTGCTGTCACCGATTATGACAGACGAATTATAGAGTGACACACTGTGAAGCTGCCTTCAAAAGAATCACATCTCTGAACCTCAGAACTGACCATTGCAAGAGGGATGAAAGACTTTGTCCAACTATGACCCAGAGTTATTACAACCTTGAAGACTACTATTATCTATTAGCGATCTCAATATAAATGGCAATGATCAATTTCCTAAATAATAACATATACATTTGTAAGAGCTAAAAATAATAATTATGACCATTTCAGAGGCAACAATAAATAATGTCAATTCAATCTATACTCTCATGTCACTCCAATGTCAAAGATTAATTTCATAAAGCTATCACACAAGTTGAATGATTTAGTTGGAAGTGATTTATTAGACATTTCATTGCTGTTTGTTTTTGTCAAAGTGTCAATATTTGCAAATAGATACATAGTCATAATATTTCTCTCTCAATAGTCATAACTAATAGTTTTATTGTCCATAGACATTTTAATAACTGCCTGTACACAAGCATAGACAACACTAAGACATTTAAAGCTATGCATACAATGATAAACAGCCTGTTTTAAGGCCTCACTAGTTAGACTAAAAAACTAATTATGTAGAACATATTTTATACTGGAGTCATCAAATAATGTTTATCCACTAATAAACACCTCCTTGATGTAGTTGCACAAGTACATTGACAGAATTCCTTTGCTGAATGCCACTCATACCAAGAAACATGGCTGTTCCTGACCTTTGCAGTGGGTTCCTATGACAGAGTTTTGCTGTGGTCTGGTGTCTGGGGTGATGGTGTAACAGAAGCCCAGTGCTCATTGTCAGACAGATCAGTTATCTGCTGATCAGTGTCTGTGTGCCCTCTGCAGCACTACACCCCAGCCTCAACACTTAAGGGCACATTTTAATGAAAAGCCGAGAACGCAGAGAGAAACAGAAGCATTTGAGTTGTTATTTACTGTTTGTTTGCAAGTGCGTGCAGCCTATTCAGGAGAAGCTGTGTTTAATTAGACTGTAAAACAAGCAATGATCCAAGTGCACAGTAGCTCCAATATTCACAGAGACACTTGAAATGTGAGGAATGATTGGGACTAAACCTTCTAGATGCAATAAATCTTTGTTTCGTCGGCTGTTTTGTAGCAATTCTGTTTTTTATATCGCTATGGAGTGTCTACCAAAACAACATCTGGCTGTTGATGCTTGCGCACTTGGTCATGGATATTTCCTCACGCAAACAGAAGTAGCCCAACAACCTCACTGGTGTGTTTACATGCACACCAGAAATCTGATCATTATCTCATTTCTGGAGTTATCAGATTATTGAAATGTTATGTAAACAGTTAATATATTTACGTTGTTCACACACACATTGTTATAAGCAGGGTTTGTCAAAGAAAATGCAAAAAAGGGCAAAATGTTTAACTTTGAAAGAGTTATTTCAGAATGCATTGTCTTCCAAAATACACGTGTGACACGTGTTACCAGGGAGTTTCGATGATTAGAGTTCTTTTGAGCATTTAAGAATATAGCAATTATTAGATTTAATTAATGGGTTATTCTGATTTTTACTGGCCATTCAAATTTACTCATTGTGGCCAAAAGTCAGTCTGTCTAATTTAAATTGTTTAGTTGCAAATATTTGTCATGTTTTACCTTTATTGTGAGCCTCCAGTTGTGACAAGGAGTTTACAGCCACTTTGCAAAGTGAGCAGTACAGAAGCTTCTTGGCCTTGTCCTCCTCTGTCTCTGGGCTGGACGTCACGCTGGGGGCAGAGGGTCCGGACACAGGCTGCTCAGAGCTGGAGCTACCAGTGCTGCTAACACTGCTGGTGCCCCCACAGCCAGGAGAGGACGAGGCAGGGGGCATGAGGGGTGGAGTTGGGGCAGATAGCATGGGGCAGACAGAGGGAATGGGAGAGTCTAGAGGTGGTGTTGTTGGGTCGCTCAATGGAGGAAGCAGAGGTCCATTAATCTGGGGTATGGGATGAGTTTCATCTAGAAAGACAAAAAAAATACAATAAAACTGTGAGAATAGGATTAAATACATGAGCTACACCTATCAAAATGATTTACTATTGACTTTATGGACTGTATTATAAACTATGTCTTGGCCACTCCCAGTTAAATGTGGAAAACCCAGCCTGCAGACAAAGAATAAACCAGTGAGTTCCCACTAAACATGGCACCACTGGTTATAGTGCACGCACTCATTTTATAGAACCAAGCATGTGCTGTAGTATGGGCAACAGTTTAATATGTTTTGGGCTTTTGAAGTGCTGACTGTGATCTGGCCATGATGTGGTCTCTTCATATTAAATGTTACACAGCCAAAAGGAAAACTAGGGCCCACTGACTTGGTGCCTTCCCACACACCTGTTGTTTTTAACTGGGGTCGAAACCAAATGCCACTTGCTTTGTCACAGAGCATTACACAAAGTCCAAAGTAAATATCATTAACGGGGGCCTCACAGGCGTCTAGCATTTCAGTGCCATTAGCCCTGAGCAGATTGTCATTGTTGTGGTCACATGGTGTTTTTTAAATAAGAGGATGTATGTTTATACATATATTTAAGCACACATGTTTCTGGTCAACCACTCCCTACGCAATGACTCTGGTATTCCCTAAGCAGTGGGTGTGGGCTGAGTAAGACCCCCTAATTTTGGGTGGGATATGCAGAACCCCCTTCATAAGGAGGGAGTGGGCCTTGGTCCAAACCCCAAAGGATGAGGCGCTGAGGGCAGACCATGAGAAAGCCCATTGGATTATTGTATTAGATGAAAAGAGTCTTTCTGGGAGCCAACAAATATTGACATTAACTGCTCAGTTTCCTTTTAAGGATTTCCATAAGCACAATAGTGTCACCTAATAGTCCATAAGGGACCTGATACTTTTGATAGTAGTTTTATATTATATTATTCTGTCTTTCATGAGAGATGACAGCAGATTTCCTGTAGCTGCTCCGTTGCATCATCCAGACTTAGATGCCATCTGAATGCTTTCCATTCCACTGCTTTCCTAGATCGAGATCTGTTCTCTTTCCACATTGGAAGCTTCCACTGCTGCTGTCAGGCAGATGTTTTTTTATAAGAAAGAAATATATATTTCTGACAGTGAGCAGTCTATAAACTGGACTGAGATCAAAGTACTCTGTAAGGCAGAAAACTGTGAGAGGAGATTTGTGGCTCTTAATGTGCCTACCTGCTCTGCCAGGGCACAGTCTGCACTGGTTTAGCCTTTAGAGGCTTTACCCAAGTGTAGTCAGTGAGTGGTTAAAGACAGAAATAGTACAGTCTTATAATAGTTTTATTTCTGAATGCCCACACACATTCAAGCAAACACACATGACTTCACTATCATAACAAGAATCAATATTCGAACTGCACAACCCATGTGGTTTGAGTTTAAGCAGAGGCACTATTGGCCAAATAGAAAATGCAAGAAGTGCTGGAGATGTGCCAATAGCAAACCATCAGATCTAGTCAGTCTAACCTGAAACAGCCAAGTCACTCCTCAAGTGTGTTTGAACAACTTTAGCTTGAGTTCTGGTCCCTGTGCACAGCTCTGCTCATTCACTGTCATTCTCCATAGTCAGGACTCACTCACAAGACCTCTTCCTCATGTTTGCATACTCAAATGAAAAACTCTCTCACACAAGCAGGGTTGAATTGTAACACTTCTTCACTGATTGCCCTAAATAAAGCCATCCTCAGGTACTTGGCTGTGCCTGCTGTGGGATATGCTCTAATTAAACATTGATAAGGCAGTTAGCTGCTCTCCCTCCATGCACCAACCTCACAGGTACAGAGAACTGTGCTATCCGAGGTGCAGGTCAGTATGAGAATAACTCAGTCCAGATGTGTTAGCCGCGCCTGGGGTGTCCACATCCACTTAATCCTATCAGGAAATTAAAGTATTATACTGCAATGAGAGAGGTGAAAAAGAAGTCCATAAACCATCTAAATCCAGATGGGCATTTGGGACTTGCTACTACAATCTGTCTGATTTATTTGTGTTTATTGTTCTCTTTAGAATGAGATACCTACAATAGTGATTCCATAAGGAAAATAACTTAATTAACTTAACTTAACTTACTTGCATATAGTCTTAACTATAATTTTCATGTTAAGATTAAATGAAAAGCTTTTGTTAGGAAGGCCATATCTATGCCAGTTCACTGTAAGTAGACAGTAGATATACTTCAAAAAATGTACGCCAAAAATAAAGAGACACAGCCATACCGAAACATACAAGTAAGTGTCATCTTTTAATATGGGGGACTTCAGATGTCCCCTTTTAGAGCTAGTTTGCTGAGAATGGAAATGGTGGAGATGGGAAAGAGGCATTTCTTCATTTCAGTGTATGAAGAGCATGCTTAACAGAGGTGGCGACTTGCAAGTCATGACTTGGACTCGAGTCAGTCGAGTCACTATTTTTAGGACTTGAGACTTGACTTGATAAAATAGACTTGGGACTCGACTTGGACTTGAAGCTCAATAACTTTAGGACTTTAAGCCTGTGACTTGAGAAGACTTGATGCTTATCCTAAAAAATATATGTTTTTAGGAAATACTTTTCTCTTTACAGTTGAGAAACACACACACACTTCTCTGTTTGTTACTTTGGATGTAACTGAAGTACTGTGATACAATATCCTCAAATATAATACAGTAATATACAGTACAAAACAGTAATATACAGTACAATACAGAAAACAGAGGGAACTCCAAAGAACATTCCATTTCACTGCAGGACGACTATATGACAAAATAACTGCATTTTAAAATTTTAATCTTGAAGTTCAAAGCAGACGACTTAGACTTAACTTGGACTTAAGGGCTAGTGACTAGAGTCTCGACTTGGACTTGCCTGTCTTTCACTTGGGACTTTACTCGGATTTGAGGCCAAAGACTTGAGACTTGCAAAACAATGACTTGGTCCCACCTCTGCTGCTTTGTATCTGTGATGATCGTATTGGCCAATCAGGCCTGATAGTGCTTAACGTAAACATAAAATATATAAATACCGTACACAAAGTAATGGAATTACATAATCACTGAAAATGAATGAAAACACTGTGCTGTTTGCAGCTCTGGGTTAGCAAAGTGAGCTGTGATACAGAAGTCGCTGAGGCAGGATTAGCCTGTCTGCTACTGGTGCCCCCTAATGCCTGAACTTAATCATTAACAAGCTACAAGAAACCCAATGCTAGCTTTACAAATTCATATATAATTCAGTGCTGTGCATTTTAACTCTATTTGGCCTGTTTAATAAAAGTCTCCCAACCACTCACAGCTTAACCATGCTAATGACATTTGAAGTATTGTTATCATTCAAGAACTTCATATACAAGAATGGAAACATAGGCACCTATATAGACACACTGTAAGAGCATATCAGCTTTTTGTAACATAATCCCAAAGTCAGCCGGGTAACCCTAGCCTTCACATGAAAGTCATCTGTTTAATTGACCTTGAGTGTGTGCGTGTGTGTGTGGGCTAAAGGGTGGTTTAGCAGACCCTGCATTACCCTGTCACACTGCACAGAGGAGCTGAGGGAGGAGACAAGAACGGAGTAAACAGCTGCCTCAACATCTCCCACTGCTCCAGCCAAACCCTTCCTTCAACACACCAAATCCCACAAAGCCACAGTGGCCTCCTCTTTAGGGGCCAAGCTCACCACATTCTACAAGACCATGGGCTATTCTGATCACTGCAAGCATGACTCACCAATGGTATTCAATATGCTTGATTGATAAGCCATAGGTCTTAGAACAGATGCAATCCAGAAAGAACATAATATCTAACGCATTATATCATTTAAAACTAATTTTATTAGAAATATTCCCAGTAAATAAAGTGAATACATACTTGGGCTTTTTGTGACTGTTCAAACTAAATTAATTGTTGATACATTAAAATAGTAACAAACTGCAACTTAGTGACAATAGCTGCAGTTTGAATTAAAATGTAACAGAATGGAATAACTCCACAGACGGCACTTTTGTTCAAACCACAAAAAACAGCAAACTGCCTCTCTGTGCTGTCTGAAAGCTGCACTATGGGAAATCTTCCACATCATTCCTTTTTAAGGCCTGCATGGTTACACTGAGCAGTCCCTGGTCTCCTTTGTACAATGTCTTTTTTTATTGCTGCCCTAAAGTGGCCTCTGCAAGTCTCAGTCCACCCTCCAGACACAGTCTTTCCCAATGGGGGATACAAACATGTGGACTGTCCCACACCACTAACAGGCACATCCACTGCACCAGAGATGCAGAGGGAGATGAGATGAGCTGTGGGGTCACGAGAATGTGGCTTGGATACAAAATAGCATTCTTTCACATGTTACTACTCTCGGATCTCAATCATGTCAGGCTTGTTTTGGCTCAGGGAGTGCGCTCTAATCACAACGCTGTGGGGGAAGGGGTGAGGGCACAGGAACAATCATGGACAAATTGCTGGCTCCATTTCAGAAGGTGCCACAGAAAATCAGTTACATAGAGCAGTAGTGTTGTTAGTAGATGCACTGTCTGCAGCAGAATCCAAATAATATGGAGAAAGGGGAGAGAAGCACGTGCAACATTATTGGCTAATTACGTAACTTTAACAGCATTCAATGTTAACATTCTAACAGTAATAATCATGTAAACTTGGCCAACAGTGACAAAAGTCTAAGAATTTAGTTGATATTTGTCATTCTTAATGGTCAATTATCAGTTTGCTTTAATTCACAACAAATCTTCTGTCATAAAGCTTTTCCTTTAAATTGCAATAATTAAAAGTCTGTTGTTTACCATCAGGATATTATAATTTATAAATAATATATCTGTTTTCAATAAGACAACATTCAATCTTGATCAATATGAGAGGGAAAATGTATTCTCTTTGTCATATGACTAGCCATACCAAAACCACCCTCAGTTTTCTCCCCCAGTTTGTCTGAGCTTGGGACTGGCACATGCTGAGACAATGTCCAACATAAAATACAAAACACCCAGCATGAGGAGTATGCTGTGACCTTTGTGCTGGTCAGTTGCTCCATATTGGCCTACTATAATGGGTTCGTTTCTTCATCTTGGCTCTCTGTCGACTACTGTAACCTCAGCAAATGTCACTGAAAAGATGGTGCTTCTATTTAGGTTTTTTTTTTTTTTTTTTTTGATCCAGGGACCAAGTGACACTGAGAGAATGGAAAATCACAGAAGGAAGGAGAAGGGCAGAGGCTCAACAGAACCAGCACTGTGCCAAGAAATATAACTGGAAATAGGATGATCAGAGCACAGTGCAAACCTAATGGCATCCCACTAAAGATGAGGATTAAAATTCTGCTCTTAGCAACTGGTAAATAATTGCAGCCAACAATAAATTACTTTCTTTTACTCTCTTACAATCTGTTGTCTGTATGCCAATTAAAAAGAACTGTCTTAATTATATCTACCAAGGAAGTTGTCTTTTTTTGTTCTTAACAAATAGCATCATAATTTAATGGTAGACTTTCAGAAATGGTTCAAAATAGAGAACTGATTACTTTTTTAATGTTGACGATGTAATTGTCATGGTGAAGGTCTTTTTATTTCTGTGATTTTTTTTTACATCTGCCTTTATCTGCATATGTATACTAGCAGTCAAAAGTTTGGACACACCTTCTTTTTCTTATTTTTGTATACATTTACTTTCTACATTTTATATACACAAAGTGAAATAACTAAACTCAGTATTATTTTATATTTAGTTTTACTCAAATTCCTTAGTAGCTTTGTGGACTACAAACCCTTGGCCTTCTCAAGGGTCAAGGGCCAAGGGTTTGTCAGGGTCAAGAAATGCAAGAAGTGCAAAGCAGTGATCAAAGCAAAGAGTGAAGTTTTTTTTTTAATGTTTACTGCTTTCCATACATGTCCATTCATAGTTATGATGCCTTAATTGAGTATCTACAATGTAAATAATGATGGAAATAAAGAAGAAACATACATGAAAAATTGTGTCCAATCTTTTGACTGGTAGTGTACAGACTACAGTTAAAACTTAAACTATTCTGAACTGTAAATCATAAGCAATCCAACAATTGTTATACAGTCAGTTGTATCAATGGAAATCAAAATTTATAACAAAATATAATCCCACTTACTGCAACCATAATAATAATGATAAAAAGTGAAAAATAAACAATTCTAAACCAAATTATCTTTTGAATGGCCAAATGCCCACAAAATGTTGCTTATAAAAAGCACAACTGAAACTCATCAATAATAAGTGGCATATGATTTACATTAGTGTCCCCTAAAGGATGGCTCCTTATTAGTTAATATAATGATGATAATATGATCTGATGTTGAGTGAGTAACAAGAGTCCAAAGCACGACCTTTATCACTGGCCCATTGCAGATTCCCCATTAAGACGTATTAAACTGACATAAGCACATCAACAGCATTGTGAGGATCTTTGAAAGCGTGCCATTCACCTGCTCTGAGGCTAAACACACTCTTAACTGGGGACACATATTTGAAGTGAACAAAGCATTGCTGTGGCCAGGATCGGACTAATGACAAGGGTTGTTTCAATGCGCTGCAATAATAATGCCATCAGCCTGTCACTCAGTCTCAGATACCATGCAGAGAGATAGAAAGACAGAGACAGAGAGAGAAGGGAAGAGAAGAGAAAGTGAGAAAGAGAAAGAGAGAGAGAGGGGGGGGGGGGGGGCGCGCCTGATTTGTAGTCCTTTTCTGACCAGAAGATTAATTAAAGAGCACATTTAGCTTCCTTTAAATCTAGTGGAAAAAAACAAACTATTCAAACCCACAATCTGTCTTGAATTTTAAGTAGTCACATTTAATCTGCACTAGCTTTGAGCAAACCCTTCCAGAAACCCAAATGCTGACCCAGACTAGAATAACTTGTAATGAACTTGCCCTGTCACTAGTAGGTGCAATGAATACATTTTACATGATGATATATTGGCTTAAGAGGAGACTGAGAGTTTTGGCTTGAATGAATGCATTTCTTCTGTTTTAAGTTGAGCCCTGTTTTCCTTCAGTCATCTGACGATCATCTGTTTTCATCAAGCGTTTGCCAGAATTTGTAACACTTTTCCAACATGCTCCAAATCTAGAATTTTATGTTCAATAAAAATGAATTACCTCAACATTTTATCTGTGTTTCATTACCATTCTCAAACGTCCAGCACAATTCAATTATAGTAAAAATCTGTGTTTTATGCTGAAGTCTTCATTGTGTTATTTTCATAGTGACTTGTTTTTCTGAGTTAGAAATATGGCCTAGAGTTCCTGTTATGTGTTTTTGCTTTGGCTGAGGTTGTGTTGGCTGGAGTCACTGGTGACCACACAATGACCTGATATGTTTGCATAGAATGGGGGACTCAAAAACTGTAATTTCATATTTGTGTGTTTATGTGTTTTTTTTCCTCTTTGGCTTTCCCGATCTAGGGCCACCTCAGGAAAATAACATATTATCAGAGCGGTAATAATAACCGTAAGATTATCATGTTTTTCAGGATAAGTGTAACATGTGTGTGGCAAGGCCCCTCCAGGGATCAAGGTTATACGTGCTTCGTAAGATTTGACTTTCCTCACTTACAACAAAAGAAAGAAGACATGATTCCCCAAAGTTCATGGGAAAAACTTGAGTCTTCTTGGTTCTTGGAGCACTCACCTGGTTTGCTGGTTGGCTCACTGTCAGAGGTACTGCTGTGGACTCCAGGCGGTGATGGAGACGAGGTGGGGGGCACAGTAGGAGGTTTGTCCCCGTCTTGAGGACGACTCTTGGAGGTCTCGATGCCTTTGACTCTCCTGGCGTGGCGGTTGCCTTTGTAATGTGCTTCTGCCTGGCTCTGCACAGAACACATGAAGGAACAGCAACAGCAGCAGGTGAATAAAACAGTGGAGGGTAGCACACACACATTTGCATGTCTTTATGACAGCATGTTATTCAATATACACTGGGGACACAGTCACAGACTGCAGACAGCTTTACAGTGAAGAGATGGGTGGATTACTGGTATACAGTGATGTAATACCAGACACATTCAAGGGCCAAAGACTCTACTTTCGGTCAGCCTAAATTTTTCATACACTTCTTGGGTATGGGGTGTCTGCACCAGCAGTAACACTTGATGAACAGTTCCTATCATTTCATGCTATCCACAGAAGGAACAAGTAGAATGCTTACATGAACAATATTTCATTTACTTTACATTACGTAATGTCATGCAATATGCATTATGTAATAACATGCAATATCTTAATTTAGAAATTATAGCAATATCACGGTAAATGGAACATTTTGAATTAGAATTAAAAAAAGAATACAAAACATGAATTACAGAATGAATAAAATATTAATAAATACAATTCATATAATAATAATAATCATCATAATAAAGTGAAAGAAAACTCTGATTGCACACCAACAGCTGAATGAGACTTTTCAAAATCAATATCTAGAAGCATTGTGATTTACTGAATATCAGTACAAATTAATAATTTGGCAGTAGAGTGTGCAGAGTAGACACTGTGGCTGCCAATGCAAGGTCCCAGCCTTCATTATTAGAGCCACATTGACTGACATGCCAGTGAGAGTTGAGCTTGGGGTCAGCGGGATGCCTGAACTATTTGCTTGGCGCACTCATCTGCTTCATTTTGACCTGCTTTCAAAACATGCACACTGTAATATTATTACAGTGGACAGATTACCATTACAACGAGCCTTCAACAATAAAAAACTAGCAGCTGGGAAAAATAACTCAAGATCTAGATTAGATTGGGATTTGAAGTGCATTACTGTAGTGAGAAACGTATTGCAGAAGCTTCAATGAGCAACTTGCTACCGGCTAATATGTTTGTCTAGACAGTAAACAAAAGAGTAATCTATCTAGATAGCTCAGGCGAGTTACAGAATATCTCACATCAAAACAATATGGCGGAAGGGAAGTATGTTGCTATAAAGAGATGCCGCCACAAGTCTAGCTTTAGTGTCCATGTGTTACAATGGTACATAAACACACGCCTGGATCATGGGATATTTATATAACCTTTTATGTACCATACCATACTGCCATAATGCTTACAGTGGGATTATACTCTGATCAGACATTTTACCACTGACAGGTGAAGAGAAATGATATCTTCATAGAGGTTGTGTGGAAACAATAAAACAAACATTTGACCTTGGAGATTAAGTGTTAAGAGCAAGAAAACTTGCAAGCACAAGGTTGGTCAATGTTTAAACAAAAGGTATCAGCTTCAAATACACAGATAAATGCCAGTAGACCTGTCACGATAACAAATTTTGAAGTGTGATATAATGCTGAAAAAAATGTAGACAATAGTGAAACTGAAACTCATTTATGTCACTGATTCAAAACCCAAGAGCAGATTTATACCACAAAAACTATTCTAAATGTACAATATCATTTAAAAATCATAAGCACCAATATATAAACAAACATGAGAATGAAACACCTTATTAAGTTATTAATTCAACTTTCTACAGCTCAAATCTTAACATATAGCCAAAAACAACCATAAATTTCCCAGTAGTGCAAAGAAAATGTATAAATAATAAATATTGACCCCAAAAAATATTGTTCCAACTTTCATATATTGAACAATAATTCAATATAGTAATTATCGTGACAGGCCTATGCTAGTCCTAGTAAAACAGCATTGTGTATTTGATTATACTGTGTATAGGATTCTTGCTTTTGCTGCTCTGTAAAGAATCATAGACAATGCCACTTATTGTGCATAATAGTGTTGTAGCCTTGTATTGTTACACTGTTTGCTCAGCATATGTTTATTTTTAATAGTCATTTACTTAGAATTTTGCTTGTGTATTTCTATTCTCCTCCTGCATTTGAACATCGGAATTTCTCCATTGTGGGACAAATGTTTATAGATCAGACATGTTACAGTAGTACATAAGATAAAACTAGTCTGATTGCTGTCTTCTTCAAGGCTCATAGTCAAATAGTTTCCCTTTTTTAATGAACGTGTCCTGCCATGTGGCCACATAAAAGTACAAAAAAGAGGCTATGATAAGATTAGTGTAAAGTGGTTGGATCAGTGTGTCTTGAAGAGGGGCTGACAGCTGCCGTATGTGCTGAAAGCCAGGAATATTTTCAGTGACACTTAGGACATTGTACTGACCACAGGATCACAGCGAGATGGCCTAACAAAAGAAGCTGGGGCTGATGGGTAATGCCTATGAGCCCCACTGTACTGTACCCACGCTGTATGTGTCTGATGGCTTCCACTTGAATTAGTATCTGGCATGCTTCTTGTAAATATAAACTGTTTCTTAGTTTAGCTATCCCTGCTGTATCCAAACAAGGGGGCCTTAAGAAAGAGTTCAGCAAATGCCCTGAGATCAAGATGGACAGAGACTCAGGGAGAAGAAAAGGTCAATAATGTCAGAGATCTGAGAGGGATCCAAAGGTGTATGATGCAGTGTGGACAGGCAGCTCCAGAAGTTTGCTTAACCCCTGTCTGCAGGCCAAAGGGATCAACTGGCCAACAGCTGTTGAGAATACGCCTGAATAAAGAAGAGGGAGATGGAAGGACGTACTGCTACTAAGGAAGCTGTACAATATGAGAAAAACATCTAGAATAATTGATTTGTGCAACAACACCATTGGGCAAATTCACTGTTGGTAATCAAAATAGTTAAAAGCAAAAGTGTGGTGCTCATAATCAAAACAATATTGGCAAGAGATGGAAACAGTGGTTATGTTATCTACTAAAATTAAGGGAAGACAATGTGGTGGAAAAAATGTATACAACGTTTTCTTTGGGGCCATCTATTTGATCATGGTTCATTTATGCTTTGTATTTTTCTGTTGCATTTGAGATAAATGAAGTCATCTGCTTCTTCTGAAAGCTCACAGTCACTGTGATTGGTTCGAGAACAAAGTGGGAAAAAGAGATGCATTCAACTGAGAAATAGTGAATCACAATATCACCAATATTGCAGATCGTCATAGGGATGAGATCACGATTAGAGTTTTATCACCATATCACCCATCCTTAACTGAAATGATAGTAATACATTTCATTTTTTTCCCATTCAAATATTGATGTTGGATGTGTGTGTGCATGTCTTCCCTGAACTCAAACTGCACAAGTGGGTAACTGTCTTTCTGAGGGAGACGAGTGTGATGTTGGAGTGTAGCAGCTGCAGCTTCAGATCAAAGCAGAGAAAGGCAAAGAGGAAGTGAAAAGTGAGGGAGAACCCGAGCTGTGGGCGAATGAGAGTGCGTGAAGGAGACTGAGGAGAAGAGGACGGAGCTCACTGCAGCAACAGTGACATTGGTCAATGCAGCGCCACAGAGCTGTGATGTCACTAATGCAGCAGCAGCCACAAGGTTATTCTGCATACAGCATAATGCCTTTAGCACCTCACAGGACACGCACAGCAGTCGCAATCCCAAAATGCAATGGGGCTGTCAGACCTGGACACTAACACATGGCCATGACGAATGCATCATAAAATAAGTAGTGGCAGGCAATTTTAGGTATTTCCACACTGTAAATAATGTAGCAAAAAGGGAAAGACAGACAAGAATAATAGCTAAAGAGGATACAGCCAGACATGAGGACAGGAGTGCCTAGAAAATGATCAAATGTGTCAGGTGAATTGCAGATAAAATGAAGCGTGAAATACTGAGATAGTGCACGGTTAGGGCAGGACGCCATGATTGGGCCTTCAAAGAACCTCCTCTGATGATGACACAGATTAAACAGCAAACCCATTTCAAATGTTCTGACTTAAACAACAGTGTATACAGGCGGAGCACACCGAAAATATCAAGGAAGGAGAAAAGGACTTTCATCAACACTGGAGCTGCAAAAGTCAGTCTTTAATCTGCACAGTTTCCCGCTGTTTTATTTCAGTCCATGAAAAATTCGGCTTGATGTGGCATTATGTAAAAAGAGCAGCGTGGGTAGGGAGTCTGTCTGAAGCTTTCTGGGGGAGGTAGCTTAGTGGAGCAGCACAAACTATACATGAGCTGTCATACATTCACAATGGCTGATCTACTGCAGTGAGGGCTTTGATACAGCAGTGACAAGGAGGGGCTATATGCACACATGCCACATTCACAAAGTCACATGTCTGGTGTTAGAAAGCATGAACCTAAACCTGAGCACTAAACATGTCAACAAATGTCCATGTGCTTCTCAACAGGCATACCACCACTAATCTATGCTTTAAGAAGGGACAGGTCATTTTTATGTTTTGGCGTTGACAATGGACAACATGCAAACTCACATCAGTGACTTATGAATTTATTATGATTTTGTGAAATGCTTTTTTCACCAAATGAAACAATATCAAAAAGCATATCTTATGATGGTGGTTATTATTAGGCTTTTGTTAGGCTTTAATACAGTAAGTCCCCTCTTTTACCATTAGCTATTCTGGGGACACCAACTACTGTCTTATAAGGAAGATGTTATGGAACAACAAGTTATCATGATAAAATATGCTATATGAGTAATTTAACATGCCTACGGATCCACTGTTAAGTGTTTTGGGACTGCGACCCCTAGCTTGAGAATCATTGTATTAGAGCCTGCATTTTTTTATTAGATTATTATGATTTAAAATAAAATAATGTACAGGCTACAGTAGGCTGGCTAAATGATGAATAAGCCCAGAGAAGACCACATTCTAATAAGCAATGACCTTTTTACAGAAAAGTTGCAGTTAACTTTTAAACATTTTTACATTGTTTTATGACTTATGCCGTATGTCAAATAAAACCACCATTCACAATACACATGATGCATATAAGATTTAAGAGCCTCTTGCTATATTGAACAACATGGATCAAAACCTCCCATTGCAGTGTCTCTTCTATAAAACTGCTTCCTGTCGACTGAAGATTTACAGTGAGACAGATTACAGGCTTGTGCTTCTGTGGCCACATGGAAGCCTTGATTGTAGACCTGACGAGTATATATAGCCCTGGTCCACACCCTAACGCTGAGTGCTGTGGACGGGCGCATGCTTTGGCCTGGGTCTGAGTAGAGCCAAATTACAAAGTGTACACGTGACACCACTGTCTGTCCTTTTGGTCCATAGAGGAAAAACAGAGAGAAAGGATTGGACTGGTGCAAGACTAGAAAACGTTCACATGATGTTTGTTAATCTGCCATTACTCATCTGTGCAGGTTGCCCACAATGTGTGATTAAACTTGCATTACAAGTTTATGATCACAATAAACTGAACCATATGGCCAGAAAGATTAAAATAAAGAACGAAATAAAGCATGCAGGATTAATTTGACATTGTTGACTTAGTGACTCACTAAAAATACCTCATACATGTGTTCACTATCAGGATAGCATCATCCAGTTTTGACAAGCTAGAGGAATTTCCATGTTTAAAGCCAAAATATCACTGTTATCGGTTACACTGGCTCATTGGATTCTGCATTCTGTCTTATGGACCAAAAATACCATATTACTTACTAGTCTTGGCAATCTCTTTTTCTTTGGATTGTTGCTAATTGCTGTGCATGTATGATTTTGCACATTTCTTTCGCACTCAGCTACAACTGTTCCTGTGCTCTTGTGATTATTTGACTCTAGTCTTAAAACAAATTAAATTCCACCAGACTCCGGACAGCTGAAACGTAACACAAACAAATGTAGCATATCCTCAGGAGAGCAAACAGGATGTGGGGCCTTATGAACACAGTGGAGAAATGCCTAGATTATCAAAGAATGTCAAAATGTAATTCAAAATGTGATGACGAAATGTAGTGTTTCTTTACGGGACTGTACCTCGGAGTTGAAGCGGATTTGACAGACGTTACAGGAGATGATTGGCCTCTTGGTTTTGACCAGAGGGACTCCAAAAGTGTGGTTGATCACAGCCTTCTGCACCGGATCCATCTAAAGCACAGAGGAGAAACATAGAAAGAGAATAAGAACAGGAAAATGTCTGGCGGCCATATTTCATACACTACTCTCACAGCTCCTTGTGAGGACAGACCATTACAAAGAAGGGTTGAACACAAAGTGGCCTTCAGCCTGATGAATGGGGCACCCCGAGGTCTTTAGACAACAATGCATGCACAAGATTTCTATTGAGTCAGTGTGTGGTGATACTGAGATTTCCTAATAAAATTTTGAAAGGAATACAGACTTCTTGTTTGGGGTAAAATGTCATCTCCGTTCTACAATTAATGAATCTCTTTAGATGCCACTATCTCTGCATATTTTGTTGTGATCACACCATGAAAAATTGCTTGGAGGTTAGAGCATTTGTCAGAAGCAACAGAAATAGCTTAAAATGGCAATGACATAGTGAAACAAACAAACAAACAAACAAACTGCACCAATCATTCAGAAAAACATGACATAAGTTACAGTTATAAGTAGTAACACATGTTTTTTTTATTTAACCTTTATGCTGTGTGTATTGTTATTAGGTGTTTACAACATGTTAATCCCAGATCAGTTTTCAATCCAAATAGTCCTTGGAGAGTGTTAATAGTCTCAGCTGCATTGTCAATCATTGGTGGCAACTTAAGCACCTTGTTTAAATTTAACTGGCTAGCTTTAGCATGTCAGTGGCTAATCCCTCTGTTTTAACACTGATCAGATGGGCATCATTCCAATTACTTGTGTTTGAAAATGACACTAGGTTAATGATGATAGCTCATAGATCATAGCCTGGCGTCAATGGCTGGTGAAGTTTAATTGTGGTGCTGTTCAAATAGAAGTCAACAAGGAATTATAAAATTATTCAATGTAAACACATATCATGTTATGTCTATGCTTCGTAAAAATATTCCAAAAACATGTCCAAGTTGAATTCTTGGCTTTAATGGAAAAATGAGTCAAATTTTGGCTTATTGCTGTAGAGTAATTTGGCTAATGACCAGGTTTATAACTCAAGGCTACTCTACGCCTAGAGAGTGTCATCTTATAAACAAACTGAAGAATTTGGCCGAAGGAGGGACCAAAAGAAAGACTAAACTATTCAAGTTTCTGTGGAAGTGTTACTCAGCAACCGTGAGGAAACACGGCAAACAGAGCCCAACAGAGCCCAGGCATGTGGCCCTGACAGGATGGTACAGAAACACGCCATCTGGAGGGCTGTATGAATCAGGGGGAGATGGACGGATGGGAGGAAGTGGTGACGAAGAAAAGCAGAGAAGTGAAAGGGAGTTTGGGGCCCAGTCCGGACGTCCTCCCATCACACTCTCTTATCGCATCTGGCTGTTTCTCAACCACATAAATCCACAATTCCCTGAAGCGTCCCTCTAAAGAAAAGTCATCTGTGATAACTGGTCAAATAATATGCATTCAATTACTGCAATAAGAGATAATAATGCATTTGGTACATTTGTGTTAATAAACAAATTAGGATTTGGCTTATTTCTCTTCTCACAGTTTTCTTCTTACAATGAAGGCCTGCCAGTGCACTTCGAATTATTTTGAATAATGCAACATGCAAACATATTGGGTATCCTTAAAGGCATTATGATTCAAGGCGTCATTATTCATGTCACCTTAGACTAAAAATATTCATCTATGGACCCCTAAACCAGCCAATTAAATGGTTATTATCAACACATATAATGGCAGGTTTTGACATAATAAAACACAAAAACACTAAATGCCAAATGTTATAATAAATGTATGTAACTTTATGGGACTGTGGATGTGGAAATGCTTCACTCTCCTTTAAGTTGCAATGTGTCCAAAGACTGGGTGTGGATCGGCTATGATCTATTGAACTGGACTGCACTGAAAAATAATACTAATGAAATGAAGAAAACATTCACTCTGCCAGGAAGCCTTTCAGAGAGCTATAGTCATAACCCCTTTGCCTAAACGTTAGCCAAAACTTAGTCTCATGGACTGGAGGAAAGCCTTACAGTGTCAGAATGTTTCCAAAATATTGTGGTCGAATCAGAATCTAAAGTGACACTCATTTATTAGACTGTTAAGTTATAAATAAATCGTATGAGGTAAAGACAGCTATTTCAAGAGTCTATAGTTAGTTTAAGTGCTTAGTGAAAGTGGTAACAGCGATGGCAGACAACTACACCAGACAAACCACAGAGTCTAGCATCACAGTGTTCATGTCAACAACTCAGAAATAACCCAACACGCCTCTAGTGTAGACAATGCCACTTGAGCAGAAAGAAACTTGACTTCCCATTTTTCATCTTAACTGTTTATGTGAACATATTTCATCCTTCCCTTTGGCATTGTCTATGTTTGATCAGTTCAGCAAAACATTTAAGAGAGTTGAATTCCAGTGACTATAATACACTATGAGACACACACTCTGCGCAGAGCGAGATAACAACCCCCTTTGAAGACAAGTTCCTCAGTTCTTTTGACTTGTGCCAGATTACAACAAAGCTGGAAAAAATCATCTTAAAGTGCTTTCTCAAACTCACCTTCTTCTCCTCTGTCTCTGCTGAGGTTTCTAGCTGCATTGGTGCTCCTGTTTGGGTCTCAGCATGTGTGAGACTGGCTACGCTGCATTCACTCATTCAGCTGCACTGGTCAGATACCAACTCAGAATCCTAACTCAAAAGATCTAGTCTAGAGATGCATTTCAAGTATAAGAGTTCCTTTCTCTTTTTCCTTACATACAGCTGAAGCAAAACAGAAACCAAATGTTATAGCTGACACATCATCAAACAAGTGCGTCTAAGCTCTCTCCTTCTCTCCGGCTTTCCCCTGTAAAGAGTATGTTCTCCGGCACAGCTCTGCGCTTGTCTCCTCCCCCTTCTGCTGGAGCTGGAACCTATCGCGCCCCATTCCTCATGCATACTCAATGTGTCCAGATGTACAGGGTCCTGCAAGTCAACCCCCACGCCCCCCTGTGCATGTTCGCACCATCGATCATATGTCATCAAAAGAAACTGGAGATTTGAGCCTCACCCATGCAACAACACCCCCTCCCAGTAAAAAGTCCCTAACCACAGCTACACACAGTGAACTTTTCGCCTCAGGCCATAGCCAAATTCACATAAATGATGATTAGGTCCCGTGGGAACTAAACCTATTCATTACATGGATATAATTTTAAGGAGCTGTTTTGATTGTGCAAATATTTGAAAACACATCAAAACTACAATGTTTAATTATTGCTTATCTGATTTATTAAATTGCATATATTACGCTGTATTAGGGTGTTATACTGTTGTTTCATTGTCAAAAACATACCTGCAGTTGTGTTTAGTTTCATTCATACATGTTTAACACACAAACCCTGCATATTTAAGATGAGTTCTTCTCTCAAACAGAAAGCACTTGGTTCCACCTTGTGATGTCATGTGGAAATACAGGAAGTGCTTTTAAAACTCCATACACCTTTAATAGAATCATTTGGATAATTTCATTCTACCGGTCTCTACTGAACTAAAGGTAAAAAGTAGCTGTTAACTTGAAAGATTCATGACATCACAATGTGGAAGAGAGCATTTTGAGGTTTGGAGATGTAGACAGACAAATTATGCAGCGTTACTCAAACTTGTGAGAATGAAATAAAACACAACTCCAGGTATGCTTTTAATGTGGTAACAGCATTATAACATGGCTTAAAGCTCACAAGAGTCAATTTTTGCATAATATAGGACCTTTAACTACAGAATAATCCAGAACAAGTACCCAAAATCTAATTTAGTAATTTGCTAATCAACAGTCTGTACACAAGCAGGATAATCTAAACAACAACATGCTAGGAGAAAATAATTTGACTGTGACCTGCAAGGAAAAGGTTTTAGGAAAAATCTGTCCCAAATGAATAGAAAGTGAATTTATGAAGTACTGTGGGGGCTTTCTTGCATTTTTGAAAAATGGATGCTGACATAAAATAGAAAGGAATAATCGGAAGAAATAAAATTGCAACATTTGTTTTTAGGTACAAAGAGCCTCCCAAAGAGCAGTCCCAAACAAAATCACACTGACTTGCGTAAATATGCAAGTCATTTTCTGTGGGGACTTCAGGCAAAAGAATAAAGTGCTAGAAACAATAGTATAATGAATGGTCTCAAGGGCATCATCAGCAGAAGACATCAGTCTGTTGGTTTGTCTGAAAGAATGCACTTCAAAACACTAAACTCAGCTTTCAAAAGTTTCTCTTAGACTTGGACATGATTTGGAAGTGATGTAACAATGATGTAATGTTTGTCATGTAGATTAAACTTACATTGAACCATTTTTGAATAAGAACAACATGCACCAAGCAATACACATTTAAATCTGGCTTTACGTGGGGTGAATCTGAACACAGTATAGAATAATGATGTACTATGCATAAGATGTTTCTATATCAGGAGCAACTGCTAA
The DNA here is from genome assembly GCF_026225935.1 of Boleophthalmus pectinirostris. Taxonomy (NCBI): domain Eukaryota; kingdom Metazoa; phylum Chordata; class Actinopteri; order Gobiiformes; family Gobiidae; genus Boleophthalmus; species Boleophthalmus pectinirostris. The sequence continues at coordinate 25,978,214 of NW_026571515.1, forward strand.
TAAATAATTCAACCATGTCACTGTCTTAAGGCACATTGGACCAGACATCCAGGTAGAGGGCAAATCACATTAGAAAACCATTATACTTGTGTAGGACTTCAGGATAGGACCATTCCTCTGTTATAATAAAGATAATAACCCTCCATCTGAAGTAGAGTCTCATTAGGGCTGTACAAACTCGGGACTCATCACTTAACAGGAGCAGTACAAGAGCTCGCCGGCAGCTTAGCTCAGTAATGCCACTCTAGAGGGTACCGCTACACTCAGTTATAAAAGCTTTATTTCTACATATACGGCATGGATCCCTCACAGACATAAACCAGAAGGCATGAGAGAGATTAAACGATATCTTGTAAATGTAAATTAACAGGAGTTCATCTCCAGTACTTCCTTCACGGTGTTTAAAGATTCTTCTGCCTAAAAGTGAAACAAACCATAAAGCGGCGTAGAGGATGTAAACAGAAATGCTCGCTAAAACTGGGAATCTTCCTTTTACAAATGCACACAACTAAATTAAACATAAAGCAGGGCGGACAGAGCTGGGGGCTTCACTGATTCTGTGAGAAAACACCAACACAGTTTGGTTGTTAGCAGAAGACACTCGCAATGTCTTCTTTTTCTTAATTTTTAATGTCTGAAAGTGCCTCCCTAAGCAGTCCTTTACACTGCATGCATTCAAAACAACAGGGACTGTGCTACGCCAGTGATTTCACATAATGTAGTACAGCTGAAATGTAGATTACTATATAAGGACAGAATAGACTAAATACAAACTAAACCAAGCTGTAAACTTTGGTAAATCAATCATTCAATAGAAAACTCTCAAAATGGCATAAAATAAAAAGCATATTTAGCCAGGATAAATTGAAAAACTGTCTTGAATAGCAACATTTGGAAGTCATAAGAAAAAAATATATACAGAACAAAAGCAAAACAAATAAAAATTGTGTAATCTAAGGTCTAAATGGCTATAAATTACCCAAATCAGTCTGCATTCCATGAGTTACACCATCACAGTTCTCTCTCCAGTTTCTTTCATACAGGATGCCATTTGGGATCATTACAGCACCGATCATCTGTCCATGCCATTAACTGTTATTATAGTGCAAATGTGCCAGTGTTGAGAGAATGAGCCAGGGTTGCTACAGAAAAAGAAAGGTCAGAGTGTCCTCCGAGCCTCTCCTCTGGCCCCCTCTTCTGGCCACAAGCCTGAAGAGCACCACAACTTGCCAGCCTCAGCATTCAAACACGTGGGGAATATTATGCAAACAAAGTATGTTAATATTTATAAAAGAGCAACAGAGAAAGTCAGTCTTGATTTCTGAAGAAATTCAAACCATCAGTAAATATGAAGTTCATCAAAATAAAAAGTACAAAAACAAGGATCAGGATTGAACCAGTTCTTAACCAGAATTTAACCAGGACTAGAGCAGTAGAACCTGATCAGGAGAGACTAATATATTCCAGGTTGAAACCAGACCAGTTGTGTTAGAGGAAGGCAGATCTAAAAGCAAATCAATCATTAAAATGAGTAATGGGACATAGTTGGGACCATAGTGACACTGATAAAGGTGTACTGTGTCACTTTTCTCCCTGCTTGTCTGTTATTTGTTTGCCTGGAATCTTTCACAATGTGGCAGTAAACTTACCTATTTTCATGGAGACAAGCAAGTTACACCACCAGGCCAAATTACAGGCGGAGAGAGGACTACACTCACAATAAGAATGTTTGTTTTTCAATGTATACTAGAGTTATGAAAACACAAGTAATTCCATCAATGTTAGATTTAATGTCACTATGGAACATTCCAAGCAAAGCATCATGGAAACAAGAAGGTGACGGACCACCTACCAAAATTGTTACACAGTGCACCTTACCTAAGCTATAAACCAGAAGCACATGAATAAAAAAAGACAAAATCTAAACTAGGTCCAGTTTATACTAAGACTACAGCCGGCTTTGATCAGTTTCTGTGAGGAGGAGGAGTGTGGCAGGCTGGTACAGATTACTGAACAAGCCGAAAGAAGGACAGTGGGGATTTTTGGAGAATGTTACAGAGACCAAAGAAAAGAAGAGAAACAGTTCTGAACAATAGACACAGGAATGAAGAGAGCAGAGCCTGGATAATGTCAGCGTGTCTATTAATCCTTGTGTGTTGGGTGCGGTGTTTGACATCAATGGGTATTCCTCTTATGTCATGGTCCAAGGAGGGCTCTTAACCTACTATGCAACTTCTAATGTGCTTAACAGCACTCGGACTCCTGTTACACTCCCTGTAGTGCCATAGTGAGAATGACTTCCAATTAACTGAAAGAGGCTAGCACACAGATCCGTAGCAAATTGCAAAACCAAATATACACCAGCTGAAATGCAGAAGACTCAAGGAACCTCTTTAGTCCATTAATAGTGCTAGGCCAGGCCAAGCTAGGATACACATAGGTCACAGATTCCAATGCTTCATGGTCCTTCTGGAGTCTAAAGGTACAATCCCCATGACAAGATGGTGTAAAAGGATGTAGAAACAGAATAAACAAAAAGTATCTTTGATTTAATTTTTATTATTTGTTATTTACTATTTATTATTTGTTAAAGAGTGTATTTTACTTCTATGAGATATTAGCTGCTAATGCATTTTTAGATTGCCAACTTTAATTAATATATTTTATAAGTTTCACTTTCGACGATCTGAGGCTCCCCTCCTTTTGCTCTCCATGTCACTTCCCCTTCAGAGCGCTATCACAACACAATCAGCATGCATCCTGCTAATGAAACTACTGCACATTGCATAAGGTTTGTCAAGTGTGTGTGCTTCGTATCATGTTTTTGAATTTTTATTGAGAATTGTTGTGTGGGAGCATGGATGTTGGCTTGTTGACTGAGAATTGTACAGACTCTTACTGTTAAACATACGAAGGGTTTGAATAGTGCCCAGGACAGAGTGCTAAAATACTAAAACATGCATGGATGACATCTAAAACCTCTTAAGGCATGTTTTTGATGAGGTAACAACATTATAACATTGTAGAGTTTTACAAATGCACATATAACATAAAACAGCAAAAATAAAATTCTAGACACAATAACATAACAAAAAACGCATGTACCCTTTAGACTGATTCATTTCATACTACCATTCATATGGTCAACATATGCATTCACACTTGTTAGCTGATGCAGAACTCCCACAGAAGAGGTGGGCTGTTTTTGATGAATATCTACAAACTTAAAATGAAAATTGCTGTGAACTCTTGGGACTAATAGTAATAGACTAATAGAAATAGCCCAACCATTTTTGCACCATTCCCAATTTTAGGTGTAACGTTGTAAGCTTATTAGACTAGTTTAGAGCAACACTTATTAAAGTTTGTAATCACTATTTAATTATAGTACCACTATAAAATTCCTAAATAGCTAAAGAATATTTGACTGTCTGACTGAACTGTCTGTTAATGTGTGTGTGTGTTGTTTACTGTTGATTCTATTCCACCTAAGGCATATAGTTGTTGTGATTAAATCCAGTACCACAGGCTTTTGCATTTATAAGCAAATGCACAGTAAAGAATGTACAATATAGGTATATTAAGGAAAAAGTTTTCATCTTTAAAGTAGATAGTTTGGCCTTATTAAAAACATTTCCTAAAACGTTGGTTTTGTTGTTTGTTTGTCATTATTTGCCTTCTTATGTATAACTGGTATTTTCACGTGTATTTACATATGGTGGCATACCGTGCTGAAGTTGTGGAAGAGGCTCATGCTGTGTGGAGGGGGGGCTGTCTCCATGGGGAATTGCAGGAAGGGCTTCATGTCCAGGTGCGGCTGGATCACGGTGGGGGTCCTCAGGAACGTGGGCACGGCTGCCCCTGCTCGGTTTATTCCTCCTGCAACAAAATTCACCGTGGAAAGGTTAAATGGTGCATGCTCTGAAGCTAATTTAAATAACATCAATGGTTTACTTGGCTTTGTTTGGCACGTAATAAAATGGAGTCACGGCCAATAAATTCACATTATTACCTTATAACCAACTGGCTCTTCTTGCATTGTGTGCCATGATTGCACTGCAAAAGCAATTATTTCTCAGCGGACAGAGAAAGGCGATGCAGCAAAAGAATCTCTGAAAAGGATTCTTGAATAATCGTGAATTCTGCTCAGCTAGACAAAAAGGCAAGAATGAAGCAGCACTGATGAATTTGTGGCCTTTGTGCTGGCATTTCATTCACTTCTGAGATCAAATGAAACAGGAATGCCACATGGAGAAAATCTCAGAGCCGTCTACCTGCACGGCCCTCCTTGCCCCTGTGTGTGGAAACATGTGCATCCCTGTGATAATGGCCTCATATCTGGATGCGTTGTAAAGGAGCTATGGAGGAATCCCGGGGTTGTGTCTAATTATGAAGGGAATGAGTCAGAGGCAGATTGGACTAAAAGCTCGACACATGCAGCAGAGCTTAAACTGTATCCGACATGCTGTTTGAGAGGATTGCACACGCCGAGATAAACTTTCCCTGGAATTCCTTGCTTCCTTGCAACAGCTCATGTGTAAAACTGCAGCATGAGGAAAATAAACAGAAGAGTAGTCAGTATGAACACAATATCATGTCAACAGCACAAGTAGCAATAGAGAATATGTCCCTTTGTCCTTGTTATCTTGCAGTGTTTTATAGCAAGGAACTGTGTTAAAGGTGCACTATATTTTTCAGGCTCCGGGGGAAGTGTCTGCTACCTACTTGACTTTGCCTGGAATGTTCTACAGTATGGCATTAAAAGTAGATGACAAAAGCAGACCGAGTTACTGTTCAGATCTGTGGAGGTGATCCCCATACACAGCAAGAATACATGTTTTAGCAGTAAAGATGTGTAATAATAATTTTGTAAATGCATAATAGATCAGTTTAATGCCATACTGTGGAAAGCATGGGCACAACCAGGTAGGGGAGCCCCCCGCCAGAATAGTTACATAGTGCACTTTTAAAAACAAAATTGATTTGTGGTTTAAATGCAAACTGTTTTACCTCATTGTACACAGTGTATTACATAAAATACAGATTCTGTTAAATGTACTGTAACACTTTGTGTAGTCAGGGGGAGAACCTGAACCTGAAGTATGTTTTTGCAATTGTGTTTTATTGTGTGGAAAATGAATGTCATTCTTCAATCACGGAGCCCACAGATGCTCAGCAGAAGGCAGCAAGCTTGAGCTGAGATGGCACTTTCCCTACAGTATGACAGTCTGCCTCACTGTATCTCTCTCATCTCTCATTTCTCATGAGCCAAACTTTAGAGCTAGCATCCCTCTGCAAACACCATATTTCCGCCATTATTGCCAATGATCACATTCAGAGGCTGGATGAGAAAGCAGAGCTGTCAAATAAAGCACAAAATTAGCATGTGAAAGCGCCAAGCAGGTAGGGAGGAAAACAGATTGCACAGTGAAGGACAGCGAGGGAAAGAGTAGCTTATGAGCAATCCCAAAAAGAGCGCAGCAAAGCCTTAAGTCTCGGGGGAATCTGAAAGCCACAGAAATCCAGTTGCGGATATTAAGAAGCTTAATCTGAGAGCTTGCTGAGGCTGAGGTTTGCTGTTTGCTGTGTGGGCCCCATCACTATCATCCTTGACAGAGGTTAAGGAGTCGACATGGGGAATAAGAGGAGAGGAACAGGAGAGGAAGAGGGGAGTAAGACAAGAGGAAGAGGAGAGGAAGAGGGGAGGAAAAAACACATATGGAAGCAATAACAAGAATTAACACCATAGCTTTAAAGATAAAACATTGTTTATACGAGGTCTATGCCTGGACAATACTGCTTCTGTCCAAAAAATGAATTTCTAGTATGTTTTCAATATTTCAAAGACTATACTGTAGTGACAATGAAAAATGAATCAAATTGTCTCTCTTCTGTTGTGCTGAGACTATGTTTTATGATGAATGGTCTTTTTGATGCAACGTGTACCATGTTGTGTACTCTTTATTTCATTTCTTCATTGGAGTTTTAAAATTATACACTTTCAGATGTATTCATTTAGTTTACTATGTACAGAGACTTTGAGATCATAAAGATGGTCTCTTTGAAGTACATACATATATTGCTGAAGAAGATATAGATGATAAATGATAATATTGAAAGTAATTTATGCCACTGACACAATAACCCAAGAGCAGATTTAAACCACAAAAACAAATTGAACTCTACATTGCAAAAATCATTGCTTAAAATCAAAATTGTTGCAATAAATAAATAAATAGCAAAATGAACACTTTAGTACTTACATTGTATCTGTAATGGGTCATAATATTTATTCATTCAACCTTCTAAAGTTCAAATCTCATTGTATAGCAAAAAAAAAATAAAAATAAATTACACACAATAAATATTGACCCCAAAAAACTATTGTTCCATCTGTCATGTATTGAACGATAAGTCGATATGGTATTTATCATGACAGGCCTATTTAATGTACATCTGCAGTGACTGACTGTGTTTCTAGCTTTTTCAGGATATTGATGAGTTAGTATCCGTGACTCAGCTAATATCTGAATAAAGCTGAGAACTATCCAGTGGATCTGTATGATAAAATAGCAGTAAATAGCGAGTCCACATAGAGTTGGTGTCTAGTGTGCTCCTCCCTTACGCAGTGTGCAGAGATGTGAGAGGATGTGAGGCCTGCTCTCCTCCACCTTTACCTCCAGAGTGAGTGATGACTGCAGATCCTCCTCTGGGGCCCAGACACTAACAACATGACGAATACTACACCTCTCCACTGCATTCATCATGCCATTACGGCACATGTAGTAGTTGACACATGGCCTCCTGCTCTTTGTGCAGGGGAGACAGACAGGCTCAAAGTGGAAATGGTGCACTTGTGATGTTTGCGGCGTCGTGATGTCTACAGTGACCACAGCAACACTTTGCTCATGTTTGGACAGAAAACATGGCAAAAATAGATGAAAAACCAGCTTTCTGACTTTTTTTGTTTTATTGATTTCTTTTTATAAAGGAGTTGGATATAGCTATTTCTTTAACAACAAAGCTCAAAAAGGTTTGTGTTCGATTTGCTCTTTGTGAAAAATGCTTTATAATTCTAAGCATAGATAAGACCCCAGTTAGATTAATTGTAACCTAATGAGAATGACAAACAACAACAAAAAAATCCTGTTTTATGTATAAATCTTGCCCACACAATGTATGTATAGTGATGTATTGTACAGTACAGATGTATGGAATGTATGTATTTACTGTATGCATGTTTAGACCAACATACATGTTTTGATATACATTGGAACTCATGGATTAGTATAGCGGTTTATATTTGAGACATGTGTAAAATGGGCACTATGATCTGATTTGAAAACATCAAACGTAAATCAATTTGCAATCGTTCAGCCTTAGACATTAGAAAGCAATGAGGTGAATGATTAGTTTCCCTAAAATAAAAGGAAAAGCACATCTTTAATAAACTGTCTATATGAAAAATTGCCCGAAAGCCAGCAGTTTGTGTAGAGGACAGGCTAAAATGTATGCAGATAAAGGGAGAGGAGACAGTGGAGAGGCAGTTGTCCTTGGAGCAAAGACAGAGCTCGTCCCAAGACGCGCTCTCCCTGTTCTGTGTAAGTATGTGTGTGTGTATGTGTGTGCTGTATTGGGCATATGCGTGTCTATCTATGACCATAAATCATAATGCCTCCCATCCCATACCACTGTATAATTACACCATTAATTTGAACATCTCTAGAGAGACATCCCACACAAAGTAAATCACTAAAAGACTTTAATGTGCTTTTATGACCTCTATATGCTCCAACGCAGCATGTTATAGACCACAAGTCAATATGTGCGTTTTAAATCTGGTCTATAGGCATCTGTGGTACTGACTGTGCAGTAGGACTGATGTGGCTCTTGCAGTATTCATGTGCAGTCATTTTTCTTCCTGTTCATTAGTTTCTCTTTGCACTTTGCAGCAGACACTGATTATTTGAGGATTATCTGCCAGCATTAACTTGGAATTAAACTTCTGCCCTTGTTATCAGTTGTCTTTATCATGTCTGCCAAAATTCTTATTGTTGACATTTAGTGATATTAAGTAGAAACTGTGTTGCATCTAGTTAAAGGCGCATGCAACTTCTAGGCCTGCCACGGTTAATACTATATACACACGAAAGATGGAACAATCATTTGGAGGTAAATATTTATCGTAGGTACTTTTTCTTTGTGACACCACACCGTATGACTTAACTGACCCCCCAAGGGAACGCTGACAATAACTTAATAACTTTAATATATAAATAAATATAATATATAAATATTATACTTCATATAAATACATGGACACTAGAAACAACAAAACTAAATAATTTCTTTTCAGACATTTGTGTGGTCCCAGAATAAGACTTGAGGAGAAAATAAGTTGTGACCACATCTATCTAAGAAGAATGATAGTTTGTCAATACTAGCATGTTTAAACCTGAGTCTACCAAAACGCAAGAGCACCACAGGATCATAAAACATTATCCATAACAGCAGTGCAAACATAAATCTTGACGCCAGTGGCTGTAGCTGTGTGAGAGTGTGACTGACAGATGGGTCAGACTGCAGAGCTCCTCACACTGTCAGGGATGTTGTTAAACTGTATGACACTCCAGGAATCCCCCCCGCTCATAGCTCCATAATCAGGAGTCATAAACAGCCTGGATGACATTGCAACTGGACTCCATAGCAGCCAAGTTATAAAAGTCAGTTTCTATTTCCACTTTAGAACCAATTAAAGAATATTTCAGGGTTAAATGATCACTTAGGTGGTATTTTTTTGGAATATGCTTGTAGTTGTGATGGTGAGGTTGAGAGCCAAGGCATTTATAAAGCTTTTATAAATAGATTCAAGCAAACTACTTCCACATTGCAGCTGTAGTTAAGAGATGAAATTGGGTGCAAAACACGCAGAGTAGAGAGGAAATGAAGGCGGGTTTAAAATTAGAGAGAAGTGAGATCAAAGCCAGAGTAGTGCGATTCTCCTATCTGGAATAATTCTGCAGTCTGTATGCCCCTGATAAATGTGCCATTGGCTACGTCCTGTGACTCCACACATACATTATACACACACACACACACACAAATCAATGCTTCCAAATCCTATTTTCTACGGGACAAACCCCAGCGCTCGCCTTTGTGTGTGCAGAGTTAAATTAGAGCAGGCACATAAGCCACAAGTGTAAATAACATATACAGTCAATATGGCTCTGTGCTTGGTCTGGCCACTTCTTTGTTATAGCCTCTTGGTTGTGGGCAAACTGTATGGTGCTCGAGGACTTTTAAATGTTCAGGCGAAGACTAAAAATATACCAGATTTTGTCTAATTACAAGTTCACAACAGCATAATATCTGAAAGTATCTGAAGCATATTGCATTTTTACACTGACTGGATACCTTAAGTGATACAGTTAGTGTTAGTGAAATGTAGCTGTTACTTTGCTTTACATTGCTTTTATGTTTGTTTCCAGTGAAAATGATTTATGAGTAATTTAAGCACCTCCATTTCACTTGATTTAAAAATTCAATTTCCAGCCAAAACGGTACATTGGCTTGTGAGACTCCTAAAAATGTTAATTGTTTGAATCAATAACTCATTTTTAATTATGCAATAGATGCTGGATTTTTGCATCCTTTCTCATTTCTCATTTTTTGGATGGATACACCAACAAACAACACACTTTATCACAGAAGGTAAGATTATTGTGCACATGGAAAACCAAACTGTGGAAGGGAATCATACAAATCTCAAGTGGGAGCATTTTCCTTTCAGACAAAAGCTCAAATCTAGGCTAACGGAGTCTTTCATGTGTTCAGATTATCTAGCTGTGTAGGTTGCATTTCTTCAGCTCCCATGGGCGTTGGGTGCATTCAGAGGAGAACAATGGGAGATGAGGCTGGCAGGGCTGGACACACACAGATGTGCCAGGCCTGTTGGCAGCAGAGAAGCTCACAGCCAATTTGCCAACTCCTGTGTCTGCTGCCCCATAAACTAGTCCACCTGTCATCCGCGTGGGTCCCTGGAGAGAAGGGCTATGTCATCCTACTGTGTAGATAGAACTGCCAGTGGGCCATTACCTCAGTATTTTGATAGAAACAGCATCTGACTGAAATTAGCATAATGAATAACAACAAGCAACAAATACTTCTGGCATATTTAAGTTTGCGCCAGGCAGCAGCTTTAGTGATTAACTGTACACTGTTCATAATTTATTTTATCGATGTGGAGGGGAGTGAGCGCTTTGAAATATCTGAAGAACTGTTGGCTCTAAATACCAGGAAAACCTGCTCTGGCTGTGTGCGTAAATATGTGTGTGGGATGATTTAATAAGAAAACCTCAACCACTGGCTTTCCCTGGGGGTTATAAAATGAGGTAGTGGGGTGACTTTTAGGACATTGGCATTGTCTAGTTGTATTAAGGAGTAATTTTGTCCCGCTTTAGTGTCTGCTCAGGCCTGCTATAAAAGGGCAAACCCAACCACAGTCTTTATCAGAGGAATCATTATTGGGTATTTTCCTCAAATTTTGCCAGGGTAAGTTAGTAAAGGTTTAGTTTTGTTGATATCCTTGAAGGATATAATACATTTAGAATTCAAGCAAGTTCATATGAAAAAAAAAAAATGTACTGGTTCCTGTCTTATGTGTGAGTATCTGAAATCTAAGCTGGTACTTCATTTTAAGTCATACAGCCACTGGCCTCAAAGGCACACACTCACACAGGCAGAGACAGACATGGCAGACTGCACTAGCCCCTCACTGCGACACCATTAGCTGCTCCTGACAGCTCGGAGGATGGCTGTTTGCACATTAACATTAACTTGTGCTACCAAATGGGATTGCCAGACTTTTTCATAAGCAGTGGAGAGGAGACCTGTGCCACTAAAATAACTGGCTTATAAAGACTTCAGCATTTACCATCAGCCAGGGCCCACACATAATTCACTGCTGATGTGTGCTTTCATATGGTGTTTCTTGTGTAATGGGTGGCTGGCCATATGTCCAAATGTCTGTCTGGATTCTTGCAGCATCCCGCTCCTCATTCGGACGATCCCTCCCTGGTGATGGAGTGAGTGTGGGTACAGGGCAAGTACACAGCTGTGCCGGAGCCCATACACCAATAGCCAATTCATTTGAGAGTCGGAGGTGGGATGATAAAGTGCAGTCAGACTGGGAGTGGGGACAGAATGAGAATTTGGTCTTTTTCCAAAGAGTATTCCTTCACAGCTTTAGGCTACTGTGCTTCTTTTCAGATGACACATGCACAGGATCAGAGGTCTGGCTCATCCATAGACAGATTCATGTTTAAGTAGGACTAGACGATAGGTATTTTATTGAAACAAAAAGAAAAAACATGAAAAAACAACCATTCTTACTGTGACCAGACTTGCATGTCCATTCTCTACACACCTGACATGTAACTTGACCTGCAGAATAATCTAGTCAAAGCATTAACCGCTTCAAGATGACAAGAAAGAGATGGACCCTCCACCCGAAAAAGCTACATAGTGCACGTTTAGTCATGAGTTTAATTGCAAATGTTTTTTCATGGTTAAGGGCTGTGGAGTTTGTTCTTTCTCCTGATGCAGGCTTACACTTCATTGCCCCCGGTTACTCAGAGGATTAAACAGTGAGGCCCATAAAAGCAGCATTCCTTTGACTCACATGTCTCTGTGGATTTATACCTATGTTCATAAGCACACAGTAAGGGGATTATACGAGGAATTTTGACACTTTGAAAAGTCAGAAGTTAGAAATGGCATGTCCCACTAATTGTGAGAAATGGTCTTCCTTAAGCATTTTTTTATGTAACCTATAACATACTATTGTTTGTGTATATTAGAGTAAAGACCTAGAAGTAATCTATACAAAAGCTGGCAGCTCACAACATTTGATGATTCTACTTAAAGACACAGTAAACATTTTCTTTGCTTGTATTTTCCTGTTCGACACAATTTCCATAAATGCAATGATAATCTTACTATTTCATGCTTTATTGTAGGGAAATATATGGGTAGTATAGCAACAGCATTTTTACCCTATTGCTTACTTCGTATGCTAAAAGATTGGTGTTCGTTGTCAGCAACGGTAAACCTTAATGTTCTTTTCTTTACAGCTTTGTTCACGAATGTGATGGCTGCCCTTATCACTAACGCAGTTTCAGTGACAAAATACGGTATTTGACTGAAGCTGAAAAGTGTTTTATAGAACAAATTGCAAAGTGCAACCAAATGCTTGAGGCCACAGAGTCAAGTTTGTCCTTTGATGCCTAGACTGTAAATCATTCCCAGCATGACTGTCCACTAGAGAGCACTGCTGAGTCCCTGTGTACACATCAAAGCCATCATGTTAAGTCCTTATTTTTAGAAGAAAATAATGGACTATACTGTATGGCCCAAACCCCATATCTCCTTCTATCTGTCCTAATCACGATATGCTAATTTAAGCTTCTTGGGAAGGTTAATACATGCATAAAAATGGAGGTGGGTAGTGATAAGAATCTGCTGCCTGGAACTGCTGTTATGCTTAAATGAGAATTATGCAGGGGAAGCCAAGCTAGCATGAATTAGTCTCACTGTTACAGCTACAGAAGGCTTGAGTTTTTTTCACTCATCTTACACGCTAGGTATGTGCATATCTATTTACAAGTCAGGTGAAGTAAATGCTTACTGACTTTTTGAATAAATGTGCTCTTGAAGATTTAGCAGAGAATTAGTCAGAACATGTCTAGGGCCTTAATCCAAAAACACACACGCACAGTCACTCACGGCATTGCAAACAGAGTACAGTGTTCCAGCTATGACATATGACGGCTTATTTTGGATGTCTAACAAATGAATAAGTGTTTTGTTATGCAGTCTACTCTGTACTAGCCTGACTGCACGATAGCAAAATGATGATATCTGCAAGCATTTTTCTGTATAACGGGGAGGGTGTTAAACTTTCCCCTGTAATTGTACGGCTCTAAATGCAACCCAACCTACCAATTTGGAAAACAGCAATTTGGCTAATTTCATTGTACTGTGAGGTATGAGTAAGTATAGGCTGCTGCATGCATGTGATGTTATGTGCTTTGGCTGCTGTTTTTGAAAATCCCATCAGACATGAAGAGCACACGTCTGAAAGCATTTACATCAAAATCATTTGGATTTTGGTAGAAACTAAAGAGACATAAATGTTTACTTTACATTTCTACAAGTATCCTCCTGTATTTATCTTTACCTTTTATTTACGGTAACTAAATAATCTTGTTGCTGCTATGGTTTTGTCTTCTACCCTTTTCTTACTACTATAAAAAAAAATACAGGAAGTTTGTTAAAGAGTTCAGAGTTCAGATTTTCTGTTATATGTTTTATCGTATATGTTGTTTCCACATCAAAAACATACCTGTAGTTGCGTTTTGTTTCATTCACACACAAACTCTGCATATTTAGGCTGAGTTCTTCTCTGAAACAGAAAAAACTCTGTTCCATCTTGTGATGTCATGTGGTAAAACAGGTGGTCCACTGTGTTTTTAAACTCCATACACCTTCACTAGAATAACTTGGATAATTTCAGCTCTAAAATTGCCAATCTCTACTAAACAAAGGGTACAAAGTAGCTGTTAAGTTGAAAAGCAATGCTTCATGACATCATAAAATGGAACAAAGCATTTTGAGCTTTGGAGATGTAGACAGAGTAATAATGCAGCATTACTCAAACATGAGAATGAAACAAAACACAACTTATTCTGGCTTAAAGCTCACGAGAGTCAGTTTTGCGAAATATATGACCTTTAAAGTAAACAAAGATAAAGTAAGTAAACTTATTCTAATGAGAGCTCAGTTTTAGAGTACTTCAAGAAAACCTTATAACTACAGCAAAGACATGCGAGGTTTTAATGACAGAGAATGTATGGTAAATGACACGCTGGTGGTCTGACAGTGGAAGCCCCCCCGAAGCCCTAAGAGCCTACTTGATCTCTCCTAAGTAACTGAACCAGGCCCTTGGAGGATTTAATGAAATACACACAGCCCATCTAGGAGGTAGACACAAAGAAGAGGGTTATGAAATGGAGATAAAAAGACAGCAGCAGACAATGTAAAATGTGCATAGTAATGTGCATAGCAAATATAAAGTGATTCTGGAAGCTTCAACTGAATTAATGTAAAATGTAATATTAGTTACATTTTCTTATGGAAATTTCAGTCCAGGGTGAGGCCAATAGAGGAAGTATTAATTTTTTGGTTTGGATGAGATGCCTAGAATCTTTTTGTTCAAGTGCTAAGATGAGATATGGGAAAATCACAAGGGGTCAGTAAAAAAAATGGAATAAAGAGCTCACTGGTTAAAGTCTAGTTCAACGCAAGCACAACTCTAATTTATTTGATTACTAAAGAATAAATGTATTATAACAGCAATATCTCTGTGGCAATGGCAGTTGTCCTATACAATGTCAATGCTCAAAATAAATGCTTAATTTTAGACACGTGCTTGTTTCCAAAAGCAGATGCACCCTCCATAATCCGGGGCCTAAATCTCCCGCTGGCACCTGGTCTCATTGCGCTTAAACTTTTGGTACCTTTTGTCACTTTAAGAATTGCACACACACACATACACACACACAGGACACATATGCACATGGGTTGACCTGCATACTGAGGGGTTATGACCTTCTCAATTCATATGATCAGTTTTCCAAATCCTTTGACTTAGTAATTTTCCCTTCCCAACGCATCTGTACAGCATTATCCAGCCATCCAAGGGCACTAAAGGTGGTCAGGGAATATGATACAGCTTTATTTCTGCCTGCATGACTGATATCCTGTTTGTCTCCAGTTCCACCTTAAATCAATGACAACACTTATAATGATGCTGTTTTAGGAGAGTCACCGCGCGTTTGGTTTCATGCAAAGACTCGCATCAATCCATTCAGGGCAGGATTAATAGACCTAATGAAAATATGCCGGATCTGTCCATAGCCGGGATGCATTCCACTTTCATATTTATCTCCACGATGCTACATGGTATAATTAAGTTTTAACGCTAATGGTTTTGGAGAGCTCTTGTGTTGGTTATGGGCAGGTATTTATAACACTGTGATGACCAGAAATCTATATACATACTCAGTTTATGAGGATCTGCCTCACTTATGGGGACAAAAATCAGTCCCCTATGACTTAATCCTTTATTATTAGATCCACGACAAGTTCAGATATGGGTTAAAATAGGATAAGTTTGGGATTTAGAGTTTAGATTTGGTTAGTAGGGACTGTGGTTAAGATTACATGGTTATAAGTCTCCAGGAAATGAATATAAGTCAACGTAATGTCTCCAACAAGCATGGAAACCTGACATAAATGCTTGAAAATGTGAGTGTGTGTGTGTTGTTTTGAGGTCAGTAATGACAGACTAATAGCTGTCAGGGCTAATGGGAGGGGACAGTCAGATGAAGGGGACACAGAGGGAGAGGGCTGATAGAGGAGACGCTGCACACTGGGATCCTACGGCACAGACAAGGTCACTCACACAGAAGGAGACACCACGATGTCTGACTGGAATTTCATACATAGATTTACATAGAGATGGCCATTTTAAGCTTTGTCAAATACTATCTTTTTCATATTTCCTCTATGAATTACGAACATTATTATAGTCTCATCTATTGTTACAGTATATGGTTGCACAATATTAATGTCTCACACATAATCGAATATCTCCTGCTAAGTCAATCTTCAATAAATAAGTCTAAAGTCTGCTTGCTGTGAAAAACATACCCGTAGTCTGGCTGAAGTTCAAGTATTGCACACAGAATAATGAATAACATAAGAAGGCATTAAAAACACTGTATATATTTTTAAACCATGTAACTTTGCATATCTCCAAAACATAAAAAATCTAATCCCCCACCTCACATACCATGCACACATTACCATCATAAAAGCAGCTAAAACCTCCACCAAGACATGGCCTTTTACCTTGTGATGTTAACCACTGACCACAGACCAATTTGTGTATCTTACAATAACAATTATGTTTGGTGACTCTGAGCACTTGCATATCAGACTTATATGAATGGTAAAGAATTACTTTATGATATTATAAAACAAAATCAAGAAAAACAAATAATGAATTTTCAGGTTTGCATAACATAGACAATGCTCTTATCACGTTTAATAAGGGAGCTTGCACAATGGCTTGAAACATTCTAATAAATCAGAGAGATGCTGGACCAACCAAGGTCAACCAGGTCAAAGTTATGGTTCCAGTTGTAAAGAATACTATTTGTTTTTTCCTTGCATAATAGAATGACTACAGAGTACAGGCATACAAGTGAATAATGTTGGTTCATTACATTATAAGTGAAAGACTGTAAGTGCAGGTGGTCACTGTACCCTCTTAATCAAACCTCACAGCAGAGTGCCTCTTGAGAATACACAAACAGCTAAAAGGACAAAGTGTTTTAGAGCTGTCTCCATACCCTCCATTCATCTCCTCTGTCCTCTTTTAAACTCCCTGCTGTCTGCCTGTTTCTCAAATTTCTTTTTTTTTATGTATTTTGTCTTTGTAATGAGCTCAGCTCCTCCCTTGGCTGGGGGCCATCCACATTGGTAAGACGATCACAGAGTTGCCCACTCAAGATGTTTCTGTAATGTGTCAGTGTCTGTGTCTTTGATACATGAAATAATAGTGTTGTTGAATATCAGTATGAACATCAGTAATGTAGCCACATGTTGTGTTTGTGTAGTATATGTAAACATACCAAAACCAAGCAATGTCAATGCTTTCAAAAGCTGTTCCTGCTCCTAGGGCTTACACAAGACACACAGTTGGCATTCAAATGTACAAATCAGCTTCCCTTTGAACCTTTTACCTTTTGTCTCTTAAGGACTAAGCTATGTTTCTTAATTGTGATGTATTGTCCAGGTGGAAGAGGAGCAAGTGCTTTGTTATTGATGGGGTGCAGTATAACTTAGCTAGTGGGAAAAAAAAAGAAGAGTATAACACTGTGTGGATATCAGTGTAGCGTAAACACAGAGGAAAGCAAAGGAAGCAAGAGGGGACAAGGTGACAGTTTTGGCCGAGAAACGCAGCATACCAAAACATGCCCCCCTACCTGTCCTGCACGGCCCCTTCCTCTAGCCTATTTTTCACATTGGTTCATTGTCTAACCCGCCTTGCTTCTTCCCCAGCAGAGTAAGGAGCAGTCACACGCCCAGGTGCAGAACAATACACAGTGATTTTATTTCCATGCACCTCCCTGAAACTAGTGGCCCCAGGTGAGGAACTCTATCATCCAGGCATCAACAGGTGGATGAGGGCGAGCACACCTCACAGGACATGGACAAAGGCAGGAGATCTTCTGTGAGATTAGACTCTGTGCCCTGAGGAGCAGGAAGGAGAGGGGGTGGGGCTTTAAAGGGGTAGTACAACTTTTTGAAGTTATGGGTTGTGTGGTAAAAGGTTGAGTATGTGATCTGTAAAGAGCAAAAATGTGCAGCTTGTTGAAAGTAACTTGCATTTTGTAAGCTACAGATTTAAGGCGTGGTTCCCTATTGCTGTATCAGGGCACTAAACATGGAGTCAAATTGAGTCAACATATAGTATTAAAATTATTTGACGTCTTTGTCATTGTACATTATGAATGGAGTTAATCTTTCGACACACAGCAACATTGATTTTCTACAACTTATAAATTCTAAATTTACATGGAAATCAAGGAATGTCAGCCTTAACAGGGGTGGATTGAGGAGAACCTCTACATAAAATCTGTTTACATTACACTTTTGTATAAAAAAAAACAAAAAACAGATTACTTTATTTTTGAATTTACGTTTGTTTTTGAAGAAGTCAGTTATAATGTATTTGGGTCGCATATTTTGTACACAAATGATTGATAAAATGAAGCCATTCATATATTTTCCACTCATATAAAACTTTTTATTATATTTATTATATCGTTGGCCTCAAAAAAGGCTTCGCCAGAGGTATTACATTCTGCATGTTTACGCTGAAGTTACTGGTTGCTATTGCTGACATGGTTATTAGCACCTACAGCTATGAAAAATCTTCTTCTGCGGTAAAATATATTCTTACAGTACACTAACCCATTTCCAGTTTATTCCCTTGACTTCATTCCCTATATAGAGGGTAAAGGGCAAACTGCTATCAGCCTAATAGAGTGGGTGGGGGAGGAGACTGCTGTGGTCCAGCCCTGCAGTGTAGTGTCTATGAATACAGAGAAGCTTCACCAGTGTCCTCTACCAAAGCTTGTGCTCTCCTCAGGCATCCGCCACTCTCCAATCTCTTTAAGTGCTGCAGGCACTCCCTCTAATGTCACTTGTCATTGGAATGTCCATAAATGACATTTTGGTTTAAATCAGCATCTATCACTTTTTATAATAGAAATAAACATTCCTGCTTCAAATGGACAGAATGTGTGTATTTGTTTAATTTATTTCAAAGTAAAACTCATGGCCTCAATTCACTATGTAGTAAGTTAATCATTTCAATATTTATAAAACTGTTTAAAAGGTACATTCATTCAGTGACACACTGGTAGAGCGCTACCCTCTGGCACTCGGTCAGAGATGCAACAGCTATGACAAGGGCCACAAACAAACTCACTGATGTTAACATGCCTGTACATCATTGCCTCAAACACAAGATAGTGAAATGTCTTGCCCAAAGACATAACTGCACTGATACAAGAGTGAACCCAAAACAAGTCAGAAGGCTCTTCCTAATGAACTGGTGATAAAACACTAACATACACAATTTATTCATACATAATAAATAATGACACACACACACACACTCAGTTTTAAGTCATGAAATTGGGTAGAAATCAACACACTTCTGTGTCATACTGAATATGCTCTTGATGTTTATAGCAAGACCTTATGATAGCAGGCAAACTATGCAGTGATTAGTTGTAGTAAAAATATCTGCATACACCTAGGTTCCCCTGGTGCAGCTCATTACGTGAGCGAGAGGGGGGCCTTGAAGTAAACCGCAGCACATTTGTCACAGCAGTGTTTTCCCTCTGCTGTCGCACCACAGCTAAGTTGAGCGCAAGCTTCCCCGTTTTAGCCTCCCTCACTTTGTTGTAGTTGGGCTAAGGTGTATTCAGCACATTTTTTTCCATGATAGTGTCTCATGAATTATTCAGCGGCTCTGGTTGATCTTGGCCATAATAAATCTCTGGTCTATAGACACACAGACATAAACACACTCGCGCCCAAGTGCACAAGATTGCATCCTCTAGTGTTGCACCAATGAATAAAGGGAAGACCATGAATCACACCTCCATGGAGAGATCTTAAACAAAGCGCGCCCTCGATGAAAGCAGAGCTGGGCCTTTTGAAAAACCAAGCCAATGTTGCAAGGTAATGAGAGTAATGAGGATATCAGAGAGTGGAGGAGAGGCGGTGTGCTACTTTAGATGTGACAGGAGGATTACATCAGAGGTTCCCCCAGTGCTGATGCAAATGGGCTACTGTACCTGCTTTGTGCATGGGACAGGGCCACAGCTGAGGGAGATGATTTGCCAAGAGGAGGAAGTTCGTGCTCAGTGTGTAGCATAGATTTACTAAAGTCTAGCACCCATTCTGCAAACCCTTACTAATTTATCAATGTTGTGAACAAACTGAAACTACAGTATGAAAGCAACATTATGAACACTTTGGTCACTGGTCACTAGCGATTTTATTTTAATACCATTAAATTAGGTATAAATCGCATAACATAACACACTATTTCTAAGTTAATCTTATTAAGATCTAAATATACAGTGAGTTATCTTTGTGTTCATTTAATTTACTACCAACATTAATTCTTGCATTCTCAAATGACTCAAAAGATGAATGAATGGCATGAATATCCACAGCCTCCACCAATGTTTTGTAGTGGGAAGATAACTGTGCAAAAAAAATGGTGTAATCCATGTAACTCTGTAATTCATCCAAGAAAATGTCAAATACTAAGTTTGTATATATTGTATCTGTAACAAGACATAGCCCATTGGCGACAATGTTTTGCATCATCTGCCCTTTTCTCAGCTCTTGTTTTGTGTTACCCGAGGGTGCAATCACATTTAGCATTTGTCTTGAGGCACTTTTGTGACTGTGAACAGCATTTCCTATTATACGCATGATGATTTTTGATAAACAGTGACAAAGTGAACAAGATTTCTGCTGTCTTGGCTGACAGAAATACAGAAACACTATACATCTTATATTCCAGGTCACCTCCTGAGATCTCTCACTGGTATAGCTGACAATGACTGGCATACTGTAGAGGACACACAGCACAAGTAAATGACAGAGTGCTGACTTGACAACTTCCTCCTTCCGTCGTTTTGTTTTGTAACATGATTTGGATGCCCGCCCCTCTCTCCCTTTTCTCCTTGTTCTGATAGCACCTTTCCCTCACACCATCCAATGTATGACACAAGAGAGATAAAGAGAGAGGACAGAGAGCGAGAGAGAGAGAAAGAAAGAGAGAGAGAAAGAGAGAGAGCTTACATAGGTCGGAGCTAAGGGCTAGGTGTTGCCTCCCTTGTGGCCAGGGCCTCATTGTTATTATGATTCGGTTTTTAATGAGCTGCACGGCCCTCCCCTCTGCCATACAAAGGCTTGATTGAATGTGGCGTTCCATTAGCATGTTAAAGAGGCCCCGCTTCATCTTGTGAGCTCCTGACTGACAGTGGATATCATCTCTGTAATTGCTCCGAACTCGGGCTGGAGCCAGCCAAAGAGAAGGGCAGGAGACTTTACAGAGAGGGAGGAAGGATTGGGATAGAGGGGCAAAGGGAAGGGGAGGGGGGAGGTGCAGGAGGAGTTCTTGGCTAAAACTGCAAGTCTTCAGTATTGAGAACTTGTTATGGTGCATGGGGACCCCCTGCTGAGAGCTGAACAGTATGCCCCAGCTACACTTGAAAGCCTGTGACACTCGTGAAAAAAACAAAAAACAAAAAAACACTATTGGAACTGACAAAATGTATCTGAAGATTATTTGATTTCAGTATTTGTCATGTGTAATAGAAAATGGTACACATCACAGAAAGGTACTGATATAATGATATCCAAATCACTCAGCACAATATTTCACTATATGCATTTCACGGCACAATATTTATTGCAATATTTTGTGGAGGTTAACAAAACTGTACATAATGAACCTTGGCAAGCATTTGGTTCCCTCATCCAAACAACTAAGATTTAAACCATGTCTCTATGTATGATCTATGTATTTCCCTTTGTGTCATGTGTCATGGTGCAGTTATTGCTGCACCATGCCTATTCATTTAAACAAAGAGACTTATATATATATATATATATATACATACACACACACACACACACACACATATCTATTGTAATGGCCCATGATATTTTTGTGAGACTTTTGACGATACGTATCATGATATTTCAGTTATTATTACATCCCTACTGTATATGTGTGTTGACTCAGGAAGAAATAATCACATGTAAGATATTTTGGAGTTGTTTTGAAGATTAAACGTCAGAACGACACAGTCTGGACATGCAGGGATACGGAATGTAAATACAGGCTCAGCAATACTAGAAGATACTACTGCCTTAATCATGTATCTTAATCATGTATAGTATTTTACATCTGTGAAAAAAGAGCTAATAGAAATAATTTCAGTCCAGTTATTTTTCTTAATGCAAAAAGGGGACCTAACATTTTTACATAACAATATCACCCAGCACTGCTCTCACCACATTCCATTCAACATCCCCTGCATCACTGAGCATCTCCTCTGTGTCCCCTCCCGTCTCTCTGTCTCGCTCTCTCTCTTGCTGCAGTAATTGAACAAACAGAGGAGTAGGAGGAGGAGAGCTGCAGAGAGAAGATGCTTATCCTAACTCCACATGCGTCGCATCCAAAATTAGCCCTTGTCTCCCCTCTTCCCCCTCTGCCCACTCCACTCCCCCTCTTCTTATTCCTGTCCTCTCTCATCACCCCACTTTCCTCACTCAACTCTCCTCCTCCTCTCCTCTCTCTGCTCTGCCCACTCCTCTCCCCTACTCCTCTCTCATCACTTCTCTCCCCTCTGTCCTCTGCCCTTTCTCCTCTCTCTCACCCCCATCTCCCCTTCTCTTCTCCCCTCTTTCTCATGTCCTCTCTCCTGTCTCACATGTCCTCTCTTTCCTCTCCTCTCTCCCAACCTTCGTCTCCCCCCGTCCCCTCTCTCATCTCTTTATCCATCTCTCCCCTCTCTTATCTCCACCCCCCCACCTCCCCTTTCCTGTGTGTGGCTGGGTGCCCTCCGCTCTGCAGTGGTGACAGGGTGACACGCGTGCAGTAGTGGATGCATTTTGGAGGACAGCCCAGTGGCACCATGCAGAGCAGAGGTGTGCAGACTGCAGCACCAGCACATTTCTACAGCCCAAGGAGAGCAGGTGACAGGGAGCCATGTCAGGAGCACAGATATGCTACGCTGCAAAACAGACCTAATGTATTAATTAGACATGATGGGGTAATCTCTAACTGTTTTGTGACTTAAAAGGATAAAGGATTTTATAGGTTAAACTGTTACAAACGGGTGTCACATGATCATCATCCTTCCATCCATAAATCAAATTAAGAAGTTTATCTAATTGTTCCTTTCATATTATAAAAAAAAGGAAAAAAGAAAATAATAATAATAATAAAAAAAAAAAAAAAATATATATATATATATATATATATATATATATATACATACACACACACACACACTCACACTCACACATATTCTATACATATACATGTATATACATATATGTCTATATATGCATGTATATATGTGTATATGTGTGTGTGTATGTATGTATGTGTATATATATATATATATATATATATATATATATATATATATATATATATATATATATATATATACTGTATATATACTGTATAATTTTTTTAGACATATATTGCTTAATTAAATATAATATAATGCTTAATTAATTGTGTTAAATGTTTTGATTGTGTCATTGCTGCACGGCCTTTTTGTTGAAAAGCTAGAATATTATGTAAACATCCAGAGAAGTTCTACTGACAATATACAGAATTGTCAAATTTGATCTAAATGACCTTAATAGGAATTTATTTAAATGGCTCTGGTAGCCGTGTGTCTTACGTTTTTATAAATCTTAAATAAAAGCAAAACAGCTTCACCAGAATGCCCCACACTACATAAGTCATTGCCAGCTCAATGCTCCCGCGATTTTTCCACAGTGCCACATCTCCTTCTGAAATCTCACACTCACCACACATTTACATGGCATAATCACTGGAGTGCCATTAAAGGGCTCTCTAAATACCACCTGGTGTGTTGTGTCAGAGACCATTTACTGACTGTGGCACTGAAAACATTGTTTTATCAGCTGGCTCTGAAAAAGTGAGTTGAACATTTGCATATTGGGGTTAAGGTCTCTCTATGTATTTGTGTGGCGATTGTAGTGGCATGTGCCCTAGGATTAGTATGGTAATCATTGTGCATGTTGACACACTGTTATTCAGACTGATGTGTTTGTTTGTGGGTTCAGGGCCTTTGCAAACCAACCAACTGCATTAACAGCCGTGCGCCTAATCTAGGACTTAATGGCTTTCTCCAATGATGTTGTTTGCCTCCACAATGTTTTATTCAAACGCCTGCTCAGTCAATTTGAGATAAGTGTTGGGATCTGTCACTGTTACTTTTCCTAATACAATTATTCAATTTGATATAAGCAAACAGGTTGTTTCAGCAGCTACTGCTCAACTATTATTTCATTTGACACCTGAACAAAATGATTTTGTCCAACAAAACTCTTTGAATTGCATTATTCATTCATGACCCACCCTTCAGTAGCTACAACTGTTCTGGGACCAACTGAGGGAAACTTGTTGGCCAAATTGCCAGTCTGTGACACAACAGTTTGTCTCGTAGCTCCTAAATATATAAATAACAATTTCATGATCAGCACCTTGGACAGAGCTGTCAAATTATAAAGTTCAGTTGTGAATGTTTTCCTTCCACGGCAGATAATCACTGTTATTGGCATTTAAATTGACGGCTATAAAAAATAAGAATACATAGTAAACAAGACAGTGTTGTCATCGTGTTCAAGTGTTGTCATGCTTTTATGTGCTGTTAAAATACAAATCAAATCAAAACATAGCCTACACATATAAGGCTGCAACTGCACCTTTTATATGCCATCTGGATCTGACTGCAGCTTTTTTATAATTTGTAAATTCAACCCAAATTCATGAATTTAAACTGCTTATACCTGCTGCATACATTAGCAATTAAATCAAGGCTGCAGCTGTTCAAAGCGTCTAGTCTAACGTAACCATGCATACATTTTATATGCTCCTACATGAAACAGTATTATACCACTGACATTCTTATGGAGACACTGTTAACATGGTCTTAAGCCAAAAGGACAATGTTATGGTAACGTCGCAACATCGTGGCTGTTGCTGTTGCAGGCTGGGACTGCTGCATCACAGGGCACTGGGCCGGAACATACAGTGATTGTTCCTGGCAAATATAGAGGGGGCTCAGACGTGAGAGAAAGTGCAAAGAAAGAGCAAGACACAGATCAGTAAAGCAGACTGCGTTAAGGTCAGTGAGCAAGTTTGGGCTCTGGGAGACTAGCAGCGTAACGGCTCCACTGAGAGCTCTTGATTTAGTCGATATAGAAGTGAGTGGATAAGAGAGGACTGAGGAGAGAGAAAGGAGAGACTACCATAAAGTCTCACCTTGTTCTGCACCATGCACACACAGCGCACTCCAGCTGTCAGCCTGCTACTCTCTCCTCTCCATCAGCGCCTCTGGGAGCATGCATCATTCATGAGGGGGACTTATTTGGCTGCGTCATCTCTACGTATCTGCCAATAACTTTAGAAATGTTATATTAGGCTTAAAATCTTAAAAAAATCAAATGTTTAACAGTGCCAACTTGAAAAACTAACTTTAACTATGATGAGGAGAAGCTATGAAGCTCTTTTGATAACAAGATTGTCTTACAAGTATTGAGCACTGATGATGGCACACATTGCATCACTTGAAAATTAATTAAAGCTGACACAGGAAAAAGAGCAACTGCCCGGGAGTGTGGATGTGAAAAGGTAATTATCTAAGAGGTGCCGTGCAGTGCCCTGGTGCTGTCAGCGTGGCAGGTTTGTCTCAGAGCCAGTGTCGCAGCCCGCTGTGAAGGTCACCCCCCCTGCAGCGATGGATTACAGGGGCACACTCAGGCAGAATACGATCCCGTGCCTAAGGGGAGGTCTGCGGGCACAACCAGGCCTCACCGACCCCCGTGTCCCTCTGCCACTTACAATGTAGCTGTAGCATGTCAAAGCACACAAAAAGGAACATGTGTCTATATTGGGGGAATACAACCAGGCTTACTAAACTGCCATCAGGTGCTATTCTAATCAAATACTATGGTATCTTGGTCGACTAAAGATAACCCAATAGTGCTTAAATTAAAAGACTAAAAGGGGCCGTGACACAAGCTGTAAAAATATTAAGTAGCTCTATGATCTTACCATGCATCTGACCTAAACACTTAGAGAAGGAGTAACAGCTATGTATATAGAGAAGTAGTTTCTTCAAATAAAAAGTAAGAACAAATCTATTAATTCATGCAAACTTCAGCTCACTCCATGGCTGTTTTCTAAAAATCCTGCAAATTTGGGTTGATAAATGTAGGATTGCGGTCCTAAAAAGTACCTGAAAATTGTATCTGACCATCTGTGGGCTGTAACCACAGCCACAGGTGAGTCACAGCCCACTCAAACCAACTAAAAAGAACTTTCAGAAGAGAGTTAGTCAGTACGCTGAAGTCATTTTTATGTCCAAATTGCAGTAAGGATATGAATGGAAGTATGCAGCAGAAGTACAGGTCTAGAGGTACTTAAAATGGTGCTTAAAGAACATAAAATTATATTTCTCTTATCCTAATTTAATTATCCTAATTTAATAAGAATGATTGCATTTGAAATCTAAGCATATTGTAGACTTGTGTTTGTCGCAGTTTGTACAGTTTTATGATACAAATAAAACAATAGTTTAGTACTACAACTGCTTTAATACCCTTGAATTAGACCTGGGTTGGTTTGAATTTAGGCCAAAAAAATCTTTCACACAAAACCACTGCTGGTGTCTAGCCGTTCTTTGGAGATCAGCATGGGCACAGATACACAGAGACTGGCACATCCACAATGGCCTGGCAGACGGGGTTGTCCTTCCCTGGCTCGGCTCTCTCTACCATGACCTTAATTTGTTGTGTCTTGAGTTGGAGTGTCCAGTGGGAGCTAATGCTCTTCAGGGAACAAAGTGACAGCACGTATGAGCGTTATCAAAGGGCTGTAAGCATATGTACAGAGCACAGGACACAATCTCACAATGAGATGCAGAGAGGGGATGTCTCACAGGGCGGCAAGGGCCAGAGCAAATGAAAATCTGCATTTTCAGACAAAAAACTTTTGCCTTCAGAGTTCAAATAGAAGAGCTGTGTTAGGAATTGACTTAATACAAGGAAAGGCACTCAAGTGATCTTTCAGAATATTCAAGCGTCAGTTGCATTAGTCTTTCTTGAAGTGTCCTTCAAAATAAATAATCAGAGAAAAAAAATGAAAAAATCTCATATTAAATCATAACTAAACTAAAACCTATTCCATCTAAAAATCCATACACTTTTTTGCACAAATAAGTGAGTCCGATTTTTTTTTATCTCACTAAAAACTTTTTAATAGTGTTGCCCAATTCACCATGAAGAGTTACCCTCAAAAACCTCAAAAACATAATATAGAAAATGTACAAATAACAATGTAATTACAGGTCAATTAAAAATGTTTTCCCTCACTTTCATGAAGGTCTATGCAAAAGATTGTTGTTCACAGGTTTAACAAGAGGAGACAAGAAAAGCAGAATCTAAGTCTGATAGCGCTGGATATGTGGTGACCAATAAAAGCCAAAGAACACAAGCTGTCTCCCTGCTGCCTAATCCTCTAATGAAGATTTGTGGCTCTGGCTGGTTGGTGATTATTGGCCCAGCGCTAGGACAAAAAACATCTTCTGGGCTACTGTAAATACTGCTCCTCAAGGCCAAACATGTGCAAATGAGAATGAATGACACACTAAACATCAGACGGTGTTGTAATGTTCTGTCAAATTCCTGATGAGAAATTTGTCAACAATCCCAAAAACAAGCCTCAACATTAACCAACATTATTCAGATGTGAAGAATGCAACGTGATCTAGCCACTTTGCTTGTGCTGTGTGAATCCTGTCTCAACGGACCAAATTTGTAGATTCTGATGCTAATTTTATGGAAATACTAATTTGTTGCTGTGTACTCTGCTGTCTTTGTGCTACATTTTATAAGCACAAATAGCAATCAGTGAGGTTTGAGAGAGCTACACTAATTTCTTAAGTCAGAGAAGGACAATGAGGACTTTTGTGAAGACTAAAATAGGAGGCGGTAGATGGTGGAGTATCATGTGACCTGTGCTGACATAGTAACATACTGTAAATGGATGACCTCAGATACCACATTACCTGTTTGTCCCTTACAGCCTTCTAATCCATACCTCTGGCACCTTACCTGATCTGGCCTCCTCCCCCTCTCCCCTCCCTCCCCCCTGCACCCCTTTCTCCACACCTCCCCCGCTCCCCCAGGGCCAGTGCATGGATCCGCTGCAGGTCCTGGCAGAACCCCTGTCTCTCAAAAAGGGGCAGGACTTGTGTGGAGACAGGTGCGCATACCAGACGCCAGCGCTAAAACCTGCCCCACACAGATCCTATAACTACCTGTTAGCGAGGCCCTCATCCAAAGCCAAAAAGGGCATTCGGCTAGCCATTAGCACTTAGCTTGGTGCCTCTCAATGTTGCAAGCAAATAGTTACACCTTTTCATCACTTCCCTGTCAGCATCTCATCTGTTGTTGTTTAACCTGAGCTGGTGCAGATTTGTCTAGCAGTGAGGAGGCTTCAGGGCTTGGATTTAGGCTATTCTGAGCACTTCATGTTACATTAAGGATTAAACACTATGCTCAGTCTACTTAGAAGTAAAAGATAATGGCATTTAGCCATTGCTTGGAATTGTGTGTACATAGAAACCATATAAATAGATAGATGAGGAGAAAGTGGTGTTGTTAATTTCCAACATTTTCTTTTGTTTGTTTAAGTATCTTAATTTTATAATGTGTGAGTAAAAAAAAGTCTTTAATGTACACATGTACATGCACAC
Source organism: Boleophthalmus pectinirostris (assembly GCF_026225935.1). Classification (NCBI taxonomy): domain Eukaryota; kingdom Metazoa; phylum Chordata; class Actinopteri; order Gobiiformes; family Gobiidae; genus Boleophthalmus; species Boleophthalmus pectinirostris. The sequence continues at coordinate 26,006,467 of NW_026571515.1, forward strand.
GCATCAGATGGTGATTCTTATGGATCCCACCTCAAAGATGTTATATATTCATTAACGTAGGTTCAGGCCAGGCTATAGTCTTGTCCAAATATGCCCACATTCCCCTTAGGTGTGAGTCAGATTATACACACAGTATAAAATCCACGCTGAAGCATCCATTTCTCCCTCTGGGCCAGATTTAACAGGGAAGACTGTGGTCCTACTCTGTTCCTGTCTCACTCGTCATGTCATTTGCCTCTGCATTCATTTCTGTAACAGCCTCACATATCTCATCTTGCGCTCTCCCTCCATCCTTTGGTTGCTTCCTCAGATTCCTTGTTTCTGTGCTCTAACCAGGCTCTGATGAAGTGACCTTGCTGCATCGCAAGGAGAATTGATTTCTCTTTTGGTCTTTGTGTGAAATCGCATCTTAACGGTGCTCAGAGGAGTATCCTCCCAGCTGCAAAGCTGGATGGAGCTAATTCTCTTTTATGATGACACTTTTCACTCAGTTGTGTGTCTTCCCTCTTCTTCGTAGCCCCACTGCTTTCTTCTCCCTTCCCTTCTAAGCTCACAGAAATAGAGCGGCCATGATTAATGCAACATCTATTGCCGCCAAACGTTAGCTTTGCCCAGCCTTTTATACTTGGCTGCTGGAAACTGTTGTGCCTATTCCAACAATGTCAAACAGTAATCTCATTTAAAACAGTTTTATTGCTAAACAAACAACGAGAAAAATTCTATCTTTAATATTCAAAATTTACAAACCAAACACATGGATGATAATCTATAAAATATAGTAGATAAGAATGTCTGTCTTGCTTTAATTACCAACTCTCTTAACTATATGACAGACAAAATGTAATGCAACCTGTCCCTGATCGACTGGATTCATGTGCTTATATCAAAAGTAGTGTCATCTTAAAGAACTATCTAACAATGTCTGAGCAACCAAACCAGCTGAGCTAAAGTTTGCACAGATGTATGAGCCAAAGTTACATAAGGTAATGAGATAAGTGATACAATTTGACAGGTGTCAGTGGCACTATAATCTACACTATAGGCTACAAGGTGAAGACTGTGAATCGTCTGGGTGTTTCTACTGGGTGATCACAGTGACTGGTGGAGCATAAAAGCCCTTTTCCAGAGAGCAAGTCCCAGGTGTCTCGTAGCCCCAGGACTCCCAGTAAGTATTCAACCAGGCGGCCACTCACTGCATTAATGTGACACCATAATGACGCAGGTGGACATTTGTGCTTCACAGAGCAGCAGCAGTGTCCTAGGATAGTGGAGGTATGCAGAGCAGAAACACTAAGCATCTGGCCAGAGTTTGGGACCAAAGGTGCAGGTGCAGCTGCTACAATCTCCACACTTTTGGTTAAGTGGTCTGAAATACAGTCACAATAAATGTGAGAGGAAAATGAATAGTCACATCTTATTCCATATATTAAACTACCATATCATTAATTCAATATCAACAAGTAAACTTAAATTATGTTATGGAGATATGTAATGCAGAAAGAGTAACACAACATTTAAAAATGTAGATCTGATTTACGATTTACATAAGTTACGTTGGTTTATGAAACTGTTGTTATTCAGACTAGCAATTGTATGTAAGCTATAAAGTGTAAATGTATATTTCACATTTATTTCTTTAATTGTACATCTCAGCAAGCATTTGTAATATTTGTAAGTAATGCCACCAGTGTAAGTTAAGCAGATATCTGTGGTATTATATTTGAGTCGTGGTGGCTGCTCCCTGATGGAGCACACTGCAGTACAGTCTACAGAGCAGAAACACCTCAATCTCTCCTCTGCACCACACACTCCAATAGCCCTTAGAGTCACATAGATACAATGGGTAGCCATCCCACTAGTCCAATAACAGGCCTATTCATTAGAGTCTCTTACAGACTGTATTGACAAGCTGCTGACACACAGACACTCCAGCATAAACAAATGGGGCAGTGGAGAGTAGCACAAGTGCAAAGGGGGTAGGACATCTCCTCTACTCCTGTAATATCAAGGTCTCCCACAAACTAGACCACAGAGTGAAAAAGGAACAGCCAGAGAGGATTTTAGAGGAGCTTATTACTGTGGCGAACACATCATGAATAAGGTCAACAGTGGCCTTAGAGGAATCCCCAGTGCTCTGCTTTAATATAAATACACAAACATAATGATGCTGTTCCTCTGTACCTCTTAACCCTCCATCCCAGATCACTGCTCGTGTGTGTGGCCTTTTCTAATTACTGCCCTGGGAATAAGTCCTCTTCATATAAGTGCTGCAGAACGGTTCAGGAGCTAAAATGGGTCAAGTGCAATCCAGCGGTTAGTTATATGGATCTTTGCCACAGTCATTATTGCCCATGCCTGATGATGCCTGATCTTCATCAAAAAGCAAATGCATGAAATATGTTTTAATTTTAATATATATATATATATATATATATATATATATATATATACATATATATACAATAAATTGTCCTTTAAAAAGAAGAATCTAAAGCTAATTAGATTAAATATAACACATCTGAGTAACAGTAAAACAATGAGGTACACACTTTTAGCATTTTACTGCAGAATGTTTCAGTGCTTGTAAAACATGCAAATTATATGGCGGGTATGCAAAGAAGCCCAAAGAGGCAAGTTGTACCATGCATACCCAATTCTGTCTCATTTCAGAGGAACAATTACTGTGTCACTCTGAAACTGACCAAAACACGGCAGTGGAAGCAGAGGAAGACCTGGACCTGAAGATATGACCTACAGAGTAGATGAGCAGACAAGGGGGAGGGGAATAATGCAGACAGGTCAATGAGGAGACAGGCTTTATGAAGACAGATGAGATGTGAGTGGCCTCGCATGCCTGAACAATAGACATAGAGGCAAACTGGTCACAGCTCAGGTCAACCCTAACTGATTCCCTACACTGGTCCATTTACATGAATTTCAAAAACTCTCAAACTTAAACAAGTGGAAGGCTTTTGTCATAAAATAGAGGTGCTTCAGTGTGAGAGTCCCCGGGAGCACACTGGCCATGCTGTTTATTAGCTTGTACAGGTGTTCTAGTGCGCTTTATATTGTGCTCAGGTACCATGGTGCTGGCAGCACTGGTCCTGTTTGGTGCAGAGCCTTGTGGAGCTGCTGCTTGCACCTCTGTATATATACTGTAGTGCTGTGCTGGACAAAACTAACACATCCACTGCCATTATCAGCATCAGGACTGTCATCACTATGAGAGGAGCCAGCATCCTCCAGCAGACCCCGACAGCTCCAACAGTCTCCACTGTATGCAACATAAACACACGCATTAGCAAGGGTACTGTTCAAGGTCATTCACACAAATGCACGGGTAAAGGCTAATCAGCATTGCATTGACTGTATTTTACACCTGAGCAGCGATTACTGCTATAAAATAACACCAAAGCCAAAACACCTAAATTCTGCTCCATTATCTGTTCTTTTGTATGTGAGGGGAAGGTTAGGTGTAAATATTTGTTGATATTTGTTTGTGGTTTATTTGGACTGGTTTCAGCATGGTAAAGGTCATTACAATGACATTAGCCTTTTTAGAGACAAAATCCACAAATGTCAAATGATTGTCAAGTGCATCATGACACAAATGAGGCAAATTTGGTAACACTGAAACTTTAAACCAAACATTTTCATCTATGTGACAAGACAACTTATAACTGGCTAATTGTTAGCAGGTTTAAACAGAATATTTTACAAGTCAATAAAAATGATAGGAAATACAGTGTGTATTGTGGTAAAATTAATATCAGCTGCTGAACACATAGTGTAGTAAACATTAATATTATTCAAATGTTCCTAATTTACACAGGTTAAGATATCGCATTTTACTCCAAGAAGCAAACTGTTGAAAGTGCTGGTGGTTCAAACCATTAGTTCAGCTGTTTAACTTTACTGAGTGTTTGCTACGGTGCACCAGCTGCAGGCAAAGAGCTGCTGTTAACGTGTTCTGACCAAATATCATTAACAGGAGATCTTGCTACCACCTGCAGCCTGATCAAGACACAGCATGTCTAAGTGTTAAATGAGGCACAAGACACTTTGACCCACCACCACAAAAACTCAGAAAACACAACTCTTCTGGACACTGAACATTAGAAAATTACCCTTAAAACTATCGAAAGTTACTCTCACACAGAAATACACCAAAGTGTTGAAGCCTGAAGCTAAATGAAATATGCACCATGACTTCAGACACCTTAGACTTCCCTCCCTATAATCATTAGAGTCTGCTTGAAAAACATGCCTGCCGGGAGAGCAGAGGAACAGAGCAGCTCCTGAATCAGCCCAGGCATGCGTTAAAACAAAGTGAGCTCTCCCCACATAGCAACACACACCAAAAACAAAGAAACTATCCACAAAAGTCCACTTTGACAAGCTAACTCACACTGCCACTGCAGCGCACATGTCTCCAACAACATCTACACGGTTGGGCACCTTTGTATGTACATACAGTGAAAGCCATCCCCTAGATAAATGTACAGGATATCTATATAGGGGCCACCACACCACTTGCAGACAGGGCCACTATGAGAGCAGAATACTAAAGAAGAAAGCTGGCTGACTCAGAGCAGAAGAAGACTGCAAAATAATAACATGGGATACTGTATGCTGGGATGCACGCACGCTTCTACAATCCTAAAATGTAAAAGTTGTATGTGTTTCATATTAAAAAGAATGGAGGGCTTCATTCAGAGCTTAGTGGCAGGTGACATCATAACAAAAACAAACAGTGAAAGCTAACTGTCCCTTTACACAAATCCTAGAAATGGTGGAGTCCAGTCATGTGACCAAACAGCTCAAAATGATACGGTGAGGCAACAAACACTTTGACCTTCTCTGTCATCACTCACACCTGCTACAATAATGGCACACTATTAGGGTGATTACAAGCACTAACCATGATTTAAAGCTCCACTCAGCGCTTAGTATTGACAGATGTCTAGTATCCGGAGCTGTTAATAGACACTACAGAGCTGCTGCTGCATGTGTCCAAGTTAAAGTATTCACAAGAACGATGACCTCTCCAAAAACAAAATCCAAACTCACCTAAAATCATGCTGAGTGCTCTGTCTTTGGTCTGGTTGAAAAGTGCTCCTCAGTTGCCCCCGTTTCCCCCGTTTGCATCAAGGGGACAATGGCTACGAGGAAAAACACGTCTTTTCAGAGTTCCTCGCCACTTTCCAGAAAGAGGCAACTCAGCGAGGCAGATCAAGGAGAGGTGAGGAGACACTGCTGCTCATGCCGTTCCCTAGTTATCTCCTTTGCCCCTGTCCAGGTAAACCACAGGGGGTGTGTGTGAGAGAGAAGAATGGAGAGTTAGTAGGAGGTGGTCCGTGTTCTGCAGTTGTGGCTCAGGTAAGTGTAAGGACGTGCTTGGAGGGGGGTTAGTCGCAGAGGGGTAGAGAGAGAGAGAGAGAGAAAAGGGGGTTAAAAAAAAAAAGAGAGAGAGAGAGAGAGAGAGAGAGAGAGAGAGAGAGAGAGAGAGAGAGAGAGAGAGAGAGAGAGAGAGAGAGGGGAGGGGGAGCCTAAAGTGTGACAGCCAATCACAGGGGCAGCCTACACACAAGCCTGGATCTTCTTCTCCACAGCAGCCTGAAGGAATTGCAGTGTGCTCTCCAACAAAAAGCTGACAGGCAGTTTCTCCTTCTGATTTCAAAGAAACCGCTTCAGATAAGTCTTCACTGCAGCGAGTCGTGCCTGGTTTAGTTCTCCCTCTAAAAACAAACAGCCCCTCACTTGTACCGCCTCTGCTCCCTCTCACAGCTTCTTGATTTTGGTGTTGGTTATAACCTACAGGCACCTTACATGCCTCCACTCTGATTGGTGGTAGCCTCAGCCAATGGGAAAAGCTGTAGACACTTGTCATCATGCAGAGTGGAAGTCATGAAGGGGGAACACAGACTGAAAATGCTCGTCTCCCCCTAACCACCGTTCCCATACAGAGGCAGGGCTGATTGTCAGATGGGTTTATTGCAGTGGTTGTTTATGCCCCTCCCCCTCACCGTCCTTTGATTTGGTGTTGCGCGCTGACTTGTTTAAGGATTAACCTTTTATCCACGTGGCTCTGTCCTGTCCCCCTGTACTGTCTCCATCCCTTAACCTGCGCCAGCAAGGTTACACCACATCTGATCAACCACTACATTTTCAACAAAGGGATGCGATTCAGGCAGGCAGAGGAGGGGGTGGCAAATCACAAGATGAAATAGAAAGCGACAGAGCAGAGGAAGCTGTGGAAGGAGGGGCAGAGATGAAACTAAACACAAACTGACAGAGGGGTGAGGAGACGTGGAGTGACAAGAGGAGATGACCAGGGGACAGGAAATACAGGGGCTTGGTGGACACAGCAGAATTATCCTGTGGACTATTGCTATATGTTGTCTTTATGGTAAAGATATGATGGGTCTAAAACCCCTTCACACCATCGAGTTGATCAGAAAATGTCTTCTGTCATGTCCCACTCAAGATGAATCACAATACAATACACAAGTACAGTGATAGCTCAGAGCATCACAGCCCTGTGCCACATTGCAGAAGAAGGCTTAACAAAGCTGTCAAAAATTAATCCCCCTGGGTGAGCATGCCTGCAAACACACCAGTACAAACACGTGAGCCCGGGGCTACACAAACAGTGCTAATGTTCAGAGGGGCTCCTCTTGTCCTGCTCCCTCTATCTCCACTCTCCCTCTTCCACTGCCCCCTCCCTGACTGAGGACTGAGTGACTCACACAGTGCTGGAGAGAATACTAAGGAGTAGACTGACACCTCAGTACCTCTCCGCAGCAGCACAAAGTCAGTGTGAGCAAACTCTGACAAATCACAAACACAAATCACAACAGAAGAGCCCTGCCCTCCTCAGCACACTGTCAGAGCAGGTCAACTGTGCTCCAGGTGTTAAAAGACAGGCTTCTATGAGACACAGTAAAAACTGAATTTTAGTGCATTTATTCAACTCCTAGACTCAAGACGGCAACAGCAAAATCACATGGACCTATATTTAGCTCAGCTGAGGTTGGCTCAGAGTTTATTTCTGAATGAAGGACAAGAGATGATACATCAATGCAGCATCGTCTGCAGGTTCTCCTACACACACCTGTGTGTGTGTGTGTGTGTGTGTATCCGCAAAAGACGTGAGATAGGGTTTCCTCATTAGTTGTGTTGGTATCAATAATTCAGCCGGTCCTTGTTGCCGTTCAATGGTCCAAGTGCTAATGTGCTGTCGGGCCAATGGGGCTCAGGGCACAGCACAACTTTAATGGATGTCATGATGAGAGGGTGAAATTGGAGTACGGGGATTCTGTATCATCCACAGGCTGAAGACTTGAAGGAGAGAAGGAGGGGAGAATAAAGAGAGAAGGAGGAGAGAGGGAGGAGAGAGGGAGGAGAGGTCGAGGGAAGCAGAGTAGAGCAAGGTCAAAGGACACTCGAGAAGTGGAGAGGACAGTCACAGGGGACCAGGTGACCTCAGAGGTTATCGAGGGAGAGAGATCATAGATCATAGATTCTTATTACTTATATGTATGAGAGATAACCAAGAACATTTCAAAATATCTGCAGCAAAGATCTGAAATATATAAAGCCTATAATAATTTAAAGCTTCTGACCCAAATAAAGTTAAAGCACATTGCTAAAGCAAGATTAAATGATGCCTCAACATAGAAAATCAGTAGTATTGCACAGACAAGCTATTTAAACACATGTTAAGTAGTTAATATAAAAAGTGAAGTTATTCTGTGCTGCCATCTGCTGGAAATTTCCCTAAAATGCAAGTGCAAAGACAATAGTAAGCCAGCGTGATGCAAGTATGTCACTTTCTGAAGTCTTCGTAATTGCTACACATCTCCTTACTAAAATGTTCTTAAGTGAACTCAGACAGTTAATAAGATATGGTGTAAACACAGTCATACACCCGAATACATGCCACAGGGTACAGCTGCTACGGATAGCTTGTCATGCCTAAGCTGTCTTACTCAACTTGAGCTATTTACAGCTAGCGACAGTTTGACAAATTTTGTAATAGATATTACTAACAAGGCTTAATAGCTGCGCTGTGAAAATAATACAATCAAAGGTGAAATTAAAATCTCATAAAAATATAGACCAAAACTTAACTCTAGAGTTCTACAGTACTAAGTCCTTAAGGCAATCCTGACTGCAAATTTACACAAGCTAACACAAAGAGACAGACTCCTGACTACTCACTTCCTAAAGAAGAGACTGCTACTAAATGCCAATATGGAGGTAGCATTTTAAGTTCAATTCTATATTTCATCACACAGACCTTTAGGTAGTTTTCACATATATTTCTCATTTACAGACTGTTAAAAACATTTTTCTATTGAGGTCTCACATGCTAAATGCTTAATGTAGTGTAGGCGTCTCCCTGGCACTGTGGTGGAGAATTTAGATAGAGCCTATGAAGGTCAGGGGTGAGAGGGCACGGCCATAGCACAAGTAGCAAAGTCATAGTTCCCACAATAATTTGGAAGTCTGCTATGGAAGATTGCTTCATATTCATAACTTAAAATAATGAAGGTTTGGGATAAGGGAGGCCCATATATCATACAAATAGTATTATTAAGGCCAGCAAAGAGAAGACATCTGCAGTCCCCTTCATCTGACCTACCTCTGACAAATCCTTTTGCGGCATAGAGGGATAGACTATTTACCTAGTCACCTAACCCTATCTAAAAAGGTAAATAATTATTCCACTGCAGTTCCATTTATAATTTGCTTGATTGATTTTTTTTTATGAGTTAAAAATTGTGTACTTATTTTGCTAAAGAATTGCCAAATCTCATTGCCTGAGATTCACAATGCACACTTCTTATAAAATAAACAAAGTGACATCATTCTGGAATTGCTAGACAACAAATCTCATGGAGAAGAACTATTATGGTACCTGATCTCAAGGTCATTATTGAAATATTGCACCCCTCATTTGTTACAGTATTTTGTGACAAAACCAGACTGCTGTGCACAGTCTGCCTCTTGAAAGCTAGGCACTAGTTAGACAGATGTAATGCCTATTTCTTCATTTTATGGTTTGAAAATCAGCATCATGATTAACACTTTAAAAACAAATGTACTATTTGTTTACCATTTTACAAATCTTCCCATTTCCCCATGCCAGTGACATCAGTGTAAGAGTTCAGGTGTGTGGTGAGGTGGGCGTGTGCACTGCTGCTCATGGAGAATGTTGATGTTGACTGTCACACTGTCACACACCTCTGACATTTTAGCACCAGTATCACAGGACAGGATGTCTTTCTGTGCAATCACCATTGCCCTACTGCTGCTTGTAGCTCATACTTGTTCAAACTTCAATTTCTGCTATGCTGCCCACTAGACTAAATACCCCAAGCTCAGACATTCCAATGTGTTATTATGCAACACAAAAACTAAAAATGTTGCAATTTGAGGTAATTATCTTTTCAGCAGATCGTAGTCTTTCACATTTTAACTCATGATTTACATTGTGATTTACATCACTCAACTCCAGTGGTGGAAATAGTTCTGTCTCCACACTATTAATTATTGCACTTATTGCAAACTGAATGCCATGACAGTAAATCATTTGCTGTATACATGCAAACCAAACAGATCTACCCATAACACATGTGTCTAATAAAACATTTTCATAAACAGCAAAAGTTAATTTACAATTTACTATTATTCAGTATGATGCCAACTTTCTGGACCACAACATTGACATTGTAGTTATATTTCTAACAAAAATGACTATAAAGCAGTCTTATTACTCTTCAACATTGTTATTGCATAGAATATTCATCGCAAGCAACCATATCTTACGACACTGTTGTACTGTTTTCTATAATTACACTAACCTCTAAACACAATGTATTATGCGATCACAGAGCCACACTACATGTACTGTACATACTACATACAGGCCTACATCCATTTCCTACCTGTTGTCCACATTGAACTCTGGTATCTCCAGTAAAAAGCCTTGTGTACCTTCACTGGGGACTCCTCTTTAAAAACAAAAATGTAAATTTGATTTGAAAGTATCAGTTCCGTCCTTCTCCAACATAGATCTAAATCCCAGTGCCAAAATAGGGACATGTAGTGAGAGCCTGGTACACCTCCCATGCACCTCACTGCTCTCCTCCCTCAGTTACAGGCCGGTGTGAAAAGTCAGAGCAAGAGCAGTCCGCTCTAGCCTGCAGTAAATCTAAGGTCAGTTGTATCTGAAGTAGCATTGAGCTATGGGCAGAAGCAGTAGGGTCTTAGAGAAGACAGGAATCATGTGTCAATGGAGGTAAGAAGAACAGAAAAGTTAGCCAAAGAGGAGCAAACAGCACATGAGAAATGGCTTGTGGTTAAACATGGTCCCAATCAAACCCAAAAACATTGCAAAACCTGGAGTCTCTAATTAAAACTGCAATTATAATATCATCATATCCCAATTCTACAGAAATATGCCAAACTCAAAAATCCAGGCATAAATATTGACAGAAGCAGCGAACATTGAGAAATATTGCGAACAATTTCAATATATGGAAAAATGCAGAGAGACAACAGTAGCACATAAGTGTGGAAACTTTGAGGTAGATGTGATTCGGCAGTGTGTGCAGGAGGCAGCCACTCACCATACAGCGTATTTAGACCAGGGACTGTCAACACCTATGGTGCAGTTGTCCACCTCAATCCAGGACAGCTAAGGCTGAAGTCCACCACTGCACCCGGTAGACAGATGGTTCTCCTAACTTAAATAAAACACACATATTAGGCGAGGTGTAAACAGACTTGTGAATGTTCTAGACTTGAAGGTCAGGTGGAAGAGTGAGCGGTAGTGGTATAGTAGATGTAAGCACATTTTGGTAGAAAGAGGCCTGAAGGATAGAGTTACACTGCCAGAATATGGAAGATGACTGCCCAGAGAGATAGTCAGGCATGCAAAGTTTATAACACTTTGAATAAAAGATAGGCCTTTTGAGGGCCCCATTGTTTAACAGTAAAATTATTACCTACATTTGATAACCTAGCTGTTGTGTTGTAACTGTGGTGTAAATTGAATTTGTGCCTTACCTTCATTTAACAGCATTGTGAAACTCAATTGAAATGTGGCGAACTGCCCCTGGAAAAATGTTACAAATCTTTGCTTAAGTCTTATGTTGATTTATTAATTTGATATACTTATTGTGTCTTATCCTTGCACTCAGCCACGACGGAAATAATAAAACATATGGGTAAGAAAGGACGCCATGACAGGCAGCAAGTCTTTCATGAATGACTGTCCAGCAGAGGGCGCTGTAGCTAAAGACTTCCATGCGCAGAGCGCGCGCACCACACAGGTGTTAGGACTGTGGCTGATTAGCCGCTGCATGATTTAGGTCTTGACTTTTAGCTCATTCGGATTTTTTCGGATTTATATAATTTTACCCCACATTTGAATATTTCAATTGATATAATATGGCAACCATAGATGTTTTGTCATCCAGATTTTTCTCTTATGAAAAAATGTATTCCGATGACATACGCCAACAGAGCTTTTCTGGTTGGCCATTTCGAGAAGAATGCAACTGTACACCTGAGAAGGTACATGGATGTTTTTATTTTATTTTATTTATTTATTTTTAATGGAAAGTGAATTGGTGTGTCCTGAATGACAAGAATGCAGTATAATACTGAAACCTAATGTAAGAAGTGTTGCAGTACCTGCTCCTGCCCTGCATATTACTTAAAAAAAAATCGAAGAAGAGGATGGTGGAGAAAATAAAAATTTGGCACATGGGACAAACGGGAAGTTTTGTTTTTGACAAGTGTAAAAATACCAAACATAACGTTTACATTTTACGGCATTTAAACCCTAACCTATAAACATTTCGACTGGTTGGTTAAGAAATTATAACCCTAAACCCCAGGCTTGTTTACACAGCAGTAATGTCTGCAGCTCTTCATCAATGACGGTGACAGTTGTGATTTACACTCAAGCAGGTGCCAGGTTCTGTTACACTGGGTCAGATCTCCTCAGTAGAAAGCCTCGGCCCACTCTTGTCCAGTCGTGATGTATTGACTGATGACAAGTCTTTGGTGACTAATACTATGTACCAGCTCAGCTCTGACCTCCCAGGAGCCAAAAGGAGTTAACTTTCACTAACAACCATCTTCTAATACGTACAGTTACAAGTTTAACCTGTGACCAAGCATAGACTTGTTAAATGTAAATGTAAATACATGTCTGTTTTATTGTAGATGGCAAAGGCTGGTTTTGTCCACTGCCCTGGTGAAAATGAACCAGATGTTGTGTGTTGTTTCTTCTGTCTGATTGAACTTGAGGGCTGGGAGCCCGACGATGATCCCTGGTGAAGTATTTTGCTGCTTTACAGATGCATAATGATCAGTGCAACAAAACCTAGAACCTGGAAGGAAAATGTACACAAGATCGACCTTGGGTTGTTTCTTGACATTGAACAGTCTGTGTTATGACATTAAACACATTTTATAGTTGTTTGCAACCCATTTTTGCTCCATTACAGCCTAATTGTACAAACACCGAACTTTAACAAATATGAAGAATCTAAAATTTCAAAAAGGATTGATGAAATACTGATGAACAAATTTGCATGTTATAAAAATGGACAATGAATACAAGTTTTCTCTGTACTGTATATAATGTTGCTGTATGTTATGTAAGTATTCTCACCTGATATACATGCCTCTGTTTACAGATGTTACAAAGTTGTAACAGTTGTGAAATTAATTTCTCATAAAGCATTTTATTTTGTAGGTCAGAACACATAAAGCGATCTCCAAACTGTGGCTTTTTAAATTTGAACAAGGACTTCACAGAGCTCACGGCGGCTGAATACTGTCACATCGAGAAGGACAGGCTTAAAGTCTATTTTGTAAGTATCAAAGGAGGTCTATTTTATCTTAAGCAATCTTATACTTTTCTTTATTCTAGAAAAAAGTTTGTCACAAAAAGATGGCATTTCTTCGTGATGAGATAGACCGTACACTGGAGTCCCTAAACTCACAACTGGCATCTTTGTGAATCTTATTTTGATGTATGTTTTTTTTATTTTATTTTTTATTTTTTTTATTGAATTAGTATTAAAGTTTTTGTGTGAGATTACAATCCACATTGTAGTAGTAGATTTCTCCACAAGATGGTGTGCATGCCTTTTAGCTGTAGAAATGTTGGCCATACATTCACAGTGTATGGCCAAACCTTGACACTGGCTATACTGAAATGAAAGCCCACGTTTAACAGCATTACAATGTGAGATATATTTTCTTTTCTTGCAAAATACTTGCCATTTTCATGAACGTGCCACCATCTCCACCACCCCTTTTCAAGCCTTGACCCTGGACAGATGGCCCGAAGCCCCTCCCATTCAATACCAACTGTTGCCCCAGTAACATCTGTCACGTATGAGGGGACTGCGCACTGGAGAGCTCGCCAAGAGACTCGCCCAACCCCATCCAAGTCCAGCTCAAGTTTAGGGCACAGTGGGCAGGACTTTTAAGAAGGGGGGTACATTTTGCCCACTCCAAGAAAGAAGAACGAAAATAAGAAAGTAAACACTGGGCAAGAGTTTCTAACAATTCGTATTTTAAGCATATCTTTTCAAAGCACAACCCGAAGCCTATTTTCAGGCAATAAAAATGATCATTAATCATGTTTTGTTTTTTTTTTGTTTTTTTAAAGTAAACTAATGCATATTCAACACTGAAAGCCACAAGCAAGCAATCATTTTGAGACAGTTTTAGAAATTATTTATTTTTTCCATCTCAATACTCCTAAAACTTTTTTTTTTTATACTTTCAGTTAATGAAATGTGTTATGACTCCCCCTCACTGCCTGTGTTATATTTTATTGACATGATATTGTCTACAAAAGCGGGGGACGTGTTGAGTGCAGTTTGTTGAAATGAATATCTCCTTTACCCAATGGGAGGGTTGTCTAGATGGAGCACAGGATTACAGATGCTATCCCTTCTCCAGCCTCCCTGTTTTGGATTAATGTCTAATGTAACACTCGGGCCACTGGGCTCAGATCAGCTGCTTAATTCCCTTTTATCCGCTCACTACAGAGCAAATTGAAGAGGGAATATTTTTAGTTGAAAAGGTCAAAATCCTTGCAGGTGATGTAACATTTGTAATGAAACTGTCATTGAGTTTGGAGTTCCTCAGTGTTTCTGAGCTCTTGTGCCTTAAAATATTTGTTTTAGCCCTAGTGTAGGAAAATGATAAATAAGTAAATTATATATTTAATACTGCCATATATTTTTAATTCTGCAAAAATGCATGTCTGCCCTTAAAATTCATCTCTTTAATAGTTCAAATTATAGCTGTGGTTTGGTTTAGTGTTGATGAAAATTACAATGCACAAAAAATTTAACTTAAATAATTATCCAGTTAACAGGGTGAGTGTGTATCTTAGGCAGCCCCAAACCTGAATAAATGGAGTGTAATTGCTACAGTTACAGAAACTTGATTTGAATAGAATTGTTGCAGATCCATTTTATTATGAATCCATTGCTTATTAATAAACGGTCATTGCAATTGTGTTTACAGTAATTGCTTTAATGATGTTTAAATGCTTATCCGTTGACAATCAGTTTGTCTTAACTCTGCAGCTTGGTGTGGCTCAGTCTCCCTGCACAGATGTGACAGACAGCTTAACTGTGGGAATGGTGCTACAGTAATAATTTGATTGGATTCAAGTTGAGGTGGAGCAATGTGCATATGCTCCCCCCATCCTAGTATTAATATTGGGCGCATAAACACTAAATCTATTTAAACTGGTCATTAAGCTAATAGGAGTTTTGATATAGATTTGGATCTTTTTTGATCCCATTAATGCACAGAGGCTCAGGGTTTACTGAATTGGCCTTTATTGCAGTTTTTTAATTAATGAATTTGGACTAAAACTGTAAACAGTGGCGAGCAGATGGACAAACTGACAGATGTTACCAACAGAAAGTTTACAACCTGAGCTCTCATCCATCCGGCCCCATCTGTTGCTGCTGCACTGGTACCTCCCTCTGCCTCCTCAGCCCCTCTCACATCCCCTCATCAGCATCTATCATGAGCTCAAACATTGGCCCAAATAAATGATGTCAGCCCTGTGACCCTCTTTAACCCTTTGTAAGCAACACAAATGGCAAACTATGGCCTTGGATTAGCTGGGTTATGGGTGTACTGTATTTCCAGTGGAACAGCATTCTTACTCCCCTGAAGATGTATTAATCCTAATAGGAAACTTTTACATCTCACAGTTGTCAAAGTTTTATGATTCATTAATTGTTCAATGGAGTGCTTATATTGACTCCAAAAACTATGGAGCATATTCTTACAGAGTTAAACAATGCATTTTGTTGTCTCTTTCTTGGCACAAATTTCTTTTGTAGACAGTAATAAATATTTTAAGTAAAAACACTTCTGATCCTTATGCTATGTGCTTTTCTGAGTGACTATATTAGATGTGCTTACGGCTGGCACAAGGCAGCTGACACACGCAAACTGTTTTGAGTATTTTTAAACCAAGTCCATGTGAATGAGGCTAGATCCTGTCTTATGCTGACAGATTACTCGAGCAAAGGGACAACACTGGGTGTTATACTCTTGTTGAATTATAATTAGCTCCAAACCTAAATACCCTTTCACTTGGCCCTCTCCCTCCTCCACATTTCATGTTCTCCCACGTTCCTGGCACCAATGTGTGATGCTGCCTGTGCCTCAGACCACAACCCTCCTACCTTGGCTGTTTTTTGTGCTTTTCTCCCAAAAAGGGACCTCCATCTGTCCCTACACTCAGCCTATTGTGAAGTCCCAAAGCTCAGCAACTTCAACAAAGCAGTGGGCGTGTGGAGGGGGGCCAGGGTAAACACGACAGCATCCACATCCCATTAGAAGCTCTTTAACTCCTGCAGCCTAATACTCTCACAGAATTTGGGGAGGAGACACTCCACCCCTTATACTCCTGCACACAATGTCACCTTTTTAAACCCTTATCCATAGGTAATGAGCCCACTGAACAGCCCTTTGCTTTTACTTCATCCAGAATCTCAAACTAGACTATAAAATGTGCATAACTTGAATTCACTCTAAGATTAGTTTAGGGGCATTCAAAGTGGCCATTGATGTGAGAAACCTAAATTGCATTTGCCTATACTGTATTTAATTGCTTGACAAGCTCCCATTGTGACCCCCAGCTCCAGTCCATTGTGTCATCACACCAGCCCCACCATCTTTTATTTCTCTTTACCCAAATTTCTCTCCATCTCACGGATCATTCTTCCACCAGCTGCTCCTCTAAGTCTGGGGTGTCTCAGTTGCAGTGTGCTCCACCTCTCAACCTGGGCACTCCCGACACAGGCGTCTGTGTGTGTGTGTGTCGTGTGAATGTTGTGTGCGCATGTGCGGAGGGTCCCGAGTGGAGCGGGGATCACTGTGCAGGGCCTCAGCTTAAAGGCACCAGGATTAGTGCCTCACAGACACTGATTAAAGCCTTCCAGCCTCCTATGGCCCCATTAATACAATCTTAATCACAATGCTTTATCCCTCCATCTCGCTCCTATGGATCAGGACCTTTTCATTTTAGCGAGAGCCACTCTTGTTTGGTCAGTGGATTAAAGAGCACTGTGCATAGAAACTAAAATACAACACATGAGAGAATCAAAGGGAATCAGGGACATTTACTTCACATAGTTGTCATGCATCCTTTTAAAACTGTTTTTATTTATTATTTCTTTAATAAGGAAAACCTGGCAAATGTTATTAAATAACAGATTTTTATGTTAAAATATCTGGATGGGTGTGTTTTTGTTTTTGCCTTTTGCCTTTAAACCCCAAATCATTGAAGGTATACTTTTGCTAACGATGACAACTTAATAAATCAGGAAAGTAATGAGAACAACTTGAATATAAAATATGCTTTGGAAGTTATATTTCCCTTCACCGATTTAGCAAAATATAAACCACTGTTAACATATCAGCCTTATTTACAGTGTGATTTGTCCCTTGTTCACTTTTCTAGTTAAGTGGGGACCCATACGCTCAGATCAGTAGGTGAAAGTGATCTGTTGGCTTGTTGCTGGTGCGTATCCACTGGGCACAGAGGAAGTTTGTGGATCAGTTCAGAAGTGCAGCCGCGTCCTGCTGTGATCTCCTCTGTGACGTGACCTCTGACCCCTGGGGCTCAGAGCCACAGGTCGGGCTCTGCTACCTGTCCCGCGGTCACTGCCCCGTCTCAAAGCATGTGCTGCTTTCCCATTAGGTCTCACACATCCCTTGTTCTACACAACAGCAATGTGGGCCACCTGCACTGCTGGCTCTTGATCACTTTGATGATGACAAGCTTTACAACAATTTACTTTCTCTTTTTAACAATAACATTCATTTCAGTTTTTGTCTTTGTTTCTGTTGTGTTTTTTGTCACAATTGTATTCGGTTTGTCAGCATGTTTTGCTTCAGTACATTGATGTACTTTTATACACTATACTATACCACTAAATGTTTTATTTTTTGCTTTTAGTTATTGTATATTTATACAATATATTCAGGTTATATTTCATTCAGCTGGGCAGTGTTTAGCCAACATTAACCAAACATCTTATTAGTTAATTAGTTGAATACTGTCTGGGTTTTGCCTCCTGCACAGTGTTGTGAATGAACTCATTGTGTCTCTGTGATTGAATTTAGTTTGATCCCAGGTCTTCAGGATTCAGTACTGGCAGTGATTCTGTTTTGTTATAAAAAATTGCAAAGTCATATTGCTGTCTTGCCAGCCTCTCGCAGACTGTTATGTAAAGCTATGTGCTCCTTCTTGGGCCTGACTGACACTCATGAGAGGACAGATTTCTGAATTGGGAGCACAGACCCTTGTCACCCCTGCTCACCCTGTGTTGCCCTCTGACTCCTCTCCTCATTCCTACATGCTCTAACTCTTTTTCCTTGCTCTCATCCTCCACTCAAACTCTCACTCTCTGCTCCTTCTCCCTTTGCTTCAAATTGGCCCAGCTGCCCGCCAGACCCCCGCCGCTCCCCCAGCTGCCTGCACCAACTCCCGCCTCCCTACAACTCCAACCTAGGCAACAATATGGGTCACAGGTCAAGAGAAAGAACAGGCTGCATATACAATAGACCAGTGGCGCCCAGTCTAACAATCATTCCCTTTTTGTTCTGCATGCAGCGTTTCTGTGCCATTGCAGGACTGGAAATGACAAACCATTTGGAGAGGTAGCTCAAGAGGTGGGGTGTCCACTCTTATACATCCTTCTCGAGGCTTAGACTTCCCGTTGCACAATGGGCTGAAAGACCCCACTGATAAACACACTTGCGCACCCCAGTTGGCTTTTATAGCACTCACTTTCTCTACTCTTCCACCTCATTCTTTTGTCCGCATCAAGAGCCATTATGTCCGTAAACATCATTATAGAAGTCAAAACAGAAACTTAAATCACTCCTATGATATAAATGTAGCTGGACCTCTGCCAGTTTCTGCAATTTTTGAGCATTAAATTATACAGCATAGTAATAATTATAAATGTAAATGCAATAAAGCCTCTGTTTTTAAAGACTGATGTGCTAATGAGTTTTTGCCCTACAGTGTTTTGGCATGAACGAGGTGGGAAAGTGGGCCATGTGGGAGCAAGCACAACGATGGAGACTCCAGAAAGCCTCTGACACATTCACCTGTTTCACACAGCAGTTTTCCCATGGTCCTCTGCAACCTTCTGACCTGGGAAACCCTGTGCGTCTTAATGCACACACTATGCAGCAACTATTGGTGAATTCACTCTTTTGTTGTCACTTGTGGATTAATTAACTTTTATTCATTATAATTATGGCCAACATTTTTTTTTTTTTTAGAAAAACTCTATTCAGCTTTCAATATTCAGATTTTTATTGTTAGACTGCTGAAGGAGTAAAATACAAAAAAGCATTTAGCCTATTTGTAAAATAGATCCATATAGACTTTAAGTAAGTTTACTACAGGATTTAATAATTTTATTTTTGCTAATGTGATTTTAAAATAATTCCTATTCCAATATTAAGTGTAACAGAATAAAATAGGAGTGTTCACTGTTACTATTGAAATATATAAGAATATTTATTCAATTAAGTGCGAAACAGCAAAATATTTACAACAGTACAGTATTTACAAATTTTGCAACACCTATTGAACCTGAAAGACTTCCAATAAATAATTTAAATACAGTCCAAGTGTGAGTGACTGACAGACACAGTAGACAGTGAAACAAAACGTGCTGTGAGAAATACAAAAAGAACAAGACAGTTTCAAAAATAAATATTAAATACGGATATAAATAAATGCATTGCTCTTGTTCTGGTGAACGGAACAATGTCAGCAGGCTCCAAGTCAGGTTTAAAGAGAGTGACTTTTTAAAACCTCCATTTAAAACATTTGGTCATTTTATCATTAGCTCCAACAACAGAAAATATTCAAAATCCAACATATCATTTTAACAAAATCAATAAATAAAATCTTAAAATTTGTGGGGTGTTTTATCAGGTAGGTTAGACTGAGGTGAGCTTTTTGAGTTTGTGCTCATCAAAGAGGAATGTAAAAAGTTCTAGTTTATGTCTCAAGTGTTTAGCAGTTATAATCATTTATAATTTGACAGTCCCACACAGTTTTAGATAGATCCCATCTGAGAGGGGACTAAGTGAGAGGGAGCAAAAGAGTCAAAGGCCACATCCAGAGGCAGCTCAAAGCGGGATGCCTGAAAGATTGAGTGTCCCTGATGTCCAGTCAGGCTGCTGGATGAGGAGTAGTGGTGTGAGGAGAGGTAGTGGGCATGGTGCCCCGGGTGTGAGCTGAAGTTCCTGTCTGAGTCATGGGGAGAGGGCTCCTGCTTCAGAGGGAAGTTACTGCTGATGCTCAGAGGGGGAGTGAGGGGCCCATCATATGGAGGCGTCCCGCTGCTGCACTCTGTTGAGGAGGGGTTGTCATAGGCTGGCCCCTTGAAACCTTTCATCTGGAGGAGGTGTGAGGCCTCTAGGGATCCGTACGGGGGGCTTGGGAGGCCTGGCGATGGGAAACTGAGTGTATGAGCCTGGCTTGTAACAGCGGCCAGATTTGAGCCACACTTCTCCTCTAGTTTGTTGAGCATCATAGGACTGGAGCCCAGCTGAAGGCAGCCCGCCACCAGGTTACTGGTGGGCTGAGACAAGCCTTTGCACAACATCTCCACAAAGCCGTGGCTCTCTGGAGACTGGCCACTCTCCAGCACCTCGGACAAAGCCCAGATGTAGTTGCGGGCCAGCCGCAGTGTCTCAATCTTGGACAGTTTTTGGGTCTTAGAGTAGCAGGGCATGACTCGGCGCAGATTATCCAGAGCATCATTTAGCCCATGCATTCGGGAACGCTCCCGTGCATTGGCCTTGATCCTTCGGGCACGAAACCTCTCCTGTCTTGCTTTGGTCATCTTCTTCTTCTTAGGGCCCCTGCGTTTGGGAGAATTTTCTCCATTTGGTCCAATGTCATCATCATTTTCCTCCTCTTCCTCCTCCATGTCCTCACTGCCCAGTTCAGTGCAGGAGTGCATCCGACTGGCTAAAGTAAGGCCAAGTCGTCCTCTCATCTCTGGGCTCTCGTCACCATCCTGAGAGCTGCCATCCTCTTCCAACCAGCTGAGAGAACTGACCAGCTCATTGACATCACTTTTACCAAAGCTTTTGGTCATCATATTGATCTACAACAGAAACATACAGCTTTAGAAAAAGGCTTTTACTCTGTGCCAGCTGAGAGAGAGCATCATTTCAGCACTGCTGTGTGGACAGCTCACTGTGTGTAAAAACTATGGAGGAGGAAACAAGTTAATTCATGATACTGTTTTACTCAGTATTAGTGGCTTGAATAACTCCTTGGTGCTTTTAATGCCCTGTCAATCTGGGACACGATGGGATTTACCCCTCATAAAGTACAAAGATTTAAACTGGAACTGTGAAAATGCAGTCTATAATATCCACGTAAAAGGTCACTAAAGATAATTTGTTAATTTGTAGCAAAAGGAGACATTAAATTTGTGGCAAAAGGAGAAATAAAATTTGTCAACCAGACAAAAGCTAATTTTAGTTGGTTTTCGACCAAAATTTACTTTTGTTCAGTTGACAAATCTACCTGGACGACTATGAGACTTTTCACACAAATTGTCAATTTGGTCATTTGCTATATGTAGGAACCAATCAGCAATAACTGCGCAAAGAAATGGCAGAAATAAGAAACTAAGGGCAGGCCTGTTTTTTTCTAATTATTATTAAGGCTGTAGATTTAGTGACTTATAATAAACCTAATCAACTTAATATATGGTACAAATGGGTAAAGAGGTACATTTCTGGAAAAAATAGTGGGTAAACTCACCGTTTCTGCTGTGCCCCCAGTGCCCGGTAAATTGTGAGACTTTTCCCTGAAGTGCAGTTATGTTCGGTCCTTGAGGGTCGCGTTAATCTCGTAGCTCCGTGTCCCACAGTCCCACTGCCTCTAAGCAGCCATCAATGTGCAGGAAACCTTCATCCAACTGGCACGACCCGGCTGATATTTTTACATTTAGCCATGTAAGCCCCTCCCTCCAGTGCCCCTCCCACCATCAACTCTTCCGAAAGCGCGTGGCGGGCTCGTGGCCGCTGCTAGGGCGCACTTGTAGCAGTGTTTTATTTGCAGGCTTGCTCTTGCCGAACGGGGAGGGCGAAGGCTGAGAGGGGAGGGGGAATCCTGCAAAGTATCATCAAACAGACTACGGACGCACAACAAAGCAGCGTGTCCATCTCGAATCCTTCCAGAAACCGTTTGATCTAATCGTAGTGTGCAACTTTAATGTTAGGCTACGTGTAGGCCTACATGTGTGGGCTTGTATATTTTTCACTTTTTAAATTGCTTAGTGTCGTTTTCACTTCCCTTCCATCAGTCCTCTCCTTCCTTTGTTACTCCATAAATTGTATTTGAGCTAGATGCATGCGTTCATTAGTTTAATGTCGCTTAATTGCTGTGGTTGCTCGGTTCAGTCTGTGGTTTTAGTACCACGTGGGCCCGCGTTTCGCGCTGTATTAACTATCCTAATCGATTGTCTATCTCTTCATTAGTCGGTTGGATTATGAATTTTCCACTTAATTACCCACTGTGTAGTGCTGGCTGCGGGGAGAGACGCGCGTCCGTGTGCGCGTCTAAGTAGTTTTGACAGCTCAGTGCGGCGCAAAGCAGGTGATGTGTGTTATTCACTCGCTCACTCAACTGTTTTCTTCTATTTACTGCGTCATATTGTACGCCATTTCTTAATTAGCGCAATGATGAGGCAGGTACTTTCCGCGAGCAGCCCTGAGTTTGAGCAGCTCAGATTCCCAAATTAATCCCATGAGCAACTGTTTACGGGGGACGCCCGTCTGTTGTATGTAACAGTTGACTTAAAAATAAAGTTGGTTAGTAGACTAAATGTAGGCTATAGACCTAGTCAGTTAAAACAGGCCTAATTCCACTCCTGCCCTACGCCCTTCACCGTTCCACGATGACATGCCAGTGCTCCTTGTCGTTAAGAACCTCCACATTTAACATTTTGTATAGTTTTCACTACAAATGTCATGCCATAATAAGCCCTCTCCAGTGGTTGTGTTGAAGGGCCGTGGCACAGTTGGCGTTCATTGTGGGGATTGCCCACTGATGGCCGGGGTCTTGCGAATCGCACGTGCCCCCCTATTGATCCCATTGTGCGCGCGATTGCTCACAGCTGTGCCCGAGACAGGGACACCCTACTTTGCCAAAGTATGGTAGCTATTGTATAACTGCATGTAACATGCGCAATCTGATAAATAAAACGTGGTCACGTGAGTTATAGACAACTTTGTATTAACGGGCACTTATCCAACGATTTATTGAACAAGGCTGAACAGATGGTTGTATACTATAGGAGGCGTTGGGGGTTGAGGCATCCGTTGCTTGGATGCTCACGCGTCAGTCGCTTCCCGAAGATAATGTATGGTGTTAAAACTGTATTTATCCACCTCAACGGTCAAAATGACAGTCGGTCAGAGCCGTGTCGCAGCCGTGTCACAGCCGTCCGGACGCAGAGGCCCTGGCCCTGTTTGTGTTGGCCCCAGAGATGCGCTCATGTAGTGGAACAACACTAACCAATGCTCCCGCGGCTCCCCAGGTACAGAGCCCTAACAGGCAGACATATAGGAGACCCCCGTGTCCCTTGAGCCTCAGCCGTCATCCACTACACCTGCAACATGCACAGGGAATAGATCCGGCCCGTCTCCCATTCCCATCACTCTCCCAAATGAATGTCTACAACGAACTAAAGGGAATTACCCCTTTCCCCTTATAAAGCTGTAGCATAGATGGGCAATCTACTGGAAGAGATCACAATAAACAGTCCACGTGTAACTTCATGTTAGGGGATTTCTGTATGTTCATTTATTTAAAATACATTGTAAAAAAAAATGCATAATTTGATCTATCAATCGTAGTTATGTAAAATAATGTTTCAAAGACTTTCTTTTTGTTGCTTTGGTATTTTAATTAATTAATTAAATTGAGCTGTATTGAATTTTAGCAAAAAGTACCAGTTTGCCATGAGCCATTTAAGGACCGTTGTTCTCATTAATAGAAGGGGGGTCACAAAAATCACTAGCTCAAGTGAGTTGTCTTAGCTCTTGTCCCCGGGGACCAGGGGAAGGATGGGAGGGTTTGGTGCTCTCTGCTGACAGATGGGTCCTTGTTTCTGTCTTATTCTTCCTCTCTGTGTCCCTCTTCTCCTAAGACATGACGCACTCACACACACCAACACTGCACCAGCACAATGGGAATTAAAAGCCACACACATGTTGCCTGAGATGCTGCAGAAAGCTGAGCCCCTTGTGGTCTTTATAAAAGATGCAGGGATCAAGGATTTGTGATGTGGGATGTTGTGGTATATTGTTTGGGATATGCATTGTTTAAAAAGTTGTGTATCTGGTTGTGGGTTTCGCTTGGAAAAATGGTCTATAGATTCAATTAGATATAAATTAAATTAGCATATGTATGAGTATGAACCCAGTTTTCTGTCTGTTTCTGTGTCTCCATGTCACTTTCAAAGCCTCTTTATTATGTGTTTAGTTTGACAATCTTGTGGTCACATACGGTAGAACATATAGCTTGACTAACTTAGGATTTAGTTGGCGTGTGTGAGTGTCCCCTGGCCATGTCCTCTCCATTTGCTGCTCATTGAGGCTGAATGTTTCGTAGTTTCCTGAGGGAGAGAGTGACAGGCACACGGACAGAGCAGCTCAGGGGACACAGGTGCCTGCTGTGCGCATGCACATACTCCCCTCATGACCACGAGTCAAGGCGTGTAACCTCACTTACCTCTCACCATCCTTTGCAGGAGCAGCCCTGGCAAATTATAATAATATGAAGACTTAATTTTACTTTCTGTACTTGTTCAAGCACATTTACTGATTGTAGAGTTTATAGTTACTTTTTGAAGTCTGAATTGATTGAGTTTTATAGTTTTTTGTTGTTTTGCATTAAAATATGTAAGGTTCATTATAGTTGTCCCTTGTTGTAGTTATAAAAAGTATTTATTACTGTATCAGTTACACAATGACAGCCAGCCCTTGATCACACAGATAAGATCAGGCTGAATCTCATGGAGGTGATATGAACAGATTGTTAGCAGCTTATATCTCTTCCTCTGGGCTAATGGATATGGAATAAATTCCAGTTGGGCAGAAATGTAGCTACAGAATGGGAATCAGGCCTGGGGGCAATTCTCACTAAGTGGAGAGAGCGCCATTAAACAAAGGTGCCTGTGGTTTCGGATTCAGGATACTTTACAGCGTTGGTCCCAGGGCATGCACTGTGTTTTTGGGTGTATGGAGAGAGGGGGCAGAACAGGGGGAGGAGGGGGAGGAAGATCCATCTGCCACTCTGCTGTCCTCAGGGAGATGGGCCTATCCCAGGGGTGTTCTGTAGGAGAGGGGCTGAAAGGATTACACCCAACCACTAATCAACAACGCTAATCTGTGGGCCCCCATACAAAATCCCTTACCATCCAAACAACTATTTAGGACAGAACATAAACCACCATGTCCAGGATCAACCAAAATTGTTGGACAATCAGATAAACTTCAGGACAACTGTATGTGATTCCTAATTAGGAGTGAGACACATGAGGTGTGACTAGCAGAGAGTCACACAGTATCTGTGATCAGGTGCAACTGTCCCACAAGTGGCCTGTCTGATTCCCAGTGTGACCATTATGCAAATACAGCAACGAGACGAGTCTGCAACAGAAATTAGTTTAACGGACAAAAACACTTCCATTCAAATCCAATAGAAAGACCATTTCTCCAAGTGTTCAAAGATCAAAATAGTTCCTTTTTGACTAAATGCTATTCCATAGGGTCGACTTGTTTATGAACTGACTTTCAGTAAGTCAACCTTGATTGAAATTTCTAGAATGGAAGGTGAGACTGTGGGCCTCTGCTCCCAGGTGAGTCTCCCCTGATCTGTATGTTTAGTCACTGCAGGGTTCCTCAGTCAGAGCAGCTGTTGAGCTCTGCACAGCTCAGACCTGGGCAGCAAAAAGAGAGAAGTTATATTGTCTTACTCTTGACACAGTAGTTCTGATGCTTGGAGCGCTGTGGTGGGGCTTGTTGTCTTTACAGGTTTAAGACACTATTGATGATGCCAGTCCTTCGGGGCATGGGGACCCAGGGTGCCTAGGCCTGCCTACTGCAGGATGCCCATCGGCTAAGCTGCACTAAGCTGTCTATCCCTGAAGCCTCATTGTTCAGTTTGTCCAGAGCTGTCAATATAAAGCTTGGCTAATGTGATCTAGAGGCAGCTGGAGCTGCCCACATTATTACCATGACACAGCCAACTGAGGGTGTAATATCATTAAAACTAAATCAGGTGTTTGTAGATTTGGTGGAGCAGCGACTTGACTGGCATCAAACAGGAGAATTGCTAAATTTAATCACTTAAGGGACATTATATAGATTTTACTCAAACATAATTTTGATAAGATAATTCAATCTTTCCTCACAACTTTGGCACACATGAAGGATTTATTTATTTATTTATTTTTAAGATGGAGCACTGACTTTTCTTCATTTCGGCCATTATGACTATAATCTATAACCTATAGGCCCACTTTTTTATTTAGGTACAGAAACCAAACCAGTATGATTTGAAAGTAGTTTATATGGCTAACCAAAGGATATGCGCTAGTCATTATTAGCCTCTTGTGACGGATTATTGTTGCAAATGATGAGAAAAACGTGAGGCAGTGTTAATCTTCTTAAACTGTTTGACACTGAGCTGTCTGCTCGGCAGACTCATCAGCAATCAGCTGTCCTCTGAATGGGCCAGGGCCATAATACAGCACAGTCATAACAATAGATCAGACTAAGCGCAGTAGTATGAAAAAGAGAAATGTTTTCGTCCTTTTAGACTAGCGTAATATCTCTCAATTCTATAGTGCGTTATTTTAGGCTGCCCTTTGTCATCGTATTAATCTGCATGACTTTGTTAGTGGTCCCTATTCTTGCGTGTTGCGCTGTGATAAAGCGCCAGAAGTTCCGTTAGTCGCGCTGCAAGGGTCGCATGTTTCTTTTGTTTTGGCGCCCGGGACACATAAGTGGTGATTTCAAGGCCCATTGAGTGGGCGATGGATTGTGCCCAAAGTCCGCGGACCAGCGGCGCATTGATTACTGGAGAGCGCTGAGAGACGCCCAAACTTCTGTAATTATCAATCTCTGCACTAATACCCGTATGTGTGAGTTAATGTGACCAAGCACTGGCATTTTATTAATTTTTTTTTTATCACGGAATCAGTAATTGAAACCTTGCAATCTACCTTTAATGCGCCTAACGCATGGCCCTGGGATATATCGTAAACAAACATTGTTCTCTTTATGTTATAGTACTTCTCTTATTGCAGTAAAATGTTCATATTTGATACACTCTGTTGTGCTCAGAACGTGCTGCTCTGACACTTGCTAAGATTTCCGCTTGTTCGTTCACATTAGTGTACTGAACAACAGTGGCACCTTGTGGTGCGTATTGGAAATAAGTTAACTATGTTGGTCTATTAAACGCTGCAATTACATCCTGTTATTTCTTATAGTGAATCGCCTCCGTACTTTTGATAGGCCAATTAATGTTGAGCCTGCTATAGTTGGAACTTGAATTTGAGGCGTAGGCCTACTTTTTGCTCTTATGTCCTATATGTCTACTTACATGTAGCAAACTCAGTAAGCCTACTTCACCATAGATTGTAATTAAATCAACTAATTTATTTTATTTGGTGGCTGAAAACTAGCCGTGTGTCTTACGACAAACTATGAGACTTGGCACAGTTACTAAAGATGGTGGAACAGTCAAAAAAATTTTCAGTATTGTTAATAATAGCTCACAATGACTCACTTGTCTCCACAGTTTTATAAAAGTTTAAGAAAACATGCGAGTTTAACGTGACATGAAAATTCAGAGTAAAAAAGAAATAAAAGAATATTCATATACTAGTATGTTGCCAGCATAACCACATTTGTTCTTGAAATATCTCTAAATTCCACATGCGCAAAACAATTGTTCATTTGATTATGGATATGGCAAAGGAACATACTCTAAGTGAGCTTCATCTAACTGTGTCAAATGTGTTTAACTTAATTTGCAAACAATAATTAAAAAGTTATCAGTTGAACAGACTGAAAATGGAAGCTAGATGTCAAATAGTTGACTGAGTCCTGTGTTTGATATGTGGAATTTGCATGTTTTCCCGCATGTTTTCCCTGTGTCCTGACTAAACCTAGCTCAACATCTTGGCCCCCAAGCATTGGGGGTGGCCAGATGTATCAAATGCTGAAGGCGGATTTAGTAGGCTAATGACAGGCTATATGGGTCTTGCCTCTGTGTGTCAGAGTTCATGAACTGGACTGGTACTGACAGGAGCTATAGGCCTAGAAAAGAGCGTCTCTTTCCTTCCCATGAAAAAGCCTCAGGAGTCACTGACCCATTTATTTATTTATTTATTTTAGATGCCCTGGACTATTTAACTTATTCATGGGCTAGATGTCACCACTATTTTGAGATCACATTGTTTTTATCACATTTGAATGGAAATACACCACTTCAATAAATCAAACATTTTGCAGAGGTGCATCTTCTCTATATAAGGAGAGGGTAATGTTCCTCTTCCAGTGCGTAGTGCGTGCTGTGGAGCAGTACGTGCTGACGCATGACGCACAGCTTTTCTCGCCCCGTCTGCCTCTCGGAGCCGTCACACATTCTTTGGCTTTCAAGGTCTCTGGACACACCTAGGCCAATAACCATGGTAAGTAATTCCTTTTAAACATATAGAAAGAGCTAACCATTATAATTTAGTTTAGTAAGTTTCTAATTCCAGGTTTAGTATCGGAGAGGACGCGACTAATATTGTATTTTGGATGATCCAGTCCTGTAACGGTTTGCTAGCGGAAGTGGAAGTTTACTACTTACGCTAGCTTTAGCCTGCGAAATAATTAGTTATTTGTGAAATTCATCGATTCAACGATTGTATATATATATATTACATATACATTGTTTTCTATTTAATCAATATTATTGGTTGCAATATACATTCTGCGTCATAATGTGAATACCATATTATGTAAGCGTGGCTTCACCATTGCTCATTTCGTTTTATCCAATCTGTTTTGAACAGTCTGACTTCTCTGAAGATCAACTCAGTGGTGAGTTCAACATTTTTATTAGAGACTTGGTTCTTTCAGCATGCTTCCCTCTTGATTTATCTCTCTTCCACCGCTCTGTGCCGCGCTTGTCACTGAGGCGAAGCCCAATGCTAAGGCTAGTTATTTGGGGTTTCTCCACTGTGTTACCTTTCCCACCTTTTTGCAAATGCTTGTTCTTTTCAGATTGAATTAAAGCGGATCAGATTCATGGTAAGTCAGAAGAGGTGATACATTGACGGTGATCCTGGTTTGGGTGTGATCAGCATGTTAGCTGTTAGTTTGTTGGATATAAAATCTACAGTAATTAACATTTTTCCACGTGGTGATAATCTAATCATTGTTGGCTGTATCCTGCATTGTGTTGTGTGTCGTCAGTCAGACGTTGGATCTTAGGTTCTAGTCCGTGGATTTGTTTAACTGCGAATGCTGCTGCCTGTCTGTTTGCCATAAACTGTTATCTCTGGAGCACTTCAAGTGAAGTCTGTGTCCATTTTTGGTTCTGGATACAGCTGTTATTGGTTTTTGTCAAAGGGCTGCTTTGTTTAATCACCACTGACATAATAGGCTAAAGCTACTCTCGCTCTCCTCCTACTTGCCTCCACTCCTCCAATACCAAATATGGTGCTGGGAATAGTACTTACAAGCCACTAGGGAAGTTGTGCATTCCTGAGAACAGGAAAAGTCCACAACAGTGTTTTCTGGTGTCAGTCGCCAAAGAGAAGAGCCCCAATCTGCCTATAGTACAACTGTGGTCAGATTTCTCTGTTGTGCTACTTTCCAAAGAAAAAATTTTGATTAAAATTAATGAGTTCATAATACCTCTGTTGCTCTACACATCATTGTTGTATCATTAATATAGTGTGTATTCAAAATGAACTGGATTTGGAGTGTTTATTGTTTATCTTGGAAATCACTTCAGGGGTTGTTGGCAATAGCTTCAACAGTTTAATCTGATGATCTGCTAATTGTCATGTAATACAACAAAAATGTCACAGATCTTGGTTTATAATTTATTTTTGTTGGGTTCACACAACACTTTTACCTCAGTCCTTCCTGCTTGTACCTGTGTTTCCTATCTTTATAAATAAGTTGATGACGTTATGTCTTGGTGGTTTATAATCTACCAAATATGCAAGGTTGTTTATTTATATTTTGATCTATTTCACAGAGTACAAGGAGTCGTTCCTGCTATTTGACAGGACTGGAGATGGAAAGATCAGCTATAGCCAGTGTGGAGATGTCATGCGCGCCCTGGGGCAGAACCCTGTCAACGCGGAGGTGGCCAAAGTCCTGGGCAACCCCAAGGCCGAGGGTAAGAGAACAATGCAAAGCCATTTCCATCACAGTCTTGTGCCTCTGTGTTTTAAATAAGCAATGTGGTGCTGATTAATTGTCCTGCTACTCTACAGAGATGAACACCAAAATGTTGGACTTTGAGCAATTTTTGCCTATGTTCCTCGCCATCGCCAAGAACAAAGATCAAGGTTGCATGGAAGATTATGTTGAGGGATTGCGTGTCTTTGACAAGGAAGGCAACGGAACAGTAATGGGGGCTGAGCTCCGCCATGTTCTCACCACACTAGGCAATTTAAATACAAACAAATGCCTTTTTGATGCAAGCTTTTATCTAATTTGCATTCTACGTCACAGGTGAGAAAATGACAGAGGAGGAGGTGGAGCTTCTCTTGGCAGGACATGAAGATGCAAATGGCTGCATCAATTATGAAGGTAGGAAACACTTTGTGGGGGATATAGGTGACATTATAATTGGATCAGTGTCATGTCACATTCCTTTTATATACATACTCTTCTCAATGTGACATTGAGAAGAGTATGTTTGGAATTGTATTGGATCTTTCCTGCTGTTTAAAGGACATATTATCCATTGTTTGTATGGTTTAATATGGCAGAAACCTCAAACCTCAGTTTTGCACAAATGTCCTTTTTAAAACATTACATTTTCAAGCTTTCAGTGTTTTTGAAAATTGACATCTATGATGAACAACTAGTAATATGCTAGTCTTGATTGCCCCTATTAAGTGTTTTGTGTAAACATCAAATTCTGAAAATGTGTGAACTGTTTTTCCTTTGCAGCATTTGTCCGTCACATCTTGTCAGGCTGAGGCCGGTACGGGCATTGGGTATATCATGAGTTAGTACTGCCAGGCTTTCCTGCTTTCTCATTGCTACACACACTACATATGCCACTCATTAACCCATGTTAACATCTGCCACTAAACAAGAACCATATCTGGAGTGGAAAAGGGAAAGCCTGGTGGTCTGTGTCTCCTGTAGAAGTGAGGCTGTCTCCACATGTAGCCTCCCGCTCCTTTGTTTCCTGCAGCCCTCTGTCCTGGCCTCTGGCTGCATGGCCCTCTGCATGTGTCTGGGACCCCCTTCATTTAAAAGGGTTTGGTGGACACAAGACATGAGATGAGACTAATCTGGTGTCCAGTAGTGGGTATTGTGTCAAAGGCAGCCCCTCTGGCCTGTTTGCATGTTGGTATTTTTAAGCTGTATTTTGGCTCTTGGTGCAGAGGTGATCAGACAGTGAACATGTGACAAAAGTCGCCAGCTTTGGGAGAGGTACCAGACTTTCTACTAACCAGAGAAGTGCAGTAAATTACTCTGATGCTGATTTTCTCTCTATACTGATGGGAGCTGAAAATGTAGTTGGCTGCTCTCTGGACTGTAGCCTCCCCTTGGTCTCTCCCTCTTTTCTTTGCTTTGTACATGGAGTTAAGCATACAGCGAGGATGGCTTCTCTAACCAGCTTTACCTGGATCATAGACATGGCCAAATGCTTTGGCTGAACCTGTTAGATGATTTCTACACCTGTTTCAATTAGTAACCTCTCCAACCTCACCGTACTGTCTCTTTATGAGAAGCCTTTAGGTTTTGTTTTAATTTGTGTCTTCTCTCTGCTCTTTCCAGAACTGGTCAGGACGGTCATGAGCGGCTGAAGATGACAAGTCTTACATTTTAGTACTTCTTTGCATTTACCCTTTTTAAGTCACATCATAAACCCTTTATACATTTCCAAATATTCATACTTTCACTTAATTTAAGTGCCTTGACATTCCCTAGGTCACAAACTGACCTCACAAAACATGTCTTTATCCTGTGTGCTTGTTTTGTTTCAGTAACGGGGGCAACACTTTCTACTCGTACAATTTTAATAACATGCTGTAGTTAGAACTACCTTTTGTGTCTTTAGATAATAGGTCTATGTACAGTAGTAGTTACCTGCCGTTTCACAGGCAAACTGGTACAAAAAATTATATTATTGTAGGTTTATACTGTTAAAGCCATACAATCATGATGCATTTCAAAGAAAGCTCCAATTTTAATTCACCCAAATATTTTTCTGCATTTAAATAAATGTGTCTTGAAAACCAACTGTTGAACTGTTTAACTTATTTTTGTCATACTGCAAAACACCACAAGAGTACGCCATTTGCCTGTAGATTCTGCTGGGAGACTGACTGCGCATTGCAATAATATTTGCCAATCGGAGTCAAGACTATTTTTAACTCAAAATCTGTTTAACTGCATGAACAGTTAGGATGTTCTCTTATGCGGTATTGTACGTTACAAGCCTAGGGTCAATTTTTTAATTGAAATGTTTTGAATTTGGTGACCAGGCTGTAAACTGATTAAAAAAAGAGGATTTGGTGACAAAGCCCGGTGATACGAACAGTTGGAGGCTGCGTGATGGCTTCCTGACCTTTTCTTCATTTTTCTATCAACAGCCTCAACTATTTCCCCTCATTAAGGCGGCGCAGCTATTGGAGTACGGGCTTATGTGTGCTAAGGTTCAGGGGGTGTCATAGTCCAGTGCTGAATAGCTTGTCCACTAATTACTTGGTGTGTGTATGTGTGTGGTCGATGGAAGTCAAGGCTATTGATTATTTTAATCCTCCTATTTGTGAGTCTGTGATCCTCGTGGCTCTGCATTCGACAGGGGAATCACTAATGGGCCTCAGCGCAGCCTGTCTCAGACCTCTCTCCGTCCAATTAACTTTCAACTGAAATCTGCCATAGAGAGAGCAGAGGAGGGGGAGAGGGATAGAGAGGGAAAAAGAACAGAGGATAAGAAGGGAGGGCAGGGATCTGAGGGCTGGGCCCGACAAGCGCTATAGCATCCTCCTTGGCCAGAAGCAACACATACACAAATACTGTACATCCAGAGTCAAGATGAACTCAATTACTGTACATGTTGTGACCCAGTACGACTTAGTCAGTTATGTTTTTAGCATAATCAAAGGTGAGGGCACACTTTGGCTCTCGTGTCCTTTAGTTTTCAAAAAACATGAAGTAATTTTATTGCCTGAACCATATTCTTGTTCCTTTTTTGAGGAAGGTGTTTACGGCTATAGACGTTTTTTTTTTACTTAAGTAAAAGTACAGATACCGAAGCAAAAAAACTTAAAACTTTTACTTTTAGTAAAAGTGTTAAATTACACTTAAAAAATGTACTTGAGTAAAAAGTGATATGTGTTTTGCACAAATTTTGAGATCTAAAAGCTTCAATTGTAGTGTAAGATTTGTGCTGAATTTTGTTCAGCAGAAACAATTGAATCATTAATAAAAATACTTCTACTTTTTAGCCCATTTCAAAAATGCAGTGAAGTAGAAAGTATAGAAACCTTCTAGTGTAGTGAAGCAAAAAGTATTCACTTTGGGTGTCTATATTTAAAATACAATTTAAACATTTTGCTTTATATTTTAACTCTGTTACATTCCAACACTGTCTATAGAGTACACAAAACCCTCACCAAACACTGAACATATGTGTGTTTGTCAAATGTTAAATGAAATATATATTATTTGCCCCCTGCAAATTATGAGAATTAGATCAATGCACTGGTTTTAATGTTTATCTCTGACACCATGTTAGACATATTGGAAATCCATGTCTGAGCAGCCAGAGTCTGTGCTCAGCTACTGTTGCTTCGATCCCACATCAGACCACAAGGCTGGGCCATATATCCAATCTCCAGTCACATTCACTGGTCACTTCAAATAAAAGTGAACAGGATTATGTGTGTCCAAGTCTCCCCAGGTTCATACATGCCTTTATTTAGTGTGACTGTTGACAGAAAGCCATGTCCAAACACATACAAGACTGGGTATATGATTTTTAATACCAATATTATCTGTTCAATCTATGTAACATCTAAGATAGTCCATCTTAAGATAAACTGTGTACACATATAATGTTACATGTAAAAAATAAACATGACATATGTCATTGTAAAATCCATTAAATCCATCTATGAGGTATACAACATTTTGAACTAAAAGACAGGCGGGCAGCCACACCCACACACTCATTATTTTGTAATTGAATACAAACACACAATCAAAAATGCACTTTGAAATACTGTACATTTGCAATGAAACAAGTGCCATTCATAAAACAGGAACAAAAAGAAATCCTTTATCCCAGTGACATGTAAATTATGAAGGGTCACAATACTGTCTGCATTTAGTATTATCCAACGTATCTAGCATCTTTGCATAATAATTCGGCATTTATTTAGATATGAAAAAAGCATGGCGAGACAGTAGTGTATGGGTCAAAGATTACAATACACATAGGTATGCCTTGGCTTCACCAGCTTGATTAATGGCACTCTTGACACCATTATTGCATTAAAACACAATTAGAATGATGTTCTCAATATATTCTGATACAATGGCATTTAATGGGAGACACATTGATTCTTTTTAAGATATTTCCGAGCCACAACGTGCAGTCATTTTTTGCACCTTGCACTGTACAGATTCATACATTTTTGATATAGACCGGAGGTGCAAATCAAAGCAGTTTGGCTCAGTATGATTAGTAGTCCTTGTGATGTCTGCTTACGTGTGCATGCATTGGTTTTGTATTTGGAGACCCGCAGACAAACCACAGTGGGACAGTGGTCAGTCAGGGTAGATGAGGAAGCCAGAGAAGGTGCTGTACTTGTTGGTGTTGCCTCCGTGCACTTTGCCCCCGTCCAGTTGGACACACACCTCGTCACCCACGTCCAGATGCAGGATCACGCTGTTGGATGCGTAGTCGTAATTCTGATCGGCGTCCTGAGCGATGGCACTGGCTCTAACCTGGGAGCGCAGAGACCAAGTGAGAGGAGAGGTGCATTCACAATTAGATCAAGCACTTGCAAATGTAAGACACACTTACAACACAAGCATTGATTATAATACAATGCGTGTTGCCTTCTCTAAATCATTTTACATTTGCAGTCCATAGCTTTAACAGGAACAATGTTTGATTCAGTTGATCATTAGTCACTTTATGTATGTGTGTTTGCAATGTGTCAAATCAAACACAACTTAAACTCAAAATTCTATAGCCGCATATTTTTAAATGGAAGAAACATTAATTTCTACTGAGACAAGTTGAACAGCAAGTCTGCCACTTACATCACATAAACCAAAATGCTCTCACTATTAGTCTTGAATATGATTTACTTTTTTAGACAGAGAACACTACATATGCATAGAAGTACAAGGAAAACTATACAGTTCAAAGAGAAACACACTTTCCAGTAGAAACAAATTGCAGTAGTCAAATTGTTAAGAGTTTAATACTTAGCAACTGCGGTCCAAATTGAACATCTGACATAATGAACTTTCTCAGACTTAACTCTGTAAATTACCATATATTTTAATGGCTTGTTGCTATTGTAAGTTTTTAAAAGAACCGCT
This sequence comes from Boleophthalmus pectinirostris, assembly GCF_026225935.1. NCBI lineage: Eukaryota > Metazoa > Chordata > Actinopteri > Gobiiformes > Gobiidae > Boleophthalmus > Boleophthalmus pectinirostris. The sequence continues at coordinate 26,041,918 of NW_026571515.1, forward strand.
TATTCCACACCCACCACTGACTTAATACGTTCTTTATGTGTTTAAAATGAGATGCTCATAAGAATGACATCAGCTCCTCTGGGCCCACCTCCGTCGTCCATATGTAGATGGATGAGTGTGTGACCCTTGGCCCCAGAGGTGGACTAAGAACAGGGCCACTCCAGCAGCTATTGATCTGCTATGGACAGGCTCAGTGTGGAGCAGCACAGATGGGAATATGATTAGGATGTGCAGATAAGCTCAGTCATAAGGGACAACAGGTTTATCTACGAGGAGAGCTGCTCAGACCAGAGGAGCAGCATTACTCTCCTCCACCAGCTATTGACCTGTTGCGTATGATCCTTGGCCGAACTCAATATGCATGATATTGAGTGGCCAGGCCTAAGCCAGACACCTCCATTTGCATGCGGTGGGTGAGCTCTGCCTTATTGACCCGGGAGCAGTGGATCTTTACTTGTTTGTTAACACATTTAATTGGGTTTACTCATTGTCGACATTTAAACACACATGCTTGCACTCAGGTACAGCTGTAAAGAAAATTCGTAGAGCAAATATTGTGAAAAGATGGTAATAAATGTAATATATGCACAATCACAGTGCTTAAAATTCTTTTCCCTAGCATCTACGCCTCTTACATCACGTAAAGCAAAATGTTTGCATCATTAGGCTTGAATATGTTTACTTTAGTCCATTGTTTGTTTCTTTTCAGTTATTAGGAAATCTTAGGTTACATTTTTAGACTGAGAATATTACATACATGGGATCAGTACAATTAAATACTAGTATAAAATTAATTCCATTCAGTAACAGAAAACAATGCTGCAATGTTGACTATGAAATGTAATACAATTCGGCATAGGGTAAAACTATACTACAGTTCGGCATAGCCCATGGCAATGGCTGTATTAAACTGTAACTGTAATATTTACACCTTGTCCATTTACAGTATATGGATCATTTGGAACCTTCTTACAAAATAGTCAGAAATGAATTAACTAAATCAGCACCAAATTTCATGCTTATGTCACCACCTTAACACATTAGAGCTAATCCGAGGCCTAACACCTCTACATTTTCTTAACCAATCTTTAAAATACAACTTCTCCCCAGCGTGCCTCTCCACTATCCTCTGGAGTTGCACGTATCAATAATCCTGGAGTAGCTGTTGCTATTATCCGACACATGTCAACCGTCAGTGGCCTTGTGTCTGTCTCACTGTCCATCTGTGCTTGGAGCACTCAATCTTTGTCACCATCCAGACAGGCCCCGTGCTCCGCCATGACAGCCCCCGAATATGATCTGCAACTCAACTACCATCATGTCACCCCATCACAGCGGCCTTTCTCCCCACGAGCCCGCATCCATTTGAAAACTGTCAGTCGACCACAACCAGGCCTGAATTAGTGTAATAAAAAATATCCTCCTCTCCCCACACGTGCACAGATCAATTTTGCCCCCCCTTTCAGTTGTGAACAGTATGTATTCTTAATGTGTCATGAATCCTACATTAGGTCTCCTGCATCTTAGTGGAGACAGCCAATAGTTGATGCAAGCAATAATCAAAACTGTATTTATAATGGTTTCATTTAGTGTAAAAATAATAAAAATAAAATGCTAATGCTTTTTTTTTGTGCTAAAAAAGGAAAGTAAAGAAGAAAAGAAAAGTACATAAAAATACTGTGTCAAACCCATGGACTTAATCTGAAATTTCTGGATCAGTGCATTTTCTAAGATTAAAATTACACAAACTGAATTGAACTGAATGTGCAACAATTTTATTGCAAATCAATCAACACTGTTTCAGTAACTAGTTGACACATCCAACATTATATATACAATGTATATTATATTTTCATGACTCACATATTTGTTGAAAGCCAAATGTTTAGACTGTGTTTGCTGTCTATAAATGCTTAATATTGTGAGACCCCCTTAAGACCTGTCTCTCAAATATCTTCTGTCATCTCTAAAGGTTATATTGTTGTTCTGCTTGACATGTGTCGTGACAGCCAATATCACATTTGCATCTTTGGCTGCTTCTGACAGTGATGCTGTTATTGTGACTGTGTATTGACACTGGGCATATGTCATCCTGCTCATTATTTTGACCAAACAGTGTAACAGCATAGAGCTCCTCTCCGTCTGGGGTATTCAACTCTCACTCCTCATATTTTTAACGGGAGAATATTTATCAGAACAACATTTTTCCTATTGTGAGAAACTGCTTTGCGATGTATAGCAGATAGAATAATTCTCCCATCTATGAATGCAGATGGCAGACAGACAGGGATAAGGGCTCCATGGTTGGATTAGGAGGAGAAGGCGATGGATACGACAGGAGGACGCAGGCTGATCCGAGCGAACTGGCAGCACACTGCACTGATCCTGAGCCTGGCAGAGCTGTGAGGCGTGAGGCAGGGGCCCCAGGGGCTCGCCTGTGGCTGTCTATGTCTCCGCCTAGCCCTTTCATTATAGGCCTCCACTAAACGCTCCTGGGAGCTGAGGAGGAAAGGGGGGTGCAGTGGGGTGGGGAGCTGTGGCAGTGTCATTTACAACACAACCGTGGCACATAAGACAGACAAGGGGAGACTATAAGAAAAAAACAAAAGCAAGGGCCAGAGGGCTAAGCAAAGAAACAGGAGGGGTGTGGAGGGAGAGACTGATCAAGCGGGGCTATTTTGTGAGAGCGCGGCGGGCGGGGGGTTTATAAAGTCCTGTTTTTATCTGTGCTGCTCTGTTCCACTGGTAATAAAAGTGACAGGATTCATTCACTGTGATATACTGACCTCTTAGAGCGGAGACAATAGAAAAGTAGCTGTTAAACTTACCTAGGGGACCCCGGCACACGGCACGAGGAAGGTTAGAGGAGGAGGATTGAGGAGGGCGATGTTGTGGAAATAGAATATTTATTGAATAGGTTTTCCCTTACCTCGGGGAGCCTGGGGATTACACAGCAACAAGAGAGTGTAGCATTGAGCCATACCTTAGATTGCTATTACCTGCCATTCAGGATTACAGCTCGCTCAACAACAGCCGTTCCCATCCAGTCCCCAAGACCAGATGAGTTAATGAGCCCTGGTTTAACAACAAAACATTTCTGCTCCAACAAATTCACAAATTTACATTTGTCGTAGCTCACAAATTCTATTTGGTTTACATTCTATTAGGCTGCTCTGTCAGTGTCATTATTTTTGACAAGACCTATATGCCTTTTTTGTGGTCTTGAAAGACCATTGGTTCACACTTCCTGTTTTGGTTCTAACTTACCATTGCATTTGAATTAGGCAAAGTGAACGCTGTGGCTCGGTTTTCTACAGCTTCCACACATCAAATCATTTCCCTCATGAGCCTCAGTGGTACCTGTACCACAGTTAGTTTTTATTAGATTCTTCTGCCAAATAACCTGAGGCTAAGGTCCAGACAACAACTTCAAATAAGCCTTAAATTTCTAGATGAATGATTTATAAAATTAAATTCAAATGTTATGAATCTTTGGCTACCAGCATTGGACTAATTACACTCCACCTGTAGCCTATATAAGTCGCAGTACAGAGAAAGTGAATACAGGTAAGGGTCATTACAGCAAGTGATGACATTTTAACAGTTCTGTGTGAAATAACGTGACCTTTAGTGAGCTATTAAAGGAATCTATGACAGGTGAAAAACACAGGCGAGATTAAACGGGAACTCAGCCGGTATCTATTAGTCTACATTGCACTCGGTATTAAGGATATTTAATTCTGACATACAGTTGCACATAATGCATTAGACAAGTACGCCATGCAAAGTAATTAACAAGCGGGGGTGGGGGTGGGGGGGGTTGCTTAAAAAGCCAAGCAAGACGTATTACCTGCCTTCTCCAGCATAAAACACACTAGCATTAGCATAGACGGTCTTAATAACATTTGCTACAAAGGTTGCATATTAAGCAGCTACAACCTATGCGTCCAAGTTAAATCAATATTACATAATTATAGAAAAACAATACAAATTCATCATCATGCTCTCACAACATTAGATGAGTATAAATAACATGTAAGCCTGACTGGACTATGCACTGAAGAGGCAAAACAAATATTTCATTATAGTTTGTAATCATATTCTCTTATATTCTTATATTGCCAATTTAGAGGTAGTTACAGTGTGCTGCTTTGTGGCTGACCGCCTGTCAGGCTGCAGTGACTGGTGAAGGTAGGATTCAAGTGTGAGGCAGTGGGTCCATAATAGAGCGTGGGTTAAGTGAATGTTATGTGTCTTGATGCTATATGAATCCCATGCATGTCCAGCTATGATTAGCACATCCTCCAGAAAAGTGGATACCTTAATTCAAGACGTCACATGACTAAAGAAATCTGCCTTGTATTCACTATTTAAGCTGTTTAATGAAAAGAACTTGTTTAAGTAGAATCTTACAATAATATCCTTCTTTTCTGTGTATCTCTACATCTTAGTAAACATCATACCATGCATTCTATAAACTCTATTAGTACTATGTATTGTATGCCAGGTTTATGAAGTTGTTTTTTTTTTATCTGCAAGCAGAAAATTTATAAATAAAATAAAATAAAATAAATGACACATATTCCTTAGGGCCAGTTAATATTCACCACTGTGATAAAGCCAGTTCATTTTGATGGTGAATTCACAAATAACTGTATGCTATAAACAGTTTATAGACTGTTCTGTCTCATTTTGTCTCTCCCATCGCTGATAGCCTGTCAGTGGAGTGGGTGTCCATTGGTCATCGGGCCTGATCTCATTCTGGCCTTCACAGCAGCCTCCCCAAAGCCTCGTCTACCAGCCCACTGTCTCCACACTTCCATGAAGTCATCTATCTTCCTCTGCTCCACCCTTTGAACCCACTTGTCTTGTCTCTCTGTCTCTCCCACTGTCTGTACTGTTTCAGAGCACACGTCTCGCCATGTTCCTGTCATGTTGACACTTTAGTGTTGTCAGAATACATACACACTAAATAGAAAGACAAGTCTTTATAGTCTTACAATTCATTAACACTTAAGATTCTACATGTCTATGTATTAAAAGAGCCGCCCCACTGGCTTTTATCATTGGACTGTCCATCATAGTCACAATGCAAAGTGCGATATTTAGTGAAATGGCAAATTGCATCTACCGAAATCTAAAAGTATTGTCAGAAGTTTCTGGTCACATCCGACTAATTTGAGGTGGTAAAATATATTTATGCATTAAAGATTACAAAATTCAAAATCAAAACCAAATTGTAGCCACAGTTTTGTTTATAAATGGTGAGGTTGGAAGCCATGAGTGTAGTTGAAAAGTTTGACAGTGTTGCTTCAAATGGCCTTGTATGTTGTGCAAGAGTAATCAAAAAGGAAAGGTGGATTCTCCTCAAGGCTTTGACAAAAACCTCCCAGCTCAGACAAAATATCCAATAAAGCTTTATCACCTACGGCAATGGTAAAACAGGCTGTTTAATTCTGGAGTTAGCAATCCAGCTTGTCAGACATAGTGCCCATTTAGCAGGCCCCAGCCACTCACTGGCCTCAGGCTGTGTACCCGTCTGCCTCAAGGCTTCACCAACTCTGCTACATAATCCCACACTCCACTGGCAATTTATTTACACTCATTTTCATCTATAACACTTGGGTTAGGACTCTCTGGTTAAGTGAGAGCTCGATTTAACCAAACTGTTGAAGTGGAGCACATGACAGGTGTCAGACGAACCTGGGTGAGGTTAAATAATTGAGTTGAGTGAAAAGATAATTAATGGAGAATCAATGAACAAGCAGAAAAAGGGTTAGAGGAGGGAAGCCGCTCAGCAGAGGATCTAATCTAAGATGAGTAAATTATTAAACAGTCTTAGATGGCTTGAATGACAATATGGACATTAAGCCCGCAGCCTCTCACCTCTGTGGCCGTATGCACATACAATAAAACAGCACTGAATGATACATGTTTTTTAAACATTTACTCAAGTATAGATGTGCTATGTTATCTCTTACTCAGTTGTAATAAGCTGTTGTCTGTTATCTGTGGCTGGCTCTATTTGATACAGTGATGTCTGGAGGCTGAGAGGTGAGGATTTGCATTTAGCGTCCTTCATGAATGAATGAATGTGAAAAACAACTTGAAGAATGTTTCCTGAATTTGGAGATCTCTGGTGAAAAGTCTGATTTATCCCACCTTTCCGCTCCCACCCCCATCAGCCACAGTGTCTTTAATTAGTGTCTGGGGAATGAGGGAGTGGATGAGTGGACTGTCAATTTTACATTCATTATTTATTTAGCTGAGGTGTAAACTGACTAGTCCGCGTCCTGACAGACATTTCTGCCGTGCTCTTTTGCTCCTCTGTTTAGGCGATAATCAAGCTCTGTGTATGATACTTACTAATTAGACTGTTCCTTTGGTGGCGGCTGCTGCGTTCTGCCACTTGTCATTTAGCTACATTACATGTGGGAATGCAAATATCTCTGGCCGCTGATTTCAAACTATATACCATGGATTCCTCTTAATGAGGAAGAGGATTTCTCTTTCATTCTTTTCCTGTCATTTTGACACCTGCTAAGTGGAATGTGCTCTGAATTAGAAAGGCTCAATTTTGCTGAGGTGAGTGAGTCAAACATGGGTGGCCACCAGTGAAGAGATGCATTATATGTGTGTGTGCATACATACAAACAGCGCATACATTAGACTGACCTGCCCGTTCTTCTTTAGGTCGGCCCACATGCTAGTGCCATCTCCGCCTCTCATAAGGACATGGTAGGTGAAGAAGTAGATGCCAGGTAGAGGACATGTGAACTTCCCAGTGCTGGGCTCATAATAGTTGCCCACATTCGTGACCACGTCATCAAACTTTAGTATTTCACTCCCTTCATGCTGTCTGCGCAGCCCTGCATAGAAGGCAATTTTAGGAGAGTAGAGGGAAGGGGAATAGCCACCGGGGCCTGGGCCTGGTGGACCTTGTGGTCCAGGTTTGCCTGGCTCTCCAGGAGGTCCACGTGCTCCTGGGGGTCCGGGAATCCCTGGGGGCCCGCGAAGACCAGACCTGATCTTCTTTCCAGAGTAATCCTGTGGCGGTGGGGATACAGCGGTCAGCTCTTGGCCTGGCTGAGCTGTGGTGTCACATACCATTTTGCAGGATTCAAGCATTTCATAATGGCTACCGGCATTTCCAACACTTCCCACTTTGGTCGTGTGGACCAGCAGAGGAATGGCAACCAAAAGTACGAGAACCATGGCCACACCCACTGCAGCTCCAATCACACGTTTCCTACGGCTGAGCCGCGAGGCGGCCAGCGTCAGGAAGTCTTCTTCCCCCTTAGGTGGAATAGTGCCGGCCAGGGTGAAGTCTCTGGGAGAACTGGAACAAGACTATACGGGTGTGAAGAATGAGAGAAAATATAAAATAAAAAAGCCCCAGATGAGCTGACGCTGTGGAGAGTCCCCTGGACCACAGAACCCAGTGGAAATCACAGTAAGATGAATGTTCAACACCTGGATCAAAAAGACAAAAAAGAAAACAGATTTAGTTTAGAGCAGGACATTATTTAAGTAGATAATTTAATTCATGGCTCACCTCTCTCTGAAATCTCACTTCAGTTTCACATAAAGCATGGCCTGAGAGAGGAACTTAAAGGGATGCTGGAAAAGGCTGTCAAAGTCATGTCAATTGTATAAATCAAATGAATGTCACAATTTTTGGACCCAATTGATATTTGTGCCTCTTCAATGAAATCGTTTTCTTCTGAGTTTTCCTATATTCATCGTACTGGCCTTTGGGGGCACCATGATGTTTGTAACACCTGTTAATCAGCAATATTAAAAGTCCTCACTTTTGTCCTGCACAGCCTGTAGTTTGAAAGAGCCCAGTGAATAAATGTACATCTGCAAAACAAAACAAAAGACAAACCGTTCAGCGGCGTTTTCTTGTTTTAGGATTGTTCTACAATATTGTATGCACTAAAACTAAAGTGGATATTAAGGAATTGTAAATAAAGTGAATTAATAAGATCATTTATTAAAATAAAGATTTAGCGAAAGTATTTTGTGTTCTATATGAAAGTGCTTAATTTTCACAATTCTTCTTATTGTTTTTCTTATCAAATACACTGTACTTACCATTAGCTTGTCATTATTCCATGATTAAAGGATGAATTTATCGGTGCTCCAGTCCTGTTCAGTCCCTCTAAAATAATTGAATCACTTTAGAGACCCCGACGCCAAGTGCTGAGTTAGAGCCGACTGTGCGTAAGAGAGTGCCAGGAAAGTGTGGAGAGTTTCTTAATCAGCGCATCAGTGCGTAATCCTTTCTTCTCTCTCCATGGGAAAGAAAAATGTAAATATCACAATTTAGATTTATTAAAACAAGCCCGGTGCGACTCCAAAAGACGATACTCCGGTCAGCTCCTCCGCGTGTGAGCTGCTGTCCGCTGCCTCCCTCTCTGCTTGATGTTGGGCTGTGGGCTGCACCAGTCGACACCTGTTAGATTGATCCCTCCCTCTCAGATCGCACGCATGTCGGGTAAGTGCTTTCACTCGCATTTAAAGTTGGTATATGGTAGTAAATGTTATCATAACTGGTACTAAACGGTTCCTAGCTCAAAGCATAGCCTACATATTGAAAGTAGGCTATAGCCTACCGATCTGGTCTCAGGATAGCTACCATGTTTCTAGCCTCATTGTGTACCCCAGTAGGCTATTTGCTCAAAATATGATTCAAACAGTTTTCTTACTACATTGTATAACATCAGTCTATAAACTTGTGTTTATAGCTTGCGCGCCCCTAGCAATTAGACTAGGTAGGCCTATAGTCTACGCTCTTTCTCAACTTCTCACTTCTGATTGGATAGAAGAAGTTTCAGTTTGGTTGGAAAATCTTACATCTGATGAGGAGCTTATTTCTGTTGCGTTAATTAAAGTAGATCCAAATGAGCACTTAGATGTAGGCCTAAAATCATTTGTATTCCAAGGTTAGTCTAAGAGGCATGTGTAGCCTACATGTAAAAGTATTAAAGAAGCATACCGCAAGTGTATATTTATGTATTTGTGGTGTTTTTTGTTTTGTTTTTTTTGGACGGTGTCATTTCCCCACTGGCCTGGCGCTAACAATGCCGCGGCGCACGGAAGCCTCTCCCCGCTCGTTAGCCGTGTTCACCTGTTACAGGCTTCAGTAATGTTTGATAAAAACTTGCAAAAGCAAGACAGATGTTTTCATCTTGGGCTCTGGATGAAAACGCTGCCGTCAGAGGCCGTGGGTAAAACGCCGCCTGTGTGTGATGGTGAGGGATGGAGAGGAGACACTAAACGTTCCCCAGACCATTCCCGTGCGCGCGCTGGCAGAGTGTGTGACTCGCATCCCACTGCTCTAAAGGCTCATTAGTGAGACACCCTGCTCCACACCGCAGCGCCTGTCTCTCCACAGCGCCCGTGTCAAAGTCAAACTGATCAAGGACCACACGCGTAAATAAGGAGCACATCAAGCTCAATTCATTAGGAATAGGGCTATGATATCCAAACTCGAATAGCAATAGGTCTATGGGAGTTCGGTGCTCATTCGTTAAATTTATTACAATTATTTCCTTTGATGTGAATTTACATGAAAACACAATGATGTGTGTTTTAGGAGTATCCTCTTAATTTGTTGTAGACCTGATGAAAACATATGCAGTTAATACGAATGGACCTAAACTTATATGGAACAATTTATTCAATTATTCATTTTAAACTTCTCCTGCTCTCCCATACGGTTGCCCATGTAGTGTGCTGCTGGTGGTGCATTCTTGGTCATATGGTAACTTTGGCAACTTAAATTGTAGATTGTTATTCTCAACTGATCATTATAATATTTATGCCTAATATCTAAAAGTAATATCTCGTCCATGATGTGTAAGATTCCTGCTCATATCATCTGCCCCCCTGAGGTTTGCTGTGAGGTTTGTATTAGCTGTCTGACAGATATAACGGCCCTTATGTGAGTTTAAAGTTTAATGTCCAGGGCAGGGGGACCAAGGGGAATAGGTCTACATTCAGTATTGATGACAGCCACCCTTTTCATCAGACTGTCCCTCCTCGACCTCCCCTCTCCTCAGCAACACTCACCACTGTCCGGAAATGTAGGGATCATTCGGCTCATCCCTCCAGACATTGGTCAGTTTAACAGCAGTTTTCCAAGGACAACTGGGATTAGCGGGGAAATTGGGGCTGAGACGTAGCTTGTGATGTTCCAGGAGGGGTTATCCTGAGCTGGGCAGGTGGCGATGTGAAGGGTGGGGTTTAAATGCTGTGTCAGTGTAAATTTGAGGTTTATAGATGGTGTGCCTGGAAGGTCCTGACTCAGAGCGGTACACACAATCATTGCCAACATTCAGATGCGGATTGGATTTTTAAAGGCTCTTTAAATATTACTGAGGTGATTAATATTGAAATATGAGGATGTCTTGGTGCCACCACTGCCCTTTCTATTCATTTCTTCACTGATACAATTTGTATGGGTAATCTAAGTTTGCCTTATTGACATTCACCCAATAAGAAGTATTACAATAACTAAGCATCTATGGCAACAGTATTTCCACATTAGACACACAGAAACACGATTATAATTATTCCAGTTCAACTGAAAATGTAAGTTGAAATCATTGTTGCACTATAGTAAGGATTAAAATGAGAGCGACGTGTCTTTAGAACTATGATAATGTTACTGACTGACGTAATTAGGTTTTTGAAAAGGCCTGACATAGTTGACTGAATCTTCCCAAAATATGTAAGGAATTTGTAAACAGTTGGATATAATATTTATTTATGATAATTTATTTATTTTATGTTGTGGCAGTCAACATAGGGCCACAGTATTTTCTTTTTCTTTAGGTTCAGTTCACATCTTAAACCATTTGGCATAGTTTCTGGATTAATTAACCACTAATGACTGTCTTTGTTCATTATTCAATACACAGTTGAGTTCAGACCGAGCTCACAGTCTGTATATATGTGCTGCTGCAGTTCTGCTCACTATCATTACCAGTGCAGAAGCTGAGACTATCACAGTGTTAACCCTGTTTGGAGCTCAGAGGGATGAAGACACATGGGCCCCCAGAGGCTCAGAGCTGCTGCAGGGGCCCATGTTCCCAGGGGCCCCACCACTCATCACTATTCCTACTGACACTGTACTGTCCTTATGCAGCAGGAGCATCACCAGCGTAAATCAATGTAAAGGTCATTAGGGGCAATGAGGGGTGATTTGAGGTGAATCTGGGTTAGGACTTAAAAACACATTAAAAATACAATTCATATTTTGTTAAACATATATTTAATTGAGACACAACACAAGAAGGCATTTGCACTGTTTGTGTCAGTCCTTAATCCAAACAGTACTATAATAACCTTTTGGTGTAGAATTTTCATCTAGGATTTTTCTCTGGTTCCCATGTAAATCCAATAATATAAATAATAATAAAACATGTCCACAGCAGGATGGCAAAATCTATAAAATCAAGTGCTGCTGAGCTTTCTGGAGATGCACTGTCCTAAAACACAATAAAATAGAAATGAATTCTGACAATACTGTACATATTATGACTAACAGCTCCATAGTCACGTTGTCATGTCCCAACCCATGTCCAGTGTTGTGCAGGCTGCCTGGGTTCATGTGGAAAATAGGTGTGCATTGGTAATCTCGGTGTGTTCAGGTGGATATGTCTACATCCCGGTGTTGCGCTGTTTCATTAGGCTCTGATTATCGGACCTGATGCAGAGTGACAGAGCACAGATTGAGTTGCACAGCCACTCTAATTCTCTCTATTAATAACAACCCTCCACACTGCCGTCCCAAACCACATTTATTAATCACAATTTGTCATGTGTCCGACGCTCCGCCCTCTTCTTCTCCTATTTTCTCAACAGCCCCCCCTTCTCCCAGCAGGGCCAGTTATCGCGCTCCTCTCGCCCCTGCACCCCCACAGCTCTGCCTCCCGCACAGACATGGTCCAGCATACACAAGGATGGACCCTCTCTCTCTTTAACTGCACTCTGTGGGCTCAATGAAATTAATCAGGAGCTCTCCAGCCCTAATTGGCTAACTAACAGTTAACTTCTTGGAACAATGTGGGCTGTTTTGTAGCTGCTTGCAATAAATATTATAATAAATGGCAATAAAAACAAATCCTTATTTTCAATTAATGTGTGGCTTTAATGGTGTTTACTCAGCTGCACAGGATCTGTATGTATATTAGTATATCATAGGGCTCTTATAATGCTACAATGTTAACTCTAATCTGTCTAATATAATCTAACAGAATAAATTAAAATGAAGTGTCAAAACGGGCACTATGCATAATGGTAGGGTTGTTCTGTTATGGAAAAATAATCAAGATTATCATTGAAATCACAACCATTTAAATAATTATTTACTTTGAAAGAAGGTGGTGTGACAGACTGTGGTAAAAATAAAACTACAGTCCATGAGCAAATTTTATGTAAGTATGTAATGTTATCATTTACAAAAATATAGGTACACTATTGTCATACTCAGTTAAAATTTTAGACATACGCAACATCCTCAATCAAAATTATGGAGACAATGATTTATGTAATAACGTTTTTATGTAAAACACAAGAAATCGTGGGTTGAAATACACTATCTCAAATATAACTCAACATATAAAACATGCACAGTCCCTTTAAACTTGTGGAAGTGGAAGCACACTGTTGCTTTTTGGGTCTCATTGATTTTTGGTTGCATTAAACCAGCCTCCTGGAGTGTCTATGTTGCCAAGCACAAAATCCTGGCATTTAATCGATGCGTATGCTGGAATATCCGTAGTAATATTGCATTATTGGTGAGAAAATAAAATCACATTTCTGCTCATGTCTTAGTCAAATGGCCCTTGACCCCACTTAGAAAGATGATTTATGAGTGCGCTGGTCCCACAGGCCTCTCTGCCACTGCGCTGCTCCACTCCTGTTTATGCTCATTATATTGACACTTTTGGGATAGTCGCTTCAACTTCAGATCACACAACTTCTTTCTGTACTTGTGATTAGCCTTTTGACAGTTCAGTTTGGCCTACATTTACTCACAACATTGTTTTGCTAATTATTTTAACACCTTCCTTTGACTATGAACAATATGAATTTATATAACTTTATTTGTCAAAATACACTATTTACCCCCTTTTTGAGTGATGCATTTATTCAAAAGTGACTACATATTATGGCTTTTGAGTAACAATACAAAAGCGGAAAACAAACGATGGCACTTTGCTGAAAGGCACAACAGCACCTATGCACTAACTGATATTGAAAAATAAGAAAACAAACAAAAAGATTGAAATGATAAAAGTTACGACTTTCATTTTGCAGTATCATCTTGCTATTGATAAAAATTCATAAGGTGATATTTGGTGTTAAATGTTGAACTGCACCCTTAGTCTCCCCTGTGCCCTCCTCTCACACCTTGAAGGTCCCTGTACAGTATTACTTAAGCAGAACTGGTGTTTTGGGGGATGATTTTCATGTGCAAATGCCAGTCCGTCGGCTTCCAGCAATCACAAACCCACCTCCTTCAGAGATCGTGAGCTGGAGACACAGGCTGCATAATTTAACAGCTCTGTGCCATCGCGCTTAAGGGTCGCAACCTCCTAAAGCGATGACAGAAAGACGTTCGCAGACTCCCCCCTCCCCATACACTTCCCATTACCACTTATTTACTCTTCCCCATTCCAGGCAGGAAAGCAGGAAGTCCACGCTCAGAGTCAAAGAGAAAGAAATACAATCATTGAGGCTGTATAAACTGTGTGGTAAAGCAGAGCACAACCAAACAGTGACATTTTAGGAGCATCTCCTGAGTCCGTGCAGCGATCTGCGGCTATGAAATAAATACACACATGACCAGCCAAGCTCACAGTCACACAAAAGAAGTGACACTGAGGAAAGGTCAGGGAGTCACACAGACAGTGGACAGGTGTCTGAAAACTCACCCATGTATCTAAAATCCAGATCCAAATAATGCTGTGGATTTGGGGGTTTAAGAAGTTGAACATTAATTTTGACCACTGCAGGTGATGTGACAAACAGATCACCAGGTTAACACTGTTATCTGATGAATTATAGGCAGCAAGTGTCTTGAAAATGGACACATACAAAATGAACACACAAGCTAGTTTGAATGTAACTTGTGATGGAAATTTATATTGTGGAAAGAGCTCAATCTGTCAGTATGTCTTTGTGTAAATTATTGTGATTTCTGCCTGAGACCCAGACCAGTCATTAACATGTGTAAAGACTGTCCCTATTCTACATGAAACTGTGTGTTGTTTTAGCTGTCCTCAAATGTAAGTTAAGTCTATGAAACAAAAGTCACTCTGCTTTGATATGTATGTAACTTGTATTTCTTTATAAATGGGGAGATACTCGAGGGAAATGCTCTGGGAGGAGATGCTCAGGGGTCTAACATGGGAGGGACATACTGCTGGTGAGGAGAGGCTGTTGGTCTCTGACCAGGGCAGGTTTAGGCCCTGTCCGTATCTGCTGTAACAAGAATAAATCTTTCTTTGTATTCCAAAAACTCATTGGGTTTCACAAATGAATTAATTATTTATCATCAAGAGATAAATTTTTTCCCCACAACAAACTCAATAGTGATAATCAGGTGATACAATCACCAGTAAATGTCTTGTTTGAGACATTAATTTTCTACTTGTTTTGATCAGATCTGTTTCCAGCTTTTTCATAGATTTCTATTTATTTTGTATATCTTCTATTAAGCTATTTCAACGATATCATGTAAACAATATATGATCCTCCTCAAGATCTAAGGAAGGATCAGTGGTAAATTAGCAACAGGTGAGAGACAGTCGTGGTGAATGTCAAACGAGCTGTGTTTCTGGCTAGAAAAATCTCAGAATTCATGTGCACGGTAGTTGTATTTAAATACCAATCATGACACATAAAGATACGACCACATTCGACCAGGCAGGAGGTGAAGCCTCCTAAGACCACCTGCCTTCTATTGGTGTTCATATTATAATAATCATATCATGGCAGACCTCAAAGATAAATCTATTGATCCTACCTTAAGAACACTTTGCACATTTCTATCACTCAGACGCACAGACAGACAGATGGAGGAGGGTCCGACAGCGCTGGTCATCACTCGTCCACTGCTGAGCTCTGACAGAAACATGACGAGGATGAATGGACTGTCCGCTGTCCAGAGCCAGACACGTGCTGCTGAGAAACGTTACATTTATCTGATTCATCATGTCTCTGAGCCAAGAGCAAGTCCGCTATAGGTTATAGGATACAATCATTTACTCAAGGAGGTGTAGACTATGTATGGTAAGTCTTTGCCATTAGAAATTGATTCCACTGTGTGTGGTTGTCACACACTATACATAGTAGGTTTAAGTGCTATCCAGCTTATCTCACACTTACCCACTGTTTGGAAGTAACTGAATACATACACTGAGAATACGTATTCAGAATACTACCTAACTAATAATACGTTTACCTAACTAGTAATACGTTTATTCCAGTAGAGTTACTTTTTCATTTAGTGATATTCAGAATACTGTTACTTTTCTAAAATCAAAAGGAATATATGGTGGTGCTTGATCACACAATTTAGGCTTCAAATGGTACCCCCCCCGAAACCTGTGCTCTTATGGCACGCAACTGTGATTATAACTTCTCTAACTAGTGATAGGAAATGCTGTTTTTAGTTCTATATTGCATTTTACATTATCATTTAATTGCAACTCGATGTAAAAGTATTCTAAGTATTCAGAATACAGTATTCTGAATGGATCATGTATCTAAATATAAATACAGGTATTCATTAATCTGTGACTAAACACAGTTTCAAAGTATTCTTCCCATCACTTCACTTGTTAGCACTATACAAATTTGTCTACCAGTGAATTGTGGTTAGCATTGCTGCCAGGGAGAAAAATAAACAGACCTTCGCCCATGTTCTTCTGCATACTTTGACATTTCCCTATTGTCTAAAGATATGCAGATGGTAGACGTAGGTAAATTAACGATTACTCCTCATGAAAAGATTTGTATTTCACACACTTTATTTTAACTGAATTTGATTTACAATATGATTTGAGTACACCAAATCAAATTGTTATTCCTCTGCCAAACTTTGAATAGACCCCAGGTATTTTGAACTCCACAAACATCTCTCTCTCTCGCTCTCTCTCTCTTTCTCTGCAGACTATCAGGAGATATTACAGGAATGCCAGGAAACAGTGCCGAATTGTGTATCAGCAATTCGGCTGGATGTTTCCATGGAGATGTCAAGAGTGATCGCCTATTAGTCCGGTCAGTCACATTTGGGCTTGCCAAGATACATAGTGAGGAACGAGGGCCCATCCTTACCTCTGCCCCTCTCCCCTCTCTCTAACCTGTTGTCATGCTCTACAGCCTACAGTCAGTGCGCTGGTCAAAATGTATTTCCAAAGAGTGTCACGGAGCATATGGCGTGATGCGGTGTTACAGTGAAATGTGTTACAAGGGCAAGCAGGACATCAGTGATTCCTCTAAATTATTGAGCGTGATTATTTGGTGACTTATGGTTGGATGCTGACAGGGAGCCATGATGGATTGCCACAAACACGAATTACACTTTCTCATCTCTCTGACGTCGATTTGTCTAGCTTTCTCCGCCTGACCACCCCTTCTGTGGCACCTTCCCTCCTCTGTCCTTGTTCCAACTTCTCAGTCACCTCTGGTACAGTGTGTCCTCAGGAATCCAACTGTCCAATTAGTTTTTAAAGTTGTCACCACTTACCTGTCGTAAAAAAGAGTGGTGTTCAGGGCAAGATCAAAAGAAGGAAGAGCCAGTGGATGTGTACACAACATACACCCAAACTTCTGACAAGTAAGATTGGTGTGTTTAAAATATAAAAGTGATGTCTACAATTGTATCACAGTCACTGAGAATTCTAATGCTAACTTCTGTGTGTTATGTCTATCACACAAATAGCTCGTGTCATACATTTAAACGTTCGTTTAATCCTTTCTATAAGTCCATTAGTTCTGTGTGGAAACAGATATTTTTTGTGGCCTAGACATTTACATAGATTTATTTGATATGAAATAAGAAATTGGGTGCATACATCTTCAAAAAAGAAGGATAAAAAACAGTGCTCCTTTTCTGGTGGTGTTGGTATTTTTTGCTCATTTTTCCTATCTCGCATTTACTATAATTAAGGATAATGAAATGAATTACCCTTATTATGGACTGTCACAAGGCTGCAAAATACTGGAATGACACAATGACAGTAGTCTGATTACGCTGATTCTATTCTATTCTATTCTATCTATGATATTAAAAAATTATTACAAAAACAAATGTGTATTTTCTGGTAAAGTGTTGGAATTGTAATTACAAAGACCCTACCGTATGTTTACAATTTAGTTCAGCATGCACATTGTTAACAACGCTAAGAACATTAACATTTGACAGGAGACTGAAACATGATCAATTAATTTTTAAAAAGATTCTTATAAATTTCAGAACATGTTTGTGGTGATACAGAAGACAAAAAGAATTCAGTATTTTTTAAAAGCTTAAAGAAAGGAAAATTGGTTCCATTGCCCTATCTGTCTTTTCCGTAAAGATCTTTAAACAGACACTGGGGGCGCTTTTCAGTCTAGAGAAAGCAGAAGGTCATTTTTCCTTGAGGGACCGTGCAGTGACCAAACGGAAGAATGACCAAGGGACACAGTGGGGTTTGCTGTGGTCGGAGAGTGAGATGACATCCTTGAAGTGTTTTAACTCTTGTACAAACAGCCCACAGCAGCCCGCGCTGGTAAAGAGAGGAAGCAAGGAGGGCTACGATGAAGGACATGAGGGTGATTTGTCGAGAATGAAAATGAGGCGGGCGGCATCATAGTAAATGAGCAGTCCAGGGTTGAGTGAGGTGTTTTTTTTGAAGACGGAGAGGTGGGTGGGGGAGGTGGGAGGATGGTGGAGGGATCTGCGGGGGAATGATTAAACCTCTCCCAGCCCGTGATCTGATGGAGCACATTGTAGGAGGATAAACTGATAAATGATGGGTGGACACAACAGTGGAACAATTCAGACTTTTTCCGAGCCTGTTGAAGCGCTCTATGAATAATCATCCCCCAAAGTACCAGATCTTTCCTTCCAGATGTTTTGCTTTTTGCATTATGATAACCATCCCCTAGCTTCTAATTGACATTCCCGGTTGCATAATGTTTCTAACTGACTGATCAGGTATCCGAGTATGGAGTTCTTTGTGTAAATGCTCTGTGAATAATTCATACAGCACTGTCAGAGAGAGAAGGAGAGAGAGTCAGAGAGAAGGGGCATTTTAGAAATCTAGGCCCCTGACCATGAATAATTGATCTGAACTGATTAAACTTTGCGGTGATTACGCCTCACCTTCCCAACAGATAAAAGCACGCCACACCTGTGTTTACCTACTTCTTATTTATTCTCCTCTTCGCCCCTGTCCCCAGCTCATCAAAAGTCTCATGCCCGCGCCACAATGCACAAATGCTCCATCTGAAATTGTCAGTTTTGTTAACAAGTAAGTTTCCTATCTTTTAGTGAGTATTCATTTGGGGGCTAGAGCCAAAATTCACTTCATTAGATGTGTTTGTATTCAGAAAACAAGATACTGTTCCTCTGCTTACTAATTAAAGGTACAATTATCTATGGTCTAACTGCAATCTCAAATATTAGGACTTGATTAGTTAGTGCTGAGGTTTGGAGGGAACGAAACCTCTTACTCTTCTCCCCCTCAGGCTGTCCAACATCCTTAAATCACCTCAACATTATATGTAGAAATAATTGCAAATAACGAACAAGCAATGTCAAATTTACTATATGAATTTCATACTTCATGTGAAAAACCTTTGATTCTTGCAGAAGCCAAAGAAGAGATTAAAAATGCGTTGTAACTTTATGTACCAGTTTTTACCATGGGAATCTTTTTGCTTTGCCTACAATTTTCCACCGTCTCCACATCTGACCTGTAACTTTGCCCTGTAGAGATAGATGAGTTTGATGCCAGACTGCAGAATATTCAAAACACAGCAATAACATCTTCATGAAGACAAGCAGGTGGCAGCTCCTCCATCAGGCAAATTCCATATTGCACCTTTAAATTCTTCTTCAAATGTATCAGAGACCTTTGGGGAAAACAGCAGACCTTGAGATAGTGTGTTTGAAGAGGTTTGTGTTGAGGACAGATAGAATCAAAGAAAGAATATCAGAGGAACAACTGATGAGTCAAGACAGTTTGGATACAAGAGGAGTAGTGAATATATTTGGAGAGAAGTGCTGGGGTCAGGAAACAGGAGGCCAGAAGGAGATGAAGTGAGAATGCAGAAAAAGGGATGATAGTATACCTTTTATTGTTTCTATATGCATGTGTAAATAACTTAATATTTGCTATAAACCAATATACATAAGCCAGTGAACATTTTTGTGTCAGTCCCTAATCTGGACAAACTGAGTTTTACACATGCATGAGGCTTAAAAGGAGCTGTCTGACTGTCTGACCTCCCAAAAGTAAAGCTTGAATGTAGCTTTGCACACTATTACAATGGACATTAAATAACCTCAGTTAACAGTGCAGAGACATTAAACTATAGCAGGGCATGTCCTCGCATCTGAAGTAAGCAAAGGGGAGCGTGCCGGACTGACAGCTAATGACAGTAGCTACATGTGGCGACCTTTAAGGCGATCAACAGGCATGACGGAGCGCAAAGGAGGTGACAGAGGACCGGCCTGTTTTTAAAGACTATACGCTTTTAAAGACAATATGCTTTTGTGTGTGTGTGTGTGTGTGTGTGTGTAGGCAGTCATGCCACAGACGCACAGATGGAGATTATGGCCACAGCGGTGATCAATAGCACTGTAATGTTTGCTCCAGACAATGGCTCAGTGTGTGTGAGAGTAGTTAAAGATGAAATGATCCGTCATCCAGGGAGTTCTGCTTTTATTTACCTCTTATTTATCCGGGGAAACCGCACAGGCACACACCACATGACTAATTGTTGACAGATATAACATGGTTTTCTGTTTTTAGCCTGAGCAGGGCAAAGGGGTGGGGCTTTGTACAAAAACTAATTGAACACAAATCAAACTTCACCTTTTTAATAGAAATTTTGCAATGTTTTTAGATGAGAAATTACATTTAAAACTTTGCTGACCTTTTATATCAGAAATTGGTGCATACTAAGTAAATATCCCCTTTGTTTAAGTTTATATGAAACAAGCAATGCAAATTTCCTGGTTTTTCAACACGCTGTAGATTAAATGTCAATTAAAGCTATTATTAATCAAGCAGCTCTATGGTGGAAAAAAACTAGGGGACCACACAAGCTTAACTATATGTATATATATATATATATATATATATATATATATATATATATATATATATATATATATATATATATATATCTTTTGCCACTTTGACTAGTATTTATGCTTAGCCCTCACTCTCATTAATATAAATTTAATGTAGTATAAATGTGATGAGTCTACATACAGAGGAGGACAGATGTCATAGTCAGGATCGTTTGCAGTACACCTAGTAATCTTAACTCCACTAGCTCTATATGTTTGTATGAAGAATCATTGTGTTGTAAAGCTTTCATTGAACTGCTGGTTACAAGAACCATGTACAGGGGGAGACATCTACTTCAGTTCCCTAGTGGAGATCTTCATGGCTTCGTGCCCTGTCAGAGCTGTGCATACACCCCATTCTAAAAAAGAGGGGACGGGTATAAAACTCCCAGCTAGCATCACAGTCGGCTGGTCATAGCTTCACTAGCAGTCCACTTGTCTTGCTTCTCCCTCCATAGAGCCTTGGTGAGAGATAGGAGGAATACTAAGAGTGGGTGCATAGATTTTCTGTTGGCGGGCGGAGGGGCGCGTCAAACTCCCCTCCTCTCCCCCAGTCCAGCTCTAGAGGGACCCAGTGTTTGTCAGCCGGCCAGTGGAGCGTCTCTCACCAACCCCCCTTCCTCTCCCATTCTGTGTCTTCCATATTTTCTGTATTTTAAACCTCCAGCTCCTTCCTGCTCTGATTCCTTCCTCACTATCTTTGTTCTCAAGTCTCGTCGACAGATTTTGCCTCTAAAGGTAAAGAAGTGTTTGATGAAGTTATTTGGCCAACAATGTGATTCAGTATTGGTCCAGCAGGATGGATGAGGGTTGACTTCACAGTGTATTGAGACTAAAGCAGAGGAGAGAGTACAGAGAGGCATAAATTGATAGAAATAAGAATCTGCATTTCAGAAGAACTAGTACAGCAGTTCAAATGGGTGCATTTCCTCACAGTATGTTTTGCACAAGGGCAGAACATAAATAAAAATCTTAGATGCGTTTGGTACTCTACGCTCTGAACGCATTGAGCTGAATGCTGAAAAGACAGGTTGCATTGCACTGTGTGCTGAGCATACTATTGTAGCATCTCACTGAAACCAGTTGAGTCACTAAGGTAGATTTTAAGAAAAATGTATTCTATTCACATTCTCTTGTACAAATTCATACTCATGTATTTCAGCTTTTTAAAATAATTATTAACAATGAAGTTTTACCACCTTATGGACAATGAAATGTATATCTTTACAAAAGTGTCAATTTCATTATTATAAAAACACACATCACTGTCAATTAAATTTAAATATCTGTTATTGCCTAATTTAAGTCTTGTATTCTTGAAGTTGTTTAATAATAATAATTTTTTAAATTATTTCATGTTTATAGGTGACATTTTTGAGGACTTCTCACCATTTAAATAACAGAATATTTAGTCATTACTATCACCGTGGTGTACTCTGAAACCCATGGACAGGATATAATTATAGTGTATATCATATCAAACATCTGAGCTTCTCTATGGATTCTATGGATTCTGTGGTTACCTGCAACTGTTGTGAATGATCAATGTTAAAGGGTTTGAAAACATGTTGAAGGCAACGAGATTGTTTATCAGCTCCATATTCCTCTTTTACAGACACAGCCCCCTCACATGTGTTCATTGATTTTAGAAGTTGTGATCTAATGCTTTGCTAATGGACCCATATTATGCTATTTTTCTGATCTTTGTTTTTTCACACATGTTGATCATACAAATCCTACATATTTAGGCTGAGTTGTGATCTCTTCCACCTTGTGTTGTCATGTGGTCATACACAGTGTCCCATGGTGGTTTTAAACTCCATACATACATCACTACAATCATTTGGATGGTGGAACAGTTTTTTGAGTTTTAGAGATGTAGACATATTAATAATAAAGGGTTACTCAAACATGTGTGAAGGAAACAAAACACAACTATGTTTTAGATGAGGTAACAATTTTCTAAGATAGCTTTAAGTTCACAAGGATCCATGCTGTGTAATATAGGACCTTTAACATCTCACAATCATGTTTTACAGTGCTGTGTTTTGAGCATATGTAACTTTTAGAGGTGTTTCTGACATGCACACACTGTTGTTTAGTTCATTTCGGGTGAAGTGTCATTGTCAACTGTTTTTACAGAGCAGCATGGAGCTGCCAGGTCAGACTGCTACGATTGCCCAAACAAGTGGAGGTGAATCTGGATGGCATTTGGAGGAAAAGGAGGCCCTGACTGAAGATGTGACCCAAAACCTGGGGCAGATGGATTGTGAACTACCACAACATGGTGCAGGTAAAGGGCATTTTAAATCCAGTAAACAACACCTGTGGAAGACAAAATGTACTAATTGTGATTTCATTTAATAAAACAGACTATAATAATCACCAGCAGAATACCTCTAACTGCAGAGAGATATTCTGATCATCATACTGTAATCACTGGCAGACTGTGTGTAACTCAAATTATTTGTGATATGGCAAAGATTAAGCTCCAAAAGTCTGGTCTGCTCTGGTCAGTAGGGTTGTGTTCACATTCTCCAGTTTGATCATTTCATTTAATCATGTCACATATTAGAGGGGTTCCTGAATGTGATGACATTATGGAAACAAAGAACAAAGGTGAAACTAAAACTGCTTGATACATGTAGGGGATGAAAGGCTGTAGCTTAACAGGTCAAAGTTAAAGCTAATTTAATTTTGAGAAGTTTTTTGCAATCATCAGTAGACTGTTGAGCTTGGGCTGCTTGATACAGAGTTTGTAATCATTTTGGTCTTATTGTAGTTTGAGAAAATGACATGGGTGCAAGAGGCACAATGTTTTGTTTCCAAGGATCTTGTACTTCTATTGTCCTTTGCTACTCTAAAAGTTGGAAGTATATTGACTGCGCCTGCCAAGCTTTGTTAAAGCCACTGCTTTGCCGCTATTCAAGTTTTCATGGCCCTTCGTACTACTTCCTGTATCCTCCTGCAGCTATTTATCCACCTTTCAATTCATGTCACCTTTCATTTCAGCAGTTGTGTCCAGCTGTCTTCTCTCATGGCCCCTGATTTCTGTTGAAAGATTCATGTGGTTTTCTGCCAGCTCAATAGGGTTTCTAAAGACATCATGATGGTTTTGATAGGCCCATGGCACGCTCCTATCTTCAGTGACATTACATAATGGATAAAAGGTCATAGTTCAACTTTAGGTCACAATGACTACAGCACCATCATCTTTCTATTGCTTGGGTCAAATTCATTTGAACAATACAATAAATTAATTAGTAAGTATTAATTCATTGATTTCTTTTTGCTTATATACAAACTGGCCATATCTTGACAATTTCACATCTGATAAAATGGCAAGATCCAAACGATTCACTTCAATAAAAACTGCAGCAATGTCAAAAAAAAAACCTGAAACTGTAATAATATCACACCTTACTTGGGCGATGACAAAGCATTTAATAGCCCCATATTGTACAATCACAATTTTATTTTATGTGTCCTATTAAAAATGTATAAAAATGGCTTGCAGTATTGACTTTTGAAACAGTAACAATACATACTTTTAAATAAATGCCGTTTAAAACAATCAATTGGTCTGAACTCTGTTTCAAACCACATTTGTTTAACAAACAGAGGATTGGTAGTTTTCCTCTCAATTAAAAATACTGTACCACTGACAATTAAAATGACTGAATCTCAATCTTGAATTACAGTCTTTATAAACTTATTTTAATCTTGTATTAAATGTGATGAACTGCACAGCCCTATACCTTATTAGACAGTAGGCGTTCATTCAAATTATCTATCAGTAACAGATTAAATGCAGCAAATGTAGTTTCCTTAGCACATGTGGTTCCCAGGTCTGTTTTTGGATGAGAAGAATGGAGATCAGGGAGAGGAGGAGGCAGCTCGTCTTCACTGTGTGTGTCCATCAAGTGTCATGGCCGCCGCAGCTTTCATGTTCTGTCTGACTGAGTCTCTGCTCCGGCGCGCTCTGCTTCCTGCCGCAGGAAGAGTGTCCCTCTGAGGCTTCCGTTTGGGCTTGGGCCGCCCTCACCTCTCTCACACACCTCTCTCTCAGTGCGCGTGGCCTCAGCTGGATGATGGGCAGCTGTCAGGAGCCATCACATCACAGAGCACTCACTGTACACTTACCAAGATGTAGTGTCACCTTTGTTTTTCTCACCTCCTCTGTTTGGACACTCCACCTCAAACTGTCTCTCTAAACCTCTGGAACACCATAACCTGAGCTGACAGAAATCCAACCACACACAGGGTATAAGTCATGAGGTCTGTGCTAGTCCCAAGCACAGATAAATTGGGTATGTTGTTATGTTATAGGAAAGCAGGAACAATTTTTTGCTACCAAACAACGCACCCAGCAGGTCTCTCTAGTTCCAAGGAAGGGATAGGCAAACATCAGTTGTAAAACATTTAACACCAGATATGGAAACAAACAATTCAATACAATATATATTTTTGGTGGAGTAGGAGTCTGCTACCTATGTAGATGTTTTTGCTTTTCCTAGAACATTCCAAAGAATGACATTAAACATATCTTATCTCTGTGGAGACAAGCAGGTCATGCCACCAGACTAACCTGACAGATCTGTGGAGTGGTGTCGTGCTCACTGTAAGAATCCATATTTTTCAATGAATCTATAAAAACAAGCGATATAGTCAATACAGTCAGCTATTTAATGGTAAGATGAATCCAAATTGACAAAATAGGTATCTGCATTGGGGATGAGGTGTGTGCTTTTGGATCAAGAACGCACTGTGCACTGTGTTCATTTTGATTTCTGGAAGCATTCCTTATTCATGCATGAAATACTGCAATTAACTAAAATGCTCATCCTGTTAATTAATCATAGCAGTATTAACACCATCTTGTTTTTGCTTACATTGAATATTCCAACTTGCTGCATTTCAAGTGTGGCTAATTGTTGATATTAATATGTGAGGAGAAGTGGTGTGTGTTTGATTACCATGGGAAGAGAAAAGTCAGTCGCCAGGGCCCAAAACAAGCCAGGCCTGATGAAGACAAATGTGCAAACACGTGTTGGCAGAATTGCTTTTTGGTTGAGCGTGATCGGCTACGCTCAGGAGGGTGGAACCAGCGCTGGTGATTTATAGTTTTGTGTTGTCCCTGGACCACCACTGTCTGCTGCCTGCCTCCCACTACTGTAATTACCACATGTGTCTATTAGAATAGTCCTGCTGCCCACAATGCATCACTGCGGGCTGGTGCAGGAGAGGAGAAGAAGAGAAGGCGTATCGTTCCCAGGGATGGCTTTGTTATTCTGGCCTTGTCCTCCACAAAAGATACAGAGGAGGAGGAAGCGGTCGAGGAGCTAAAAGATGCGGCCGATGATGTGATAAAGGTCAAAAAGAAGCACGTTGAAAGGTTGAGGGGTGAAACTGCAGGATAAGGACACAAAGAGATTTCCTATATATAGCTGTATGACTTTACAGAGATATTAAAACAACCTGAGCCAGGCATTGCTGCTCCACAAATGAAATACAAACATGAAAGTACTCAACGATCAACTCAATTAAGCTTGCATCTTGTTTAAAATTCACTCAATTTTTTTTTTTTTTTTATCAAGCTTTAGTTGAACTGAGTAGCAACTCCTAGTGGGCAAACAGCCCACTGTTTTCACTTTCATGAAAATGAATGCTCAGAATAATGTGATTCAGTCAATATTTCCAGGTGCCTTGACAAATAAGAAAACGTCCTGAGTGCTTGTTAGAAAGTAGACTGCATCCTTCCATTATAGAAACGGCTATCTCACATGCATAGGGGGTCTGCTGCATCCCACTGGAGTTTGTCAATGACACCTCATCCATTACTCGTGTGGCAGGCTATTACTCCAAACAATTGACATATACTTAGTTTTATTATTGTATTAGGTTAATGTCTTCAATATTAGCTTTGAACCACTAATTAGGTCAGACAGGGGGATCTGCTCTGTGTCACTGATGCTGTAATTGGCCTAAAGGTGTAAAGGGCAGTCATGCATAAGAGAAGACTTATAATAGGCTTTAGGTGACACATAAAAAGGGCACTTGGCGAAATTTGGCTTGTGTGTAAGCATTTGTTTTGAATATTATATTGGCCTAGATGTGCATGGTGATGAATGTATTTAGTTTATTTTTATATATCTAAATATCTAAAACAACATAAACAATAATAATAATAAAAAAAACTCTTGTTTGTAACATTGTGACAGTGGTACATTGCGAAACAAAACATGTCTATATTAACAATACAAAACAATAGGCCTATAGTCAATTTCCATGCCTAACACTGAGTAAATTGAATTGAATGTATCCTGCTGAAAAGGTCATGTTAATGATTGGGGTTAGACAGAGGATGAAGTCGTACCTACCTGCACATATCAAAGTTCATTAGAAAAATAACTATGGTCTCAATTGATCCCAGTGACCAGCGGCTCAAGTGGTTGAGGCAGAATTTGTGGTCCATTGATTTCTATGGCTTATTAAAGGTGTGAGTATCATACTATACAGAGGAAAGTGAATGCCGGATTACCAGGAAATAGAGATATTGATTGGGTCAAGAGGCTCAGGCTTACATTTTAGATTCCACAGGAGACAAGATTTGACATGAGAGGAGAGATGACTGAGGGAATATGGGAATATAGGCTATTCTGATGAGACTACTAGACCATGGTCCCTCTTTATGTCTATTTACAAAAGAAAAACAGAAAAGTGTAACACCATCCATATTTATCAACTATAAGTCTTTATTGGCTACAGAAAATGGTCATTTGGGGGCCTAAGTTGGGACAGTGCATGTTTAAAGGGCTCATATTAAACTATTTTCTGATCTATGTTCTCCTCAAAAACATACCTGGTTTTTTTTTTGTTTTATTTAATTCACACATGTTTAACACACAAACCCTGTATATTTAGGGTGAGTTCTTCTCTCAAACAGAAAACACTCTGTTCCACCTTGTTATGTCATGTGGTAATATAAGAAGTGCTCCACTATGCTTTTAAACTCCACACACCTTCACTGAAGCCATTTGGATCCTTTCAGCTCTGCAATGGCCAGTCTCTACAAAACAAAAGACAAAATGCACTTCCACTTCATGATGTCATAATGTGAAACAGAGGATTTTGAGCTTTGAAGATATAGGCAGACTTATAATAAAGGTTTACTCAAACACGTGGTAATGAAAAACAACACAACTCCAAGTATGTTTTTGATGAGGTAACAATTCTCATTCTAACATGGCTTAAAGCTGATAAGAGAGAATTTTGCTTAATATATCATCTTTAAAAGCATAAAAGCACCTCAAATTCTAGGACAAATTTCTCTCGCACTCTCATTCATACACCAATATCCACAAACATTGGAGACAAGTGTCTTGCCCAAGGACACAATGAAAGTATGCAGCCATGTGAATAGAGTTTGAACCACTGACCTTTGGGTGGATCTGTGGATACACACTCCAACCAATAACACAGGCTACTCGTTACTGTTTTTACGGTTTTAACATATTTTATGCAGGAGTGGATTCAAATAATGAAAGAGCAAGACTGCGATGTTACTTTTTGTCCACTTGAGGGCAATGTGACTCAATTTTTCAGTTTGAGCATGCGTCACATACAGTCTATGACCACAACACGGAAGTATTTGGAAAATCAACATCCTCGTCTTCGGCTTATTTAAACAAATTTACCTGAATGCAGCTTACAAAAGACATACCAAATATATAATAAGTACGTTGTAATAGTAATAACCCTCCTACTGTGTGATAGAGTCTAACATGTTTCCTTCATTTACCCTCTGTTTAAGGTGTCGCAGTGGCTAATACATTTTTTGTCTTCTTCTTGTCAGTAGACTTAGTCGTCTCCTCTGCCAGACCTCATCATGCTGTCCATCAGACCTTTATATACCGTAATAACTACCGTTGTAATCCTGTGTCTGTTGCATGAGGTGGTTGTTGCACAAGCTAAGGTAGGCCTACTTTAATTTACCTTTAACCTAACTTACTCTGAGATCCGATCCTTCACAGTTTGTACTTAAAGACTTATTCATTCGTATTTGCTTTCATTTCTAGAACTTTGAGGATGTTCGCTGCAAGTGTATCTGCCCCCCATACAGAAACATATCGGGCAATGTGTACAACAGAAATGTCACGCAGAAAGACTGGTGAGAGTTTTGATTACTACAATATTATATACAATGTAAACTCAGCTTCTGAATATTATTTTTCATGCTTTTACAGTAACTGCCTGCATATAGTGGATCCTATGCCAGTTCCTGGTCATGATGTGGAGGCATACTGTTTATTGTGTGAGTGCAAATATGAGGAACGAAGCAGCAACACTATAAAGGTATGGGTTTAAGAAACATCACATTTATTTTGAACCTATGATAGACTGCAAGAATGTGACATGATCATCATAACAAGATGGCTAAAAGTAAAAATGTATTTGGATTGGGATTAAATAATAGCTGTTAAATTGCAAAAATAAATGTTGTTTAAGAGTTTATGACTACCTTCCTTGTAATAACTAGGCCTATTCAAATGAGATGAAAAAATAAATAATAAATATTCACTGACTAAAAAGTATGCCATTGTGAACTGGTCATTAAGGAACAGGATTAATATAGATTATATACATAATGTCTCTTTATGGAAATTTTATTCAAAAGAATAGTTTGTGCACTAAACTTTTACTCAAATTATATTTATTTCACAGGTGACAATCATCATCTACCTTGGTGTAGTGGGTGCACTTCTTCTTTACATGCTGTTCCTGCTGCTGGTGGATCCTCTCATCCGTAAAAAAGACCCATACACTCAGCCACTGCACAATGAGGAAGACTCTGAGGTAAAGTTACAATGAGTTAATTTTCCTTTGACATATATACATATACGTATTAATAACAATAATTTTATTAAGACAAAGCACCAGACGCTGCTAAGGGATGATTAGTATGGCAAAGTGATGCTACGAGTGGCCAGGAAGTGAATTGACGCAAAGTGATCTGCCTGTAGTGACCAGAGACCCTTGTCATGATGTGGGAATGCGCCTGAGCTTTCCATAAATGTATAGCTTGTTAACAAAAAAAAAGCGGAACATTGTTCTTGTATCAGTATATTATTGTTTCTTTTCTTTTTCCCCCCAACAAACTTACATTTTTCACCCAGTGAACAATGGCGAAAAGTGACAAAATTTTGCCAACAGTTCTCTGAAATTCTGAAATTTCTGAAAATTCAAAAAAATTTCTGAAATTTTGACCAAATTTCAGTTTTGGCATCCCAATCCAAAAAGTCATGTTTTGCAATTTGTATGGAACAATAACATTATGCATTAACACAAAAAAGTCAATGATGCTCACACCCCATTTCACATCATGTTGTCATAGCAACAAGCCAAAAATCTGTTCTCACCAATCGGACTTCCTTACACAAACTATGGCATAGCCAAACCAAATTTGGTAGCCAAATACATCATGGCAATAGGAACAAAAAAAAATATTGTGACCACTTTACAAAATGGAAGTCTGTCATCTTGGATTTAAAAAAAAATAAAAAAATCAACACATTAAACAACTGAAAATGGCAGGGTTAGGTTAGGGTAAAGTCTAGGATAGGGCAATGGTTAGGGTTGGGGCTAGTGTTAGGGCTCAGGTCAGCTTATGGTTAGAGTTACGTTTAGGGTCACGGTTAAGGATGTGGTTACAGTTAGGGCTGGGGTTAGGTTCGGGGTTAAAGTTAGGGTTACGTTTAGGGTTATGGTTAAGACTAGGGTTAGGATTGGGTCTATGGCTAGAGTTGAGTTACAGTTAAGGTTAGGTCTAGGGTTACAGTTAATGTTACGATTAATACTAGGGTTAGGGCTAGGGTCAAGGTTATGGTTAGAGTTGGGGCTAGGGTTAAGGTTAGGGCTAGGGTTAGGGTTGGAATTATATTTGTGGCTAGGGTTGGGGCTAGGGCTAGGATTGGGTTACGGTTAGGGTTACAGTTAATATTATGATTAAGAGTAGGATTAGGGCAAGGACTAGGGTTAGGACTAGCGCTAGGGTTAGGGTTAAGGTTATGGTTAAGGTTGGGGCTAGGGTTATGGTTGGAGTTAGGGCTAAGTTTAGGGTTGGGGCTAGAGTTAAGGTTAGGTTAGGGGTTAGGGGTTAGATTTAGGGATTAGGTGGACTTGCAGGGTTAGGGTTAGGGCATGGCGTGGGCGGGTCGCAGCCACTTGCGGCTGTATTTATTATTATTGCTATTATTATTATTATAAATATAATTATTATTAACACAAATTTGTGTGCTTTCTGAAGGAGATGCGCCCACGGGCTGAAGCTGCAACGCCCAGAGGGAACACTGTGCTGGAGAGGGTGGAGGGGGCACAGCAGAGGTGGAAGAAACAGGTCCAGGAGCAGCGCAAGACTGTTTTTGATCGTCACAAGCTCCTTAGTTAGACCTATAAGTACCTCAGACCAGGGTTAGAGCAGGTAACTTCAGATCACAGCTTACCAGCTGCATATCTGCTGCATGACTTTTGACATTAACACCACATCACTTATTAACAAATATAATATGTATGTAATGAAGGCATCATTATATTTGCCAAGCATCTGTATATGCCGAAGCTTTTCAGAAACTAGCAATGCAATACATTTATGTTAATTTGGTAGGAATTTTTAAGCTTGTGAATATACATTGCTCTTAATTTTTTTTTTATGAATAAGCTAAACAAGATAACTCAAATCTTGTGTAACCAAGATAGTGAACTAAATGCTCCATAATCTTATATAACATTTCCATGAAGTTTGAATGCCTAATTTTCTGACTGACCTTTTCAGTTTTTTATTTATAAGGAGACATGGGGTCCACTAGAATCATACCTCAGTTTGAACTGCTGTATTATGGTCCCCTTTAGTGTCAGTTGGAACATTTATTATAATTTAAATAATGTATGATAATCTCTACATTTGCACTGGACTTTTGCACTGCTCTGTCTTTACACTGACCATAAATTCAAATAAACGAAACAACCTCTTGAACTGAATTCTAACTGCTCATTATTTGCTACCATGTTACCACGTGTCAGCTCCTGTCACATCATCTTTATTATTTCTGTCGCTGGGAGAGTAGGGCTAGAGTACATTGCAAGTATACAATTGTGTTAAACTCCGTTTACGCAGTATTTTTATAACAATCATTAGGTCTTATGCCTCAGTTGAGTAAGCTTGATCCAGACTGTTATGTGGAGTTGTTGTTTGTCTGTAACTCCAAGCCCCCACCTGGCTCCCTTCTTCTCCTCTACCTTCTGCTCCAGTGCCATAACCCAACCCCAAGCATGGCCTGTCAGTGGTTTACAGTCTAAATTTAAACTAGAGCAGACCAACTGGGTTGCAGTTATTTCACTGTGCTTGGGGGGCTTTTTCTGTCAGAGGCCCTCCGGCAGCAGGGGAGGCCTGTGGGACGGAGTGAAGTTGAATGGAG
Source organism: Boleophthalmus pectinirostris (assembly GCF_026225935.1). Classification (NCBI taxonomy): domain Eukaryota; kingdom Metazoa; phylum Chordata; class Actinopteri; order Gobiiformes; family Gobiidae; genus Boleophthalmus; species Boleophthalmus pectinirostris. The sequence goes on from NW_026571515.1 coordinate 26,073,757, forward strand.
AGGAGAAGGGAGAGGGCCAAACGGATGTACCAATGAAGTCTGGAAACTAACTATTGCAACAAGGGATTTTAAAACATTTCCACTTTTTGGGAATATACTGTAAGAAGATCAATTCCTTTATCATTGGAGACTTGTTTCAGGTATTCACGTCAAGATGGCGGCCGCAGCAGAAGCAGCCACTGTTATCATGAATGAAGAGGAGCTGAAGAGGAAGCAAAGGGAAAAACTGAAAAAGCTCCAAGCTACAGGAGGCAACCCTCGTCCGGCTCGTTCACTGTTTATGTTCACACTGAAAAACCCTTTCCGCAAGGCCTGCATCAACATCGTGGAGTGGAAGTATCCTTTCAAAACCTCAAAACAGTTGTAAAACAATTGGTCTCATAATAATAGTTTGTCAAAGTTATATTATCAGTGTGAAGCTTACCAGTGGTATTTAGTCTGATCTGTTTGTCCTTTTATCGTATTACTTGACACAGTCTAAATAAGAAATATAGTGTCATTGTTGGTTGACATAGATCTACTGTCACTGTAGATCTGAACAAATAACCATATGCCAGTTTGGTGAGTGATGGAGTGTTATGGCGGATTAGGCTTGTCTTATATAGCACAAGGACAGTTTTCTTTTTCATTTTCAAGGAAGTCATTATAGCTCTTACAGTACATTTACAGCCAATTTTTGAAGACATCCTTCTATGCACATCATTTGGATTCTCCTGCACATGCTTTACATTATTTTCTCTTTGACAAGGACTGAGATGATGGTTGTAGTTTAATCACATTGGTATGCGATTCTCTAACACATACATATTTAGGACAAAATTAACTTGTAAAAAGAAAAGTATTTGTAAGTCATGTTCAAAGCACAGACACATCATCACTATATATTTTTGATAACTCCATTAGCTATTCCTATATAACCACCTGTGTTTAAAGTTTAAATGGCCCGTCATATTCTTGGGTCTTGCAGCTGTCCCACAACATCACAGGGAGACATGATGCTGACCTGGCAGGGGAATTTTCTCACAGAGACCTCTAGAGGTAGAAATTAGTCAGTGCACCAGGCCGGATTACACCGCACTGTGACTGAGCACCTTGATATCACTCCTGTTTGGAGATTATATTTCATGCTACATCAGAAGACCAGATTAATAAATGCCCTACTTTCTTAGTTGGCAGCGCACCCGGCAAGTAACATAAAGACGCAAGTGACTGTTACTGTTCCATATCTAAATTTAGGCCAGGAGTTTGGGAGTTTCAGAAAATCATCAATGCATGTGTGTAATATATGCAACAAATCTAATTGTTATTTTGATATTTTCTTGTGAAGTCAACAATATTTTCCACAATGATCCTGAGCCCTCCCTCACAGAACGTTTGAAATAATCATCTTATTGACCATCTTTGCAAACTGTGTAGCATTGGCGGTTTTCCTGCCCATGCCTGAGGAAGACAGTAATAACACCAACTCCAGTTTGGTGAGTTTCAAGTATAAACAACACTGCACAAGCAGTTGGTTGCCTATTGTTATGAAAACAATGTGCTACAGGTTTCAACTATAAACTATACTCTTTAATTAAATTTACGCTTCTGACGTGAATATCTTTATTGTACATATACAGTACAGTTCTACATCTACATCTAGTCTAAAACGATGAGGACTTTGTAATATACTTTTCACGGTATTTATTTTTCAGTTGACCTATTCATAGACATAAACTCTTCTTCTTACTTAGTGTACTATTTCTCAAAGGTGAATAGTGTAAATGGAACAGGGCACGAGCCTTGCTTCTAGAAGTAGGTCGTCTCACAACAGCATGAAGACACAGGGAGGGGTGGGTAAAACTGCTCAGCTACTCCCTCACTGCTAAAACCATTGTCATCATGATCTATTAGAACTGTGATTAAAACAACAAGAGAGTTATATTTCAACAAGACTGAATGTAATATATTGTTTTGGAGTAATGTTAACATTAGATGTTGGAATTGATTAAGGGGTCGATGGGTTGTAGCGTCCAAACAGTATTGAGCTGTTGTGTCTGCACAGAGCACAAAGATGTGAGCAGAGTATCATATAGCAGTTGTAGTCAACACACAATAACTAATTCAACCATTTGATCATAACAGTCTGCTACAAAATATTTTCCTTAGTGACATGGAATACAGTGCGAGTGAAGGTCAGAATCACCAGCAATAAACATATAGTCATAACATAAAGTGACTGTCTGATTGTCCCCCAGTACATATTTAAAGAAATGTGATACAATTAACTGACTGTTCTTTAACATTGCAATAATTCAATTTCAGATGCAAGCCTGTATGAATCATTGTGACTCATTAACCATTCATCTGTGAAGTGTCACAGCACAGTCTTCATTAAACAGCTGTTAGCGAGCATGTCCCTGCCAAACTCAAACTGGGCTTTTTCAACATTTGCATCACAAACAATGTATTAAAGCATTTAATTTTTGTATTTTCAGGAAAGTCTTGAGTATATATTCCTGGTCATCTTCACTGCTGAGTGCTTTCTAAAGATAGTGGCATATGGGTTAGTGTTTCACGAAGGGGCCTATTTAAGGAACTGTTGGAACATATTGGACTTTGTCATTGTCTTTATGGGGTAAGCCACCACACCACTATCATTTCAGCTTTGACAGAATTTTATCCCATTTTTGATTCCTCATTATTGATTTTTTTCCCATTCAGTCTGTTCACCTTTGCCTTAGACACCATCAATAAGATTGCAGGTGTGCCGATGGAGAAAGGTGGAGGGTTTGATATGAAAGCCCTGAGAGCATTCAGAGTGCTGAGGCCACTTCGACTAGTTTCTGGAGTCCCAAGTAAGACATTTGATTGACTTTACCACAATATATTTGTTATTGTTTGAGTTTAATTATTTCCATTATCAGGCCTGCAGGTGGTGATGAACTCTATACTAAAGGCTATGTTACCTCTGCTACACATCGCTTTGTTGGTCTTTCTTTTGGTCACTATTTACGCCATCATGGGATTGGAGCTGTTCAAGTGCAAAATGCATAAGACTTGCTATTACACTAACATTGGTACATTGAGACTTCTATTTTGCACATTGAATGTATAGCTTAATCTTTGTATATACGTATATATAATAAAATGTGTCTTGTATCCTCAGATATCTACGCTGCTGCTGAAGGAGAGATGCCTGCACCCTGTGCTCAGGCCGGTAACGGTCGTCGGTGCATCATCAATGGCTCTGAGTGTCGCCCAGGCTGGGAGGGTCCTAACAACGGCATCACCCACTTTGATAACATTGGATTTGCTATGTTAACGGTCTACCAGTGTATTACTATGGAGGGGTGGACCAAAGTGCTCTATTGGGTTAGTGTGTAATGGATCTTTTATGATCTTGATTAATTGGATGCTGTGAATGTTAAACCTGAGCAATAAAGTCATCTGCCTCTTTCAGGTTAATGATGCCATTGGAAATGAATGGCCATGGCTCTACTTTGTTCCCCTGATACTGCTCGGCTCATTCTTTGTCCTGAATTTAGTTTTGGGTGTACTCAGTGGGTAAGACAACATGATTAATATTTAGCCTGACTTTATTTGTACATGTTTTTGTACTACTACTACTTCTACTATTACTACTACTAGTAATAATAATAATAATAATAATAATAATAATAATAATAATAATAATAAATATGTGTTTTTAGAGAGTTCACCAAAGAGCGAGAAAAGGCTAAGTCTCGAGGAGAATTTCAGAAGTTACGAGAACGTCAGCAGCTGGATGAGGACCTTCACGGATACATGGAGTGGATCACTCACGCAGAGGTCCTGGATGCTGATCGAGAGGGCAAAGGTCTGAAAAGACAATTTTATTAATGGGTTTCGGACTTTATCAGCTTTCAAAAGATATAATTTTTGTTTTAAATTGTTAATTGTTTACATGCAATGTTTTATTTTTGTTAGGACTCCTGCCTTTGACCAATGGAGAGGATGACACAGACAGCTTGTATGGTTTGGAAGGAAAAAGTAAAGTAATCTACTACTAGTAAGTACCTTATAAGTGCCACACAGGTACCATAATATGTCTATGATGTCATGCATCTGATTTCAAATATGTATAACTATATACTTTGTTTGCTACAGTCGCTTGGCTCGCCGCTGGAACAGATTCTTCAGAATGAAATGTCTCATCTATGTGAAAACCAAGACTTTTTACTGGATTGTGATGATTCTGGTCTTCCTTAACACCTTGACTATTGCAACAGAGCATCACCACCAGTCTGAACGGCTCACTAACCTCCAAGGTTATAGAAAAACTTATTACAGAATATCAAATGTAGCATAATGTGTGCTCATAAGTTAAACTTTCTTTCCAGATGTAGCCAGTCGTGTGCTTCTGGTGCTCTTTGTTCTGGAGATGTTCATGAAGATGTACGCCTTGGGCCCGAGACAGTATTTCATGTCTCTTTTTAACCGTTTTGACTTTTTCGTGGTGATGTGTGGCATTCTGGAGATGATCATGCTCTCTGCTGGAGCTGTTACTCCTCTGGGCTTCTCTGTACTGAGGTGTATTCGTTTACTTAGGATTCTTAAAGTCACAAAGTATGACCTGTTACTTAAACATAACCCACATTTTAAATTGCATGGCCTTATAAAATCTCTCTCTTTCAGGTATTGGACCTCCCTGAGTAATCTTGTAGCCTCTCTCCTAAACTCAGTCCGCTCCATAGCCTCCCTGCTCCTCCTCCTTTTTCTCTTCATTGTTATTTTCTCACTCCTGGGCATGCAGGTGTTTGGTGGAAAGTTCAACTTTTCTGATAACAGACCGCGACGCAGTAACTTTGACAACTTCCCTCAGGCTCTCATTAGCGTGTTTCAGGTGAGCTGTCTTTCTGTCAGCTCTGTAACTTTAATCGTATGTTTTTCCAGCCTTCATTTTATGTTCTCTCAGATCTTAACAGGAGAGGACTGGACTACCATCATGAACAATGGCATTATGGCATATGGAGGGCCAGTCTTCCCTGGCATCCTGGTGGCCATCTATTTCATTGTGCTCTTCGTCTGTGGCAATTGTATCCTTTGCAAATTGTCACTTCCAGATAAGCTTATGTATTTTTGTTTGATGTTAATTTAGCATGATAAATCAAGACATTTTATTAATGTATTTCATTATTTCTACTTTTAAGACCAGTTTGCCAGTTTAATTTAATTTATGTATGTATTATTTTAATATAATTTATGTATGTGTATATTATTTTCATGCAAAAGGAGACTGAAAGTAGTGTTTATTTTCAATACTGTATTTCTTTTATGACTATTCCCCACTGGATTCATCAGATATGTTTCCCTTAGTAGCTGCAATCAGATATTCTTCTCAATGTCTTTTTGGCCATTGCTGTGGACAATTTGGCTGAAGCCGAGAGTCTAACTTCAGCCCAGAAGGAGAAGGCAGAGGAGAAAATGCGAAGGAAACTACTAAGGTATTTTACTCACAGATTAGATAAAACGCAATATACCATAATAAAATGAATCCTTTGCATCACTCTCTTCTTTGCCCTTCAGATCTAAAATGCCCGATAAAACTGATGAAGAGAGAGAGAGGTATGCGAAGAAACTGGCAGAGCAGAGAGCAAAGCTGGAGGGAATGCCCACTACAGCCAAGGTTTGTGGTTGTAGTATCATATGACTAAAATCTCTGAAACCACACACTACTACTGGATAGCCTAATACAAATTCCCATTATATTAATCCTTTTGATTTCTTTTCAGCTCAAAATTGATGAATTTGAGTCCAATGTAAATGAAGTAAAGGACCCATTCCCTCCAGCAGATTTCCCAGGTATACATTTATGTGATATTTGTTCCACATTTTTATAAGGTTTGAAATGTAAGCCTCAAAAGGATAGTGGGATCATACACTCCTGTTTACCAGGACTGCTTGCTGCATTACAGTGGTAAGTATAGTAAAGCCTACTTATTAATAGACTCAGCCAGTGTCTCTAAACTTAGGCAGACTACTGACACTACTAACTTCCATATAAAGAAAAAGAAGAACTTGTATTCATTTATGAACTTTTGTATTAAACTGCAATGTTAATGTACCATATTTGGCTTCCAAAGACAGCAATAATCAGATCTCACAAAACTTCTATAAAACCATATGAAACTAACCAAAAATGATAATCTGATGTTCACCCTGCAATATTTTACATTTATTTAAAATCTGTAGCTTTGAATGCAATTTTCAGTGTTTTCTTAGCTTTTTTATTCTGTAAATTATTTCTGCAACATTCATTTAACATTTTACATTTTAAAAACTATAATTAATGCTTTATATACAGTTTGTACTAAGCCTTGAATGCTCTGTTGTTCTATAGGTGACGATGAAGAGGAAGAGCCAGAGATCCCCAGCAGCCCACGGCCCAGACCCATGGCCGACCTGCAGCTAAAGGAGGAGGCAGTGCCCCTGCCCGAGGCCAGCTCCTTTTTCATCTTTGGCCCACAAAACAAGTACGAACATCTCACTACATTATTGACATTACATTAGGATAATCATTTTGAGTGTTTACATATCTTTGTTCATCACTGCGGTGATCTAGATTCCGTAAGCTGTGCTACAAGATCATCAATGCCTCCTCCTTCACCAACCTGATCCTGCTGTTCATCCTTCTGTCCTCCATCTCTCTGGCGGCTGAGGATCCTATTGACCCTAAGTCCTATAGAAATCAGGTAACATTGAAAAACTTGTTACTTGCTTAAAAATATGTGTAACTATTTAACTTTCTAACTCTTAACTCTTATTCATTTGGTTTTGTTAGATCTTGGCCTATGCTGACATTGTCTTCACAACTGTCTTCACTATTGAGATTGTGCTGAAGGTATATTTATTTGTACATAGGGTTGTGTCATTTCACAAGTTTTCAAAGTTTACAAATCTCTGCTATTACTGGACAGATGACAGTCTATGGAGCCTTTATGCATGAGGGCTCTTTCTGCCGTAACTCCTTCAACATCCTTGATCTGATTGTGGTCGGAGTATCCCTGCTTTCCATGGGAATGGAGTGAGTATAGTATTAATTCTCAGGATTCATCAGTTCCTGTTCTTTACTTTGTGTGTATTATGCTTTGTCTAGATCAAGTGCCATCTCTGTAGTGAAGATTCTCAGGGTGTTAAGGGTGCTCAGGCCTCTCAGAGCTATCAATAGAGCCAAAGGATTAAAGGTAAGATGCATACCTAAATAATAGCACCTCCAGGGAACTCAGACCACAAGTGACCAGTGTCTAACGCAGTACATTTTTTATTGACAGCACGTTGTCCAGTGTGTGTTTGTGGCTATTAAAACTATTGGAAACATCGTCTTGGTCACAATGCTGCTGAATTTTATGTTTGCCTGTATTGGAGTCCAACTCTTTAAGGTATATATTTTACTGAAATATTCCATTACTGCAATATATGTAGTTAAAATCCCTATACTGTATTTTGAGCTATCAGTGACACTCTCAGTAGTTTATTATAGTCAGAGGCAGTTCTTCCACATGAATCTCTTCTTATAGTGTGCTGTTTGTTGTTGTTACGTTATGGTTCTCATAAATTACAATAGGGATAACTTAGGCATTACAATATCCAATAAAATACCCATTGCAATGTACAGTTACTATGATTCAATAGAAAAAATAAAAGTCAGGTAGGGTGCCTAAACATTTAATGTTTTTCTTTTTTCATTAGGGCAAATTCTATAGCTGTACCGACCCGGTGAAAATGACAGAGGAGGAATGCCAGTAAGATATGCGTTTTTTATTTTAGTTATAACCGATTCTATTTTAACATTAATTAATTTGTTTGTTTGCAGAGGATTCTTCTATAAACACGTGGAAAACTCCCTGGAGGACACAGTTCTTGCCAAAAGAGAATGGATTAATAGCGACTTTAACTTTGATAATGTGCTTTTTGGCATGCTTGCTCTCTTCACTGTCTCCACATTTGAAGGCTGGCCAAAGTGAGTTGTGAATTTAATTTGACAGATTCGATTTCTCATTCATCTTAATTGAATTGGACAACAACAGTTAAGACCTTGACTTTAATGTATTGCTTTGTCATAGACAATTGCATTGCTAACAGCCATTTTTATTTCCCAACTATTTGACCACTTTTAATCCTTACTTTGAATATTGAACATTTACCGTATTCTAAAAGTGTATTATTTGTTTCCAGGCTTTTATATAGAGCAATTGACTCAGACCAGGAAGACATGGGCCCGGTTTTCAATAACAGAGTGGATGTGTCTATATTTTTTATCATCTACATCATCCTTATCGCCTTCTTCATGATGAATATCTTTGTGGGCTTTGTCATTGTCACCTTCCAAGAGCAGGGCGAGCAAGAGTACAAGAACTGTGAACTTGATAAGAACCAGGTACACTATCAGTGACTTATGGTAACTACACTTTAATAAACCTTAATAAAGCATTAACAAATACTTTATTAAGAATGATTCAGACTTAGTAACAAATTAATTAACACACCAACTATAACTCCTAACCAATTAATCAAGTAGTACTCAGCCTGAATCATTAAGTCTTTGTTTATACTTTATTAAGGCTTATTACGATGTAGTTGTATCGTTATCGATTATTCAAATGTATGTTTAAATTTTTTTATTCTTGTTTCCCCCAGCGTCAGTGTGTCCAGTACGCCCTGAAAGCTCGCCCTCTGAGGTGTTATATCCCCAAAAACCCGTACCAGTACAGGGTCTGGTACATAGTAACTTCTTGCTACTTTGAGTATCTCATGTTTTTCCTGATTATGCTCAACACACTGTGTCTTGGAATGCAGGTATTTATATAAAGAAAACTAATGTTCAACCAAAATGTATGTCTTAGTTTTAGACTAATGTTTGAATGTTCCACTTGTAGCACTGTAACCAGTCAGACCATGTGACCAAATTGTCCGACACTCTGAATTTGATCTTCACTGTGCTCTTCACGGTCGAGATGATCCTAAAACTCATGGCCTTCAAAGCGAGAGTAAGTACTGCTTCAACATTACAATCAGCAAGACAGCCCCCTCTTCTCTCACACCATTCATTATGTATGTTATTTGTACACAGGGCTACTTTGGAGATCCTTGGAATGTTTTTGACTTCATCATAGTCATTGGTAGCGTGGTTGATGTGATCTTAAGTGAAGTGGACGTGAGTAAAAAATACAATTAATCTAATATTGCAAATTACCTAGCTGCTTTTTCTACAGGTGCTGTTGTATAAGCACCAGATGTTATATAAATATATAAATATTTCTCAATTTAAACACTAAGGAACATACTTGACACTTGATACCGATTTTTGTACCACAGCGTACATAACGTTAAAAACTTTAATATTGTCATGTGGTCTTATAATACTAGACCATTCGAAAACTATTCAGCCACATTCATATGAAGAGAATTTCAACCCATGTGTCAAATGGACATCATTTGGTGATCCCATTAAGATCAAATACAAAGAAGGACTTTTATTTATGATAACAAATAATACTATACATAATATTTTCACTATGAGATGTGTCCCAGTGGTACTTTAATTTGAATTTAATATCACTTTTTTGCTTTTACACACTTATTTTGTCAAGCACGATGTTATTCTGTCTCTACATTTCAGCACTGCCATTGCACATAAACACCCACGCAGCTTTTCTCTCATTGAACACCTCTTCTGTATTGCTTTATCCTGGTCATTTCCTCATCTCCCCATCTCACTGTGTCCCCCACAGACTGCCCTGGCTGCCAGTGGAGGCCTGTACTGTCTCCATGGTTGTCCTGTAAATATCTGCACTGCTGCATGAGCCTTGTGAACAAAACTGTGCACTACTAAACCTAACTGAAGCATGTGTGGATCTAAGGGCTTTTCTACTGACCAAACAGGTGTTTAATCTAGTTGTAGTAGTCATAGTAGTTAATTTTCTTCAGTCATTAATCTTACAGTACAATGCAAGACTTGTATATGTCTTTAATTTGTATCAGTATTGCTTGTATAATTTTGAATGCTAGTTTGGGATTTAAAAAACAAATTATAAAGCATTTCTGACGCTTGTAATGAATGAAACTTTATTATTAGTTTTGTGCTAATCTCTGGCATGATGAGTTATAAATAGTTGCAGTAAATAGGGGAATCACAGAAATCTGAACTTGAAAATAGATGCTTTAATACTTACTTTTATTAAATAATGAATGGTGTTTAACTGTAGAGCGTAGTGGCTCCTATTTTTTTGCTGAACACTGTCATTCACATTGTCTTCTTTATACAGGAAACAAACCCAATGCAGGCAATTGCGGTAAGCCTGATTCTGTTAAGATGCAAAATAAATTACTGTTTCTAAATTTAGTAATTTAAATGTGCTCTCTCCAGGCATCTGAAAATGCTTCAGTTTCCATCACGTTCTTCAGACTTTTCCGTGTTATGCGTCTGGTCAAACTGTTGAACCGCTCAGAGGGCATCCGTAATCTGCTATGGACCTTTATCAAATCTTTCCAGGTTTCTAATAAAGTCCCTTATCGCACAGCACTACAGTTGCCATTGTCAGATAATTTACCATTTTGTTTATTGTCCATAGGCTCTGCCCCATGTGGCTCTGCTTATTGTCATGCTATTCTTTATCTATGCTGTCATCGGTATGCAGGTAAACTTTCTCACATACAGTTTTCATCTTTGTCTCAGTCGATCAACGTTGTTGACTCCACATTTGTCACAGATATTTGGTAAAATAGCCTTAGTTGATGGCACCGAAATCAACCGCAACAATAACTTCCAGACATTCCCACAAGCAGTGCTAATGTTGTTTCGGTGAGTCTTTAAAGTCCTGATTGTAGTTTGTAGGATCAGGTCTGCTATTGTGTGTTGGTTCAAGATCATGTCTGATGTTGTGTGTATAATTCAGATGTGCAACTGGAGAGCAGTGGCAGGAGGTCATGATGGCCTCTATGTATGGGAAAAAGTGTGATCCAAAATCAGACTACCTTCCTGGGGAGGAGTACACGTGCGGATCTGGTTTTGCAGTCATCTACTTTCTGAGCTTCTACTGTCTCTGTGCCTTCCTGGTGAGCAGCTGTAGCGCACTTTACACAGTCCATTTTATTTAGTATATGACTGGATTGTTTTTGTTAAATGTTTTTCTTTTTGTAGATTCTTAACCTCTTTGTGGCCGTTATCATGGACAACTTTGACTATCTGACCCGCGACTGGTCTCTCCTCGGTCCACACCATTTGGATGAATTCAAAAAGATCTGGGCTGAATATGACCCAGAGGCAACGTAAGATATATTTAAAATAAATATATGTTACAATATATGTCACAAAAACATATGAAACATAAAAAATAAAAATAACAAATAAAAATAACATAAAACAATTCTTAAAATTAACCAGGCGCATAACACAGGTTTGCTCCGTCTGAGTGTCTTGGGTAGGTCACATGATAACCAGCTCTGCATGAAGATCTACACTTTCTCCATATTATTAAAAACAAAGACCATGTTATAATATAGAGTGGCTATATTGTAAAATATGAACCATATTGTCTAAACAGAGGGAGAATTAAGCATCTAGACGTGGTCACTTTACTGCGTCGCATCCAGCCTCCTCTTGGATTTGGCAAGTTCTGTCCTCACCGAGCTGCCTGCAAGGTACCGTGTAGATATGTGTAGATAACATGTATTTGTGTTTTAGCTGTCATCAGTGACGTTAACCTCTATTTTCTTCTGCAGCGCTTGGTTGGAATGAACATGCCTCTGAACAGTGATGGTACAGTCACATTCAATGCAACACTGTTCGCACTGGTGAGGACTGCACTCAAAATCAAAACTGAAGGTAGGGCATGGTGTTTCTTGACCCTCTTGTTTCTTTAGCAGTGGTTCTAATGGCAGCCTTTTTTCTAAACAGGCAACTTTGAGCAGGCCAATGAGGAGCTCAGAGCCATTATTAAGAAAATCTGGAAGCGCACCAGTATGAAGCTATTGGATCAGGTCATCCCGCCTATTGGAGGTGGGTCATCAGCTGTGTCATATCAGTGTGACACAGATCTACGTAGCAGCAGTATGATATGGTCTTGTTTTGTGCTTGTAGATGATGAGGTGACTGTGGGCAAATTCTATGCCACGTTCCTGCTCCAAGACCATTTCCGCAAATTCATGAAGCGCCAAGAGGAATACTATGGCTACAGACCAACCAAGAAGAGCGCATCAGGCCCCGAGATTCAGGTGTGTGCAAACCCTTGGTCTTTATACAGTACAGTGTAACCTACAAATCAGTAAATATGACATAGACTAAATCTAAAAAGGTCTTGTATTGTTTGTGCTGGTGGGATTTCTCAGGCTGGTCTGAGGAGCATTGAGGAGGAGGCTGCTCCAGAGATGCATCGGGCGATTTCAGGAGACCTGCAGAACGAAGAGGAGATGGACCGAGCGATGGAGGAAGCAGGAGAGGAGGCCATTTTCCAGGTAATTCTCTGCATCTGTTGTGAAGTGTTGTGTGTTGTGTAACTTTTTCTGCTGAAGGGTTTGCCACCAGCTTGTCTCCATGGAAATAGATAAGCTAAATACGCATCATAGTAACATTCCCATAGAGACAAGCACGTGACACCAGAAAAGTTACATAGTGCACCTTTAACAGCATGTGACTATCTTAAAACCCCTGTATGTTTTGTTGGCAGCGTTCCCATGGCTTGTTTGGAAACCGTGTCACCTCTTTCTCTTCTGAACCGGCCAATGCTCAAACAAACCAACAAATGACCGCCCAGCGCCCTCTGCAGTTCTCCGAGAGTCAGTCTGACTCTCCTCCAAACTCCAACACAGAGTTTTTCCCCACAGCCCCCCCAAGGAGCAACACTAACAACAATGCATTTGAGTAAGATCCGAATATTTCAGTCACTTGTGCCCAGTTAAATATATCTGGGCATACTACTGTAACTGGTAATGTTCTTTGTTTTAGTTTTTCGTTTGAAAGAGAAGGAAGCCCTGCAGAGTTCTACAATACCCTGGAGGATTCAGAACTAGGTTTGTGAAAAAATGTTTTACAGTAATGTGGTGTTTGACAACTACTAATATTTTTCTCCTTTCTCTTTTCAACAGACAGTAGACACTCTTGGAACTTCTCAGTGAGAACAGACAAAACACAGGTACTAAAATAGCATTGTCTAAGTAGATTATTTCAGAAAGATAATTGAGTTATTTACATAGTGGTTTCTTCTATCTAGTTTCCGTATGACCCACACTACGGTGACAGTCAGAGTCAGCTCTCTCAGTCGGCAGCTGACCAGCTTGTCCAGGAGGTACACTGTTGTGACGTTAATTACGGCAGACTGTGTCACATGATTGTATTATCGGCTCTGTGATGTCTCCTGTGTACTGTTGTCTTTTCCATGGCTTAATCTGCTCATTAATCAGCTGCTGCCTGTGGCATTCAATATTGGGGGACAAAACAAGCCCATTTAGTTTTGTTTTTTATTTTATATAAAAGTTGTTAATTCCGAAGTTAGCAGTGTAAATATTCATATTAAGAATTTTTTTTAATGTCAGTGTTGTATTTATTTGATTTCAGGCCCTGTTCAAAGGTGGTGTGGGGTCTCTGGCGGAGGACCCTCGGTTTGTGTCTGTCGCTAAGAGGGAGTTGGCTGATGCGATGCACCTGCCTGTGTCTGAGATAGAGAGCACTGCTCAGAGCCTCCTCAAAGAGCGCTCCAGCTCTCAGGCCTCTAACAGAAAGAGGCGTCCCATCCCTGTACCCCCTTCAGCCCCCTCTGCTGCAACACAGACCAGCCGCCCTGAACCATCCGTGCGGAGGAAAAGACGTCCTGTGCCCATGATCCCTTCACTATCCCGGGAGGAGCAGGATGAAGTAGACTCTCATGTTTAGACTTTGTCTTGAAAAATACTTCTTGTACACACACAGTTGGCTCAGCCTCACCACACTTCACTCAGTATGGCTGGTTGGTTTCAATTATCCATTGTGGTTAGCAGATCCATCAACAAAATGAATGATGATTTTACAAAAATAACTTCTTATACTGGACTGTATGATTATAGTTTAAAAGCAACTAAATTAACTTCTTTACTGACCATTCTCTGAAGTGTGTGAGGTAAACCGTTCCTTTGACTAATGGACGATCCTCATGAGCCACATGTCCTGAGACATCAGAGTTCAGACAGGACTCACTGTGACTAAAGTGAAAACCTGCAGCTTAAGACTGCACTGTAGTTCACTGTCATCACACATCCAGGCCAAGCATACATCGGTCTTTAGACTGGCTATTTGGTTCTGGTGCTGTTTAATCAGTAAGCGACTAACAGGTATTCAAGTCACCTGGTAGGTTTTGTTTTTACAGTTTCTTTCAGCTCACCACTATTTGTGATTTGAACTGTCAGAAGAAGACACTCTTTTTAACAGGGACACATTTTATTTTAAAAGTAGTTTTGTGATTTAATTGTTACACCACTTTGTGGTCTATACTGTTGTGTAAATACAGGAAATAGTCTTTGTAAAATGTCCTTGTACCTGGAGTAGAGTGGACTGAAGCATTATCTATATTCAATATTGTGTGCACACACAACACTGCACTTTTCTGCCCTGGTGCCTTGATCCAAACATTGTAAATGTTTAACATACTATTAGTTTGGCTGTGCTTTTTAGACTTATTCTGGACGAGGTTTGGTGAATAAATCTCCTAATTATGGTATTTACCATTTTCAATACTTGAGTTAGAAATGGTAGGTGAAAAGATACTGTTATTCGTGGATGTATGGACTTAAGAGTAGGAAAATGTCAAAGCGTGAATGACATACTGTTGAAGTTATGGTGTGAAAACTGAAACCAGCTAAAAATAGTGTTGAAGAGCACAGACTTGTCTTTTAGAGACACTTATACAGTAACATACAGCAGTGTAAACTCTACAAATAAAGGCAATTAAATTATTAACCTTTTCATTTATTGAAGTAATCAACAAAACAGGTCACAGACAGTGTCAGAATTTTCAGATAAACCAAATTGTTCACATAAAAGAATATTTCAAGTGAGACCAATAAAAAACATAAAACAGTTTTTGGCTTCATGATCCTTACTGTTTTTGTAGCCATTTCTCACGGTAATGTTGATACTGTAACTGTATTAGTAGTTTCCTAATTACTCTTAAAAAGATAGCACATAAACACAAATACATTTCAGCAACTTAATAAGCGAGGGCTTAAATCACATTACTGACAACGGATCATAAACAGTATAAAAAGATTAGCTTAGCCGTACATTTTGACTCTAAATGATAGGGACAGTTAAAATCTTGGTTTAATGTTTCACATAATTAAAATAATTTTGCCAATCAATAAGGAACAGACTGGGATGTTATACATTATTCTGGTTGTTTATCCCTCTTGCTATGAGAAATCCCCCCTTTAACTAAAACCTCACTATTTGAGTATATCCAAAAACATTAAAACAAAGTAACATTCATCTAAGGCTACATGATGTGTATAAGTGGGGAAATACAAAAGATATAACAAAAACTGCAGAGATGCTGTGTTGGGAGTGCTTGTCCTATTCATTTGGATTTGGGTTGGCATCTGGATACTGGGAGAGGTCAAATGTCAGCACTTTGCTGATAACACAATCTCCTTGCTGCAGATATAAGAAAATGCACAGAATTTGTCAGGCTGTGTTATTGTTTACATAAACTGAATTGACCATTGAAATGATTAGAACACAAACCTCTGGGTAAACTCCAATCAGTGAATCAGCCTTTGTGTAAAATTCTTCCTTCAAAGAAATTACAATAGCTTGGAAGTTTTGTACCGACTGATCTTTGATGTAATTAGCCACCTAGACACGAGTAAATCATTTTAGAACTATTTATCACAACATTTATGACAAAGAAATTGCAAAAGCCATCTTACCTTTCCAATATTTGTGTTGTCCAAAGCTGCATCAATCTCATCCAGAACAAAGAATGGTGCAGGTTTATAGCTGTAGACATTAAGGAAAATGTATAGCCAATACAGCAATAATAATGCTATCTTTTATTGGGTATTCTATGTCTTATGTAATTTACCTATGAATGGCAAACAGCAGGGCCAGAGCGGCAACAGTCTTCTCTCCTCCAGACAGATTATCCATAGGTCTGAATCGCTTTCCTGGAGCTACACAATTGTAATTGATGCCATCTAAATAGGGTTCCTCAGGGTTCTCTGGGCCAAGAAAAGCCTATGAAAAATAAGGATAAAAGATTAAAAGTTGAGGTCTTTAAATATTTAGCATGCATTTCAATTACCTAGTTATAAAGGCATACCTGGGCACTGCTGTTACGTGAGAGGGACTTGTAGATCTCATCGATGTTAGTGGCCACAGATTCAAAACAAGTATTAAAACGATCAAACCGCTCCTTCTTGATCTGCTCAAAAGCTTGTTTGGCTTTCTTGGCCCTTTTGCGAGCTGCCTCAAATTCTAAAGACAAAAACACAAATTATTAATACTTTACACTAAACTTAAATGTATGCATTCCATATTCATAATATTTACAGTTCTCACCATCACTGGTTTCTTGAAACTTGTCTCTGACACTCTCCAGTTTCTCCATGGCTTTCATGTTGGGAGCACTAATCCTCTGTAGGATGCTCTGCTGCTCATTCAAACGCTGCTGAAGTGTGTTTGTCTCTGCTTTGATTTCTTCCTCGGAAAGAGCATCCTATGACAAAAGAATGAAAAGATGAGACTAATAAGAACATTTCATTTGGGATGAGGAGGTCCGGGCCAATCTTGAGTAACAGAAGTCTACCTTGAGGTCTTCAGACAGGTGGCTGTAATCTATTTCAATTAAAGCCTCTTTAGCTGAAACACTGCTTGACGTCCTCTGACTGCTGGACTCCTCATTCTGAGAACTGCCCTATAAGAGGACAAAGAAAGGCACCGTCTTTTATACAGTTTCAACCTTGGACTGGAATCATTTTATGAACAGGTTTCTATAGTCTCTGTACCTCTCCCTGACTGATATCATCCATTGTTCCCGATCGAAGTGGCAGCCTGATGTCCTGCATTTTACAGGCTTGTAACAAGTTGTGGCGGTCACTGCGCTTCTGCTCCAGTTTGGTCTCAATGGCAGTAACCTCTTTTTGAAGCTGAGTCAACTCTCTGGAATAAACACATGGACAATGACCAACATGAGAATAAGAGACTTTGAGTCATCTTTATTTGAAAGCACTCACTTGTTGGCACCACCCAGTTTTTTGCGTATCTCCTCCATTTCATGGTTTTTATCGTTCACTTCAGATTTCTTAGTGAGATGCTGGTTTTTTAAGTCCTGCAGCTGGGCCATGGTTTCATCGATGATTTTCATGTGTCTGTGCTCCTCCTACAAAAAAATGAACTCAAATGTTAGTCAAAATATAAATACTGTTGACAAGATGTGTTAATAATTGTCCCATTGTTACCTTTTTCAGTCGTTCAATTTCATTCTCATCCTTTTTGACAGTTTGCTCCCACATCATGACTTTCTCCTGGTCCTCCTTCAGCTGGTTTTTCTCGTAGTCCAACTGGATCCCCAAACGAGTTTTCTGAGTCTCAAACTCAAGGCTGAAGAAGATAAATTCAATCCATCAAACCATGGACAGTATAATGTAATGTTCATAGAACTGACACTCACCGCTTCTTTGCAATTTCATTTTGTCTCTTGACCTTCTCCTCTTCAAACTCTCTTATGTTTCTCACTCCAATCTCCTTACAGAACTCCACAAACACCTCATCCTCTACCTACAGCACAAAATGTTGGTAATAATATGAATGGATTTTTATAAAATGAGAGATTACAATTTTGGTATTCTCACCAGATTCATCCGATCCCTCAGATCAGTGATCTCTCTTTCACGTGATTGGATGATCCTCTTAATGTCATTAATTCGAGGACCAAAATTTGCCAGCTCACTCTCAAGCTTAGATTTTTCCTGCAAAACAACACAAGTTCTTTCAGTTCTGCAAGCATTCACATAGAAGACCATAATAGTCTAAAAATACTATTGAATTTTAGCAGGCAGTGCTAATTGGATGAATGTACTGGTATACATGTCCTTTTGGAGCTCCTGTGCATGGATCATTCTCAAATAAAAAAAAAACAAAAAACTGAGCATCTCTTAAGGTCCTATTATTCCAGAAACCAAATGCCAATGCAGTGATGAGGCAGACATCTCAAGCTTGCCCTTTTTGACTTGAATACTGTTGTTTATGTTTATCATTTACCTGCATGTTGAGTGACAGATGGCGGGTTTTGGTCTGCTCCAAGTCGCTCTGGGAGTATTTGAGTCTCATTTGTAAACCATGGGCCTGAGACTGAACCTGACGCAGCTCGGCCTCTTTCCTCTTAGCTTTCATTTGTTCCTATAAAAAGAACATGGTGATTATTAAAAAAAAACTGTTGAGGTAAAGGTTATCAAAGAGGGACTGCTAATATCACTTTCACATGTACCTTGAGCTCGTCAGTCAGTTTTTCTTTCTTCTCTTTCAGCTTATCCACTGCCTTCTCATCCCAACGGCGAGCCTTTGCCTTCAGGTCGCTGGCTCCTCCAGAGATGACACCCGACTTTTGGAAAAGAGTACCATCCAGGGCTACAGTCTAAAGAAAAAGATTAAGACCAATAAACATTAACCCAATAAGCGTCAACCAATTTAAAACCATTCTTAGATGCACACCTTGTGTCTGTAGGGCCCTCCGAAAGCAATTCTTCTTGCATCTTCTACATTCTCACAGACCAGAGCGTTACCACAGGCATACTGCAAGGCCTTCTTAATGTGAGGCGGCTCATAGCGAATTACATCAATCACCAGCTTGGCTCCACGAAGTTCTCGGAGTTTCTCGTCAGTTGGCTTAACCTTTTTACAAATACAACTTTATTTAGCCTTGTTTGTGTCTGTGTACATCAAAGGGAGCTGCTGATTGTAATTTAAATATTTGTTTTCTCATTCATTGACAATAAAGGAATCAATCAAACAAACGTAGAATTATGTAGTAGTATTACCTCAAGATAATCAAGTGGGAGGAAGGTCTCAGGCTCTCCTCTCTGTTCCTTGATGTACTGAATACAGTCTCTGCCAGTTTTTTCAGAATCAACAATGATGGCATCCATGTTCTTTCCCAACACTTTGGTCACAGCAATCTGATACTTCTTCTGAGTTGGTTGACACAAGTCGATCAGACGACCGTACTAGTAAGGAAAGAACAATTCAATTCTCTAGTCAACACACTATAATAACAAAGTTGGAAAAGCAACTATAACATGAGTTAATAATTACCACAGAGCCAGGGTAGAGTCTTTTAATACTCTCCATGATCTCAGCCTTACGTTGCTGTCTGCTGTTCTCTTGCCTGTCAATCCTGGCATCTCCCAGCTGCTCCATTACCTACAGCAAAATGTGTTGATTCAAACCTGTCATATACTGATATGGTGCGTCTGACAAATGGATTATGATGGTATCACTAGACGCTTTCAAATGCAGATTATTATGTTGCTCATGCTTGAAATTCCCTACTACGAGTTCAGCAATCAAATGTAAAAGGGTCTAATGATCACACAGGAAGATTGCAGCTTCAAACTACTTGTGTCAGTCAATTTATACTGAGTACCTGGTTAAGCTCCATGTTGATTTCATCAATCCTCCTCTTGGCCATCTCCACTTCTTCAGTCAGCTCCTCCTCCATACGTTTCTGCTCATCAAGAGACTGTCTAAAAAGCAGTGACACAGGTGGATGAATGTAAAACTGAAGATTATGAATAAAAGCAACAACAAAGTTCTCGGCTCAGAGCTAGAATTTAATACCTGCTAGTAGTAATGTAGTCTTCCAGTTTTTCAATACGCTTTTGGTTTTCCTCAATTTCACGGATTTTCTGTTTAATTTTGGCCTTAATTAGAAAGAAAAAAGTAAATTAGTGTAAATTACCAAATACCATACTTACAATTACAACTCTGTCTCTCATTTTTTTACCTCAGTCTCCACTTTCTTTCTCTCTTCTAGATCGAGGCGGTCCTGGTCCGCCTTTTGGTCACGATTAAACTTTTCCAATTCCTGAGCCAAAGTAGCTGCACGTTTACTGGCCTCCTCTTTCAGACGATGATATTGTTTAACCTACAATGTCAAAAATGTTAACAAAAATGTAAAATAATAAAAGGTACATTAATATGTTTTGATCTTAATAAATAAAAATCAAACCTGGTTTTCCTCTAGTGTCAAATCTTGACCCTGGCTCTGAGCCTCCTCCTCCATCCGCTCCTCAAAATCTTGCTTTGCCAATTCGACTGCCCTCATTTCTTTGTCCAGCTCGTCCATATCTCCTTTCCGCTTTTTGTACATCTTCTGGGCATTTTGTAGTGATTTCCGGGCTGCTTCAAGCTTCTTGATTTTGTGTGATGTGTTTTCTTTAGCCTTAATGTACTGTGGCCTCTTTTGGTTCAACTCAGAGTCTTTCTCCCTGAGAGCAAAATTTCAAATATAAAAATTGGAAAATATCAACTCAACATTAGTGAAACAAAACTTACTTGATTTCTTTCTCAATAGTCTGCTGCTCTCTCATCAGCCTGCCTAGTTCTTTTTTCTTTTCCTTCAGTTCCTCCTCAACATGGTCCATTCGTTTGCGGTCCTTGTCTATCTCCTTATTACGCTGACCAAGTTCTTTGTTGAGTTTCTCAATCTCTGTCTCATTGTGATACAATTTAAAAAGTTGCAGCTGAACACTGGCCCTGGCTACTTCATCTTTTAGACGTTGATAACGTTCAGCCTGATGAAACACATTGAGATATGAGATTTTAAATTAGGTTAAACAAAATTAGACAAGAAAAGCATTAAATAATTAATTATAGAAGGTACAAACATACTTCTTCCTTTTCTTGTTTGGCCTCTTTGCGCTCAGCAGCAATGTTTTTCTTTCGATGGTAATTAAATTGGGTGTCCTCCTCTGCTTTCACCATTTCCTTCTTCCTCCGATCATATTCCTGTGCCAGTTCTCCAGAGCGAGAGATCTCCTCGAACAAAGCTGTTCGCTCTTTAGGGTTTTTCATTGCAATGGATTCAACAGCTCCCTAACAGAGTAGAAACAAATAACATTGGTGAATGTGAAAGAGCTGTCATTTTTAAAAGGTGAATTTGTTTCTACAAAACCTTTCATTAGAATATGTGCAAAGCTATCATATGAATAGATGAACAACACATGAGTTACATGAAAGTTATGACTGTTTGTCTTGCACTAGATGGCAACAAAAACAACAAGTATAGAGTTATAGTTTTAAGAAAAACTTACCTGAAAAACAAGAAAATTTCTAGCTTTGATCAAGATGCCAAGTTTTTCCAGCTCTTCACTGTATTCAGGCAGACCAACTACTTTGTTGTTGATGCGGTATTCAGAAGAAGCTCCTGCAAACATCAGAGAACACAATGTGATAATGTGATAGGGATGGTGTCCGTTATAAAAAAATAAATAAAATAAAAATACTGAAAAGACAGACATGAGGACAAAACATTATTTATAATAGAAATCATACCAATGATGACTCGTGTAAAAGAGCGCTCTTCTCCATTATCCTCCTGATACACCATACTGACAAAAGCTCTGTTAGCAGCTGGTTTTCCAACAGGTGCTCCATGGATAAGATCTTTAAGGGTTTTAACACGTAAATTACTGGTTTTCTCTGCCAAAACAAAGCTGATGGCATCCATAAGATTGGACTTTCCTAAAAAATAAAAAAAAAAATAAAAATCTATTATGCTTGCTCCATTCATAAAAATGTGAAGAAAACATTCATTTGGGATCAAATTACCACATAAAAATATATATAGTATCAAGAACAGAAATATATAGCGACTATCAAAAAAGTGTATGAGACAACATAATAATATAAAACACAGGCAGAAATTAAAGTCAAGGCAACATGCTCTACTGTTTATAGTCAGCGGTAGCTTTTAGCAATAGCCACTGCTAACAGTGAAACATAAATTTTGACAACATACCAGATCCATTGGGTCCGATGATCGCTGTGAACTTGTGGAATGGCCCGATAATCTGCCTACCCTTGTATGATTTGAAATTCTCTATTTCTATCAGCTTTAAGTACCCCATACTGAATATTTATTGGTCCCTAGAATGTGTGTAACAGTTTTGATCTTTTTGCTAGCTAATGCTAACTACCGATGCCTTCCAAACGCCGATTCTCCTCAAAGATGCATGCACTTTTGTATCTATCTGTCTATCTATACAATATTTCAAAGTGTAATTCCAAAATCATCATGCAAACCGCATCTCGCCTTGGGTGGTTTGGATTTTTTTTTAGAAGCGATAAAATAGCGGCAGTTCATTGCAAAAACAATGCGCCATTTTACAGAGCTTCCGGAAGTGAGTAGTGCGCGCGAGCATCGTAATCTCGTAGTCTATCGCGAGATAATCCTTTTTTTGGGGGGGTACCTTTTGGATCTTTTTGACTCTTTTGTTATTTGCTTGTTTTATCTTAGTTGTTTTGTCAGTATCGTGTGTCTTGACGTCCTAGCATGTGTCACAATTTAGACCACATCTGGCCCTGACTTTTTACATTCTAAACAAAAGTTGAATATCTGTTTCCATAGTAACTAATAATGTACACAAAGTAGATGGACTGCCTTGGTGTTTTATCCGAAGGTAACGCTAAATCGTTTAATGTTTATTGTTTATGATACTTGATTGATGATATGCATAGCTTCCTAAACTGGCATAGATGTAGTCATACTTTCTGCAGAGTCCAAAAAGCTGAGAAAGAGCTAGTTATAACGTATCACCTTATTTTTATTTAGGTGGATAAAAGCTGTAGCGTTAATCATGTACAAAGTGGATTTGGCTGTGGACCAGTCCGAACAAAATGCTGTGGAGAGGCGCAGAGCGGCAGAATCTGCACGAAAGGAGCGCATCTTCAACACCCGGCTCCGAGTGATGGGCCTGGACCTTCAGGCTCTGGAACAACAAGTGCAGGATAGAAAACACCAGCAACACTTGGAGAAACAACGGGACAAGGCTTATGGTAAACACAAATGCACTTTTGAAGCCCATGTGTTACCTCTATCATTTCAGCAGACCCTTGAAATAGGGGAAAGTAAGTCATGACCATTTTACACATTTTATGTGTATGTCAGATTTTCTTAGAATGAGCCATGATGAAGCCCTTGTACAGCAGGACAACACTGAAAAACAGCGGCGCGCAGATCTGCATTCAGATTTGACCAAGTTCTGGTCCACTTACCAGCGAGCGGAGGACTCCCGTGATGCAGATGTTAACAGTGACCGGATGGGGGCGTTGACGCTCTCGGTTCCAGAGAGTGAGCTGGGGCCTGCCAGTATGCAAATCTTTGAGGTATGCTTTATGACCCAGACAGATGCTTGGCAACCATCAAAGGACCAGTAAAATTTCGAATAGTGGAATAAATTACATTTCACCTAGCTTGCTTTAGTCCCAAAGCCATTTTCTGATAAACAGAAAACAAAAAGCAGATGATCTTAAATACATAATGATGCTGTCTAAGGAGAATGTTCATATTTAGTCATTTTTGCCTGTACAGGGAGAGGACCAAGCAGCAAAAAACAGACAGAAAGAACAAATGAAAATTACAAAAAGAAATCTGAGTGTACAAAAGGAAGACAATGAGCGGAGACGAATGGCAGAGAAGCACAGAGGTGAGGA
Source organism: Boleophthalmus pectinirostris (assembly GCF_026225935.1). NCBI lineage: Eukaryota > Metazoa > Chordata > Actinopteri > Gobiiformes > Gobiidae > Boleophthalmus > Boleophthalmus pectinirostris. The sequence goes on from NW_026571515.1 coordinate 26,097,455, forward strand.
GACAAACACATTGTGACTATGAGCTAACATATTGTACAGTGCAGTGACTCTAAATCACACACATGCTTCAGGCTTTGGTGCACAAACAATTGCACACTCCTACGCACAGCTCTTAATGCCAGGTGGCATTGATGAATGCTCATCCCTAAGTGCAGCTATGTGTGAGCGAGTCACCTCGAGCTTGTGCAGTAGTAGAGTAGGTCTGAACAGTGTCTGAACAGAGTCTGAACTCTCACTTTATGTGTGTTACAGACATGCTCTCTGGTCGGGGGTTGATGTATGAGGACTACAGACGAGAAGAGATGCAGACATTAGAGGAGGAGTGCAGAAGAGCATCCCGCATGGCCCTGGATAACTACAACCATGCTCTGGTACGCACTTGGACACACACTTAACACACTAAGTCCAGGGGGAGTGCCAGCTGCTATAGCAGGGATTTCTAAATTAAAATTATTAATTGAAAATGTTAAGTGATGCAGACCCACACATCTGGGACAGAGTGGTTTGTTCAAAACCACACTATAATAGATGGTTTAACTGCTTTGATGTATGCATGACCAAGTGTGACTCTAAAAGCCCCAATTTACCTCTCTTCTCGCCAGAATGCTCTTTAGTAAAGCCTCCATAGAGATGTATCATTGTAAATCCTCCAGGCAATGTTGTTTTATGACAATGGTTGTTTTCTAATAACGTATGCCTGTTGCAAAGACAAATAGGAGTAACTGAGTGGATCCCTCCAGAGGACAGTCAACATATGCTGACTTGATACAAGCACATACTGTATTTAGTAGTAATGTGATATTATGGTTCATGCTCCTCACAGGCCACAGAGCAGGCTGAAAGAAAGAGAGAAGAACGCAGACGTGAGGAAACCGAGAATCTAGCAGAGATGTGGCACACAGTGACATCTGACATGATGATGGAGCGCTCAGAGGCAGCAGAGAGGCCAGGAGGAGGCAGACCGCCCGGGGTCCTGGCTGACAGGTGGAAAGGGATGAGCCCCGCACAGCTCAGTGCCATCCACAGGGAGAGAGAGGCGCAGTGTGAGGAGAAACAGGTGAGGTCCTGGGAAGAATTCAAGTCACATTCTGCAGCAATGGGAAAAAGCACTATCAATCAGAGCTCCTTCAAAGGTGTGCTAGACCTGGGCTCGAGGCAAACATGATAAAAGAAAAGCACCTTTTTAGGCATTTTAGTCATTTTCCAACCTCTTTTCACTATTTCACAAAATATTTACTGAATTAATCAAAATATCTGTATGAGTTATGAGATCACACACACTTTTTGCTTCTTGCTATTTTTAGAAAAAACAAGACAAAGAGAAGAGTTTGCGTCTATCGTTTGGCCTGCATCTGTTGAAGTCTTCTCAGGCTGAAGAGGAAGAGGAGCAGAGGGTGGCAGAGCAAAGGAGACAAAAGAGGGCAGAGATGGACCTGTACAACAGGCAGCTGGCTAAAGAGCAGCAGATACAGTAAGCACACATTAATGAGGCTCTTATTTTACCAACAATGCTATAATATTTACTTTAAACTGATTGATACTTTTATTATTCTGTTCCTAGACAGGAGTATTTGGACAAAATCGTATACACCAACAAACCAACAAAGGACTACTTTCTTCAGTTCAATACAAGCTCTCGCTGATCTCATCTCACATAATGGACATACTGTACTTGCTTGGTCTTGTGAACAAGCCACTATGTTCAAATGCAAATGAAAAATGACTTTTCATGTGTCACATTTTCCTACTCCTACTCCACAACTAAGATAATTATGAACAACACTATGACAGAAAAAATACTCTTTTCTTGAGATTGTTCCATCTTCTTTATTTTCAGCCATATATCCAGATACAGTGGTTGAATCATAATGCAGTTACAGTCACATAACCCCCAGTGTCCACCCAGTCTGTCACCATAAGATACCATCAGTGTGCTGGAAGTGCATTCCACACATTACAAACAAGCACGTGTCAACGCTGCAGTGACATTTATGCAGCTCTTGAACCCTCACCAACTAACAATTTCCCTTCCCACTCAGACATCATTGTTTAAAACGGTCTGCAGCTTTTGAGTTGTGAATAAGCGCTCCAACAAAACCCGCTCACATTTTAAGTTTTCACTATAAAAAGGGAAAAAACACAAGTTTAAAAGCAAAGCCCCCGCATTTCTCCTAAAAACATGAAAGCAAAAGGATGAGTGGCAGGCGAGTGAGTATCTGTGTGTTAACTGCTCCCTCATTCAAAGCTAACATTTGCCTTAACACTGACAAACACAGATGTTTAGCAGCAGATAGTCAATAGTATTGGCGTATTTTGCATTCATTGCTCCTGTATGAAAATAGACTTTAAAAAGCTTAAATGTCCTGAGTGTGTTTGTGCAACCTCACCAGGGAGCATATATGGTATATTCAAGCAACCCTTGGACATCACAAATATTTCAGCTGATGACAGGTCTTTCTGCATCAGGAGATATTAAGGTTGAATGTGATATACTCCCTGTGGTCTGCACAAACTGCTAGCTGCATCCCCTTACCTCACAACTGCATCAGACAAAATCTCCACAGATATTCACTGCACCGCAATGCACTGCTAAGTGGCTGTTATGGGCAGGTAGAAATCTTTGTAATGTAACTACGACTATCACTAAATGACATTAATGATGACTTTTTTTCAGAATTTCAAATTTGCAAACATTTACATAGTAACTCGTGTCTTTTAAACTTTTTTCTTGTTTTTAACTATGAACTATTTTTGCTAAAAAGAGCCAAATGATTTGTCAAAAGGAAATGTTCATTGCATCAGTACAAATAAGCAACATCAGAACTTGCAACATTTTAAATAAAGTAGCTTTTTTCTTATCAAATTCATCAAAACAATTTTTAAGGGTGTATTTACATTCAGTGGCAAACCAAACTGGACTTCCTGGACTTTTGTGTATGTGTAAATACAGTGTCTCTAACAAGAATACATTCAAACTTCAGCTCACATAAAGCCTGTCTGCAGCGTGCATCAATGGAGGATTCAAAGTATGACCTGAGAGCAGACGCCACTCTCATCGGTATCCAGAATACACAAGTACTGCCCCAACTAAAGCTTTGAGATGGACAGGTATGGAAAGGTTGTGTGTTAAAGATGATAGTGATTTAATACAATGTAGACAGAGACATACAGAAAGTTACACACAAGTCTCCACACAAGTAACACATTATCATTGTTTCCAACAGAGCCATTACACTTCTGGTGGGAAGGCAAGAGAGTATAATGGCATCAATCTGGTGCTCTATGCAAACCCAGCAGGCACAGGAACATATGGGGAGCATGTTTACATATATGTAATACTGTCATATGGCTAAATAGATACATGTCATTGCAGTATGTATGTACACCAGGTGCTACTAAGTGTTTTCACAGCAAGTTCGCCGTATGCATCCAGTATAGTAAGAAACTTGGCTTAATATGTATGTTCCAATTATTAGATTTGATCAAGATTCAAATGTATAGAAACAATAATACAATACAAAAATAAAAAAATAAAAACATGGCATTTTACACAATTAGTCCATACATGATATAAAGAAATAAAAAAAACATAAAATTACAGCTATGTCTGCTGTTTGTTTCCCCACATTCATCTTACTGCATTATTGTAAGACCACACATTGGAGCCATCTGTTCAAATTCTACCTCAAATTAACCTCCTTTTTACCCGCTGAACTGTTTGAGACAAAGACAGATGACAATGAAAAGACATGATAGGATAAGGAGGGCCAAACGGCATCCTCAAGTGGCTTTAGGTCAAGCTTGTAAATCATATTGTCCGCTACTTTGGACACTCCTTTGGTCAAAATAGTCCAGTCCCTCAGAGTACAGCCATCTGAGTATTTGTTTAAATTGATTGTGTGTTAATCGCCAATGCAGGGAAACGTATGGGCACATATGTGTTGACATGTTTTGGTCTGATGGTTCATTGTGTTTAGGTGTGGGGAGGGGCCTAATCCAGAAAGGTGACTGCGTTGTTGAGGCCGTTGTTGGTAGTCTGGAGATTGGTGCCTGGTACATCGCTGGGCCGGCTAAACTGGCTCACCAAAGATTCATCCAGGTTCATCTCTGTGGTGATGGCACTGCTGCCATTGAAGTCCAAGTTGTCCTGACTGCACAGTTTGCTCTCCTCGCATAAGGAGGGCTGGCTGGCTGTACATTTCTCCTCCAGATCACTACATAGGATATTATTGTATTAGTATATTATTGTTGTAAGTATTAGGCAGTTCCTTAACATCAAACCATATTAGCTTCCATGGAAAATCCAACAATGGTAAGTGAGATGCAGTACAAGAGATATTAAACCAGCAATGTAGGAAAAGGACGCACTGAAGAAAAGCAGAGCTGAAAATGGTGAAGAGGATGGATTAGAAATGAGCATATCAGAGGGACAGCTCATGTTGGATGTTTAGACAGTCACAGAGAGTCACAGAGGCCAGACGCAGATGGTTTGAATGTGTACAAGGGAGGACCAAAGACGGTGATGAAAGAAGACATGATGTTATTTAGGGGATGAAGAAAAAATGTTGAAGAAGGCTTAGAAGGAGGCAGATGATTCACTGAAACAAACACATAGACACACAAGACAATATTTGAAAAATGAATATTTCCAAGTCTGAATTTGAGAAACACATTGTTAGCTAAATGGTGAGAAGGCATTTGCAGGGCTATTAAATAAATAGGTTTGGAATGAATTGCAAGTCACATCACAGCATACCTTTCTAGAGATCTGCATAGCAGGAGCAGGTAGAGGAAGAGGAACAACAAAAGCAACACAAAAGATTAAACCAAACTGTGCTATGGGACTATGGGAAGTGTTAGGATTTGCATAATGACTGTTAATAACTTGTGTGTGAGGGGATGACAAACCTGTACTCTCCAAATGTCTCGTCTTTCATGGGTCTTGCCTCAGAGTCCAGCGGTCCCTCCTCTTTATCTTTGACTGTGAAGTAGAGGGATTATTGGAATTCATTATCAGTGAGATCGCAGCTATGTAACTCTCTGAACCACTGTTTGAGACATTGATAATGACAGCCTGCCACGTTGCCAGATAATGCTAAGTGATAATGTTATCCTATCTAGAAAGATCACTGCTTCCCTCCACATTTCTCTACTACTGTCACAATGAAATGCACGATACCTAATTATCTTGATACAGGGTAATTCTTACTTGTTCAGAATGTTGTCAAACATTGGTCAAAAGTTTCTTGTCGAGGTCTGATTGTGTCTGCATAGTTTTTATCATAGTAGAGTGAGATCTCACTTTAAAGTGAGATCTCACTCTACAAAATGTAAATGGATGCGTGACTAAATATATGGATCGTGAATATTTTAAACTGTGGGTGGATATTTGAGGCAGTCTTATTTTACTGTCTGCTTGAAGAATAATGGTGTTTACTGCAGCACTTTCTTGTAACAGCTTGGCTCCTGAGCCTGTACTGCAGTATCAAGGCCAGACAACAGAGTTCTGAATGCATCAACAAAACTGTGCGTTATAAGTTAAGATTCTTATACAATCACTCATACTAAAGGAATGATTGAAGGATATTATTATTTGCAGAACATCTCGTAACAAAATACAATGTATGAAGTCTTATTATTATTATTATTCTTATTTAATCTTATATTAACAAGGGTAGTATTAGGAGTGATAGCATTGGAAGTATTATTTGTTCAAGTAGTACAGCTGTATAAATGATACTAGTGGAATGGGAACTAGGAAAATAGTAGTTATAGTAGTAATTGGATTATAACCATGTCACAGTCAAAAAAGAAAAACTACCAGAAAATCTACTTAATTACTGTAACACAAGTATTTGCAATGAGTTACTTTACTCAGCTTCGCTTACCTGAGTACTTCCCTCCTTTGCTTCTCTTGATAAAGCACAGTATCAGCAGTATCAGCAGCAGCAGGGCAATGGCGCTTACAAGGCCAATAAACCAGCCCTCGGTCGGAAAATGTGGCTGCCTCTCCATCATGGCTGTAGACAACAAAAATACGACATTTTGAGAAGAAAATAGAAATTATGCACATACAAGGAAAGAGTGCTAGCTGATCAAAACCATCTCACAGAACTGGCTCTGCACTAGTCAAACATCAGAAACAACAAGACTAGAAACTACAAACAGAGTAATGGAGCCTTTTCATGCAGCTATCCCAGCTCTCTTTTTACATAAGTCTTTGAAAGCACTTCACAGCTGACGTGGGGAATTGTAAGACACTCTCTGCTGCTGCAGGCGAGCTTTGTATTTAGTGGTGGGGAGCTCAGAGGAGAGCAGAGAGGATGAAAGTAAAAGGGATAAACGAAGTGCTCATCGTACCCGTCCCCTCAGTGTCGAGCTCGTCTTCCCAGAAGGTGCTGTTGTTGTAGGAGAGGCGGATGCGGTAATGAGAGCCCGGTGTCAGGCCCCGGAGCTGATAAAAAGGCAGGGAAGAATCCACCTTTTCCACCTTTTTCCACTCAGAGCCATCTGCAGAAATAACAAGTATTTTGTTTGTTTACATGTCAGGTTCACAGTTCTTTGTAAGGTACGTCAGTTTAGATGTACCATTTTTATTGAGGTATTCAATCTGAAAGCTGACATTGCGATGCCTCTTCTTAGCAACCCAGCTGAAGTTGGCTGAAGATTCTCCCACAGATACACTGATGTTTACAGGAGGGGCTATTAAAAAGAGATTTGTCAAAATCAGAAACAATGAGACATTTTCTTGGAAAATTCCACTTTCAGCAAATATAAGACACTTTTTATGACATATTTAAATAACAATAATAAAATTTTGCTATATGGGTTGTAAGTCTATGTACTCAAAATAAATATTTAAAGAAAGACCTTAAAACTGAAGGAAAGATCCAAAAGATCCAAATGAATGATAACTTCACCACAATTGAATTGTTCTATTTAAATTTTTGAAAATAAAGTATTTTGGTTTTAGTCTGTTTATGGAATATAAAGGAAATTCCTAAGTCAAAAAAATAATATCCAAATAAAATCAATCAATCATAGTTGTACCTCCTTCCAATGTCGTAGCCCCGTCTTTCTTTATGGACTCCCCATCTCCAGCAGAGGTGCGCCCCCTCAGGTAGAAGCGATAGTGGCTGTGGCGATCCAGGTTTTTCAGCGTCAGGTGGGTCACCGTGGGGTCGTCAATGGTCTCTACCAGCATGGGGCTGTCGTCTGGCTTCACAACTGACCAAAAAGCAGACACAAAGACATTCAATCAAACTGCAAATCATTAAAGGTCCTATTGTTCACTGACACCAGCCTGACTGATTATCATCATTAGCAGGCGATGCCACTGACATTTTGAGAGGCTATTGATTCTGCCAAGACACATTTTGTTGCATTCACACTTCACAAACATTTGTACAACTGTGTCTATATCAGTAAAGAAAAAAATGAGAAAATGAAGAGCTTTGATAAGGGTGGTCTTACTCCGGTGATATTGCAGAAGATATCCCTTCAGTACTCCATTTGGCTCCTCTGGTGGGGTCCAGCGGAGAGTGATCTCTGTTTCTGAAGGGCTGTCCAGTATTAAAGATTTTGGAGGTCCAGGAACTAAAACAAATACAATAAAATTTAAAATTATATATGTTATGATATTCTATGCAGCTACATATTACTACTATATATTATGTGAGATATCTGAAGTTTGATACATTTTAAATCTAGTTACTTGTGGGAAGGGGAAATTGAAGGCAGAGCTAAACCATAAATTGCCTGAAAAATTATCATTTAAACATTTACAAACTTTATAAAGACAATGGGTACATATATATTCAATATATAATGCAATATTTTTTTTTGTATCATAGATTAGCATTTACTGGTTCATCCACCTTCCAAGTTTATTTTTAATGACCCCACGTTTTGCCTGGTGGCTCTCCTCACCTCCCTCGTCTGTGCTGAAGGTCAGGGTCTCAGAGGGGGGTCCTTCGCCCTTGCTGTTGAACACAGTGGCTACCAGTTCATAATGAGAGTACGGCCTGAGATCAGTGATCATTTTCTTCTCTTCGTTGGGTCCGGTCTCCACCACCCATGTGGTCTGCGGCTCTCTGGACTTGCGTCCATGGTGGTGAGCCCTTGAGCCTGTCCAAGTCAAATGGATCTGCGGAAAAACACAGAAATAATTACAGTTTTTGTTATTATTGAATTATGTATATCAAATAAAATCTCCCATCACTCAAAGATGTAAAGCTATATTTCCTCATTAAAAGTAAAAAGATTTGGAGCAATTATCACTTCTCCGGCGTGGCGGAAACAACATTTGACCTAATTTAAAATACATTTTTCTTCAATTTATTTTTAATCATGAAAGAAGTCTCGTCAAATGATCCCATCACATTACTCTGCTGGGTAAAACACTGCATATTAAAATACATTCATACAAGATGACTGAAAACTCCAACAATAGTTACATTTATGTTTAGGTAGGTAGTGAAGTACTTAATATTTTGCTGAAGTTGCACAGAGTCACATGTCATACATACTGTATGGCATGTACTTGGAGGTTATTTTATACATGAACACAACAATAAAGATGAACTAGGAGTGTGACTAGAATATGGCATTTGAAGGTAATAACATTTAAAATAAAAGTCCTATCTTTCACAACCTTGAAACTTGTGAAAGCTGTGACGCCTGTGCCTGGCTGCCTTTGTGTTATTTATGAGGACGGCCAAAACAAAAGGGACTTTTGTACCTTGTATCCCAACAGTATCCCTCTCACTGTGTTTTTGTCCACTGGAGCCCAGGTTACTCTGATGGCTGTGCTATTCTCCAGCACAACGCCCACCATCACAGGAGCCTCTAGTGGGACTTGGAATAGAATAAAATAGAAAAAATGAATGACAGTCAATTAATTACAGTTTGCCATTACTATGGCAAAAATCAACAATCAAACAGTTTTCCTGATTTTGCCTTATTTTGAATGATTATTTGTTAAAATTATACAATCCAATGATCTGAATCGAAAGGGGAGATAAGCAGTAAGCATCTACCATATAAAATAAGCAGTTTTACCGTCCTCTCCTGAGTAGCCGATGATAGGATCTCGTTCAGGCCCCTCTCCCTCCTTGTTCACAGCTTGCACCTTGATCTCAAAAGCAGAGAAGTTACCGATGTCGTAGAGAATGAGGGGAGGGGACACAGTGTAGTTGGTGTTCCAGTTGGGACCACTGCCCAACACTCGTCTCCACATCACACGGTACCTAAAGTCAGGCCCATTAAAGTCACGCTTATCCATTTCCTAAAATAAAGAAGCATTAAGTCAATAAGGAACACAGCTGCAATCATCTAGTTGAATATGCATGAATAATATATTTTAATGTTATTCATGTTCAGTATATTATGGTATTCTGCAAAAAAGTCATTATTTTAAAAGCTTCTGTGGCATTTCATGGTTCATTATCAACTTATTTGGACATCAACAAATATTTTATGCAATTAGAACTTTGGTCTGTTCTTTTTTTAGAGACACATGAACTCTTTGTAACTGCTAAGTATTGTAGCTTGTACCTCCCATGTGATGACCAAAGTATCAGGGTCTATAGAGTCGCTTCTTACACCTTCTGGGTTATTATCTGGACCTGTAACAGCATAAATCATTACATCAAAGTATTTCCTCAATAATAAACCATCAACATTAATTAATTACTATAGTCCAAACCTTCTGCTACAGTGACATAGACATCACTGGGCTTACTGGGTACACTTTTGCCCACTTCGTTAACAGCACTAACTCGGAAGCGGTAAGACATGTACGGCCAGAGTGACAGATGGGTGTTCTGCTTGGTTCCTCCTACTCTCTTCAGCTCCTCCCATTCACCCTTCTCTTCTTGATCCTCAAACTCAACAATGTACTCTGTCAAAATGTAAAATCAGACATCATTGAGTGATAAAGAAAATATTGGTGCAACATTTGTGTTTTCATATACCATAAATTTCATAACTCACCTATGACAGGACTATTGTGCTCATCTCCAGGGGTCCAGGTGAGAGTCACAGCACGTTCTTCAGCATGTGAAATCTGAAGGAGAGTTGGTGGGTCTGGACGATCTGAGAGGGACAAAATGTTATTAAACAGAATTACCTACTAATTAATTTTAATAATAATGATACTATTAGACAAACCATATAAAGTGAGAGTGCCACTTGCTTCTGCCATATCCAGATCAGTGATGACCTGACAAGTGTACACTCCTTCATCAACTTGTTGCACATTAGAAATGATCAAATCTGAGCCCTCAAAAGTATATCTAAGAGGAACAAAGCAGTCTTTAAAATCAGCACTATCCTCTTTCTGCAGTAAGCTTTTGAACATTTGTTTAACCTGTCATCACTATGCGACTCAAATATCTTCTGCTCATTCTTCCTCCACTGAATAAAAGGGGGGCTGAGTTTGGGGTCCACAGTGGAGACACAGCTGAAGGTCGCTGAGTGTCCTGGCTGCACTTTGAGGTCCTGTGGAGGAGACACCACCACTGTCCTGTCTGGAGGAGGAACAAAACCATTAAGAATGCACTGTGTAACATTTCCAGTAGAGGTCTTCATATAGATGTTACTGCTTTGCTTGAAATGTTCCACACTATTTTATTAAACTTATCTATCTCCATTAAGACAAGCAAGCGATGACGCCAAGCCAAGTTACAGATCATATCTGAGAAGGTGACCCCGATAACAGCAAGAATATATGTTTTTCAAGAATTACATCAATGCCAGGTTTATTTGTTTAATGCTATACTCTGCAACATTCAAAGCAACATCTCCATGGACAAACCAGGTGGCAGACTGTCCATCAGAAAAGTTATATAGTGCACCTTCAAGTATATGATTACTGATATGTTTTGTCTTTCTGTTTGTGAACCTCATGTACTCTAAAAATGGTCAAATACTAATACAAGACAAATGTCTATTTACCAGTGAAAGATTTTAGCAGAACACTTAGAAAAGATATGCTTTTAGATGTGTCATCAAACTGTCTTTTTCTCTTATTACACATTTTCTTTCTGAATTACCTATGTTAAAATATGTATTCATTCATGAATTATACTTTACATAAACATAACCAGGACACCTCTGTAGCACATCGTATAGTCTGCGTACCACACTTTTTACCAACACAGCTTCATATCCACCTTACTTGATTTTTTATTTTTTTTAGTCTCCCTGTCACATGCGGCTTTCCATCAATCCCAAAACAACAATGTTTTTTTGTGCGACTTACTGAGTATTTCCAACTGTGCACTGACTGACATGTTGGTATTCTCCACAGAGCAAGTGTAGAGTCCCTCTTCGTCGTGGGTGACGTTCAGAATTTCGAGCCCCCCGTTGGTGAGCAGGTTCACTCTGGGATCTGACAGCAGGGAAGACGTGCTCTCACTCTCCCTTTTAAAAAAAACGCATCCAACGCAGTTAATTTGTGCTAATGACAGTCGGTGTATATTTAAACTGGCACGGATTATTTTTATTATCATGTCAAATCTGTGTTGGATACCTGCCGCATTTCAACAGTCACAGCCCAGATGTAACAGCATTTGGTTGTTAATTTATTCATAACAAGAGCTACCTACGCATTTTCACTTCTGTTGCATTTGTTAGGGAAAATCAACCAGACAACAAGCATTCACAATGAACCAGAAAACAAAGGATTGAGCAGGATTTGAGAGTGGCATACCAAGTGACTTTAGGTTTAGGGGATCCAAAGGTGTCACATTCAAGTAATGCCTTCTGACCCTCCACAAACTCATAAGAAACACCGTCTTTAGTGAGGATTTGTGGGTCCAGCTCTGAAATAACAATAAATGGATAATTAAGCAAAGGTACATTGGTAAAACAAAATAAATAAAAATTAAACACACCTATCACATAGACATTGGTGTTGGTAAGAATAGTCCCATGCTTGTTGGAGGCTTGGCACTGGTAGATGGCAGTGTCTCCAAAGTTGACATCTTTAAGAGTCAAAGATCCACCAGCTGAGACACGTCTGGGATCCTTGTCAATGGCTGGATATACAAATACATAAATAAAAAGTTCCCACCCAACATTATCGTGAGTTTGTATCCATAAATATAAGGAACTCAAATTGCCCTACCTGATAGAGGAGTCCCATTGATAGTCCAGGTGATAGTTGGAGTGGGAATACCATCAGCCTGACAGTCCAGTTTCACAGTTTCACCTGGTGCATACAGCTGACTCAGGGGCTCCTTTACCCAGTATGGTGCCGCTACAACAAACAATTCATTTGGACTAATCCTTTATTCTCTGTTGAATTATTTTTGAGGTCAAAAGTGAGTTACCTTCCACAGAGACAGTGTAAGTATGCACTACTTTTCCCTGTGTGTTCTCGGCGATACACTGGTATTCTCCATTGTCACTCTCTGAGATGTTGGTGAAGCGGAGGCGACGGTCAAACATCTCTATTGTGGTACGGGATTCTGACAACTCACCATCCTTACGCAGCCATTTGACTTTAGGGGTTGGACTAAGGACAGAAAACAGATTGAAAGCAGTAAGCGACACACCTGTACTGTAAGATATATACTAGAAAGTTGGCACTTGACCAATAAAAACATAATGGATACAGATTGTTGCATGGTAAATGAGGAGGAAATGGATAAGGATCAGGCCAGATTGATTGAGAGAAGTGGTCTGAGTTGTGTGATGGATAGAGACTCACTATCCTTGGACCAGGCACTCCAGCACCAGAGACTGGCCTCTGAGGGCTAGGTACGAGCTCTGAGTTCCCGTTGGCCTCATCATGTGCGGCCTCCTGCTCCGCACCACTGCGTTGGCTGTGGAGAGATATATTATATGTAAAAATATTGTTTAATAAAGTACTAGAAATGGAAACGTCACACCCTGCTGCTATCTGAAAACTCAAATAAAACTGTGTTATTAAGTTATTACAACACTTGGTAAAATGTTTGTTTGTTTTTTGGACAGAAAATAACCATGTTAGGTACATTAATTACCACACTGTTCCATAAACAGAAGCTGAAACCCATGAATATGCTGAGTAAAAACCTTCTTCTCAGATTTAAAGATGACCATAAACCTCTGGCTTTCTCTTGACAGTATCAGGGAGAAATTTCTGCTTATTACTGATGACTTGTTTCTCCATTTTGTACATTATGATACAATATACAATACATATGCATCAGCAACGGTTTGATTCTATCACTGCTTGCACATGCAGTAACCACTTAGGCAACTTTAGCCAGTGTAATCACTTAGTGTAAGCTTTGCTTCCCTTCACTGAGCAACACACATCAGCACACAGCCTCAGTGCACAGAGGGCTCATGTTAACACATGCTCTTCCTCTGACCTCGCACTGAGCCACAGATGCTGCAGCAACATCTCAGCGTGAGCCTCTCCTCATTACCACTGGACTCAGGAGCCTCAGCCTCCTGCTGCTTTGAGGACTCGGCACTGGACCTGACCGATGCTTTGCACACTGCCTCAAAACTCTGAGAGTTTGGAGAAGTTTGAGCAAAACGTATTTCTTTAGAACTATAGCTGAGATATTGCCTGTTAAGGGATATGAACATCTCTGTATGTAAAGGGACCAATAACTTCTATAATCAAACTGAATTTACCCCTACTTCACACAGAGTAAAGCATGTGACCACCTAAACTTTTGGCCAGTCCTCCAATCTGTTCTATCAGGCTGTATATTAATTCAGCTTTGGTTTGATGGATGAAACTGTCTACATCACAAACTTAATGCACACCCTAAGAGAGGTGTGCGTTTTTATTGTTTCAGCTACATTACAGAAAAGTATCCTCTTCAACTTGTGAATGTTTGGACACATTTGTTGATGTTATGTAACTTTTTTTTGATGGAGGCTTTGAAATATGCTGACTGTTCTGCCTGGAATGTTCCACAGTATTTCATTAAACTTACAGGTCATACCTGTGGAAAGGAGAGTCTGCTCACAATAAGAATACAATTCAGCCTGTAGCTGAATCAATGAACAACAGGTAAGCAAATATTTATACCAGTAGCATTCCAGGCAAAGCATCCACATCTCCATGGAGACACGCAGGAGGTGGTTCAAAGTTACATAGTTCACACTTAATGCCATGGTTGTTCAAATTAGTTCAGTAAGCATGTCATTTGTTGGTCTCTTCTCATTTTACTTCCAATATGATTTAAGCTCATGCTGTGTGAATTTGGCTGCTCATTGAACTCACAGGGGGTGACTGTCAGTATGATGGGCTCCTTGGCCAAAATGGTGCGAGTGGCCAGATACTGAACATTGCATGTGTAGTCGTTCCTGCTGTCTTTCGCGGTCAAATGGGCAAAGTACAGGTTGCCATCGGTCCCATGCATGACGCGTTCACTTAGAACGATGTGAAGTAGCTCTGAAAGACATAAGGAAGAAAATATATAGGATCAACATTTTTAGAAGGATAATGTGATGAGATAGAAGTGGACATCAGATGGAAAGGCAGGTAGGCTGGGTAGGTGCTTTATGGTGGAGAGTAATGGGAGTAATGGAGAGAGTGTTGCAGGGATAATGTACTCACTCCTGTCCATCCAGTGAATGATAGGCTCCATAGCACTCTGCGGGGGGTTGCACTTCAGGATAATGCTGCTGCCTTCATCTCCTTTTAAACTAACCTTCTTCTCTTTCTGTTGTGTTGGAGGAGCTGCGAAAAGAAAGCCAAAAGATTAAATTTATCATCAAATTGAATATATACAAACACTGGTGAGTTCCCTGCCTCCAACCCCTATCCCAAGCATCTTTCCCAAAATTCAGTTTCAAATTAGCCAGTTGTAGGTCTTTATAAAAGTCTTTATTAACGCCTCCTTGAACCGTCACCTTATCGTGGTGGAGGGGTTTGAGTGCCCGAATGATCCCGGGAGCTATGTTGTCGGGGGCTTCATGCCCCTGGTAGGGTCACCCAAGGCAAACAGGTCCGGGGTGACGGGTCAGACGAAGAACGGTTCAGAAGTCCCATATGATGAGTCACACACAGAGGCCAGTTACGTCGCCCGGATTGGCATCACCGGGACCTCACCCTGGAGCCAGGCCTGGGGTGGGTGCTCGCCAGGGAGCGCCTGATGGCCGGGCCTTCCCCCATGGGGCCCGGCCGGGCTCAGCCCGAAGGAGCGACGTGGGGCCGTCCTCATGTGGGCCCACCACCCGCGGGAGGATCCATATGGGGCCGGTGCAGAGAGATCTGGGCGGCAGTCGAAGGCGGGGGCCTCGACGACCGGATCTCCGGACATGTAATGTCACCTCGCTGGGGGGGAAGGAGCCTAAGCTTGTGCGGGAGGTTGAGCGTTACCTCCACGCACAATTTGGGCTCTGGAACCCAACTCCTTGAGAGGAGCTGGACTCTTCATTTCTCTGGCGTTGGCCGCGGGGAGCGGCGGCGGGCTGGTGTGGGCCTGCTCATTGCCCCACAGCTCAGCCACTGTGTGTTGGAGTTCACCCCGGTGAACGAGAGGGTCGCGTCCCTGCGCCTTCGGGTCGGGGACAGGTCTCTCACTGTGGTGTCGGCCTACGGGCCGAACAGCAGTGCTGAGTACCCGGCCTTCTTGGAGTCCTTGGGAGGGGTACTAGACAGTGCACCATCCGGGGACTCCGTTGTTCTCCTGGGGGACTTCAACGCCCACGTGGGCAACGACAGTGACACTTGGAGAGGGGTGATTGGGAGGAACGGCCTCCCTGATCTGAACCCGGTGGTGTTCTGTTATTGGACTTCTGTGCTAGTCACGGTTTGTCCATAACGAACACCATGTTCGAGCACAAGGGTGTCCATAAGTGCACGTGGCACCAGGACACCCTAGGCCGGAGGTCGATGATCGACTTTGTAGTCGTGTCATCTGATCTCCGGCCGCGTGTCTTGGACACTCGGGTGAAGAGAGGGGCTGAGCTGTCAACTGATCACCACCTGGTTGTGAGTTGGGTTCGCTCGCGGAGGAGGAAGCCGGAAAGACCTGGCAGGCCCAAGCGTGTAGTGAGGGTCTGTTGGGAATGTCTGGCGGAGCCCTCTGCCAGAGGGACTTTCAACTCGCACCTCCAGGAGGACTTCTCACAGATTCCGGGGGAGGCTGGAGATATGGAGTCCGAGTGGGCTTCATTCTCGGCTTCTATTGTCGATGCGGCTGCTCGGAGCTGTGGGCGTAAGGTCTGTGGTGCCTGTCGCGGCGGCAATCCCCGAACCCGGTGGTGGACACCGGAAGTAAGGGATGCCGTCAAGCTGAAGAAGGAGTCCTATTGGGCCTTGTTGGCTTGTGGGACTCCTGAAGCAGCTGACGGGTACCGGCGGGCCAAGCGTGCTGCAGCCCATGTGGTTGCGGAGGCAAAAGCTCGGAGCTGGGAGGAGTTCGGGGAGGCCATGGAGGAGGACTATCGGACGGCCTCAAAGAGATTCTGGCAAACCGTCCGGCGCCTCAGGAGGAGGAAGGAGTTCTTCGCCAACACTGTTTCCAGTGCGGGGGGAGAGCTGCTGACCACGACTGGGGACGTTGTCCGGTGGTGGAAGGAATACTTTGAGGATCTCCTCAATCCCACCGTCGCGTCTTCCGAGGAGGAGGCCGAGGCTGGGGACTCGGGGGCGGACTCATCCATCACCCTGGCTGAAGTCACTGAGGTGGTTGGCAAGCTCCTTGGTGGCAAGGCTCCGGGGTTGGATGAGATCCGTCCTGAGTACCTTAAGTCTCTGGATGTTGTGGGGCTGTCTTGGCTGACACGCCTCTTCAACATCGCGTGGCGGTCGGGGACAGTACCTCTGGACTGGCAAACCGGGGTGGTGGTCCCTCTGTATAAGAAGGGGGACCGGAGGGTGTGTTCCAACTATAGGGGGATCACACTCCTCAGCCTTCCTGGTAAGGTCTATGCCAGGGTACTGGAGAGGAGAATCCGGATGATAGTCGAACCTTGGATCCAGGAAGAGCAGTGTGGTTTTCGTCCTGGCCGTGGAACACTGGACCAGCTCTACACTCTCCATCGGGTGCTCGAGGGTTCATGGGAGTTTGCCCAACCAGTCCACATGTGCTTTGTGGTCTTGGAGAAGGCATTCGACCGTGTCCCTCGTGGTGTCCTGTGGGGGGTGCTCTGGGAGTATGGGGTCTGGGGCCCTTTGCTAAGGGCTGTCCAGTCCCTGTATGACCGGAGCAGGAGCTGTGTTCACATTGCCGGCAGTAAGTCAGACCTGTTCCTGGTGCATGTTGGACTCCGCCAGGGCTGCCCTTTGTCACCGGTTCTGTTCATTGTATTTATGGACAGAATTTCTAGGCGCAGTCAGGGGCCGGAGGGGGTCCGGTTTGGGGACCACAGGATCTCATCTCTGCTGTTTGCGGATGATGTTGTCCTGTTGGCTTCATCGAACCAGGACCTGCAATGTGCACTGGGGCAGTTTGCAGCCGAGTGTGAAGCGGCTGGGATGAAGATCAGCTCTTCTAAATCTGAGGCCATGGTTCTCGACTGGAAAAAGGTGGCTTGCCCTCTCCAGGTGGGTGGGGAGTCTTTGCCTCAAGTGGAGGAGTTCAAGTATCTCGGGGTCTTGTTCACGAGTGAGGGAAGGACGGAACGTGAGATTGACAGGCGGATCGGTGCAGCTTCGGCAGTGATGCGGTCGCTGTATCGGACCGTTGTGGTGAAGCGGGAGCTGAGCCGAAAGGCGAAGCTCTCGATTTACCGGTCAGTCTTCGTTCCTACTCTCACCTATGGTCATGAGCTCTGGGTAGTGACCGAAAGGACAAGATCACGGATACAAGCGCTCGAAATGAGTTTCCTCCGCAGGGTGGCTGGGCGCTCCCTTAGAGATAGGGTGAGGAGCTCAGTCACACGGGAGGAGCTCGGAGTAGAGCCGCTGCTCCTCCACGTCAAGAGGAGCCAGTTGAGGTGGCTCGGGCATCTGTTCCGGATGCCTCCTGGACGCCTCCCTCAGGAGGTGTTCTGGGCATGTCCCGCCGGGAGGAGGCCCCGGGGAAGACCCAGGACACGCTGGAGGGACTATGTCTCTCGGCTGGCCTGGGAACGCCTTGGGGTTCCCCCTGAAGGAGTTGGAGGACGTGTCTGGGGCGAAGGAAGTCTGGGAGTCCCTGCTTAGGCTGCTGCCCCCGCGACCCGGCCCCAGATAAGCGGACGAAAATGGATGGATGGATGGATAGGTCTTTATTAAATAAAACAGTGAACTGTTACACATATACAGGTTGTTTCAGAACAATCATGAACCACATGTTTCTTGTGTTCTATGTAAAGCATCTGTGAGTTTTTTGAAAGGGGTTATATAAAACTCATGTATTATTATAAAAAAAAAAGTCATACACTTGGAGCAACCTTTTACTTGTTGAAGCAGAACAAAAATATTCAATATCATTTCAAGATTTTAAGTGTCATGGTGTCTTCCTTGGTGACATGTTTTGTGAAGCGCATATGAGCGTGCCCTCCCGACGCCCTGCTCCCCATCAGGCCATTGTTGATAACCCCACAGGAGTCACTGAAGAGCACGTCACATGACATCAACTCAAGAGCGTTTCTAGGGGAGACGGTTGTCAGGGAAACTGTGCAGGATGCAGGTTGCCCCTGGAGAGCGACACAGTCACAGGTGGATGGATGCTCGTAGGTGCTCTTTACTTTTGCCCAGGGGCCCACCATGTGTATGTGGAGGTATATGCTGATTATGGCATGTAATTATGATCTGGGTGGCAGTCCTTTGAGCTCACAGCAGGGGCCTCCATCTGCTTGAAAATGTGTCCTTGTAAAGCTATGTGAGAAAAGGTGTGTGCGCACTGTGCTTTAAAAGCAATGCAATCAGTAATGCAAGTCATACACCCTCATGATGGGCCCATTAGGTTTGAATAAATAATAATTTACCTCATGAAATATAATCGAAAGATGTGAGCCAGGAATTGGTTACCATGGTAACTGGGAATGTAATCAATCTATCTGGTCAGAAAGGTATTACCGTAAATAAAAGTGCATTAGCCAGAATTATATCATGATGTGAGTATCACAAAAGAATAAATATTATATTAGCACATTACTATTACTAAGCAAATTATTAGATATAGAAAATCACTATTTTCCCCCCAAATCACTAGGCCTTTTAATGTAATTTTATGTTCCCAAAATCCCCTCCCACTTATGTTTTACAGTGTCTTAACTGACACCAAGGAGACATTTTCACAAGCTCTAACTGTGAACATGATAGCCTAAATAAACCTCTCATGTTCAAATGTTTTACACATCACAGAGCGTTTGATGTCACTGATGTTTTCAAAGGAAGCAAATCCATTCTCAAGGCTAGAGACTCAGCATTACTCAAAAGAAAACATGATTGGATTTGTAATGAGCTAAACTTTTACGATCCACTTCTGAAAATGAAGTATGTTTTATGAGAGTATGACGCATTACTGCTTACCGTCAATGCTGAGTATGGCCTCATTGGAAACTGCCGTCCCCAGCTCATTAGATGCCAAACAGACGTATTTGCCCTGATAAGACTTCAGTGTGTCCATGGTGTTACTCAGTGTGTAGAAAACAAATGAACCCGCACTCTCCGTCACTTTGAGTTCTGGGTCAACACCTGGATCAAACTCCTCTCCGTCCTTTGTCCACCGAAAACTACAAGGGAATAGATAATGCCATCAAATTATAAATATGTCAAAATAAATAGATAAATGGTTAGAAAATATAATCTATACTCACACAATGATTCTTTAGATACACATTCAGGGTACCAAATATTACAGTTGCCATTTACAATAAAATGTAAGTCGAAAATTACATCAAAGCAAGCTACTATTAATCTATTTATGATGCTTACTATAATTACTTATAGTCACAGTTGTCAAGAGTAACAATTGTGCTATGCATCTCGCAGGGCAGAGACAAAGAGGCATTGAGAGCCAACACAATTCACTTTCACGATCAATTTAAGGTCAGCAATCACTCGTACTTATAAACTTGTGTTTGGACAATGGAAAAAAGGAAATCAACAATGACCCAGAAATTTGACCCGTTTTCAGAGAAAAATTATACATCTACTGTAAGTCCATTACATTTCATACCTCAAAATTCAGTAACCCTTTAACTCTTTAAATAGAAATACAAATAGAAATAGCCTGAGCTGACACACCCAAAAAACCTAGCTGTTAGTTATAATGGCATTTCTCCCTGATCAAAATGAGTCTCCCGCTGTGGACGCTGTGCTTTCATGTTTTACTAATATGTAGATGTCCGCTGAACAAGGGGAGAGAAGGTCATAGTGTGTTGGCTAAAAGAAAAGTGGGTGGATATGCTTTTATGATATATATATATATCTTCACTTTAGATTTGGACACATCATAAATTGTGTAGTTTGTGTGCAGGCGGGGATGACGTTACGTACATGGGTGCAGGGTTGCCTGAAGCTTCACAGGTCATCACAAAATCTTCAACACTGAAAACTGTGACAGACTCAGGTTGTGTGGTTATCGTCGGAGGCTTTTTCACTGTGAAGATGTAGAAAGAACAGGTGCGTTGGTGCATTAGTGTGACCTGCTTTCACACACAGAGAAAAAAAAAATGCATATACATGACACAGCTTTAACCGCTAAGCTACAGATAGCACTATACCCCCAGTTTAACCATTACCAAAAGGAACAGTCAGTCAATATCATTTAAAATGTGTCCCAAGGGAAGGGCTCAGAATGTAGGCTGAGTAAAAGAGTAAGGGTGAGAGAGCAGGCAGGAGAAAATGGGCTGAAATGAGAGGAAGTTGATACAGCATAATATACAAAGGAGTAAAAGAGAGATAGTGGCTGTATTTTAGCCTTGGGGAAATAAAGCTGGACTGTTCAATGGGTTAATGTAATGACCACCTAGAAAGATTTGTCTGTCTCTGTCCAATGCAATAAAGCATGGACAAGGTCATAAAACTGTATGTGGTGTGAATACAAGTATTACAGAACCAGCTGAATGTAGAGATGAACAATTTTAAAATAAATATCTAGTATGTCTTAATTGTTGACTCGATTTACAATGCGCATTTTCAAAAACACATCTACAGAGGATCTAAGGGGAGACACGAATATGAATGTGACTATACAAGAACCATATGCACTTCAGAAAATGTTTGCACAGATCTAAACATCAGTGTGTTACCCTGGTGACCCAATGCCCACATTAGGAAACGGTTTTGAAGCTTGATTATCAGCTTCAGACTGTGCATTGTGATTTTGAGTGAGATATATCTTACAGCCCTAGGACTAGCTAGATCCTTAAAATGTCCAATGTTCCACTTTCGTTTATAGCATCCATGTTTTCATTTTGTGTCACAGCTTGAAGTGGGATTATTTGAAACTGCTTGGTACTGATTTGACTCATAAGTCAAATGAGAAGGAAAGATTTACAGTATGTAGGTAAATGGGTAAAAGAGGACTCAGGGTGGAGGGGGTCTACAGTAAGAGAGGCGACAAGGGGATGAGGGGAGATAGATGAGGGTTGCAGTGGAGTGAGAATACATGCACCACACTAGAGGCACTCACTGACAGGAAGCTAAAACAAACAAAGAAGAGATTCACAGAGCCTAGGAGAGCAGAGTGATGTAATGAGGTCCCACTGATGCAGGGAATATTTTTGATCAAATTGAAGTTTTGGGGCTGTAGGCGGGTTACATTATTGGCAGAGGAGGAAAGAGAGAAATAGTTGCTTAAAGCTTAACTTCTCTTTACTTTTCTCTCTCTTTGATCTGACAGGTCTCTTGCGGTTACCTACTGCAATGTAGAACTTAGGTATTGGGACTGGGAGTCAATAGGGCAAAAACACAGACTGAAGAACAACAAACATGTAAGGTCATAAACATGGAAATGCACTGGACCATCAGATTCATTATAGGCAAACATCACTGTGAGTCGGATGGAAAAATAACCTCTCTGAAATAATGAAAGTGCTTACAATAACATGCATTAAGACTGATTGACGTCAATTAGGGTAAAAGCACTTACGATCACTTATGTGGTCTGTTAGTCCGCAGCGGGAGCCAGAGAGAAGTCAGACAGGGGAAAGAGTTTTAGTAAACAAGAGGAGAGCAGAGCATGAGTTAAAAATGCATTTTATTACAAGTAATAATTATAGTGGAAGAAAGACATTATATTAATTTCAAAACTTGCAAAAACAGCACTATATTGTGGTGGAAGTATACCCAAAAGCAGGAACAGCATAGCTTTTATTTGATTTTGTTAAATAGTTAGTCATTTGTATAATACTTAGTCATTAATTAATTAAAAACATAATTAATTGAAATAAAAAAGAATTAGAATTAGCTGAATAAAGTATATTAGGCTATATTTGGAATACATTAGATTAGATTTTGAAGTGTCAAGTGCTCAAACTGATACCCTACAAGGTCTGAAGTAGAAATCATATACTCTAAAGCACTTTTTCTAAAGCACACGTCTACAATAATAATGGTTAATCTTGTACAATTCCTGAAGCGTTTTGCATGCTATTTTATTTATTTATTATTTTTTTACATGATGTATTTACTTATTTATTTTTTACTCCCATAGCAATGGAGTGGTTGCCCAATCTTGTGGACACCTGGCTCACACACTGTGCAGTTTTTGAAACATTTTGGTTTTTGAGCTCAGGTTCCTCTGGTTCCCCTTGGACACTGCTGTGAGGCTGCAGGACATAGAGGAGGGATACTTTTGGTTCTTCATCTCCTCAAACTGCTCTGACACAGGATGTGCGGAACCTACCTGACTAGTGCTCCTGTTAAACTGCACTGCATCTCATTTCCGAGACCCACTTTTTTGTGCCATTTCTGCAGTGTTAACACAACATAGAAATATGACTGGATGCTGTGTAATACATGTGTGTTGAGCCCTGTACCATATCCTCTTATGATATGCTGCTGAATCTTTGACACTTATTCTGAAGCATCTCCTGTATCGATCCTGATCAGTGCATCTCATTGACAGGACCGAAGCCGATAACTGAAAGGCAGGGAACACCTTGACCTTTCCCATATTTGACCCACTCCTCTGTCCATCGCTTCTTCATTTGTTGGGCTTCTTCACCTCTGTGTCACCTCAGCTCTTTAGGGAATTAGATTGTGTGATTTACAGCTTCTCATCAGCATTTACAACAGGCCATTTAAGCACATCTGCATCAGCGCCAAGAGGAGATCAGTTTGTTGGTGCACTTTAGAGAAGTGTGTGGGTGGTGAAGGACGGTGATTCACAGCAAATAGTCTAAGATGAAGAGTGAACAATACGAGTGCCGTGGAAACAATATTCTCTCAGAGCTTTGTGGGCTGGTCTACAGCTGCAGAGGAGATTAGATCAATATTTCACATCCACGCGCTCTGCTCCTGAGCCCACCGATTGCACCAAGGAAGAGATGAGAAATTTGAGCAAACTTGACAAAACCACATTGGGGTTTTTGTTGTATAACTCAATTGTTGATTGAATTACTCCCAATCAGAGTCTGGTTTGCACCCAGGAAGCCGGATCAATGAGGGCTCTAATCAATCTGCTATGAATGGATCAATTACAAAGTAATTAGGCACAGTGCAGATGAGAGCCACCAAAGAAGCCTCAGACAGTGTGGCATTTCAAGCATAATACCACAATCCAAACCCATAGAGAGGAAAGTGTTCACTCCTCTCATTTGCTCTCATTAATCTGATGAAAGATTATTACACATGTTCTTTGATGAATCTACAGAGTAATTAACACAACAAATGCAAATTTGAACTTCACAGTGCAGCATGAAGGGTTACTCACAGGTGGAAGGGATGTGTATGGCTGCTCTGATTGGCTGGTCTCTGAGGGCAAGGAAGAGAAGGAAGAAGGGGAGGCGGGACCAGCACTGCCCCCTACTGCCAACCTGCTGTCGCTGTGTGTGAGGCATGGCTCACTCTCCCATCAAAGTCCCACCTGCTTAGACACGCTTACACTGCCCTGCTGACCAGTGTCGCTCACAATAAAAGGCGCTCCTGTTTTTCTTCCTGTGGTAGTCTCCTCACGGTCAGGTCCACGAGCCCTGCTGGTCCAGCTCTGAAACATAAAAGAGGAGAGCCAGTGACAAGCAGAGCAGGGTGAGGGAGGGGTGCCGAGGGCCATGTGTCAAAACGGAGAAAAATGACCCAGTAGCATGTGGTCAGACTGAGTCAACAGACCGGGACATGGAGGTAAGAACCCAAACCAGACATGAACAGCACCTGCTTTAACAGACTCCATTCACTAAAATCATGTAGAATAAAAATGTCCATTTGGTTAATGGGATGGCCACTGGTCTGTATGGTGAAGTAAAATAAGACTCACAGATGGACTGGTGACACACCGAGAGTGAAGACAGTAGAACTTGAACATGCACATGAAAAAATATTTAAATAATTGAAATAAATGTAATCACTGACAAAGAAAAAGGAAACCTTTTATGACCATTGGACAACTGTTCTGTATGCAGAGTGTTTTTTTTTCCCAATTAATTAAAAAAGCATAAACCTCTAATAGAAAGTAGCAGTGAGCTCAAATGTCCAGCTCTTATGGTTCTTGGATGATAATGCTGGGATAACCGCACAATAAAGATGCTATCAGTCACGTCGAGCCAAGCAGAGCTACCCCATACCAGGAGTCTACCCATTCTCCATCTGTACCCTTGGAGTGTGTCCTGGCCACTTCCCTCCTGGTCTGTCCTCCCTGAGGCACCACGCAGAGCAGCCTGCTGAATGTTTGCACTGCCTTTATCACACACAAAGAGCTGTTACACCATGCTATGATTGAGATGTTACACGGGAGACAAAAGACAATGGCGCTAATAGAAAGAGGATGCGGACTTGGCAAGCTGTGTGATGCCAAGCGAAAGTGAGAGTTCTGGCAGTGAGTTCAGGAGTATTGCCAAAATACTCAGAAATGACCTTGAAGAGTGGGGAAAGGTCAAAGAGGGGGTTTGCAAGGAGGAAGCAAAGTAGCAATTATCAGTCACTTTCACACATCAAGAGGGTAATGGGAAACACTGGACAGTGGTGGATATTTAGCCGCCACTCAAAGGGAAATCTTGAAACTGTAAGGATTAAGCGCTACAAAACCTTGCCAAATTTATGTTCATTTCTCCAGATTATGAACAAATATTCTTGCCAAATGAATTCTGCATTAGCATTGTCTGAATCATTATCTCCATCATAGTGGCAATTTTAGTTAGTATGACTAAAGTTTAGAATCCACGTTTAGATGAAAGTGACCATGTTTTGAATATTAAATATAAAAATATATTGCTGTGTAATAGTCATTAATTTGCCTAGGACCCAGAATACACAACTGCTTCAATACTTTACAAAGATGTGAGTTTGGTCACCAGTGAATCTCCCCAAGTTCAGATGGGCGTGATTGACAGGGGGATTACCGGTAGCCAATCAGGGACACACAAGGCATAGCCATATCAAAACAAAATATGGCATGCTAATGAAAAAAAAATATCATAAGGGACTGAAAAACATCACAGATTTCTCTAGAGCACTAAACTCTGTTGATCTGAGATATTTTTTATTTTATCTGTAAATGATATGTGACCTGTGAGCTATTTCATTTCACTTGTTGCCACGGAAAAAACTAAATCTGATTGCACGATCATATTTGGTCAGACTCGAGACATGTCAGAGGGCGTGAGGACCAGACTAATATCCATCTGTACAAAAAATTACATAGACTGGCTAGGCAAGGTGTGATTCTTTCAAATTCAAATTCTCAAGTAGCAAGACCAATTCACAATTTTAAAGTGATTTCTTTCCATACTACAAAAGCAAAATGGTGTGAGCAATAGAAAGGCTAGAAAGGCTGCACATTTAACCATTAACAATAATTTCTAATCTCTCTAATAGAAAAAAAGATGTTCAGCTCTATATGTTTCGACTACAGTGCATGCATAGATCTAAATAAGGCAACAATTAAAGACAAGCGCTTATTACTACAGTTTACAGTAACAGCAGCAGGATTAAATGAGCCATGATGCTTCCTGGCTCGCTTTGTCAGAGAAGAACAAGCTCAAGTGGGAGAGACTCTTAGGAGATGATGAACAGTTGTTGGTTTAGGAAAGGAGTGGGAAAACTGAAACAAAAACAAAAAAAAACACTTCCAAAGAAAATGAAAAAATGGAAGAAAAGTCTAAGAGGTGAGGGTAGAAGGAGGAGGGCTGACAAAGGGTGACAGCTGTGACACTAATCCTACCCTTCCACTGTATACACACAAACACACGCACATGTACATGCACACACAGACACATAGCTTCAATCAGTGCATCATTAGCAGAGTTTTCCTCCTCCATCTACATGTCCTCCTATCAACCTGGGGCCCCGCTTTAGTGCTTGTTGTTCTCCGGAGACAAGGGGCCAATTACAGTGATCCGCTCTTAAACCTGCCTCTCCAAAATGCCATTAGAGTCAGATGAATGGAGCAGGGCAAGTACAGTCGGGGTATTAGCAGCTGTGTTAATGCAAGCCCTGGATGTACCAGGAGAAATGCCGACTCCTTGGGGGGGCGAAGAAGCAGTGGGGAGTGGGAATTAACAATAAAAAACATGCTGGGGCTTGTCTGGGGTGCAATCAAAAATCAACAAAGGGAAGAACATAAAAGGGGCTTGTAAATGGATGGGTGGACGGATGAGGGGAGGACACACCTAGAACAGAGAGATCGGACAAGATAGAAAAGCATGGTCCACTGGGTTCAATCCAGGAGGCAGACTGGCACAAAATATTGTCTGGTTGTTTGGAAAAGGGTCAGTAAAGAGGAACAATATAATGGGGTTTGAATTTAGACAGAGAGACAGTGGAATACTTAATTTAATTTGTCTAGGTTAGATGCATTGATTGCACGTGGCTGGTTTTCATTTACTTATTCAAGGTATTTCTTTCTGAGCTGTCAATCAGCAGTATTTTAATATGATTTTGTTTTGTGAATTTCATATTTAAACTGTAGAAACCATTTTGCTGTAGGCTACCATGATATGATATTTAGACAAGCGGAAACTCAAAAAAATAATAAAGATTTCAAATGTAAAAGAAAACACTTCTGTTACAAGGCTGTAAGAAGGCTCTAGCCCTGGGCCAGCCTGGTTCGACCCGGGACACACACAGAGGTGCGCTCTCAGCATGCTGCCCTGTGTTCGCTCCATTAGCGCTAAAGGAGGGCGGAGCTGGTCATATCCGAGCAGATGCCTCACTTCACTTGTCCAGAAAGACTGCTGCGCAGCTGTCAAAGACCCAGTCGTCTCCCTGTTACCTGCTTCACTGGACGAGGTCAGAGGTGGACCCTATAGGAGGCGTGTATGCAGCTGCGCCCATAGACTCACAAAGGACCTGAGTACATTTAAAAACTATTATCACTGTTGGGGTGTCGGCGGGTGCCATCAAGAGTCATTCAATCACAGAGAGGTTATAGAGAGGGAGCGTTGTGATTTTAGGGTGTGGCTTTTACTGTTAAGAAGAAAAAAAAAATAGCCAAAAGGCAATGTAGTAAACAAGTCAGGTTCGTGTCCTAAATAATTCATGATTCCTGTACTGAGGGGTTTGACTTACAAAAATCATTTAACCACTGAATTTTACTTCACTGGGACACTAATTAACAATTGCTACCATTGTATTCTCATCATAACCAATTTGTTTACAATCAAAGCAAAATAAAACATTTTTTGTTAATAAGACCAGCTGGGTGGGGTGTTTGGGAGGTGCACGAGATGAAACCCTAATGTCAAATCCCCTCCAAACTACCCACATAAACATACAATTTTTAATCTTTCAGATCTTTCAACTTCCAAGCAGGAAGCAGCCGTTTAGATGAATGTAGAAGGGTGTATATTTATGTAAACAGTCTAAAATATGAATCTTAAAATATTTCTCTTGCTTTGATCATTTTTGTTGTAGCTTGTGATCAATTGTACCAACATATGCGTACGCCTTGTGTCCTGTCATGGCTTGCCTTTAAATATTAACTAGATCCAGCTGTGAAGGCGTGTAGGAGGGGAAGACACAGGACAGCAGAGGGGGGAGAAAAATAAATGAACATGTGCCCCCCTTTGCCCCTCCTTTACCCTTAGGCTTGTTCCGTACCAAGAGGAGGAACAGAAGACTGTGGGCTGTGGGATGGGTGGAAATGGGGTCCTCACTCAAGATGAATGGACTGGGACCTGGGAATTAGACCAGACAGCGGAGGGACACTTGGAGCCTCGTATGATAGTAAAAGTGCAAAAAATATATATATATAATAAAAAAGAAGGTAATGGCACTGGGCTTTGATGATCACCCCACAACGAGTGATTTATTCATAACATTTCTCTTTCCTTTTGGCCCAATTTGCCCCAAATTCTCCCAAATTTATAATTCATCTCCACCCCTGCTTTACCCTTGGTTTGGGCTGTCCATCCATACCTGCGTCTCCTGTGTGTCTGTCTGTATCTCGTCCCCCGCCCCTCTCCCTTTCTCTCTCTTCTCTCTGGCAGGGTCATACTTAATGCATGAGCCTGTTGCAGTGAGACAAGTCTCGTCTCCACGTTGTCGCCACAGCAGAAAAATACTAGCGATCATGTGAAATAACACTAGAGACATGCTTCCGCTCCATTTCTTCATTCAGGATGTGTCCTTTATTATATGCAACAGAGTGGATTGGATTTCTTTGGAGCATTTCTCATGTTTTAATGAAATTGCTATACATTAAGAGCCAGGACACATGTCAAAGACTGACACGTGCCTATTTTCCTGTCACCATCCTGTCTTATTGGTCCCATGGTTGTTGCATCTAAAAGCTTTTTTCATCCCCTCATGATCACGTTTCCACAACATTTCATCGTCCCATCTTCTGTGCTTCTTCCAATCTTTTTTACTTATCAGATTAATAAAATGCTGCTCTTGCACTTTGGCTTGATGGCTGATTAATTTAATATTTGTTTCTTTAATGGGTGAAAGAGGCTTCACATGCAAACCAATATCTGCCTCATGCCGATACACTTTGTTTAAAAGCCAAGCCAACATGTGTGTGGTGATCGATGATCCATGGTCAGTTCAAAATGGAAATTCAACAGCGGAAAAAACACTGCAGTGTGTTGGTTATCTAGAATCAGGGAACACAGGCAGCGCATTTATCAATACCGACATTAGCATTAGCTCTTAAGGTTTCTCCCTCTCACCACAATGTCAAAGCATCACAACAGGAAGGCTGTATTTTGTCAAGGGCTCGCAAGTTTCTCCCCGCCCCCAACCAACATTTTGTCACAGGTCAAAGGTTAGGGCCACTGTGACACAAAGCAGCAGAAAATAAAGGTTTTAAGAGAAGGCAGGAGGGCAGCCGCCTACTCTCGCTCTTCCTCCTCTCTGGCTCTGGCCATTCTGGTTGCCATGCCAACGGGGTCTCCACGCGCTGAAGCCCCCTTGTACATACAAATTCAGTTATGCACACGCACGGGCAGGGGCTATCATCTTACTGTGCGCACACACGTAGACAGTCCACAACAGGCGATTCCTTTAAAAACATTCACATTACTCTTCTATCAATAGGATATTGTCTGTGGTTATATCTCCTCCATAAAAACTTGTTCAGCCGAACTGAGTACAGTTTAAGTCTGTGCCAGTCCTAAGCCCAAACAAACCAAACAGCTGCACCAGAAATTTTACTTATAAGAGGGCAATATGGCTAAACATTCAAATTACATCTACCCCAGCCTGTATGTTACATTAATATGCAAGTGAGATCAAGCCAAAACAAGATTGGGTCGACCTTGAAAAAGAAACATTGAAAGAAGCGATTACATTGCGTGAGCCAAAGAAATAATTTATGCTTTAGTAGTATATTTTGTATTCTGACTTACTGCTAAAAAATGTATGAGCTCAAACCAGCTACAAAGTTATTCAACTGTAAGAAACAAAAGTAACGGAAGAACAAATATTCCCTAAATACCAGGACAAATCTGCACTCTCTCTTTCTCTCTTCCCACATAAACCCACAGTCACTCTCTGAATGCCAGGAAAGATTCCACAGGAGTGATTTATTTATTGATGTTTTCCCCCTTAAGACACAATAGGAATGGTTGAATAAAAAAAGTAGTGAATAATTTAAACTGCAGGCCTTGGACTCATTAAGAGATCACTGAGAGAGAGGTGTAGAGCGATAGAGGGGTGCAAGAAAAAAGGGCTTCACCAATGGAAGATGTGAAAATGAGGATTATGAGGAAAATAAAATATTAATATAGAGATTAACGCAAAAAGTATTTCTTCACATTATTCCTTCTTAATAATGTGGACTAAAAGGTATATCAGGTGGTTCAGGTGGTTCATTACGGTCAGTGGACACTACTAGGGGCTGGGAATCATTAACAAGTTACCGATACGATACGATACACTTCTTGATACAGTGAGCTTTAGATTCGATATGATATATTTCAAACTGTTTCCATACGATTCAATAAAAAATATCATGGTTGCGATACTAAAAGTCTTTGTTAAACCACTTCTTGTGCAAAGTGAATATGAAACACAAACATTTTAATCCTCAAATGTGTCAAATGTGTCTCATAAACGAGTTTCCTTCTTCTGAACAAAATAGAAAGATAATTGTTTTATTACTTATCTGTCTACTATATTATATTTAATTATGTCTTATTTGACTCCGGTCTCTTGCTCTTTTTTGCTACTTATTTAGAATTTATTATTACCATTTATATTTTTTACTCTTTGTTATTATGATATATTGTGATATGTGAGCCACTGTGTCCAAATAATTTCGCTTGTGGATCAATAAAGTTTGTCTAAGTTTAAGATTAAGTCTAAAATAATTCAGTAAAATATGCTAAAAATGTGACCATTTACCATTTACCATTTATTTTTGCACACCCCTAGACACTACATACATATTTCAGCCATATCCTCTTTACAACATTAGCCATTACATTACTTTAACTGTTTAGATAAAGTACATTTGGGCTTATAAATCTAAACAGGTTTTGGGGGAGTACGTACGATAAAAGGCTGGTAATGCTTAAAAAGAGTAGAGTGTAATCCTGCAGTTGAAGTGGATCACGTTGCCTTGATATGCTGTGTGTGTCATGGTGTGTATCGGTGAAGATCAGCCATGTGTCAGCAGGTCAGCTAATCTGTGTTGTCGGCTAATGGAGCGGGCGCTACAGCGGGAGAGGGAGACCAGCCTGTAGCTCTCTTTCTCTCTTCCTCTAACTCTCTTTCCTCTGGGCTGGGGGCATGGGAGCTACTGCAACTCAATGAGATAATATGGTTATTCCGAGCCTTCCAGTCACAGAAATGAAGACATATGGACAAAGCAGAATGACAGAATGAGGAAGGATGGAGGAGGCTGTGTGGTGGACTGTTAAAGCTCATGATCATGGCCAAATTTCTCTTCTTAATCCATTTAGCACTTCTTTTTGTTCAGATTAAGACTTAGAATCTGATGATGCTGAGGCCTGGACAGACGTGAGCATCTTTTTCAATCCTGCGGCAACAGGCATGATGTTATGAGAGCTGACAACACACAAACCTTTTCTATAGAGGCCAAGTCAGTGTTGTGCCGTCTTGTCTGGTTAACATTGGAGAACAGGTTTAAATTGGTTATCTATCAGATGGAGCACTTAAGTTTACCTTAGGCTCAAATCACATCTAAAGGCTGCATAACACTTCCTTCCTCCTTCTGTACATCCAGAGTAAATATTCCCTACACATTCTCCCCATAGACCTTCATATAAAAACAAACTGCTCACAGCAAAATAGAATATTTGACCACAATAATATCCTGAGGACAGTAAAAAAATATACAAACAAGTTGAAATTTCATATATTTTTTCACAATGTTAACGTACAATTCTGCCTGACAAAGGCAGAACGCCGTAACATCATGTTTGGTCAAAAATTAGTTAATATGATTTTGGGGGTATATGAGACCTCCTTTATCATGTGAAGAAATATTGTGAAAAATAATGAGCTCAAAATGGACCTTTGACCCTTATTTGGTACTTACTGTACTACCTTTGTAACATGTGCAAAAAATAAGGAGTCATGAAAAGGCGAAAGTACTGCCTTTTGCCTTTTCATGACTCCTTATTTTGTGTCAGTGTCAGTTTTGAGCTCAATATTTTTTGCATTCAAATATTCTTCATTATACTTCATTATAGCAACCAGCTGTCACATTTTGGGAGCCCTACCTATTATACTTTTATCTGGACAAGATAGAAAATTTTAAGTCATTTCTGAGTTTCACACTCTGGCGAGTTAGGGTCTTTAGCCTTCCCAGGGCAGAATTGTTTAGATATGCAATTTGTTTAGTTTTATACATTCGGCTGAGATTTACATTTAAAATGGGGTCAAACATATGCCTTGATCACTAATTCTATAGGAGCCTTTTGGTGTCCACCTATATCCATTCGAGGACAGCAGACAGCTCCGTCTCCAGGGGTTAAATAATCAATAAATCCCCATTTAATCTTTTCTGTAAGCAAAGAGAAGCATGTGCGTGTCCTTTGCAGCTCAGAAGGACCATTGTCTCTTTAGCTGTGCATGCAGTGTGGCTCCTGTAGGCGTCTTCTACTTCATTAGCCTCAGCACCAGTCAGATTGTGCCCCCGCAGCACAAAGCACGCTAATTACAGACACACCCAAAGTGTCCGCCACAAGATGTATGGGCGATGCATACAAATACGGCCGAACATGCTATGCTGACACTAGCCGTGCTTCTTGTTATGCATGCTGCAAATTGGGAGCATGCACTGTCAAATATATGCAGTTTATGAAAGCGCTAGGTGTGATTACGCTTTCAATTATCACTGTGTTCTTTGTATCAGGATAGTTTAGTGTCTGTTCAGAGGGGAGGTAATGCTGTCCGCCTGACTAAAGAGGGCCAATCATGCCATTATGAAATTACGGACTGGGGCTATTAGAAATGACCTTCTACGGGTGCTCTCCCTACATCCTCCTCTTTGGTTTATCTCTCTCAGTCAGCATCTCCCCCAGCTCCCCTCAAGCCAACATCCACAAGTCCCTGTTTGCTTTTTCACATGCAATCTGACCTTCACCACTACCACTTTATTGCTTTGCTTTAGCACTGACTTAGTGACAATACACAGTGTTTGTACAGAAAATCTCCGTGGAAATCCTTGACTGAATGAGGTTGTGTGCAGCTATTTTTCCACACGAGAGAGGGAGATATGTGGAGATCAGAGACAGGTGAGAAGGAAATATTAGAGGTATGTGATGTTTGAGCTTTAGAGCAGCTTTGGGAAGATAAGGATGAAATTGGGCCAATCTTTAAAACGAAGTCTTCAGGATAAAGGTGTGGAGAGTGGGGCAGACTATGCTTGGTAATTTAGGGCATTTTACTTTGCAGGTGACTGGTATAGAGTTCAGCAATATATGGGCCTGTGACACTTCATTCCTGCATGGTTAAGGGACAGTTAGCTGAATGTCTTTCCACACTCTTCACCCCAATTTCAACAGTCCTGACCATGCACATTTCAAACCTGGATTAACAGATCAAACATCATTCATTCTTAAATGTGCATGGTCTGTAAAGTCAAATCAGAATCAGTTAATACCAATTCAATAACAGACAGGGGTGTGCAAAAATATCAAAATATCAATATATCATATCATTTAATGTGCTGATAGAGTACTGATATCTTGGGTTGATGTATCGATATATCGCCAAGAGTATTTTTTGGTATATTTTACTCAATTATTTTGTTATAATACTACAGTTTGGTTGCTTGCTTAGTAGAAGGAAACTTGTTTATGTGACACATTGGACACATTCACTGTTTTGATGATTAAAATGGGTGTGTTTCATATGAACTTCGCCCAAGAAGTGGTTTGAAAAAGATCATAAATACAATTTAGCCATTATTTTTTACTGAACCGTATCAATTCAATTTGAAATATATCGTATCGACCCGAAAGAGCACTGTATCGAGATATGTATCATATCGTGGCTTATGTACTGAGGAATGTATTGTATCGGCAACTTCTTAATGATACCCAGCCCTAATAACAGAAATACTAGCTACTAGCCACTAAACACCTTGTTAGATATTAAAAAAAAAAAAAAAGTAAAACTAAACTATTCATGAAGTATAGTTGCGGGTGCTTTTAGTGAAATTATATGGGTGAGCCAAATGCCATTCAGTTTGCAACATTTTGTGGCATCTGTCTATGCTTCTGCAGCACTACAACAAAATGTTTAACACCAGGAGTTACATATGAAGGATATATTAGTATTCTGCTCAGTCTTGCACTATAGAAAGGACGTGATTTTGCTCATAAGTATGTGAGAGGAGTATTGAGTGAAGTGCAGGTGGGGGAGGTTTGAACAAGTCTGAAAGAGGGGTGTCGACAGCTCCATGGAGGGGGGCCGGTCCCTGGGGTCAGGTGATAAGTGGTCTATACAGCAATAGAGGACACAGCTGCCAGTGACTTGTGTGACACGCCTGGACAAGAGGGAGCCCATAGGGAACACTGCCACGCCCTGATTGACCTATGAACTTCAGCACAACAGGTTCAATATACTATATTTTCTTGTTCAGATTCCATAATTTTACGATTATACCAGCAGCACAGTAACATATTTTTCTTTTTATTTATTCTGTCCAGACTATATTAATTCCAAAATTCTTATTTCAGTAAAAAAAAAAAGTTTCCAATATTTCTTAGCTTTTCTACTTCATATACTTGTGATCCCCAATATCTATATCATTTATTATAGTGAAGTCCAGTAGCTTTCTAATCTTTTTCATGAATATCTGCACATTAAAATAGTCGCCTTGCCTACACAACTTAATTATACAATAGTGCAGTGATGTCATCTGAAACCCAGCTCCATATTACACCCCAAATTCAAGAAGACATCAGCAAGAGTAGCCAGCAATATATGTGATTTTCAATAGTAGCATTTATCCCATGATGACAAGCTTTGGATTTCAGAGTCACAGGCAGTTGTCAGGGCGTCTTTACATTGGCTGTAATCTCCTCACTTCTTTTGCGACACTTCAGGAAATGAGCTGCTGACAGGGCAAGGTCACACAACATGGATCTGTGTGGAAACATTTACATGAAAAGTCGCCAGCAGCTAAAGGATTTCCCATTTTGTAAGCTTGATACTAGAGAGCTGTGTATTTCCGACATACTCTATAAAGCTAGTGTACAGACGAGAGAAATCTAATCAACTCCAAATTGGTGTTGTCTTTAGGCAGGGCTTTTAAATGGCTCCCAGGACTTGGTTACTCACATTATCCAACAATTAACCAAACTGGACGCAGGGATCTTATAACCCATTATGTTTGTTTAAAGTTGCAAATACAGCACTTCCCTTTAAGTGTTCTTCGGCTAATCAAATCTATGGTCTTCTGGGGATGAAGCTTTTCTAAACAGCTAGTAAACATCTCCACAAAGCACTGAGAGAGAAGATGCCGATTAAAAAGAGACTTATTTGTTGTTTTTTTTTAGATCTTGTTAAACGTCACACCTCAAAAACCATCATGGCTCCATCAGCTTTGCCACAATTCATCTGATACTGCACTTCCTCGTGCAATTCATCAGTGGCATATCATCATATTTATCCAAACCACAGTACATATTTATCCAAATTTGTGCTCAATTTCGAACAAGTAATTTCATTGATTTGTTTGCAAAGAGAGAGATTTTTTCACTTTCTGCCTTGCCTGCATTTATTTTCCGCTTCACACTCAATCCGCAGTGGAACGACAAGTCTATTTGTCAAGCGCTTTTACAAATTCATCAGCTGAGACTTTTTTACTGGTCCTCGCTAACATTTTAAGGAACATTTCTAACGTGATTATCTCCACTACTCCCTTTTAGATCACCCTCAGAAGGAATCCTAATTTTTATGCATATTTCATTGTGTTTATAGTGTTGCAGACTGTGCTCCCAGTGTGCTTTGCTCCACCCTTCAGATCAGCTTGGTCGTGCATCTCTCATCTTCCTGTTGCACAAAAACAGCAAAAGCAAGCTCAGAGCGCTGCTGGTTTGGGTAATTGTGTGGCATGACAGGTCAGTTTAAGCCACTGTGCCTGCCATTCAAATGAGAACATAAAAGACAGTAGAGGCAGAGGGAATGATGGGAAATTGTGTTTTTGATGCATTCTGTGCAGCATTCTTGCTTTTATGTATTCAGAATAGACCACCTGTTTGTGCCTAGATTCAGGTCAGTATTGTCGCGTGTCATTCATTCATTTTGTTGGATGTGAGCATTTGTCAAAAAAGGTGTCAATATCCCCCCATCTTCTCACCGCCATCACCATGACAACCTCCTGACTCCAGCTTCAGCATCTCCCCTCCCCCTTCTTCCACATGTTCCACACCCCACCCCCGACCACACTATACCTCTGAGTCCCACTGTCATATATATATTCTTGTCCTTTAAACCCGTCTTCCTTCTTCTGTTTCCCCTGTGTCACAGCTCCATCTCCAGCTCCAAAAGTGAACTTAAAAAGACCCACTGCTGTCTTTGCTGAAAGTCTGCCTTCTCCCTGCCTTTTATTTGTCAGGCTCTCTGCTCCCCGCTGGTTGGGATTTCAAGACAAAAAAAGGAAAACGTTCCACTTTTTCCCCCCAGTCTCCTTGCTTGCTCATTTTTAGCACAGGAAGTACTCACTCTTATGCAATGACCTCTTGAAGGGCAAATGAAAATAACAACTGAAAAGTACATTTAAGTCCGGCAGACTTAACTACAGATACTTGTAGAGCAGTGAAGTGACTTGAGTGAAATGGTCTAAGATCGGCTGCCTGTGTACTCTCCAGCTATTCTCAAATTATTTATATTATGTTAGATTTGAATCTTTGTTAGATTTGAATTAATTACCAATCTTCATCCTTCCAAAAACAAATGACGTGTAAGATTATGATCACTCACTGTCATCTGCCCTGTATTATGTCTTTATTGCTACTATGAAGATGAATGAATCATACATAATACATTTACAGGTAGAGCTCAGACCAAGGCCATCATCTCTCTATGGAGCCTAAATAAGACGGTCCAGTCTTGAGGGAAATTTGCCGACTCCTGCAGCATCGATATGTTCCTGTGGCCCTAAGTGGCTGACAAAGTCCCTCCACATCTGTTATCATTATCATCAGTAAGCCATTTCAGCTCGGTAACTAAATCCAATCATTACCAATAGACTCAGCAGCCACGATCTATCCCGGTCCAGTGCACTTTAGCAGAGAGGAGCTAGGCTCCCATCAAAAGCTGCAGCGTTATCTGAGGAGTACAGCCACAGACCCCTGCCACATCCGACCCCCTCCACACCTCCACGCTGTCGCCGTGCCAACAGATCAAGGACGTGACATTTTACGGGAACGCCACGCAATTTCCTGCATGGAGTAATATGAAAGAGAGTGACTACCTGTACACAGTGTGCGTCAGCTACCGTCAGGCGGTATTGAGTATGCTTGGCCCTATTTTAATGTTTGCCCCACAGTGCATAAACAGAAAAGCACTATAGAGAAGAATGCCGTTTCATCTGTTTGCTATTTATAATGTTTGGGACGCTACATCACTGCTCTCCTCTCCAGCCTGTGGCTCATTTGTCTTGCTCGACATTTCCTTTTGGGTATAGCCCCAACTGCGACCAGAGTCTCCACTGTCTCTGTGACTCCTGCTTCTCTTTGCTTATGAAAGATGACAGAAAACGCTCTGCCTTGGTCCCACTGAGAGGAGGCGGTGGACCAGGCTGAGCGGAGGATGTAGTAGTGACCTTTCCCTGAGGCTAAAGAACCCACTGATGAGGATTTCATATAGACAGAGGCCAATGGGGTCTGACTATATACATTTACAATATACACACATGAGAAACAAAGGCGCTGACAGCAACATGTTGACACCTTGTGAATGTGGGCAGTCACTATATGCCCTCTGTGCAACTGGACCGATATGGGTTATTAAGCAAAATGTCAAGTTTTACAAGGAACATAGAATTGTCAAATCACAGAAAGCAATGGGAATGTGTCAGGGCCTAATAGGAAATCCATACTGTATAAAAGTACAGGGCACTATACATTTTTCCCCCTTACTTACACATCTGTGCCCATCTTTATATAAATCTCAGTGAAACTAATCGGCTGCTTCTACTTCTTAACATTTGCTAGCATAAGATATATTTTTCCCCATGACATTAAGATTTTGAACAAGATATTTTGACTTCATGGTGCATTAGTAATTGAAACTTTTCTATAGTATTTCCTATACAGTTCCAGGGGCATTAAGTGTACAATAACTATTCAGCACTGGCATGCGGGTTGCATACAACAGGCGCCAACTACACACCTTATCTGACAAAATAGGCCAGAGGCAATATCCTGTGTCCTCAAGGGGCTGGTATCTAAATCATCCTCATCCCATGATAGCCTGGCTCTGAAGCAGCTGATCAGGCTTGTTCTTATATAGGGCAACCAGACAACATGTCAGCAGCCTGTGCCAACTCACCCCAGCCAAACAAACACAGTTTAAGAATCACAACAACTGCCCCTGACCATTTCTCTTTCTATTGTCTTCAACATAAATGGATAAAGGCACAGTTAAAGCAAAGTAGGTCCCAAAACACAGGCAAGTACAGGCATGATGATAGACCTGTTACATTTACTGCTGCTTTGCTGTCCCCTTCTGAGCGACTGTCTGGCCCAAACGCCATTGCTTCTGGGTCATAAATAAAACAAAAGGCGGCTGAGCCGGTGGATGGAGGAGAGGACAGAGAAGGAAGGTGAAGAGGAGGCGGAGGATGGCACTAGGAAAAGATTTAGAGTTATGAGGAAGTATAAATGCTGTATTACGTGATGTCATACAGAGATGATGATGCCATCAGGCTGTAGGTAGTTCACTGAGTTTGTGCAAATGCATTTAGTGTTAGGACAGGTTCTGTAGGCAGGTGAGGTGAAAATACTGTATGTGAGCCAGCACCATCATAACAATATACTCTGGGCAGGCTATCTGTCCTCTCCATCTCCTGTACTCTCCTTATCTTTGTCAAGCCACACGCTCACCCCAGCACTTAGACACTTCCTGTTGGATCGCCCCGAGCACCTATAGTACTAATAGCAGTGGCAATGTTTTGAAAGGAAAAGGAGCAATAAAATAAAGGTTTACATGGAGGAGCTACAGTTATGGATCATTGAATCAAGAAATAGTTTTTTTACAATGTCAAAGGTTCAAATAGTAGTCTGTTTTTGTTTTTACTTTGCTCTGGAAAGAGGCAAGGCTAATCACAATCAGATTAAAGTAATAATTGCCAGGTAAAATTCTCTCAAATGTTAATGCTCCTGGGTATGTTTACAAATGTGCTGGCTGAAGTTAATCTTGATTTTAAAAAATAACTGGCAAATTTAATCACAACTGCAAACTGAAAATTTGCAAATAGATATCTTTCCAAAATACAGACAAGAAGTTTGCTAATACTTCTACTATACAATCTGAATTGTTCTCTTGACAAGTTGTATTGAATTTTAGCTGTGACAGTATGGCACAATCAGTATCTATATAACAATGATGTCTGGTTAATTGTGAATTGATCCAATCCTATACACAGTGACACAAAATAAGTGCTCCTCTCCCAACCCCACCCATGAACATGGGGCCTACAGGACAGATCTGCTATAATTACCTCATTATGGTCGTTAACAATGTCGGGGCTGTCTCCTCTCTCCTCGTCTCTCTCCAAGTGTGACTTGCTCTGCTCCTTGTCTCGCAGTGTGACATCTGCAGCCCTTAATAAACGCACTCTTCCTGCTTGTTGCTCCTGATCTCGTCTCTCTTGGGGATTGTATCTTTTATCTATGCTTTGTATTAACAAGACGCTTCGCCACGCAGCTCACCACTTCCACCGCTTTCACCGCTTCCAGCAGATCTTTGCACAAGAGATCTCAACCACTGATTTCAAGTAAAACCACAACAAAAATGATAACGCCACATGTTAGGGCCCAGATACAAAAAATAGCTTCTTGCAGTGGAGAAAAGCATGATGGGGGATGTAAACAGACTCTTTTAAAACTAAATATAGTCTCTCATTATTGCTAACTGTGCCCTGAGTGGAACCCCTCTGTAGTGCCATGCCCAATTAGCCCTGATCAATTCAGAGTGCAAACTGCAACAGCTCCAGTATCAGGCCCATTATGAAAGTCCACATCGG
Source organism: Boleophthalmus pectinirostris (assembly GCF_026225935.1). Lineage (NCBI taxonomy): Eukaryota > Metazoa > Chordata > Actinopteri > Gobiiformes > Gobiidae > Boleophthalmus > Boleophthalmus pectinirostris. The sequence goes on from NW_026571515.1 coordinate 26,137,618, forward strand.
CGGGATGCTAACAAGGACACTTCAGGAGAGACAGCATCCTTCCGAGGTAGACAGTGAACAAAGCATGACAAATGTATTCAGGCTGAAACGACTCCACAGAGCAGAGAGCAATGTAGGCCATAAACAAGACACAAAACATCAAAACATGCTTATATAACTTTACACGATGGGGACTGCAGGGTTTGCAAATTATTAGCCAAATGAGATGAGAGGCTTCCCAAAATACAGCAGGCAGAAGGCACACACGGAGCGCAGTGCCAGGAAAAACAGAGCTGTTTAGAGTCCAATAATGAGGATAATGTAAGAGATCTAACTGCATTAGACACTGGTCCAGGATCACTGTAATGCTAATAAGGGAGCTTATTAAGTGGAGCTTATGTAACGTTTAACTATGAAGCATGTTTTACATTCATTAAATATCAAATAAGTATAAGCTGTAATTACAAACTATATGGATTTTATGCACATTTTATTTTGACTGAGTGCATCTCATTTAATCTCATAATACTGGATTTCCTGTCTGACTTTCCACCTCCATCATGTGGATTGGGGAAGGCACGCAAAGTACACTTACAGTGAGTAACATACAAAATAATCTTTTATACATTTTGGTCTTTTAAGAGTTATGAAAAGTTGGTAAAAACTGTTACAACAGTACTAGGAGGCATAGCGGAATAGCCATAGATGTTAGTGTTTTCATAATTTTCTCAAGGCAGACGGATGCGTCACAAAATGAAGACAACTACTTATTTTATTTTAATGAACTCTAAAGAGTCTTTTAATCTAGCTCTGCAGTACTCTGTGACATTTTGCAACTACTTGACATTTCAGTTTCCTGTCTCTATCCTTAACTCTCCTCCCCACTGCTTAAAATCAATTGGTTGCTGTGCTTCTCTTTATCACATTGACTTTTTGACTGGCATTGCCCTGTTTTACACGGGTCCTTGCCAGCCCCCTATTCTGCTAGGCCGTCTTATTGGTGGGTGTACTGTGTAATAGGATGGCACAGTAGGTGAGCTTAAATAAGGCCAGTGTATGGGGATTACTCACCCACTCACTCTGATCCCCTCCCACTACTATGTAATCCAATACTAATGAATATATCATGGCTGACACAGCAGATAAGGCGTCTAGGAACTACAGTCACAACATTGCTGCATCGTCGACAGACAGTAGCTGGCTGTTTACCCACAATGCCTCAGTGTTAGAGGAGGCACAGAGAGTACAAGTGTGTATGAGTGGATTGCTTCATCTATCTCAGTTATGGCTGATTCAAATGAAGTGCGAGAATAGAGTGGAGAAAGGCTAAATGAAAGCGTCGATACACTTAACACTAAACACTCCAATTGGGTACTAACATAGATTTAATATTAAACCACAGTGTGAACGAAAAGATGGTCAATGCAGACTCAATAGAAAGAAGTCTCTTTCAATACAACACTCAACACAAGGGACAGGAGAAGTGTCAGGGACATCAATTTTCATATGACATCACTGACTTAAATGGAACTATTTGTGTTATGTCCCAGCACAAGACGGAGAACTACGAGCACCCTGAAAATTATGTATAGCACCTAACAACTCAAAAATGAAAATGTATTGATTAGATCATTAAATTCATCCAGCCTTACTTGTTGCTATTCAGAGGGGAAAAAAAATTCATTGTCAAAATTAATAATTGAAAGAAAATATTACGTCCTTTGAATGGTGCTCAAAATGCTGCATGAAAAACATACAACATACCAGCCCTAGGCAAAAAAAAAGGCTATAAGGAACACATTAACTGGGTATGCATGACTTATTAATAAAATATGATATATCCAAGATCCCATGGTTCTACGTGCTGTTTTAAGTGTGTGGAGTGTGGAGAGGATTAGGATAAAAGTAAGTCCAAGGACAAAGATGGTGAAGCAGTGAGAAAAGAAATCACAAAATGACACATTTATGGAATCAAATTATTTTCAGAGAGAGCAGTGTGGATTGTAACATAGAAAGACCTGAGGTATCACCAACAGGAGTAAGATACATCACTCAAAAGTTTCATTAAATATGCAGCAACAAATCAATCATTAGTAAACCAATGCTGTCATGTCGCTCTAATGCCTGCTCCGTGCAATGTAACTGATGCCAGAGGACAATGGGGCTATGACATAATACCCAAAGCAGGCTCTGATCAATCAGTTACAGTGACGGTAGGCTTAATGTAATATTATTATCAAGCTATATTTTGTCATAACAAACATAACAACATTCAATTCAAATTGCAGGAATCGGCAAAAAGGACAACCCAATGAAACAGATTATAAAAAGCTAAAAATAAAATCAGAAAAAAGCAATAAATGCAAAATGAAACAAGTTCAACTTTTGCTCAAAGCAATTATGACAGAAAGGGCATCTATGTAATAACATCATGTAATTCGCTGGGTGGCCTTGACAAACAAGAAGCAGCCATCTGTTGGTGGTATTTTAATTCATGACAACATACAAAAAATTGCTGGAAGGACAGAGCTAAGTGGACGCACTGATAGTCGCTTTTATAATGAGCCTTCTTGAGCATGTCATTTAAACAAGCAGCACACTGTACTATTTCTACATATTCTCGTAAGTGCTTTGTTGATTTGTACAGAGTGTCAGAAAGTTGAATTTTCCCATAATTCAGGAGATTGTTATGATACTGTTTACTGGTACTAACCAACATTTTCCCAGATAGTAGAAAAAAAACTTTCCATCATTCTGTTGAGATTTTTGTATATGTTTCCCATCTGCTCTATTGTGCAATTTGTGTTCCTCTAATCATCCCAGTCATATTCAGAGTGTAATTTCACAATGTGTGGTTACTGGAAAACTTTTACACTAAACAGTTGCCAGAACCATTGGACACATCAACCAAAATATTTCCCTGAGTTCATTGACTCTTTCCTCTGTATATAAAGTCTGACTGAAACCAACCATATCAGTGTTGTTTCTTTATACAGTCTATGTTCGAAACCCATGAGCGCTCATCTCACTATAACCAAACACACAGAAAGAGTCAGACACTTAACAGCCATTACAATCTAGTCTACAGTCTGTGATTACAACCCACGCTTTTGTAGATTTCTTGGGTCCATTATGTTTGACCGCAGTATTTTGCTAATCACAAATGCTAATCATTGGGATTTATGATTTACTGCACAACTCGCTGCAACGAAGTAAAATGTGGGTTTTAAAATGCAGTACTCAGTTTAAAAACAGTTTAATTCGTTGCATAAATGTCAGCATCACAGCTGACAGTAAAGATTAAAAATAGTTTTGATATTGATTACTGATTCTAATATAAAACCCGCGGCGCTCATACACTGGACCAGCCCGAGATGGCCCAATAACTGTGACTATAATTGCTCTTCTAAATGTGGACTTACCATGAAGCCGTGGACATCAGAGACATGACTTCATCTTCCTCAAATGCAAGCCTATAAAGACTGGTGTTGATTTACAGTTTCCTAATCAACCAAAAGGCAGGCGGATATGAGCTTCTGTCAATGCGTCATTCACGCACAATCAACAGAGTGCCAACTATACTGCGCAAAAACACTGGACAGACACAGGGTCAATTTAACCCAATTATAATGCGCATTTAAACAAGGAAGCAATTGACGGGACGCTTTCATACAGAGGAACAGATGCAAAAAGGGGTTTTCTGTAGCTCCCGGACAAAGACATATTTTTCAAAGGCAAAGATTAACGCATCAAAGCAGAGAAAGGTCAGTCGCTGGTTGGGCATCTCACTACTTCATTTATATTCAAGATACCATGCGGCTACTTTTATTGGTTTTCAGCCTATGTCTGTATATATTGTGCCTTGGAGCTCTTGAACAACCTCTGGGAATGTCATTTATTGACAAAGAGATATTATGGCACTCTCCCAAATGTCTTAAATATTTATTATTATTATTATTATTATTATTATTATTATTATTATTATTATTATTATTATTATTATTATTATTATTATTATTATTATTATTATTATTATTATTATTATTTGGAACACACATTTTTATTAATTTTCCCAATATTGGTCTCACAATAATTATTAATTTCTCTGCTGAAGCAATATCCACCGAGGGGTTTTCAAGTTTTGTAATTTTAACTACCAATATGATATTTGCTACCCTGGGGAGGTTTGCAATCTTTCCTCTCTCTCATACCAATGCTATTGAACACTGTAATAAGGTAATTCACTTTCCCAAATTAAATTCATTTCCATATGTGACGCCTCTATTTGTAGCCCAGTTTTCCATCACAGATTCAATAGTATAATTGTATTGGATTTATTGCTCTTTGTCTAAGAGCCTCTTTCTGGGAAGGCGAATTGGATGAGGCTCTGTCATTATTTTGATTAAGACCCTCTGTCCACTGCGGGATGAATACTGATACTGAATGATGACTGAAAGAAAGTAGCTTAAATGTAAAAGCAGATACCTGAAAAGGGAAAGGGGATGCCATTTCATAGTCCTTCTATAAGAATTGCTTAGCATGATTTGGTTAAATATTTTGGTATTCTATAAAACTTCTAATTTCATTCATTTCTTCAGTTTCCATAGTTAATATACATTGAATTTAGACACCAGTGGTTAGATTAGTTAGGTTCGAGTAGTTTATTTGCGATTTGTAGTAAAAAAAAAAAAAAAAAAAAATTGTAAGTAGTTGAAAATGGTATTGTGTCCTATATTAAATCTATAAAATCTACTTGGAAATGTGTCCTAATTGCAGATGCCAAACCTTCTGTATTTTATTACCTCAGTCACTTAAATCTTGCTTCCCACTATTTTTAGGAAACATGGATGATACATTTGAACCCACCAGTTGATAGCAAGTTTCCTGACACACCTTCTATGTCTGTATATTTTTTTGGCTCCCCCCTCTGTCTCCCTCCTATCACCCCTGCACGTTTCCCTGTCCTCACCTTTCCCTCTTGCTCCAGTCTCTATAATCAGTTACCCGTGGCTGCCTTGTCAATCCACCTGACCCTTAGCTCCTCAAATCACCTCAATGTATTCCTCACCAAACCCTGACAGCCCGTCTACATGATCCCCCACCACTTGACACCCAGCGGGTGCACTCCCATCCTCCCATCTGCCCATCCCAAATTCAAAGAGCCCACAAGACACAGTCTGAGAAAGAGGGAGAGGGAAACTCTTCGTCTTGACAGCATACACAAACAGAGGAAAGACCCAGAGACTTTGCAATACAACACAAGGGATTTATCCATAGCACAACCCTTTGAATGTGCAAGTTTACAACTGATGGTCTCAAAGGAGGACACAAAGCAAAGCACAGATGAAACAACACTTCATTCTGAGCAACAGTCAGTTCCTTTAACCCTTGTCTTACCCAGTCTCCACAGTAATGGCTGAATCACCATAAAGTGACAAGTGCAATGCTTTGATCATAGCCGATGCTTAAGTAATGAGGCCAGCGAAGCAACATTTGAGAATAGCTAATTTTGGTGCAGTACAACAGGGCTGTGTATGAGTACTCATAGTCTATCTTGCATTCACATGTGTTTGTATTTTTCTCTCTGCAGAAGTGCTGGTAAAAGGAGCCTGGGGCAATAACAGGTGGCTGAGGAGCAAAAGGCCAGTGCTGGACCACTCTTCTTTGGAGTTGCTAAGAGGCAGCTAACATACCCCTGCTCTCCTCCTACATAGCATCAGTGCTCCATTTCAGCTGCAGGGCCTAGGAAGCTGGAAAACCGCCAATTCCTGCCACCCATGTTATCAGCTAATGAATATATAAAAACAACAATATTCAACCTGAAGGTGGTGAAGAAACAGAGTAGTTCATAAATGAAAAATGCTAAAGTAAGTTGACTTTTTGTATAAAATGTAAATAGTTAATTAAAAACATAGTTAAACCTTATTATTTTAAACAATAATAATATCAAGGCCAACCTTGAAACGGAGATGCAGATTCTGAGCACTGGGTCTACAAGACAGCTATTATTAAGGGTAGAAATTATTAAGAAATTTAGCCTTGACAAGAGTAAGTGACTAAGACTATCTTTAATGGTGAAAACACTAATCATGTGCTTGCTCTAATATTTAAACATTTAGAAACTTCATGTAGTGAGATACTGATCTAAACTCAAATAAAAAAATAAAAAAAACTATTCTCATTCACCTTGGCCTCATTTTGGTTCCTCTCTGTTTTCCTGATTGCAACAGTGCAATTATTTATATCTTTAATTACTTTGCCTCCAGGTTTCTATGTATCCTTGTGGACCATCACTCACTGCGACCTTGGCCTTTTTCCTATCCCACTTGATCCTTCAATCCTTGCCTTCAATATCCACTGCATTGAAGCTGGTTGAAAGGATGCAAAGTAGTCTCTCTTTCAAAGCATGTCCAGTATCCCTTATCTGTTATCTGCTTCATGGTACTCTCATCCCCTGGTCTCTCCCGATCTTTTCAGCATGGACTCCATCTTTTCTGCTCCTTTTTTCCTCATAAATCCCACTTCCATCCATCTCTTTGACGGGATGGCTCAATTACGCAGGCAGCGTTAGAGGAGGAGATTACGGTTTGTACTGAACAGTAGCGCCTCACTGATGCACTCCTATTGCAGTCAGCATCTCAGCACACCTCTGCTGCTCCCTGCTACATAAAGAGTTGTGTCTGCCATATGAAACTCTGGCTGCATAAACAGTATGATAATGAGACCAGCAGCAGCTCTCCGGAGGCTCTTTGCCTCTGGGCGCATGCACAGGCCCCATTCAGCTGCAGCGACTGTGTGAGGCGCTCTGTGCATGTGGGCACTGCAGTGTGTTTATGGATGTTTTACAGATGGTGACAAGTCATTGTCAGTCGCACTGCCCTCCCTCCTCCCCCAGGTTAAACTGGAGCAGGCGGCTGGCCACTGAGGCATGCTGGGATATTCCTCACACCACTGGGCTCAACAGTTACACCGCAATGAGCAGATATAAAGGTATTTGACCAAAGTGTGTTAGTGACAAACACTGTGGTACAATGGGCAAATGCACTAAACACACATGTAAGCAACAGACATGAGGCAGGGCAGCGTCTGCTTCTGGCAGTTCCTGTTTCATCATTAACATGAGCAGAAGAATACAGTGTGTGTGCTGCAGGAACAGCAGATGTGTAACAGGCCACAGAGGGTATAAGGATGGCAGCTGTGTGGCACAAGGCCAGGTGAGCTCTCTATTCACTGCTACACCTGCACAGACCGATACCAGCACTGCCCCGCCCTGCTCCTCTCCTGCCATATCTCATTTTATATAAATATCCTCTGCTGACTCTGCTGCCTGTTGATATCCAGCTCAGTTCTGGGTTCTTCTCCTCTTTTTAAATCTTCTCTCTCCCTTCTGCTCTGAGCGCCGTAGTTTGGGGTTACTCATCCCTGTCCCTGCCCCGCCACAACAGACCTACTGCAGCAGCAGGAGATAAGACTGGTAGACTAGAAAATCATTGTAGTCTGCTGTGCAGTGCAGCGTCTGTGTGGAGCGAATATGACAGCCGCAATCATGGACTGCCGGTACTTAACCACATTAAGTCTTTTGGCTATTAGCTGGGGGAGGGGAACATGCACTCTTGGTGAGAAAACGAATATCCATTTCATAGCTCTAAAGCAACAAGAGATGTTAGGCAAGTCTGGTATGTGTCTGAAAATATCACAGTTGAATAGCAAAGCAGAAAATTGTAGCGTATTTGCATAATACATTATAGATGAGATGTTGTTAAGAAAGCCAGCACTAATTTACTTTTACTAAAGATAAGAGTTTGATAATTTTAACAACAAAATCAGCAAAGCCTCCAAAAACAATATAAATGCAAATAACAGAAAAGAGAGACTCGGAATTTTGAAAGCAAAAACCAAAGCTGCGTTTCACTGTAATCATCATCTCAAATCAGTTGGCAGAGGAGGAGTGTGATTCTGTGAAGACCCTGTTGCATGCAGTGCTCTAAATGTTTAATTAGTGAAAGAACATTTCCAACCAAACACGAGAAAACTATAGCAGAAAGTGGCACGTTCCAACAGGTTATTCCTCAGTGACTGGTTCGCACAATCTCCCAACAAATAAAAACAATATGGAATTCATCACTATTGCACACTAGCCATTAGTAACACATCAAATGACCTATTACTTGTATTTCAATGGACACTTAAAAGCTGCTATTTTCAATTAACACAAATATCATCACACATTTATGTTCAGCTGTGGAAAATTACACAAGAGCAGTGAATAACTCAGATATTAGTATTTTTTTCCCAAATAAAGGTAGATCTAAGGCAAAGGTGCAATTCTGTAACAAGCCACATCCACCTTGCAGCCTAATTAACATCCTCACTCTAGAGCTCACGGCCGCTGTTTCTGCCTGCTCCCTGACAAACTGTTTGCCCCCACCAAAAGCCCATCTTACCTCCTCACAGATGCTTCACAGTGGATTCCCCCCAAGTTGTATTTTTTTCACTTGTCCGCTGTCTGAATGCACTTGTGCCTTTTTCTCCTCTTCTCTCTATCAAATTGATTGTGCCCCTGTTCAGTGCTGATGCTGCAGTGATAGGAAAACACACCCTCCTCCGGCCGCTCTCTCTGCCTCCCTCACTCTGATTGGCTGGCTGCTAGAGGTGACATCACCCTGCCTCTGCCTCCTCTTCTCTCCTCCCTCTCCCTCTCTCTCCTCCTCACCTCAGTATCTCTATAGGTTCTGACCATTCCTTTATTATTACCCCCAAGTCCCTCCTCCATCTCCTCCTTGTCCTCTACTGCCATCCCTGCCCACTCTTCCTACTGTGTGGATTATGGGATTCAAATGCTCATAGTATAGCCAAGGAGACTCAAGTGCACTGTACACTTGACTCCCACTGCAAACTATAAGAGCATATTGTGGATTAGGACTGCACCATGAATACAGATTAACTGAGATAACATTTATTGCCCCAATCAATTAAAAATAGTGTAATTAAAAGGTAAATTTAATTTGTTGTGAATAATATGGAAAATCAAAAATCTAGAGCAAAGCCACGTCTTGTGGCCATTAAGACATGAATCTCTAAACATTGCTAATAAATTCTAATAGGCCTATTCATTTTCATGTTATCTCCTGGCAGAACATAATTGTTTAAATAAAAAAAAAAAAAAAAGATTTCAATTATGATCCAAATATTCAGGATTTGTTTTTCCATTAACCCTCCTGTTATACAAAGATAAAATACAAAAAATGGGACAAAAGCAGTGTCCATGTAAACAGACAAATGAAAAATGAGACAATAATTATGAATGTACTGCACAGTAAGTACTATGGTGTGAATAATATTTATATGTATGTGTGTGTGTCACATAACACACTATACTGTATGTTACTTTATACACAATATTGGTAAAAAATGGCAAGGTGATGGGGTTTACTTGTTTTAGGTCACAACATATAACTCCCAGGCACATTTTACATGGTTAAAGATAATCCAGCTCTAAACATTTGAATAAAACACCAGTAAAGATTAGATTAACCTGTTGGTTATAACTCAGTCAGACCTTAGCTAGCAGTATACAGTACATGTGCGTAATACAACGCCCACGGCACTTTCTACACTCCTTTCTCTTCACCACAAACTACAAAGGTACAAATGATCGCCCTTGAGGTTTCTGAGTTAGGCCTCTCCATGCTCCACTGGGCTCAACTCTTTTAATTCATCCCTCCTCTAGGACACTGCATGGCTTAAATCTATTATATTCTAATCAAAGCTCTGAAAGGGAAGACTGCTGTGTGAGGTTGGTGAATAGAAATGTGTTGAGAAATACTGCTGCTGTATCTTATCCAAGTGAGATAGGAGCATGGAGATTTCAAAGTAATAAAACAGGGCTTAATACAAAGCGGTGACTGACTGTTTGCTGTTGTGACAAGATAATAGACTCATATAATGTCATAGGATGAAGATGATCCAGTTACACAAGAAGATAGGGAATCACAGATCTTATGTTATGACTCCACAAGCTCTAATCTCACATCTTAACTGGGTAAATTTATAGACACTGCCTGCTCAGACTGGTATTGTCTGCATGTGTTTCAAGCATCAGAAAAGCTTTCTATCCTATTGACAGTAATTTTTAGTATTCAGAACGTACTCGTATTTGTACTCGTACTCGTACTCATACTCATACTCTCTCTCTCCCTCTCTCTCTCTCTCTGGTGTAGCTTGTGGCAGTGTGTGTCTCATGTTTATACAATAATAACTTAACACAAAGAAGAAATCGAGAAGCTAAATTTGGCTTTCCTTTTACACGCGTAGGAAACTTGTGATTTTGTGAACCCAGCAGCTTTTCAAACTAGGTACTTTGTTAATTTAAATGTACCATAATCATGCAGCTTTTCCTCCTCCTTGTCTTCATGAACATGTTATTGATTTGCCTGGAAGATTCCACAGAATGGCATTAAATTTATCTTTCACAAAGGGGACAAGCCACCATGCCATACCTGTCAGACCTGCAGAACACAATAAGACATGCATAGTTTTAAGTTTTTTGTTGATTTTCCCCCCAATAAAGCACCTTTAATATAAGTGAATAAATTAAACAGGTATATTTAATGCAATACAGTGGAACATTCTTGGCAAAGCACTTTACATCTTCAGACCTTACCAACAAAGTTAGATAATGTGCACCTTTAATGTTTCCTTTTTTTTCAGTGTTTCAAAAGGTTTTTAAATAGACTTTCACTCTTATGTGTAAGACTAAATCCAGCTCCCTGCAGAATGTGGGCTTGGTTATCATTGAGAAAGTAAATAGTTGTTCCAGAATTTCAAGTACAAAAGTATGAAACTATGAAACTATACATTTAAACATCATTCTTCCATTGCTTGTTTTTTACTTTTCCAAACATATAAACACCTATTATCACTTTAAACCCTGCTTTCTGTTTTCTGTAGAGTATGAAACACAAAACACATACAAGGACATTGAGTGTTAGAACTGGGTGCCTGAATATGCAAGAAACTTGAGAATCAAACAAGCATGGTGCATAGTTTAAATTAAGTTGAATCTCCAACAAAGAAAAGGACCATTATTAATATATTATTATTTAAATACAATTATAACACTAACCTCATTATTGGTACCTGTTGCATACAAAAAACATTTACTTTACTACAAGAAAGCTCCACAGACTGTGTTAGATACATTATTAGATGTAAAATTAGCTCTGAATTGGCAGTACAAATAAATAAGAACAGGAGCAAGCCTGTACCAGAGACATGACACAGATTTATGTTTTGCTCCTAAAAATACCTCATAGAGCAGGTAACTGGGGCAGTGTTTTGCCCAGTCTAAACTCTCCATCTCCAATCTGCCTCGGTATAATTTCTCTTCTCTATATTTTGGCTTCAGCTCGTCGATGCCAGCGCATGCCCATCTGCTGTGAGTGCCCCCTGATTTGCCAAGCAAGCAGACAAAAGCTGGGACAGGATGGACAGCCTGGGGGAATGATTGATGAGGCCACTTGATGAACGTGTGGGACCTCCTCAATTATGTTAAGACTACAGTTCAGGGTCAACACAGCAGCCTGGAAACATGCCAGTAGTGCAGACAGAAGGTGGATAGATCTTGATTATGAGGCAATCAGAGTTAATTAGCTGCTTCTTTGAATGTAGGGTAATAAGCTTAGAGGATGCCAAATAATAGTATGTGTAAGTATTGGTAGTAATTGGCACTCATATTGTCTATTGTGCATACTGGATTGCATAGTACTATTCTTTAAAGTGCATATCTTGTGCATAATTTCCACCCAAAATGCAAGATATTCAAAGTGCTTCACATTGCAGTATTTCACTTTGATTTAGAAGTGGTAAGCTACTAATGAATATAGGCAAGGTTGGTGAGATAAGGCAAGGACTACAGTTATCAGTAAAAAAAAAAAAAAATAAATTATCAATAGCACCACCCTGACGGCAATGAGTAGTTCACACTTGGCACCTAGTAGAACCACTATTACTAACATTGGCTGACATTAGAGGTTGTATTTAAAACTCTGCAGGCAGTTCTATGTGGAGGAGGTCTAACATTTAGAGATATTATTAAGATGTAACCGTAAGCGAACACGACATTGAGTCACTTACCCCACAGTCTCTGCTCAAACAGGCAATTAAAACAAGGCCAGCACTAATATTTAAAGGGCAGAACAAGCGCAGAACAAAGGAAAATTAGCCAGTGCTTTGTAGGAAATGTCACTCAGACAGATCAATATAGATAATGCATATCCTGTCTCCCTCAAAGTGAAACAGCTCCATGAAAACAGGTTTGAAAAGGAGCTGCCTAATCCTGAGCTGTTTACCTCTGCTGTCACTTTTGTTTAGTGGCAAATACAACTTGGCCCTCACTCAAAACCAAAACAGTCCATGATATTCCTGACTTGCTTGTGCAAAAAGTATTGTTTTATGCATAAATGAGAGATGTTGGGGACAGATAGCTGATTCTCAAACTATGGTACTGTACAAAAGCTGATTGGTTCATGCCATATTTCAATTTTTGGACAATTATATTTCATCCACAATGTTGTCCTCCTTTGTGTTAGTTCTTGTTTAGAACCAGTATAACACTTCACTGCAACATTTAATCCTATTTTAGACCAGATTTATCCCTAGAGGTAGAATAGTCCTGATTTATACTTTGATCTGAATATGGTCAAATATTTTTGGGAACCACAATGGACTAGTTGAAACAGTACTCAAATAAAATATTCACTATACACTTTTATAGGCAAGAAAAAACATATATATTTCAGTCTCTAACTGTGCCTAGAATACACTGGCATCCAGAATAGAGTGATAAATGAGAAAGGAGAGGAGAGGCTATGAATGAACAAGTTAATGTCTAGAGTTGCAGGAAAAGGGCTTGTAGTCAGCAAAAGACAGAGGCAGAGTGAATACCATCAACCTCAAAACAAGACGTGGGGCAATATAGTAAATGGCTACAGTCAGACGAAGTCCAGAGCACAGAGACGTAGATCGCATACAGATACAGTCAAGGACAAGGAGACAACATGCACTGATCAATACATACAGAAAAAATAATGCAATGAGAAATCAGAACTTATGTGGTGAAGAAATAGCAGCAGGTTTTATTTGTCCTTCCTGGTTAAATCCATTCCACTTAAATTTCTATCATAACATTTTCAAGAAGGATTTTGATGTCTTGAATACTGACCTTGCAATGTACTCTAAGCAGAAGACCGCAATTTTTCTCAATTTTGTCCAAAATGCAAATGAAGGAATATTATTTGGGAACTTTTTCTATGTAAACATCTTAGGGTTTTAACTAGTGTTTTAGCTTTCCCAGCAGAACTAGGATTCTCTAATGGAACAACATGGATCTAATAACAGAATATTTCAGATAAGGCATGGTTAATTATATAGGCATAATCAAAAATCAGTTTCAATTTTTTGGGCGAAAAGGGTATGTTAAAAGCCTAAATGAAGATGAGAAATTTCAGCTATTATAATAAAACATGAGACAGAGTACATCAATTTGTGTTCCTGATACTTTTTAAAAACACATTTGTGTTAACTGAAATTGCATATTGACTAGTGGAGTAGTCTATGCACAGTGTATGCTACTGGGATTGATGGGGGAAACCAGAGTACCCATAAAACCACTATCCAGGCACAGGCAGAACATGCAAACTCAGCACAGCCCCACCCGTGTGATTGCATGTAACCCAATGCATGATTTGTAAGCACTTTAGCTCATTGTACATCTGACTATACTTTTTCAAAGTAACTCCCAAATGGCGTCATTGTCAGCGTTGCCATGACCACTCCGTGAGATGCTGTCGACGATTGGGGAGACATTGATCTGGTTAAAGTGATTATCTGGTCAGAGGGTCAAGCACCCGGCACTGACCAGTGTTAATCACTCAGTAAATGAGGTAAAATGAGCGTAGCCTTTCTGTGTAAAGTGACCCAGGGTGAAGAGGATGAGTACAATGCCATTACATATACTGTCAGTGTGTGACAGAGCAGCATTCTGGTGTGAGAAGTTACAGAACTGCTGTGTTCTGATATGTAATAATTGAGTCCAGTATGCCCAACTGTAGGAGGCTTGGACCTCGTACAAGTATATACTGACATTGTGTCAATGGGCAAGGCATGCTACCCACATTTCCTGCTCCAGTCACAAATCGTTTAAACTGCCAAATCACTGTGTAGGAAGCCTGAATATAAAAATGTGCAAGATCAAAATGTCAACTTATGTGGACCATATATATATATATATATATATATATATATATATTTTTTTTTATTGTTTAAATCATAACACTTGTCTCTTTTCCACACTACAGTCAGAAATTATAATACAGCCAATGTATGCTCACATTTCAATGATATTCAAATAGAGGATTTACATGGAGCTTTAACTGAACACACAAAATGTCACTGTCAAAACAATGGCATAATCTCAAATCATTTCACTATAAAAACTGTAGCCCTCAAATACGGGCCACATCTTAACAGCATGAACAGTGAAATGTCACAAGATAAAATGAGTGTTCTGCCTTTCCATCTTATTTTTACAGACTAAAGATGAGCGTTTCTCCAAATGAATTTACAATATGATCGGTAACATGGGCGGACCCAGACTCCAAATGCCAGGAGGAAACCATTGGTGTTCCACAGAGAGTATTGTCCCTGAGTGGAGGGTGAGTGGACACTAAGAGGTAATAAAGACTATGACCTTTACAGTAGAGGCACTGTCACATTCAGTTTAAGTCTGGACCTTGAGCAGAGACATGTACCAATGTTCTCCCACAAGACTTACCTTTTCATCCAGGAGCCCAAGAAGTATAAATATTTTAAACATGACGAAGAGACTAAGAATGTCACTACAAATTTTCTGTAGCTCCTAGAACCTATTGGAGGTCATCGGAAAAAGGTTGTTCTCTCATCTATAATTAAAAACTGAAATTCTAAATTCTTTGATTGGCATGGATAATATAATGAATTATTGATAATATCATTAATGTTGTTTTCAAAAGGCACCCCTATTCACTGACATAAGAAGCATGATGGAACTACCTGCTCACAAATATGTACTATTACTTCCAAATATACTCATGACAAAGTGATGGTAGCATAAAATTAGAGCGCATGTGTCATAGACCCAGTAGTCCATGTAATGACTAAAGGCCTAGTAGACAGATGATAAACACATTCAGATGCATGCATTCTTCAATAAATCCAATGATCAGTACCAGCCTGAAACAGTTCTCTGTCATATTATGTAATCTTAGGTCTGCTGCGAAATCCCACATTTATTTCAGGCCTCTTCCTCCTTCATATTTTCCACACTGGCACTGGAGTCCTCACGGGCAGCACACATAACAGCATCAGGAGGTGATGACAAAAGTGACAGACAAAACATCACACCTTCCCAAGGCCTCTGTCCTCTTCAATATCACAGACAAGATAAAACTGGTTTCTTCAGAACTTAGGGCAGTATTTCCTTTTGGAATGCAGTCCCCTTATACATTTGTAACAGAAGTTACATGTAGCAGTTCAGATCCAGATGAGGTTTTGGGTCTTGTGTACTCATTTAAATTGGTCTCTTTAATATATCCACTTGGTTTAGTTCTGGTTTAGACCTGACTGGACTGATTTAGACTTGTGTGTAGTTTTAGCTTTCAATCTGGCAACAGATTTTGACAAAATTCCTATCAATTTCCTTGTTTTTGACACGGTTTAGTCCAAATTTCAGATTTTTGTCATTCATTGAAGACATCATATAATTGAACTTTTTTTCCTCTCTCTTGTCCCAAAAAACACAAAAGTCATGAATTTACTTTAAAATGCCCACCCATTTCCTTAAGTATAAATATCTCTCAAGATAATTAGAAATGGTCAACCAATTACAGTAATGAGCTGTTGCTGGATTTGGCTCCTTTCTGAAGGAGCTTTTATCATTTTGTTGGGAGGCTGCAGTAGTGATTTATGCCTGACGCGTAGGACACTAAATGTATTAGGTTGAGAGGCTCTCTGGCTCACACACAAAACACACATTATTAATGAACTTTAGAGGCCTTCACTTCCTCCTCTGCTCTGGCCCCACCAAAAACAAGCCATCACTTCTGTACGCCATGTTGATTAGTGCCAGTCTGTGCCTTTTAATAATGATAATGGAAAATGGCTATTTTTCTATAAAGCATTGCTCTAGGGATTTGAGTCTATTTGGCTCTGTACAGGCCAAAGTCCCCAGGGCATTACTCCATTAAACTGTGAGCTATATATGACTGTTAGTCTATAGCTTAATGTCCAACCTGTAGAGTGGAGATCAGTAAGGGAGGGTTTGAATGTCAGTCCAAATTGTTTATTCATAATATTATGAATATAATAATTTGGAGTAGACTGACACAAGTGTTGCTGCCCATCTGCACCACTGGACCCTCTGACAAACACCAGTTACTCATTCAAACATTACATTCATTCTAGATGTCTTGCCAAAGAAGACAACAGTATGCAGTGCTCCTAATGGGATGAAAACCACCAGTCAAAGTCAACCTGTCACACTGTTTTTGAAGGCTTTTATACACATTCTGTAATTACACATTAAAAGCTATTTACTCATTCAGACATTTCTTGGTGTACATTGACCAAACATCTTGAAACCTGGAATGAGGCTTCTCAGTGTGCTGTGTCTTTGGGTGTGGTCTAAGGAGACTGGGTGGCTGATAGCATTATTAAACCTGTACAAGGGTTAAATCAAATTGTAATTGAAGCATGAAATGAATCCATCAGTGACTTTGTTGAAAACCCAACAGAAGAGAAAATGACACATGCAATAGGAGAAAAGGAGCAGCCCGTTCATGTCTAATGACCTCTGCACAGTGAAGGCACACCTCATTTGAAACCATCAGACATCTCCATCTCCCATGACAGGCAAAATCACATGTTCAACCAAAATTGGAGCTCTCTGGGGAAAAGCAGACTGGTTGAAAATCTATTGTCAACACTGGTGCATATGAAAATTTCACGGCAGTAATCCCAAGCTAATTGCATATGAAAACCATTAAAGAGCAACAGATGTTAGAAGAAAATGCAAATCAGGTGTGGGCCTCGAGAAAATTGCTTGAGACTTGAGTGGGGGATGGCGGGCTGTCCCAGGTTTTGTGTACCTCAGCTCGGTGTGAGGGTGGCAATCCCTGCATGACGAAGCTCTAATTTCATGTAACACGCGTCACTGCTCACCAAACATAGATGTTCCCTATTTTGCTACGGGAGGAGGTGGCAGGTAAAAGACACAAGCAATAGAGAAACCAGGCATGGGCATTTGAGGATTGGATTTCTGCCCTAGGAGGAGCAGATTGTGGAGTGGAACAAATTCAGCATGAGAGGCTGGCTGGAGCAAAAAGGCAATGGAAAAGGGGTGAAGGCAGGTGCAAAGTGGAAACATGAAAGGGCATTTAAAGGAAGCCAAATTGGATAAGAAAGCTTACAAGAGAGGGCAAATTAGGAACATCAGGCTGTTGTATTAGGACAGCTTAAAGTTTTTCTATAGGATTAAAAAAAAACTTTTATATCTAGACAAAGGTGCCCACTGCCAAAGCAAAAGTGAGAAAACTCATCACAGCAAATTGGGGCT
Organism: Boleophthalmus pectinirostris; assembly: GCF_026225935.1. NCBI lineage: Eukaryota > Metazoa > Chordata > Actinopteri > Gobiiformes > Gobiidae > Boleophthalmus > Boleophthalmus pectinirostris. Next base: position 26,155,247 of record NW_026571515.1, read on the forward strand.
GTAAAATAACTGATAAAATAAGACTTGTTCAACCAGAGGGCAGTGAATTCTTGTGGCAAATGACATTGTGGCATCCATGAGACAAACAACGCACAAATCTTTACTACTTGTGTCTGTGTTTGTGCAAAAACAAATCACCCCATTTAACCAAATTAATTGAATACTTCATAAGAAATCTACAAGATTGTTTTTCCAGGGGTAAATACAGCAGGGATTTTAGATACTCTGGTATTCAAATGAGGAGAAACCAGTGTCATTTTAGGATGTGTTAAAGGAGACAATGGACGCAATTTTATGCATTTATTCATGTAGTTATTCCACTCTGAATCAAAGGCTCAAGGCTGGGTCAGCGATTTAATAGCCAAAAATACTCTAGGATTTATGGTTAATGTCTTCTCTCCTTCAAATTCTCTTCATTTTTGTACCATCCTTCCTTAAAAATGCCACAAAACGTTGAAAAGTGCATTTTTGCGAATATCTCAAACTCCAAGTTTTTTCATACACCCTCCCACCCCACCCCCGCTCCCCTCCCCCCATTAAAAATGTTCCCCATCATTCAAGGCTTGTGAGGTCACAAATTAGCAACAAGAAACCAACAGTTTTCCCCAAAGGTTTTATAACCATCCTGTTCAAACAACATTCTCAGATCTTTTTACAGAGCCAGAACAAAAAAGATTAAACATAATAAACTCCCAAACCTTTTGTACAGAGAAACAAACTATATGAAGAAAATGTCTTTTATATTAGTCCATGTTTTTAATCCTCTGAATCTGCAGGTGCATTTGACATTAAACTGAGCTGAGACACACATGTACCATGAGCCTCTCAGTATTAGAAATCAGTCTGTTCACTTGCTGCTGGTTTTGCTCAATTAACATGGAATAGAAACCAGTGAGACCAGGCCATCCAACACGTTTCCAGTGATGTTGATGAGACTGTGTTGTGTATACTGTAATCTTAGTGTGAATGTATGAGGCATAGGCAAACTAGTTTAACAATTGTGTATGTGAAAAATTAGGCCAGTCCGAATCCCTCGGAGCACTCCTGGATGGCCAGCAGCAGCATGTGTCTTAACTTCTCATAGCTCTCGTAAGCTGGGAGGTCCAACTGGTTAAAGCTAGAGGAACAAGAATGAGAATTGAAGCGGTGCTCATTTTTCAACTCAAAACACATTAATATTTATGTTTGAGTTTACCAGGTATGCGCAGATGGCAGGCGGTCAGTGGATCTGTCGTCTCTGTGGATTTGAAACTTCTGAATCCCGTTCATTCCCTCGAGGGCAGCAAAGCCCTGCAGAGGGACTTTAGACGTGCCAGTTACAAACTGCAGGAACTTGGCTCGATCCGCCTGGTCAAACGAACGCAGTGCCCTCCAAAACCACTGGATCTGCAGAGAAACAAACATGCCATCCTTTAGTCAAGGCAATGTTTTGTTGAAATTGCTACTTCAAGGCCTTGAATCTGAATCCTAAGAATGATTTGAAAGTGGTTTGTTGTGAGCAACCCACCTGGATGGAGCTGGACTGGTACTTGTGGTACTCAGTGTTGGCCTTGAGGTCGTCGATGTCGATGGTGGGCAGGCCTGAGATCAGCAGCTCCAGCTCTTGTTCAGTGAAGATGGAGATCAGCCTCTTGGGGATGATCTCATAGAAGCCTTCAAGGAAAGCTGCCAGCTGTTTCCGGATCGCACCTTAAAAATAGCAAAAACATTACTATAAGTGTCTCCTCTGGGTTGTTCAGTCCTCAGTCCTAAATGTTTTGCTATAAGGCAACAAGTACTGTTGCATAAATCAGTGGTGCATATTTTAACAAACAGCTGAGGACCACAGACCCACTAAACACTTCAGGTCACAGCTGGAGGAAGACGCTAATCATAATCAGCAGTCTTAAAACATTTTTGCTCAGATTTAATAATACATGGGATGCCATCTAGTGGTTTCAGTGTGTACCGCACTAAAGACTGGATCATCTATCAATGAAGGGACACTAGCTATGCAAGTAGACAATGTAAAATATGTCAGGTGACCTTTGAACACTCACCAGTCATCTTCATCTGACACACGAGGTGAACATACTCCTTTTTGTTTTCCTCTGTAACAAGGATATTGGCGCCATTTGGTTTGAGGTCTCTGACTTCACAAACCCCAAACTCTTGAACCTACAAATGCATCACAAAGACACACATTTATTATAGTACACTTATTGTAGATGATTCAAAGAAATACCATGACAGTTGCAGATCTGAAAGTGCTACAAATGCAAACATGAATTGGTTACCTCTGTGCTGAATGTCAGCTCGTAACCCAAAGTGGACACATCATTCTCCAACAAGTACACCAACCCCTGGAAGAATGGGTAGTCCTCACTCTCCATATCTGTGTACCTGAGCACAAAGCAAATCATTACTCAATCTTTAAATTAAGAAATCTTCTACAGTGGAAGAGGACACTTCGTCTAACAGGACGTTTGTCTTTACCTCACACTCTTGCCCAAGATGTGCTTGTAGAAGCTGCGTGTGAAGTAACACTCCAGGAGACGGTTATCATACACCGCCTTGGCCACCACACGGCCCACAAACTTGAAGTAACTGAGGTGGTTCGGGTTGCAATGAGATGAAGGGTTGATGGTGTAGGTGACGCGGTCACCAGGTGATGTTCGGAAAAGAGCATACATGGGATTGAACATCTCTCTGGAGATAATCATGTACCACTCCCTCAAAAGACCACCAGCATCCTGGCCTTCCTCTCCTTCAAAGACGATATACCTGCAACACAAAGTTGGTATTGTGTAGACAATAGGACAGTTGTCAATAGAAGCACATTTGTGAGAACCTACAGCCTGTTCTTCATGTCCTCCGGGCTCTTGCGGTGAAGCTCTCTGTAAGAGTCCTCAAAGACATGGTCTCTCCTCACATGCACCGCCATGTCCTCCTTCCTCAGGCCCTCGTCCAGCCGCTCCAGCTCTTGACGAAAGTATCTGCAGACATGAAGTAAACCGAAGTAAGCCGAAGAACAAAGTCACTTTAAATATTATACAGATACAGGCCCTTACTTCCGCTTCACATCAAAGTCCAGGATTCGGATGTAATCAACCAGAACTGCAAAAGGCCCATCAGCCAAATGGGTCGTAGACTGCCGTAGGATCTGGTTCAGGACTGTGCGGTGTGTTTCTGAAAAACAGCATTTTTGAGTGTTTGTCCTAATGAAAGACAAGGGCATGACTTCACTGAACTGAATAGGCACCTGCAAAGCGGAGGAACTTCTGTGTGTCTGGGGGCAGGTTTGAAGAGATGTGCATGGAGGATGGTTCTCTGGAGAAGAAGGGGTCAAGGGAGGAAGGTGTGGCTGGTGTGAGGGGGGCAGGAGAGAGTGGCGGAGGCTCGTCTTTGATGTGGGACAACTGGCTCTCCCGCGTATCTCGCACTGGAGGCTTGCTCTCTCGCTCTGTAGCATGGACTAGGAAGAAGGCCTCTACAGCTGGTTGGAGAACTGAAAGAGCAAACATGGCTTAAACAAATCAAATTATTACATCTGGGCAGTGGGGGCTGAACTGACTGATGCATTAATTAATAGTAGCACTGAAAAAAGCTCTAAAATTGTTTGGTTCTGACACAAAAGTGCTACTCTGTATACAAAGTACTAGTAAACAGCATATTTTTAAGTGAAAAAGCAGATTCAACTGTTCAGTCACTCCATGTATTCTCCTTTCTGCCGCGGTCCATATCAATTCCTTATAATTAATCAACCAAGCCAACTCGAGCCATGAATCTAGTAGTCAGGGTCGTGTTTAGACAGACCACCTACCCAGGACGGCATGCTGGTCATGTGACTCTTCCAGCTCCTTGAGGCACTCCCCAAGCATGTCCCACAACTCATCCAGCAACAGTTGCTCGCTGAGGAGAGGAAGGTCTGGAAGTCTCTCCTCTGCGTCACTCTGGCCATTTGCATCTTCATCTAGAAATATACAAGTCATTTGACATCAACTGCTCTAAAACATTTTTATGTTGGGTTCTAAAATGAAGCACCACATTAACTGCAGTGTGTGCTAATGACATACCCAGAGGTGTGGAGTCTTGCTCCAGAGGGGAGGGCTGGTCCACGTCCATGGGTGAGTCGTCTCTTTGGGCTTGAGCCTCTGTCGCAGCTGGGGCATCGGACTTTAGACAAAATGGAAAAATAAATAACTGTAAGAACACTAAATATGCCATCCATGGATGGATGGATGGATGGATGCATTCCCTTTTGTCATTTCCACTAAGAAAAAAAAAAAAGAGGCCTGGGATAGGGGCAAAAAAGCGAGAAGCTCTGCCAGCCAGCAAAATCAATCAAAACTCTCAAGCAGGAAAACATCCTCATTGACTGGATGGTGTGGACCCTCTGCGAATCTGTTTTAATGCATTAGTTTCTCCTAAACCAGTCTCAAACCAGGGAGTGTACAGACAAGGGAATCATAACAGGGTTAATTTTAAAGAAGCTAAACATAAATACTGCCTCACCATCACAAAATAAGCAAAATGCATATATATTTATTTTACCAGTAAGGTTAGCATATGCCACAATGGTTGAATACCGTGATGGTCTTGCAGGCACAACTTAGAGAGTAATTTCTTTATGATCAACTGAATTGTATATTGCAATGCCAGTGAGTATGCTAGCTGTCAGTGCGGCCCATGCTAACCGTGGCAGCAGCAGTGCCAGCAGGGGGAGCAGCACCAGCGGGAGCATGGGTAGCTGCCACAGACGATCCAGCTGCCACGGAAACAGCAGCAGAGGCAGTAGGTGGTGCCGCCTGCTGGAGACGTCGTGCACGCTGACCCTCCCTCACCATCTGAATGATGGCGTCAGCCTCAGCCTCCAACTGACGCACTGCTGCCTGGATGCTGCTGGCTGATCCCAGACTTGCAGAACCTGATAATTCAGAAAAAGCATTTATTTGATCCATTCTAGTGGGGGAATACCAATGTGCATGTATTACATTTCATTACCTAATCGGCCAGTCTGTTTGGCCTTTTTGTTAGCACGCCGTGTGTCTTCCCGAAGCTGAATTATAACCTGAAGAACTCTTAAGAAAAATTTTTGTGTTGATGTTTTTGAGGTCAAAGAACTCATACATGGAAGCTGGAGTTCACGACCACCAAGAGTCCGTTTTTGTGCAGCAACAATGACCACACTTTCGGCCCCATCAAACCTAAAAGCCAAAGCAAAAACACAAGCGTAAACAAGTTACATTATTGAACAGTGACAAACTGATTTGCTCTGGGCCACAACCTGAAAACCTCACCTGCTGGTCATCTTGCCCTTTAGTCTGGCTGAGAGAGAGGAGTCCTCAGGTGGGGCATCAGGAGAGTGTGAATCTGCATGTGCTCTTCTTTGCTGCTCCAAATTGTATTCTCTCAATTCAGCCAATAACGTACCTTAAAATATTCAACTGTTAGATGGTGTCTTTTATGAAAACATTGTGCTGCTACAAAGCACTTACCAATCTGTTTACAGAGTGTGTATCCAAGATGCCTGGCTCCACTGAGCAGCAGTCTCAGCACAGTGTCTCTGGTGCTACAGTCCCCTCTGGACAGCTGCAGCAGAATGTTGGCTGCATCCTCCAGACCTTCCTCTGAGCATGAGTGTGAAGTCAACACCTGGACAACACAAACAAGCATTTAAATTATGTTAAAATGTGTGCCTGTTTACCTTGAGAATTTAATTCAGTAAAAAAAAAATAAAATAAAATAAAATAACCCGAACCATTAAATGAATGTAATTGTCTTGAGCCGTTTACCTCTACAGATAGCTGAAGTTGTTTCTCAGTTAACCCAGAGGATGCCATTTTCTCACTCTCTGTGCAGCTGGCTATACCCCTCGGTTTTCCTGTGATTACATTTAAAAATTTACATTCCAGTCAAAAATCAATAATCATGTATCATTTTCATTACAGAGACCAAGATCTGGTTCTACCTGCAACAGTGGTCCCAGTGGATGTGGGTATTGAGATTGTGGTGGAGGGTGTTGCAGATGACCCTAAACTGGAAGCTGCAGTTGTGCCCTGGGTTGGTATGGTAGCAGAGGCAATGGGCACAGTCACAGTGGCCTGTGTGGACCCTGCTAATGACGTGGTCGCCGTGGTGACTGGGACAGTGGAGCTTGAGCTGCTGGCTGCAGTGGGGTTGGCAGCCTGTGGGGTAGGGTGTCCAGCTGGCACCTCTGTAGCCTTGTTATCAGGAAGAGCTATTGATATGAGGGAGAGCAACCGTAGTAACTTTTCTGTTAGTAAAGAGCTCCGTCTGATGACCGGATGAGACAACATGTTCATCAGCTGGCCCAAAGGAGAGGTCTCCAGGCTGAACTGAGCACCTTCTGCCTCTGCACTGCCCCCTAGAGGCACAGTCTTCATGGAGGCTTTGCCTTTGCGGCTGACATTCATGTTGTCTAACTTTACTAACAAGTCCCAGAAATCAGTAGAGATTCCCAGTGATTGGGGTGTGGCAACACAAGAGCCTAAGGTGTTTTGGGAGTTGGAGGTACTTGAAGTGACACAGGTCTGAGACTGAGAGCCTGACCTGCTACCACCCCCTGGGCCTGTGCAGAGACGAGAGTCCAGGTCTGATGAAGAGGACAGGTCTTTACACCGCTGCTGCGTGAAGTGGCTAGGAAAAACCTGTAGAACAGATGAGGACAAAAAGACAGTTATAATGGGAATATGTGAGGGTTACAGGGAAACGGAATTTAAGAATTACATTTAAGAACTACCTTAGCTAGTTGAATTAGTGTATCCAGAACATGTCGACAGACCACAGGTGCAGCTTGTGGGTGAATGTGTACAGTAGAGCCTCCACCGCCAGCACACGTCACCCCTGCAGTGGCTCCCGACATCCCTGCCCCAATTGTCCCAGACCCTGTGGAGCCCCCTGCTGAGTGACGGTCAGCATGCTTTCTCCCTGAGGCTCGCTGAATCTGGAAAATGTTAGTTCTGCAGCCCAACGCTGCATCCATGGAAACCGAAAGCCAAGACAACTGGCTAGAACTTCTGGACTCCACCCTGTTTAGCAGCTCTAAAGAGGAAGATGAGGAGGAGGTTGTAGACAGAGAGGACACTGCAGAACCTTTGCCTCCACAGCCACTCTGAATGCTTCTTTTGCCACGAGACTCTTCCAGACGGGATGTCTCCACACACACTTCACTCTCACTGCTGCGCTGTAGGATAGAGAGCAGGCTGCGGATGACCCAGCCGCGGGTTTGAGAGTGATAGCACAGGTTCCTGAGCACTCTGTGTAGGCGACTCGTGTTCAGTTTAGGCTCATCTACAAACAGCAGCACCAACAGGCAGGACAGGGCCTCATGATCCAGTAACAGCCGACCGCGCAGCCGCAACAGCGAGTCCACATTGGAACTGGAGGGTCTGAGGAAATGACAGTATTTAGTTTGTCAGAAGAAAATTATTACTTTCCACAAACAAGCCACTAAAAACTGTTACTGCACCTGTGATTTGTTCCTCCTGCCATTTGGAAGGTGCCTCCTCGCTGTACAGCCAGACGGGTGTATTGGACTCCCCGATTGCTTCCCAGGCGACTCGTAAATGCTGGTGACCTTAAGATAGCTGACAGAGCTGATGATGAGCTGTGTCCGAACAACCGCTCGTGCATAAGCTGCCTCTGACGTGCTTCCTGTTCTCTGCGCAGAGCAGCCGCTTCTGCTGCAATGTCAGGAGGCATGACGGCCAGCACACTGTCCTCCATGTCCTCCAGCACACTGCGCCGCAGCTCCGAGGGCAGTGTCTGGATGAATGTGACTGGATCTAGAGGAGTGTCTCCCTGTGGAGGCTGCTGGGCCAACTCCCTCCGCTGCTGCTCTGCTCGTTGTTGAGCAAGAACCTAGAACAAGACAAGTTGAGAAAATAAAAAAGGATCAACATCGTACCTTTTTAGAACAGACACATACCTCCTCTTGGATGGCAGGTGGCAGAGCAGCCAGAAACTCAGGGCTGACTTCCGTAACCCCTGGGGCCCCCAGTACAGGGGCTGTAGAAGAGGGCAAGTTGGCTGTGGCAGGTGGACGAGATGGTGGTCGGATACCCAACTGGTTTTGGAGCACCTCTCTGCGGATGTCCTCTGGAAGTGCTGCCAGAAAAGAGGGGTCCACACCCTCTGGGAGACTGATGCCTAACAATTCAAAATGAAAGTTAAAATGTTTTTAAGAAAATACAATTATTAGTTCCCGCTGGATCTACTGATTTGGCAGGTTACAAGGGTGGGGCAGAGGTGGTAAAAAAAATTAAACAGATCGTAGCTTCAAGCTCACTGTGTTCATGTTCCTTTATCAATCATACCCTATTGTACTCATTACTTAACAATCAAATCTACACCAACTGAACTCTCTCATCACTAACTGCCAGTCAATCATCCCTCTTAGCAAGTCAGCCTATGTCTCTGGACATGCTCTTTGTGCCAAGAAGGGGTAAACTGTAACTTGAGTAGAGAGAAATATACTGCTCAAAAAATTAAAGGAACACTTTGAAAATATGAAAAATACACTGGATATCTACACAAATATGGACAGGGCAATGTCTTGGCAACAAAAAGATACCATCTCTTTTAATGGAAATGAACAACTAGGTGCACTAGAGTGGCAAAAATGAGACAACGCCTAACAACTCCTTCTTAGTCTTTTTTGGCTGGTTTTCCATTACTGCTGGCTTTGGCTAGAGTGATTATCACTACTGGGAGTATGAGGCTTTAGTTTTTTGAACAGTGTATATTAATATGTAAAGGTAAGGATCACACTGAAAGGATTCATGCAAAAACACGACCAAATATGTTACAGTAGTCTCTAAGGACTCAAGAAAAACATTATGAAAAAAAATGGCTACCACTAGTAGAGGTATTTTTAAAAAAAAAAACATTCCATACCAGCAAGCGGGTCCTCCTCTTCATTGCTAGTTGAGGGGAGAGGTTCCTCTTGTATGGCCTGAGTCTGACTGTCAGCACTGTCACTTCTGGGCATGGTTTCACCAGGAGAAGATACAGATGTTGACCTGTAAAGAACATATGTTTTATAGCTCACTACATGCCAAGTATCATTCTACTCAATACTAAGTCCTGACCCTGTCTCTGCATCTGTCTGCCGATCAGTAAGTCCACTCTCCCCACTGCCTGAGAGCTCCTGGGAGAGATGGGTGGTTTGTGGAGGAGCAGAATTTGCTTCTTCCTGAGTGGCAGAAGCAGGACTGCTGGTGTCCATGGGAGAGCCCTCAAGCTGGGACACACCCACTGCTGCAGGCTCTGATGATTCAACAATATCTGGACTCAAAGAGGCTGTGAAGTACAAATAGATATTAGTAAAGTAATCATACTATGTGAAGATCAATCAAATGGAAAAGGTAAACAGTGCTCCTTTTATGCATTTCCTTTCTACAGGGGCCTGTAGCTGTATGCAATAGTTTGAAAGTTATTCTACCTTCCCTGCCTTCATCCGCTCCTCCTCTTTCTCCTCCACCACTTCCTCCGGCTCTCTCACCGATTGTCGGGGCTGGGGACATTTCCATCTGAGATGCTTCCACTTCATTGCTTTGTCTGTCTGACAAGGAGGCAAGGCCTGCTCCTGCCAGGGCAGCCAGGGAGCTGGCATGTGACTCTGCCAACAGCAGGTCCGCTATTGGCTGGTGCACCTGTTGACTTATAGCGGTTTCTAAGGAGACCAAGGCCTGCTCATGAGGAGCTGGGGTGGTAGGAGTAACCTCTCCAGATGGGGGTGCTGTGAGGAAGCCTTCAACTCTGGGTGGGTCCAGACATGTCACTGCACTACCCTGAGCCTGTTCACCCTCTGAAATATCCAAACAAAATGTGAAGTCAAACTAAACAAGTAAAAGAAATTATTTTAGTGATATAACATTGTGTGAAGTAATTATAATCATACTGATCAAATAAAGCTTTCTTTGGGTTGACGCAAGCTGCTTTCACTGAGGAAGGCAGTAAGTTGTATAGTTATCTCCTGAACGGGGCTTTCAATCCTGATCCCCAACAACAACACAACTTACTACCTCACCACAGCATAGCAAATAAAAGACAGAAATGTATCAAATCAACAAAAAAGGCAGTGTAGCAAATATGCACAAAACCAGGGACTGAGAAATGTCGCTGCTTTGGCGTTGCCATAAGAAAGACAGTAGACTGTATAGTTATCTCCCAGATCTGGTGTGATCCTAAAACTATACAAACTACTACCTCATCTCAGGACACGCTCCTATGGATTCGTCTTCACAAAGAGCCATGCATGCAGTTCTTTTACTGAAAAGTAGTTAACATCATGTAGTATTTCAGCTCTAAATACCTGCAGTGTTCTCTGCACTATTCACTGTGCCCAGTCCAGGGCCCTGAGGACAAGAAGCAATGATGCAGTCAGAAATGAGTTCTTTGTGGGTTTTTGCTGGAAACATTTGTGACTCTTACAAACCTGCAGACTCTGTTCCCTAGACTGCTCTGCTCCTGAAGCTCTCCTCTCATTCTGCTTAGACTCTTCCTCTTCAGCCATTTGTCTCCTACGTTTTTCCCTTCTTTCTTCCAACTCCTCATCTCGAAGATATTCCAAATGCTGAAGAATAGGGATTTTGACAACTACAGAGAAAATGTAAAATAAGTTAGCAGATGTCTCAATTCTTAAAGAGGCATTAAAAAAAACAAAAACAAAAAAAACAAAAAACAATAAAAGCAATTATAATTGTCTAAGGCCACACTTACCGGAAACACAGTCATGCATACTTTCAGCATCAAGAACTTTACACTCATCAGTCCATCTGGTCAGTGCAGTGGGAATACTGGAAAGAGTACCTAAAAAAAAAAAAATAAATTAGGAAAAAGGAGTACATGTTTGAAAAGGTCCCATATTATCCTATTTTATGATAAATGTTAAGTTTGTTTTTGTTATATTTGTTGTTTGTTTTTGTTTCCTCATCAAAAACATACCTGGAGTTGCGTTTTGTTTCAGTCACACATGTTTAACACACAAACCCTGCATATTTAGGCTGAGTTTATGCGGTGATACAGGAAGTGCTCCACTGTGTTTTTAAACTCAATACCCCTTACCTTAGAATAATTTGGGCAATTTCAGCACTGACATTGTCAATTTCAACTGAAGAGAAGGTAAAGGTAGCTGTTAACTTGAAAACTACCATTACATGACATCACAAGATGGAACCAGAGCATTTTGAGTTTATGACAGACTAATAATAAAAGCTTACTCAAAGTGTGTGCATGAAACAAAACACAAATCTGGGAATGTTTATGAGGAGGATGTCTTAAACCTCACAAGAGTTAATTTTAGGTAATATAGGACATTAAAACTGATATTGAAATCTAATGAAAAGTCAGACCTGCTTGACCTCCAGTGCCACTCTGTTCATGGAAGAAATCATCAAACAACTCGTCATCTGAGCGGGCAATGATATGTACATCTTCATTTCCAACCAACAAACGAGCACGGCCACGAGACTGCAGAGGAAGAGAACTGGACAACTGCAAGATGTCTGCTGCTGCACTGGGACCCAACAATCTGGTGTGCGAGACATAACATTTATACTAATGAAGTATAATAATAAAACACTTTTTATGTTCACTATAAATATGTGTTTCACCTTTGTAAGATGAGTGGTGGGTTGGGCTGGCGGTTTCCCGGATAGTGGACATGGATAGTGTGTCCGCTGTTGGCAGTCAATTGTCGCAGTGTTCTCTGGCTGCGCCCCATACCCTGGGCCAAGCGGCTGCTGGAACCTGCCACGCCAAGAGTCAAAGAGCCATGATCGGCATGCCGAACCATGAGTGGGTGGGAGCTGGGTATGTTGCCTGGGGATGGAGGGATGTCAGCTGAGGGAACAGGATACAGATTAGAATATGTATTAGTTTTGATGAAGACTTTCTTTACAGCTTAACTGGCTGTCAGACTAGCAGTTTGCCATCTTCATTTATGAAAAAGTACCGTTGTTGGAAAACATGTTGTCAAACTCTATAATGAGGTCATCATCTCTGTCGAAACGCTCAAACCGAATGTGAGGAGCAGCATTAATGTCAGGGAAGTCTTCATCCAACTCCATCTCTGAACCTTCGTCATCATCATCCTCATCACCTTCTTCATCATCCTATAGAAAACAATTGGTTGTGAAAGAGGTAATGACGTAATATCCCCATGAATTAAGTAAATCAGTAATACCTGGTCCTCCTCTTCCTCCTCCTCTTCTTCCTCCTCCTCATCCTGACTGTCTTCATCATCATTACTGCCGCTGGAGTCTTCCTCCTGTGTGTGCTCCTCATCCTCTGGTTCCAAAATGTTCATGGAGTCTGATACAAAATGTGACACTAAGTGAACAGTGCAGTCACATAATGCTGAGTTCATGCCAACACAAGGCTATGATATTTTTGTACCTTCACGGTTTGCCTGAAGTGTAGAGGCTTGGCTAATATTAGAGGGCGCCTCATCCATTAACACGTCTTCCTGGGATTCATCCTCAGCACTTCGTCCCACTGATTAATGAAACAGTGACATTAGAATTACTTTAAGTCTTTGGCTAATTTAGTTCCAAGTATTGTAAATACTTAAATAAAATTGTAAATATTGTGATTACCTATGATTGTACTGTTAACTGTGCCAGCATCCCTTTCCAAAAGCTCATCAATTAAATCCACCAACTCATTCTCTACCTACATGGAACAACAGCAGTATTTATCAACTAGAAGTGAAATTACATGCATGTGGTACAATGAAAGTATTTTTCAAAAAAGAATGAATAGTATTTGAAAAGTTACCTGCATGGCTTGTGTGCTAAGAACCTCTGGTTGACCAGCAATTACAACAGTGTCTCCTTCTGTCTCTCCATCCATGAGATCACTATCTGGTCCTGTGACTCTATGATTGCCTTCTACTGGTTCTGTCTCACCAGATTCACCTGTTGAGAATCATAAATATGAACAACAGATATATTATTGCAGATAAAATGTGAAAAATGGTCACTGGTTTAATGGCATACTTTGGTCCTGAGTGTTGCTGTTGCTGTCTCTTGCAGTGCCCACTGTGTCGTGCTCAGTTTTATTCTTGCTTGAGCCTCCTTTGCCACCAAACAAACTGCTGGGTTGGTTCACAATACGAGATAGCGTTTCCAGTGGTTTCAGAGCAGCATTGACTGTATTTGCCATATTAGGACTGTAAAAAAGAAATTGCAATTAAAAACGCATTTAAACAAAGCAATTATTTTTATTTGAATACATAATGCATATTTTTGTACCTTGACAAATCTAAGCTGTGAGGTACTCGAGCCAAATCATTTACCAGACCTTTCTTGAGGAAAAGTCTAATAATATTATTCATGCCATTGTGTTGGGTTTTTGCTGCTGCGGTGCTGTAGAAGCTCGAGGTTGAAGGGCAGGACTCCATAATTGTACTAATAATACACATAACTGCTTGAAGTCTGCAAGATTTAAAAAAAAAATTTGTCAAATTAAAGAAGAAAAACTGATTAGTTGACACATTCCTCACAGTAAATTTACCTGGCGTGTTTTTCAGCACCTTCAGCCATAGCAAGTGCACGACTGAGTGCAGCCTTCACCTCATTGACCAGAGCTACCTGAGCATCTGTGCCTGTGCCAGCAGCGGCCAAACTGGCCAAAAAGAGACGCGCTAGAGCTGGAGTGTCTTTGTCTTCTGCATTCTGAGTATGTGGGAGCAAATGATCCAGCACAAAGGCTAGAACACTGCAATCCTATGACACAAACATTAAAAGGGAAAAAAGTGGTTCTAATACATTATAGGTCTGAGATGATCTTAAATCACATAATGATGAACCACATACCTCTTTAATCAGCTCAGACTGCCCGGCAGTGTAGCAGTATGACGCAATTAATGTGGCAATTCCCACATAGGAGCGCACAAGTTCAGCCAGCAGTCTGAGGATGGTAGAGGTGGGCATTAATGGCTTAGAAGCTTTTGCCTTGGCAGCTTTCCCCTCCTCTGAGCTGGTGCTTTTTTCTCCCTCTTGCTCCTTTTTCTCCTCACGCATTTCCTCTGGGGAGTTTGCTAAAAAGTAACATTCATGACATTGGTAAAATATTAGTTAATTACATTGTGTACATCTCATTTTAGAGCATCCTTCTCATTTAGTCACCTTCTCCTTGGGGTGTTCCAGTTTGGGATGTCTCAGCCACAGCACCATCAGCTGCAAACACTTGAGTCTACATTAAAAGTAAAACACAGTAGATTAAAACAAATTTCAAAACACAAAAAGCAAGTGTTGTCTTTCAGACCTACATTAATATGAAATGCAGACTGGGAGTCAAAGTCACTGCCTTGTCGCGTGAGCCTGTACTGTTGGTAAACATCATCACCAACATCCTGCAGTATTTGACAAAGGTCTTGTCCACCAGGTACTGCAACTGCACGTTCCTCTGGGCGCTCAGCTGCAGAGACAATTTGGATCAAGTCTCATACTAAATATACAGAGTTTCATTAATAAATTGCCTTACGTTCTTCAGGTGCATGGTAGGCTGCCAAGGCATTGAGCATGTCATAAAGAACCTCCTTGATGGTATCCGGAATAGACGGCAAAGGTGACAACTTTAGTGGAGTAGTCTTCACAAGCTGCACAGCATTTGGCCCTCTTATTCTTAGGTTTTCAAACTCATCATCAGAGGCTGCAAGAACAAAGCCATACAATTAATAATACAATAATTGATTATAGGCACAAATATATTGTCAATCCCATAATTTAAACCCCAGTCATTTTTAAATTTACCTGTTCCAGCCCCTCGAGGAGCAGGTAAAGCTATGCGGACACAGTTGCTAGCAGTTTCAATGAAACATTCAGGATTGCGGCATGCAGCTGGGCCCAAGACACGCAGAATGTAGTTGATTTCCCTGGAGCCAAGACTGCCTGACACAACTCCAGAAGTGGTACTGCCTGCACCGCTTGTCACAGCTGACCGAACCACCTGCCAAAAATAAATTATATTTAATTATAAGATTGTATTATAGATTAGGATCAAACACAGGAATATCTGGAAATCTAACTCAGCTAGTTCCTACCTTTTCCATGGTGTGCCGGAGTGTAGCTGGGTCCTCTATGATGTGTCTGAAAAGCAGTGTTACCAGTGGAGTAAAGCCGTTAAAACCAGAACTCTGAGTGAGACCTAAAATCATCCGAGTGCTCTTTAACTCTGCAAACATCATGGCGTAGTGGTGATTGCGTGTGAGACGCAAACAGAGTCTCAGAGTGGCGTGGAGTGTGTCTGGGTCCACTGGGACACTTATCATACTGACACAGGCCCGGATAAGGATAGTAGTCATGTCCTCACTCAGACCCTGGACAACAATATCAGAGCTTTGAGTGTTTTCAGGCTCTTGGGAAGAAGCGGGTCCTGAGGGAGCTTCTTTTGTTTGGCTTGCATCGACTTTTGGAGCAGTCATCTCCACTGGTGCAACAGAGTCTGCCTCAGTCTGAGTTTCTTCAGCTTTGTTCTTCTCACCCTCCTCCTTCTCAGAATCAGTCATGCTGTTTGCCTTTGTAGTCTTAGCAAGCCGGGGCAGTTTCATGACAGTCAACATCACAGGTCTCCTGTTGCCAGTCTCTTCATTTACCTGATATTTTCAGAGAAAACATATGTATGTATAGCTGAATAAAAACGAAACCTTAAGGCTTAATTGCATAAAAAATATGCAGTACCTGGACCATGGTGTTGAACTGCACAGTGTATCTCCGCCGCCCAGCTGTGAAGCGGACACTAGTCTCTCCAGCACGCCAAGCAGAGTCTATGGTGCTGTTATTAGATGCACTGTAACTGCACCAACGGCCTGAACGGTCATCAAACCACCGCCAATTGTTCCCATTAGGCTGCAGATACTGAAAGACAGTTTTCTTTAAAAAAATATTGTATTCATAGCTTTAATAAATAAAAATGGGACTCTAATTTATTCAGGAATTTAGATGTCAAGAACTAACATTTTTAGCTTACTTTATCATATTAACTGTAATTAGATAAGCTAAGATAATCCTTTGTTGTTTCCCATGGGAGAAATTTGTCTTGAGACAGGGGAATAATATGCTTTATCAAAAAAACAGAACAACACAACACAAAGCACCACATAAGCACCACCATAGAACAAAATCTAATTACCTTGTTCATTTCTGCTCTGCGCTTGGAAGAGACTGCCATTTTTTCATAGAAATCTATTAGCAGCAACACTGGTGTAATCCATCTTTTGGAATAGAAAAACAACAACTTTAAAACTGACAGAACTACAGAGCAATATATTAATACACTTGAGATATAGTCAAATATACACAATCTGTCATTTTAAGCAGCACTCACTTTGGTGTCTGGATGTCTTTTTGTTCTTTAGCTGCCTGCAGACATGGCTGTACCACTTCAAGAAGTTTGATGAGTAGATCAAGAATTTCGCTGTTTTCCACCACTCTGGCACACAGTAGTTTCAGTTCCTTAAAAATATTATACAATATATTAGCCTGTTACATCTGAAAAGGAAATTTCAGTTTTGGATTGGTTTTTGGATTACCTCAAAAAGCAAGGTAAGCAGCAGAATACGTGTGGCCAGTTTAGAGGCCTGTGGTAGTGTAGCCATCTGCCTGGTCCACTCTGACACGGTCTTTGTGTCACTGGTGGTGAGGGGCACAGCAGCCTTGATAAGCACATCAGCTGCCTCCCAAACCTATAAATAAAATATATGGATCCATAAGATAAAAAAATATATATACACAGGGACAAACAGAGAGGTCCCTGTCAATACAATCACTTTCTATGTGTGAGAGTGAGTGTGTTAAATAGTAACTCTGCAAAAAAAATTTAAAAGTCCCAAATTATTCTACTGTAGTATGTGTAGCTTTGGCCTATGCTACCTTCATTAGTTTTCGTTGAAGATGACGACAATGCTAGCACTGCATAATCCAATACATTGGTGCAAACTGATTAACTGATTTTTGCCCAGAGTCTTGAGAGCCTCTAAAATCGGACAATGTAATTGGCTGACATCTATTTTTTAATGTTTTTAATCGAGGAGGGTACACCAGAAAATGTTTGCAAGCCAGTGTCCAGTTATTGGGTCACCTGGTGAACAACTTGACCGAGAATAAGGTCTCGGTACTCTGGGCCACTCCTCTTAATCGCAGTCATTAGAAGATCACACAGTCTGTAGACCGTATCAGGCAGCTCATCTAGAAGGTGGAAACAGCCCGGCAACATGGCATCAGTGAAGGCATGCAGTTCCTGTGGGTCCAGGGGCTCAGCTTCCATAAAACGCTCCAAACAGCGAGCCTCCTCTTCTTCTGCCCGCTCCCTAGCTCTTCGATCTTCTTCTTCACGACGCCGTGCAGCTTCCTACATACCCCAGAAAATAACATTTACTACTGTTAGTACCTACTAATGCTGTGACTTTTTGAGTCACATAAAGCTGGCAAAGTACTCAAAATATGAGGTCACACCTCAGGAGAATCGGAGCGTTGCTCCATGCTGACCTCTTGACCAAGTGACATTGCAATGGCCCTCATCATCTGGTCCTCTTCAGACATAGTAAGGTCCTAGAAGTGATACAAAATACATAAGCCACATCAAGATCACATCAAGTCATTAAATGCAAAGCCACAAGTCCTTACCCTCACTGCTCCACTAAGAGGAGGAGGATGAGTGAGTAGATACTCTGTAGCCTGTTCCATAGTGCTGGTGTTTAGCAGAGCCTCCATGGCATGTTCTCTTGAGAAACCCATATCTACAAGCTAGAAAACAGAAAAGATGGAAAAATAAACTTAATAAATGGAACTAAAAAAGCAAGGTTAGGGAGAAGAAAAATACACAAACACTGTCACTCATAAAATGCGTATTCTCCAACAGAGCCTATGAGTCTTTAACCATTATTCTGCACTCCTTCCTTGTCTTTAAGTCCTCTTACTGTTGGCTCAATCTTGGCTATGATACCTGCTGAAGATGCTGCTGGCGGACCTGTTCGTGCCTCACTCTCCCTCTGCATCTTTCCTGTTATAAAACAAATGGTGGCCCAGTCTTCAATTTATACCTAACAAAATGAGTAAGGTAATAAAGACAGTAGTCTATTTGGCCACTAAGTTTACACTGCTCCATTATAGTCTGATCAAACTTATTCTTTGTTGACCAATTTAGAGTACCTGTGTAAGCTGGGCCTGGTTAACCTGTGGCTCACGGCGGGAACTTGAGTTGGTGGTATCTTCTGTTGATCCTGTGGGTGGCGCTCCAGTAGAGGAGCCAGTTGGTGCAGAGCCCTCTCCACTTGTTGTACTTGATCCAGGGGCAGTAGTGCCTCCCAAAGAGCCTGTGGAAGCAGTTTCCTCCTCAGGGCGAACAGTGCCCTCTCTCTCCTTAGCAAGCCGCTCTTGGATTACTGGCTCTCCTCTCAGAATGTGGCACAGTATGGCCAGCATGGACTCAGCCATCCTGCCTCCATACACTTTAAGTGGTTTCCTGTTCCACAAACTGCGGATGCAGTTAAATGCAGCCTAAAAATAGTTTATTTTTGAGATCCATCACAATTTGTTTCCCACTTTTGTTTTTACAAATATATAATATCCATTTAGTATTATTTTGCGTATCATCTCACTTACCTTTTGGGTGACAATGAGAAATCTAAGAGCACTAAACTGAGGCATGGTGGGTGTAACTCCTGGCATTTTAGCTGGCAGCGAGTGAGGAGAGTCCAGCACTGTGCTGGGGTTCACCATCTTCTCCACCAGCATTAACCATGCATCCAAAAACTCTCCAGTCCCATCTGGTAACTCAACATGCTCCAGACCCTCAGACACAGGCACCTTGCCTCCCATTGTCAGGGCCCAGTTAAATGTTCTGCACAAACATAAAGCAACAGCGATGTTAAAAAACTGAAATGGTTAATTTAGCAAATTGTCAGAATTAGTAGTTTCCCCTTTGTAAGAAAAGGAAAAATGCTTACTCAAACAAAGCATCATGTCCTCCAGAACAGAAGAATTTTTGTAGCATGAGGTGATAGGGGTACTTCCTCTCATCAAACAACATTGGTGAAGTAAATCCCACTGAGCAAATAAAAAAGGTCAACCTGGAGAAAGAGGGAAAAAAAACAAATGACATGCATCTATATACATTGAAAGAATCATTTATTTGCAAGGGGCTTATACCTGAAACGTGGCGTTGGGGTGTATGGAGGAGGCTGCCAGCTCAGGCCTTTAGTGAGAAGTTTGGTCAGAGCAGAAGCAGTGGCTCGCGCGGCTGGTGTTGGAGTGGTGCCTGTGCTGGTGGCATGATGGGAACGGCGCTGTCGCACTGGAGAGCCCACACAGAGTTTCACAAGCAAACCAAACAGTTCAGCCAGTGCTCTTCCAAGTCGAGATGAAGCTAAAAGTGAGACAGCAACAATGTAATATGTCTGACTTTCCCAAATGAGAATTTCATTGCATTTTTTTCCTCTTACAACAGCTTGCAGAATATTTTTACCTGACAGAAGAGGTTTTATCTGTTTGATGCGTGTGGCCATGGCTGGAGTAAGTTTGGATTTGGCCTTAGGATCTGATGTAGTGGGTTCATCGGTCTCCATTGGAGCCAGTGTATCTCCATCAAGCCCCATGCCTTCCAGCAATCCTCCAGCAGATGTGTCCACAGATACTGCTTCAGTTTCTACCATGTACAATAATTGGGAGATGTGAGGCTAAATTAGACAGCAATTACTTTTTATATACTAAACTCATTTCTCAACACTTCCCTTTTTAAAATTAACAGTTACACTAAACAGAATTAAAAGCTCCTAAAACTTATTTTACCATTTTTTGTTTTCTGATTTCTTTAATATACTTGAGTTGTATTGTGTTTCATGCATGTTTGAGTGATAGTGCATTTGAGATGTCAGCATTTTTTATTTTCACCCAACTCATGTCTCATCCACTCCTCAGTACCAAGTTACAGTTCTTCAAAAGTCTTGACTGTTGTGTCACCATTTAAAAATAAAAAGAAGTCTTTGCTAAGGTGAAATGCCACTGTAAATAATTGAGGCTAGCAACTAAGAGTCAGTGCCATGGTTTGCAGATGAGGTAAATGAACCCCTTTTAAGTTGTTTTGATTAAAATTCAGATTTACAATGAACAAAATGTACATTGCCATTATGTGATCCTAATGATCATAAACCATTTATTTTCAAATACCACTAAATAGTTACCATTTCTCTTAGACCCTGAGCCCATTGCTGTTGTAGTGCTGCAAGACAGCTTCTCCTCTTTGGGAACCAGTTTCTGCATGTCAGCCTGACCAAACTCACAACCTGGAGGCAGACTAAGCACATAAAAGGGGTTAACATTTGGACACTAAATGTTCAACAAAATGAGACTGGAGCCCAAAGACTCACCTGTTGGGTGTGCAGAGGGACAGAAGAACAGTGCTCTCCCACACAAGAGAGCAGTAGAGCTGACTGAGTTTATTGAGAACACTCAGGCCCAACTGGGAGCCCCACTGGTTGACTGAGATGGCCCTAATTTCACTCTATTCATTAAAAAGATTTTGTTAAATACATTTAAAAAGCTGCCAGAATGCATGGCTAAAACACAATTTGATCAATATATTTACTTAAATTAACTACAGTCCAATTAATTTGAAACACATCAAATGTTTACCTGACCAACTCTGCAAGTGTGAACGAACATGAGGATGTATGCGTGTGCAGCAGTCAAAGCATGCAGAAGTGGAGTGGCCCGTGCTGACAATGTTGCATCTGTAACATGGCCTGCATTAGCCAGCTCCCTGAGAAGCACAGATCCTCCAGGCACCTCAATTGGCCGATGTAAGGGCTCCAGGGATGTCAAAATACAATCCAGTTGGCACAGGCCCTCTTGAAGAACTTTAGGTTCATGAGAGAGAGTCTAAAAGGAGTAACAGCATTAAATGAGCTCAAGTTTCTTTTAAATGGTTATTGATAATAAATCACTTGACCTTTTCCCTTACCAGTATTGACTTGCAGACACCAGCAACTGCTTGGCAGGCAGCTGATGTGGGGAAGTCTATGGGCAGGTTAGGTAAACCCAGAATTGAAACCAGGGGTAGCAATCCCTTTTGGTTGACAAACTCCTGGCAGTGGTCATCAGTTGTATTGTTGCTCAGTATGGATTCAACAAATTTCATCTAAGAAAAACATTCAATACCACATCACTGTCAGGAATTAGAGGTAATAATTATTTTTAAATTATAGCAAGTACATACCACATTCAAGATATAATCCATAAGAGGAATAGGAATCCGTTCCTCAGTACCAACAACCCTAAAATAAACAAGCAGCGATATATAATTTGGCACTAATTAAAAAAACTTTAATAAATGTGGGTGAGGAAAGCCTGACTAAGCGAATGTTTTAATCTACTGTATTATGAACTCAGCGTCATACAGTTCAAGTGGCACTGACTGTCTGTTGCTCTCTGGCTCCCCCTGTTGGCTAAAGGTGTGAAGTGCCTCCTCCTCCTCTTCATCTTCACTGGATGCTTCTTCGGCTGCATGACTAGACCGGGCAGGTGGTACAGCCACAGTGCCATCTGCTTTCTGGATAGAAGGTTTTTGGCAGATGTACTCTGGGGCCCGGCCCAAGTTACAGATCTCCTCTAGTAACTATAAAATAAAATTTATCATTCATCTCATTTTCAAATACATGTAATTTTGATTCACTTGGACAAAATAATAATAATAATAATAATAATAATATCAACAACAGCAAATTGTCTGATGTTAGTCTACCTTAATTATGGCTGTAGTAGCATCTGTCTTCAGGGTGGGCTGGTGCCTCATGAGCTCATCAACTGCACTCCCAAGATTAGACGCAGTGTCACCTAGAAGTACAAGCCATAACAATGTAGCAGAGGGAGTAAATCAAATCAAACCATCAATACACAGACAACTCACCAAGAGGATCTGAGCTGCGGCGCCGGCGCATAGCAGGCAAATAGTCAGGAGACAAGAGCACTTTGAAGAGCCGCTCAAAGGGCTGACACTGAACAAAAGAGTGCAAACCTCTTGCATTCAGACACAGCGCACTGAACACATTGGGAAGGGACCCTAAAACTTCACGGGTTGCTGGAACCTGGAAAGAATTAAATACAAATTATAAGCAGGGTTGGGTTTAAATTAAGAAAATGACTGTCAACCTTCTCCCCTAGCCTCATCTCTGCCTAATCAGCTTGATGGTTGATTGGCCAAGGCTAAGTACTACAGTGTAGCAAGCTGCAAAATCAAACTTTTATTAAATCTAGTTGAGAAAAAAGCACAGTTTTTGAATTTACAAAAGCACAAAAATGCATCCATGCACGTGTTTTTCCAAGAAATACTAACTATATAGTATATCTATCTCTATCTATTTATATAAAAAGATTATAGACAACACGATAATCACTATCATGTTTGTCATAAATGAAATTATTCAGTTAGTTTTTTTGTTGTTTTTTCAGTGAAGCTGATAGTACTTGCCTTTCCACCACTTCTGTGGCAAAGTTATGTGTGTACAATAAAGACCTGATGTTTGTCATTAATTAAACGCCACCTGTCATTTATGCCATTTTTGTAATCATCGGGTGTAATATTATCTTTAAAATTCAATTAAATGTGCAGCCCTACATGTATGTTGGTGGTATGTTTTGGTTTGTCAAATATCACCAACATTCACTTTTCTGACAACTATCTGACTTTAGTGTTAAAATCAAATAGTTCTGTTAAAAAAAGACAGCATAGAACTAAACCCACATCTTTGATGAGAAGTGCATGCAGCATAACATCTGTGAGGCCATTGTCTTGTAAAGAAGAAAGCAAAGATGGCTCCTGGAACACAAACACCGTCACCACCTCCGTGGCTAAAATTAAGAGCAGAAAAAAAAAAAGTATTAATGCATTGATCTTATTATGTAACCTTTATTTAAAAAAGATATTGGTCAAAGAATTTCTAAAAGACTGCAAACTCACCTAAAAGAAAAAGTGAAGGACCATAGTACTCTGCGTTACTGATGATGTGCTTGAGTGAGGTAGGCAATGACCCATCCATTACTATGGAAGATTAAAATGTGCATTGTATGAATTGTATGGATCTTAAGATGGTTTTACACTGTACGATGTAGAGACATTTCAGATTATTCCGAAACTCAAATTGTGCACCTGGATCTCATACAAAGCTCATGATAGGAGTGTGCACACTGTATTGAGCAATGGTTGTATACGCTGACCTGCTCACATTTTACGAGGGACATGAGCAAAAGGAGAGATATGTGCATGCGTGTATCTGCCTGCTTTCTTTTCATACACACGCATTTAAACTCACAAAACATCATAGCAATATGTTATGTGCGCTCTGACTGACTCACAACAAATATCAAATATGTCTGATAACTGAAAGATCACCAGTTGTGCACTCATCATGAGCAAGTGACTACAGTTGGTAACCCCCTATACACTGCAAGACAGAAAAGAAGCACGGAGGAACCAACATTCTACTTGAAAATTGTCATGTGACTTAAATTAGTGTCAGAATTGTCCCAAAAATCGCACAGTATAAGCCCACAATTATGAGCACAAACATTAAAATAACAATGACTTACTGTGGCGAATACCATCAGTGAAAGTAGAGTCCTGGATGGCTTTCTTCAAAAAGTTGAGCATTGATTTTAACAGTGCTGCTCGCTGTGGGATACACTGCATTCCTTAAAAGTAGGTGGGGAAAAAAAAAATCAATAGATTATGTAAAATCTATAAATGACTTACTTAATTTGCTAGACATATACCTGGACGTGGTGCGTTGTTCTGTGCCCGGTGGTCTACATCCACTCTTGATCCAGAAGATGTAGATGGGCCAGGGCTACTTTCCATGGCAACTTCTGACACTGAAAAAAAGTAATTTATGAAAATTCTGATAATAAAATATTCCGTCTTCTACAATGGCTTATAAAAAGTGGTTACTAACTTTCCATGTCAGTATCCATGTCTTCAGCATCCACTGCAGAGTTGGGCCTTTGAATCTTTGGCTTGATGACAAAAGGGCACTCTTTCCTTGATAGGTCTACCTCATGCTGCATGTTTATGGAAAATAAATAAAAAAAATATAAAATTATTAACCACATTTATTTATCATTTTTAAAATGATATGTATTAAGCAATAACTCACCTCTAGTCTGCAAATAAAAATGGAAAGGCCGCTGTGGGATTGAAAGGCAGCCATGTCCAAGTTGGTAATAAGGTCCACTACCCGTACCGCTCGTGTCACAAAGGTAATCTGATCCTGCTCATCCCCAAGGAACTTTATGACCTTATAGATTAATAGATTATGACTTTGCTGAAGATTTAATCACAAAAAAAAAACTTAAATTGCATCAACTTTGACTATTTACTTTCAGAAGAGCTTCCATCATGCCACACGAAACAAGTGCCTCCCCTCCAGCATCATAGCTGGCCAAGTGATAAAGGAAAGAAAACAGTGCAGTTGCAAACTGGTGTGGGTATGGTTCCATCAGAGGATCTATAATTAAAAACACATTCTTTAAAGTTTCTTTAGACTATGTCACGCTATCAAACATGACAAGCTTTTTTTCTCACCAATCATTGCCTGTATACAGTTGCGCACCAACACGGGCAAAAATCCATGGTAAGAGGCAGTGCCAGTGCAGTCAATGATGTTCGAAAGCTTTGGAGTCCTTTCCAGGTGAACAATGGATGTTAAAGTGCGCAAAGATGCTGCCTTGATATCCTTTAAAACAATCAATGAACATAGCAAAATGTGACTACATTGCCATCAATGTTTCATGATCATCAATAGCAGACATATACTGCAGCACAAAGATTGACCCAACACAGTAAAGCCTGGAACACATTACAGAATATTTTGTCCTTGGGAGACATGATCCAAGCGTGATTCATTATAAGCAATATTGTATCACGTTCCTCATGTACATTGTATCAGTGAGACTCTGAATATTTCTGTAATATTGCAACCAAAACATGCTTGTTATCACCGCTACTGTTGCAGACAGTCAGGAGCACACACCAGACACAGAAACAGTAAATAAAACAATAATTACTATTCTTAAAGCACTCAATGCCTTTAAGGCAATTAAAAATACAGGTGTATAGCTCCAATTGCTCTGAAACATTTCTTTCTCAAAGTAAGAGTTGCATTATGCTAAAAGCAAAAAAAAAAAAAAAAAAAAAAAAAACAAGGCTGTCATTGTCACCATCAACCATCCAGTTAGTTTTGTCTTTGTGCTCAGAGGATGATACAACTTTAAATCATATATGGTTATTCTCATGTCTGTGGTCTGTAGCAGTAGAGATTCAACTAAAATCGTGTAGTGTGTGCTAGACTTGGGTGTTTTGAGGGTACATTATATCTTACCACAAGCTGTTTGTCTGTAATTTGGAGCACATCAACCAGCTCTTCTATCAGGCCATTATACAGAATACTATTAGCGGACTCTTGGAGTGCGTTTGAGTAAACTACAAAGAAAAAGTACTTTGAATAAACATATTACATTGTCATTTACAAAATCCACCTTCTCCTACCCAGTATAGAAATGGCATGTAGCCTGGCTTGCACTGCTTGCAGTCTCTTCTTGTGGTTGGAGAAGCCATGGGCTAAACGAATGTGTGTGAACAGTAAGGTCTGTTTATCCTTAGGGATGTTATACATTGCAGTCAATGACTCCATAATTTCAGATGGACTTTCAGAAATCTGTAAAATACCAAAACAGTAATATTTGTTGTACTTATTTTTATAAAATATTGGTAGGTTGAGAAATATTACCTTGTCAAGCTGCTCAATGTGAATATAGTGTAGTGTATTACTACTTGTCTGCTGTAAAATGGACAGTTAAAATAAGTCTGGACAAAATAAACATGAAGATGGTATTTTAGTAAATAATGGTAATCTTTACCTTTCTCTCAATTTTGACCTCAGGACCTGGTTCAGCATAGAATTCAAAATGCAGTGTGGTGGCACTGGGGGGATACTTCTGTAAACCAGAATTATAGTATCAAAGACAAGAAACAATAAAAACAAATTACTTAAGGTATCATACATGACTAAGACAACAAGCAAGCAAAATACCGTCATAGGCAAATCCCTGCAGCATTCAGCCAGACCAAAGCCATTTTCCTTTCCACCCCAGCTCTACAAATTTACGAAAGAAAAGCTATGATTAAGTTTTTCTTTGACAAAAAACTGAGAGAAATGGCAAACAGACCTCTGCCAGATGTTGTAGACGAGCTAATAATGGTGTCCTTTTATCAGATCCTAATCTTGTGATGTAGTTGGAACGCTTACTGAACACATATAGCAGGTTCAGCACGGATAGGACCACTTGCATGTCACATGATGCCAGCAAGGTAGTCAAGTGCTGTGAAGAAGCCCCCCCCAAAAAAACAGATACGTATTATATATATTATATTATATTGATTCATTAAAGAGACCATGTGCGACAATCAGCTCAAACCAACCTCTATGGAACTGTAAAGGTGCCTAGAGAAGCTATATTCAATTAGAAGAGCTGTGAAGTTTAGTACTGCCAACAGCAGAGCTTTGAGCTGACTATTGTCTGGACGATCACACACCAGAAGCCAGGACATATTCTCCACTGTCTGGCCTGCATCACAGAGAATGCCATCAAAGCGATCCAGTAGGTCCACCCAGTGGTACAGCTCACACTAAAATAAATTGGGATAAATGCATTTAGTAAGATTTTAAAATAAACAAATAAAATAACAGTTGGAAATCAACCAACATTTACCTTGCCAATATTCCAAGTCTTGATGTGCTGCAGTTCAACCAGGAGCTGATCATCACTACATGCTTTAAGCTTTTCAATAAGTATCCTGCAGTCAGCCGGCTGTAAAGTGTGAAGAGATGAAATCTCAATCAATAATGTATTTATTTCTCATATATTTTGTCTACATCTACATTAAAGGCAAATATAACATTATAACACAATGCCAATGTAGGAATTATTCCTGAGGCATTGCTTAGTTTGTACAAATTTTATCCAATATAAAAAAAACACAAATACTCACAGCTTCCGTAGGGGTCTTCTTTAGCTTACTTCGGTCTACCTTCATTGTCACACCTTTTACTGCGGCCTTCAAGAAACTTCTGTAGATTTGAAATGTTGACGTATTAACCATACATAAGAAAAACAATCAGCTTAATCACTGAGACTTGAGGCATAATAAACTAAAATCTTCTTCTCTTTGATGTTGATCCTACACAAAGTGAAAAGGTAAATATACTACAATAACATAAATATAATAAATAAAAATAAAATACTAAGGACAAATTATTAATATGAATTCTACTTACAGAAGATAGTTTGGCAATGTCCAGGTAACAGCATTTTAGTCACATTACCTACAAAAAGAAAACAATTTAGGCAGATAATACAAACAGATAGATAAGAAAAACACTAAACAATATAGCATTTTCCGTGTCCAGGTCTCTCAGTTTCAATGTGTATTTTCTGATCACATACACATGGTAGCATTTTCAGTTTCTCGGAGAGGGATGTCTAAACTATGGCCCTTGGACCAACATTTATTGTACCGGCTTCCTGCTTAATTTCCTCAAATTACCAAAAGTTGTACCTCTTTACTGAAATTTTTGAAAATGTATGCCATCAGAAATTACAAATGAAACATAAATGTTCCAAGTTGTGTGGTGGACCAGACAAACCTATGTAAACTGCAACATTTTAAAAGATTCAGTTAATCACACTGTAGTCTGTGGCCCTTGTACATGTTTAAATATGCGGCCCTGAATGAAAAAAACAAATAAGAGTTCGGACACCCCTGGTTTTGGGCATTTCCATCAAGTCATGATCTAAACGTTCAGCATAATTCATTCTTATGACAACCATAACTTCCATAAACTATGCAACAGTGCTCATGTAGGATAGAGAATGGCAATCAAGACTTGGTTAATGGAGAACTACAATGAATTGAGTGTGTTTTGTCTTGTATTTCAATGTCTTCCTATGAAAAAGAAATGAAAGTAAACATGAAGTTTAGCTTTATTGTAGGGAATGTTACAATAACATGAAAACCGATTGCCGTTTCAAAACTATAAACTAGCTCATGAATAAGTCTACTTTACTTAAATTACGGTTATTCGGCATTACCTAGGCATTACAGGTGGGCCTACCAAACATCTCATAAATCTGCAAAACAACCAAACAAAACCAAAAACTGCTATGCTGTTGCGGATGTTAGCCTATTAAGCTAATTGTTAACGCTGTGGCACCGGTAGTAAACGTTACCATTTACACGCAACATTAGCTTTAATATGCGCACAAATAAACCATGTTTTAACACCAACACTGTGGAGGACAAAAATGTGTATTAAGGTAAACTCTTAAAGCCAACTGACAACACCACCACAGCTGTCAGCTCGGGTTAAGCCCGCCAAACCGTCACAACTCGGGAGTTGAAAAAAATCCAGGCCGAGGCTTTACAGGCCTCAAACTAAACTCACAGTTTCACTTTGCTTGTTCGGTGTTTGTGGGAACAAAACAGTAAATAACAGTAAGGGTAATATGCGAACATCTTGCATCTGTGTGGAATACCTCACAGCGGGAAACTCTGCCAAAAGAGCTTAGCCTTCAGAGCTAACGTTACACATTAGCCGTAAATTAGCCGCAAGCAGAAATGCACAATAACCCGCTGAATCATTGTCGGACCGTCTAACTAACCTGACACCGCGAGTTTTGTTTACCAGATGCTACAGTCTGAGCATTAACTAGTACACGAATAAACAATAACTTTCATCTATCCGAGGTCTTATTCCCCCCCCCCCCGACTGTCCGCGGTTCTGTCCATAGCACATAGCTGTTGGCAGAGTCAAGACTGGGTTGTGTGCAAAAAAGTGAGTACGGATATAAATGTGTAACTGACGCTTACCGACACAACGCCATTGTGTCCAATAGATTTTGTATTTTATTACCACTGACAACAACAATAATAATAAAACACCCAACATATATTCAAACAAGGTAGATGGCATCTGCATAAACTTCAGAACATACAAGTCAACATGACAGTAACATAATAATACTACCATTGTCTAGCATCCATTCATCACAGCCCTGGTTTTATATGAAATAACTCAGTCTGGTTTATCATTTCCCCAAACCTGAATATATGACAGAATATAAAAAGCAACACATTAGATACAGTAAACAAATACAAACATAGGTTAGCGTTACATACCAGTAATTACTTTGGTTCAGCTTTCATCGCAGGTTTTGCAGATGTTTAAAATGATCTGAAATTTTAAGAAACAGCCAACATATAATAAAAGCCGGCAAATACATTATTATTACTTATAGGTGTGTAGTAGTGTACAAATGAATCGATATCTATGAATTTCAATCTGTTTTAAATTTATGTATATAAATACAACATAGGCTATATGACATTCTAAATGCTAAAGGCTTTCATATGATGGACAAATTAACACCACAAATGCTTTGGCATTCACTAATTAAATATAGAAGCCAGTTACTTCAAGGAAAGAGCAATACTGACAGACACTGCATTAGTCAGGTCAATCAATTTATACCTAATATAGTTTCCCACAAAAATGCCGCCAATCACGCAAGGCACCACTGACAGCTGACTGAGCATAATGATGTAGCTACGTAAAAGTTTACAGCTCATACAGGCTTGATTATTACAAAAACAAAAAAAAAAAAAAAACAACATTACAGACGTTGTCGTTATCTCGTTCAGGCTATTCTATCCTGGATCAAACAAATCAAAGGCGGAAATATAAGTAAAAATGACAGCCTTCCACATTACTTTATAAATGTGCTTGTTGTTTTAGACCACATATCGGATTGTTAACACACCATTCTCAATAGCTATTAAGAAAGTCAGCCATGGTTACATAGAAAACGAAAATATGCCACAAGTCTAACATTACCCAAGTTTCAAGTTAATGCTACATGACGTTAGCTTGTCGTTAGCTTTCAATGCTAAGGAACATCACAATGCTACTGCTTTGCTTTTAAATACAACACTTTATAGCAAGGGGTGAGGAACTTAAATCATACTTGTGGGGATTTGGCTCTTTACAACTGGAGAAACTCGTGGTTTCTCTACAGTCTTTGAGTCATAAAATACCTACACACTGCGAACATGAGTATTCGGTATCTCCGCTAGGCAGCTAGCGATGAGAACCGCACAATGCTCTATCAGTGGGATCATGGCTAAATTAAAAATGGCGGTTTACACGACAGAATATCCGTATTTGCCAGTAAAAGGGACTATAATTGCAACCACGACTCTTGTTTGTGGTGAAATAATTCCGATATGGTTAAACTATGTAGACAAAACCCATAAATTGGCTAAAACCGAAAGCTAGTATACGAACTGACAGTCCAACTCACCTCAAATGCGTGTTACATTTGCTTCTCCATCTTCCACTGGCGAGTAGGACAGTGTGAATTCTCGCGAGAATACATTTTGCTGCGTTATCCCATGGTTTTCCCCTTACTCTGCCAGGGGGGCACTCCCTTATTGTGAAAAACAATGATAATGCGCTTTTTGTTTGTTGAACCAATCACAATGACAACACAACACAATTTTGCATAGAAAAAACACATAGAACATTCATTATAAAAAGCGTTTAAACGTCCAATAACGAATGGGGCTTCTGAAAAAGCATAGGCAGATTTTTTTATAAAAAAGTAGAACCACACTGAGCATCACACCATCACCACCATGTTACTTGCTGTCACTATATATTACATTAAAATGTGATTTAATTTATTATTATTTTGTCTTACTTAATATAGATTATACATATATACATTATATTTACACACACACACACACACGCACACACACATATAGATAGATATAGAGATATAATAATATAAAATGGTGCATAAAGCAACAATCATATAGACAATAATGTGTTTTAAAGTTATATTTAAAACATTGTTATAACATACAGCATATAGTAACATAAAAGAACACAATACAACTAAGTGAAATTTAACAAGGGCATTTTCCAGCACAAGACAAAAGACAAACTGACATGACAATTACTGAGTACAAAGTTTAAAAAAGGGGGTGTTTTCAAAATACAGCAAAGCGTCATGTACAAGTAATTTTACGAAATATTGTAGTTAGGAACTATAAAAGAACTTAAATTACAACCCATATTTACACATCGATTAAAATCCTGTATTTTCACATTACTCACTGCTAAATCTACATTTTGTTACTTGTACATTCTGTGGGAATAAGCACAAACCTAGGCTTGCCCAAAGAGTGCTGCCAATACTCTGGACATAACCTACAGTCAGTTCTAATATTTTTCTGTCCCTATATACATTGCAGATGGTACAAATATATACAACCAAGAAAAAAATAGAAATAAATTGTTGACGTGGTTTTGTACAAGTCTTGATTGATCATAAAATATTCTTTAGGGCACTATCTAAAATTAACTAAATAGACAAGGTAGTTAATGTCACATTTGTATTGGTAAAAAATAAATATTTAGAATAAATAGACCATGTCAAGTTATTCATTCATGTAATTGTTTTTTGTTTTGTTTTTTGTTTTTTTACAAAGAAAATAGATGAGTATTAGGATATATAAACAATACAAATGTAATACAAAAGGTAACTGATGCAGCAGACTATCCAAAATCATGTTAACTACTTATGTCCTGAAAGATTTGTTTCTTGAGACCATCATTTTCTGAGGTATTACAAGGGTTAAAAGAAAAAAAAAATTACAGTAGGATATACTTAGATCTGTAGATGTGAAAAGCTGTACATTTTTTTTTTTTTTTTTTTTTTACAAAACAATTACATCCCTTTAAAAGTTAGTTACAGACACTAAAAGTAAAATTATATGAATCTTGAATATGAATCTTGCTTTAACCAATTATTTCTCTGTGAAGGTTTTTGCCAAGGTGTGCTAAAATAAAAAATAAATAAATAAATAAAATGCCTACATTAGAGTCCCCCTGTGGAGGGTTCACACATGCATGTGTGAAACGTTTTTACTTGTATGACATATAAACTGCAATTTAATACAAACTTTAAAGAGTCACACAAGTGTTTTCTGAACAGTGGTGCAGAACAGTATAATTACTTAAACAGGCATGAATCACTCCATATACAACAGTCTCAATTTTGCATCTGTCACCTTTAAGATGTTGTTAGTAATAATAAAGCAACCTAAAACCTTAAATATGTATTTATTTTAGCGCAACTTTGCAAAAAAACATTACATCTACAACAGAGGCGGGAGTGCACACTGCTGTTAGTTACTGTTAGTGACTGGAACTAGCTGGGGCACTGCTGTGCACAGATCTGCTTCATGTTGATAGCATTTGGTAAACTTTTTCTTAAACTAAATGATTGTAATTAAGTGGAATACCCAATATTTTAAAAAACTTAGCTGAAAGTGACAATAACTTTAGTGACAACTGTAAAATACATACCAAGATGCAAGTGTAAACACTATTTCTAAGTACAAAATATAAATGAGTTTTTTCAAACCTCCTTTAACAAAAATTATTTCTCTCATAGGAGAAGCTTGCCATTGCGGTGGATTTTGAGAATTTTTCCAAGTCTCTGTTTAGCTGTTGCAAGTCCCTTCTTTGGGCGTTTTCCTTCAAATAGAATGAAAGTCAGATATAATATCAGTAAAAAGTATGAGTATGCTTGAAATTTACAGACTTTGTTTAATTTTTTTTTACCTTGGCCAACTCCAGCAACGCCCTGGCTGGCTAATGCTGCAGGGGATGCAGCCGAATGAGAATTGCTGTTTTGTGGAGAAAGAGAAGGACGTCGAGAGGTGAGGAACACACCAGGGGCCATGGCGCCACTGCCTCGTGGTCCTCCAGGGCCAAAGGGTCCTGGGCCCGCTGTGTACTCATGGTCTAGCAGACTGGCAGAGTAGTAGTCCATTCTCCGGTCCGGGCTAAAGTCTCCAGGGGATTCATTGGTAGGTGGTGGTGATGGTGCAGAGGGCTCAGTCTGCACAGGGGGAGGAGACGCTACAGGTGGTGGTGGACGCGGCTTTTTGGTGTACTTTCTTTTTGCAGGCTTTTGCTGCTCCTAAATTAAAAGAAAATCATGCATGAAATGCTAATATGATTAAAAATAAACAACTGGAGAAATGAAAAGCTTAATCTTAAAACATACTTGTTGTGCCAATTTTGCAGCAGCTGCTGCAAGACCTGTCTCTACAGATGCGACCCTTGCCCCCTCCCTGGCTGGTCGTTCCTGTTTTGGAAGAGTGGGCATCACCCTTGCTATATTTTAAAAGAAGTTACATTGTTATATATTGAATGAGTTATAAGAAATGTTGACATTTGTTTTCTTTAATTATATACAATACCCTTTGGACTCCAAGGTGTATCGTCCCAATTTTTCTTTCTTTTCATTTTGGCTCTACTTGCATGGTCTTCTTCATCCGATTCCAAAGAGGGGTAAACTATATAAAAATAAACAGTGCTCTAGTTATTCAATGAACCTATCTAATATATTTGATTAATCTGCAATTGAATTAAACTCTGACCCAGATGACACAAACAGAATGCAGCTTAAGGAGCAGTACTTTATTCATAAAGTACTACCCTGTCCTGATTGTAGTCATACAATTTGCAAGCTCATTTTTTTTAATAAGGGAAGGCTATATCATAAGTAATCGGTAATGTGGTTTTGTTAACTCTATTTCTCTTATTAAAATGGTATTCAAATATTATGCAAATTTACTCTTGTGAGCGTAGTTGTGTTTTGTTTCATTCACACGTGTTTGAGTAACCCTTTCATTACTCTGTCTTCCACTTTGTGACGGCTTGAAGTTAACAGCTACCTTTTACCTTTTGTTTAGTAGAAACTGGAAATTCCAGGGCTGCAATGATCTAAATGATACCGGTAAAGGTAAATGGAGTTAAAAAACACAGTGGAGTTTTCCGTTTGAGAGAAAAGCTAAATATGCAGGATTTGTGTGAATGAAACAAAACAACTCCTGGTATGTTTGTGATAAGGACACAACATCATAGATCATAAAATAGTGTAATATAAATATCGATAAACTTCAGATAACTATTGTTTTCTGAAAATTTTAAACCAGAAATGTCATGTCTTGGTTCACTAAAAACAAACCAATTTTAAGTCTTATTCTTACCATAGTCAGAATCTTTAAAACAGGTTCCAAGCGTCTCTTGTTCATCAGGACTCTCTTCATCACTCAGATGCCGTGCCGGCCGTTTGATGGGCCGTTTTCCAGGTCTCTGAATAATGGGTTTCTTCTCTGGCTTTTTAACCCCTGCAGTTGTCACCCATACAGCTTTGCCTCCTTTGTCCTTCACCACACCTAGTCCCTCCGTCAACCCTCCAGAAATGGATAAAGGTGACGATGAGGATGACGAAGAAGATGATGAGGGAGGATTGGCCATGGAGAGCATGCCTTGTATAGCATCACGGGTGCTGGGGGAGGCTGGGGCTTCCTCACTGAAGAAAATATTTTCCTTTAATGTCTGAACCATGAAAACAAAAATATAAAACCTATACAATATAGGAAACCCTATAAGTTTACCTGAGGGTTGGGTCAAAACCTGCCACCTGTTTACTGGCCTTGAGTAGGTCAAGAATTCCTCCCGCACCTCCCTTCACTCCATGGGCTGCTAGGGTCTCTTCATCTGTGGTATAATCCTCCTTAGAAAAATATAAATATATTGAGATAAAATGTATATGTTTTCCCATTTGACAGTAAAAAATAAAAAAACACATTCTAAAGTGCTTACTTCAATATCAAAGTCAACCTCTCCTGGCTCTCTGATTCGATTTGGATCAGAGCAAGGTTTTGCTCTAGGCAGCTTCCTTGGAAGACCTACGAACACATTTTAGAACATTCATGACTTGAATCTCCAAGGCAAATAATAAGTTTATTCATTATTAAATGATTAAACTAGAAAAGCACTCTGAGAGCGCAGACCTCCGCCAAGGACTACCCCCATTTTTTATATAAATTGCGATAAAATCAGTCTTCTGGATCAGATCCGGATCAGCCTTTGGAATATGAAAGAGGATCCCATTGTCCATCCCTGAGTCAAATTTCATGGGGTTTGGTCAATAATTAACCGAGATATTGAGAAACAAAATTTTTGGCCCCATTTACCACAATGTTAACTAAAATTTCAAAGTGATCCAGAATCCAGGATTTCTACCGGATCACACCCAAAATGAAATCAGTTCTTCCTTTTCACATTTCCAACAAATCCTGAAAATTTCATCAAAATCGGTCCATAACTTTTTGAATTATGTTGCTAACAGACAAACAAACAGACAAACGCCGGCAAAAACATAACCTCCTTGGCGGAGGTAACAACAAAAAAATTGCTTTTCAATATGGCTTTCTTTATAAAGACCAGTACAGCTTTTTCTCAAACTTTCACATGTTCTGGATGCCTTCTACATCCTTCCTTAAAAATGTTACATAAAGTTTCGAAAGAATACAAAATAGAATGTAATAGGAAAAAATATAATTGGGAAGGCAGACAGTATTGTAGAACCTAGAATACTATACCCTGGACAAGTCAG
Source organism: Boleophthalmus pectinirostris (assembly GCF_026225935.1). NCBI lineage: Eukaryota > Metazoa > Chordata > Actinopteri > Gobiiformes > Gobiidae > Boleophthalmus > Boleophthalmus pectinirostris. The sequence goes on from NW_026571515.1 coordinate 26,190,847, forward strand.
GCTGCAGATGGTGCTGATCCCCTACTAATGCAGGTGGAGACTGGCACCAAAATCTGTGTGCCAGCCGACAAGACACAAAACCAACACCGTAACATCATCTAACTTTTTAGAGTTGGGATGCAGAAAGCATCAGAAACATGTCAAGGAAAAGTAACTTTTTTTGAAAGACCAAATTGATCTTTTTAACATAATAAAGCGCTTTGTGTTGCATTTTTGTATGAAAAGTGCTCTATAAATAAAGTTTGATTGATTGATAAAGTAGTTACTTGATCAAAATGATTTTAGGCCTTACCACTAAGTTTCTTCTTCTTGCTGGATGTTGCTTGCTTGCGTTTTGGAGGAGGAGTCTCATCAATTTGTAGCTCATCCTCAGACTCAAAGTCAGAGGCACTGGATCCCTCCATCTCGAGCTGTTGATAGCTAGTAGCTGATCCTGCTCCATTGCTATTACCGTCTTTCTTTCTACAAATAAATTAATAAAAAGTTATGTCTCCAAGACAAAATGAGAGTCATAAATGTAACTACGGATCTATGAATCCCGGATGACTGGTCAGTAGGGATGAAATAAAACTGTATAATTTGAAAAGTTACCCTTGGATTTTTCCATTGGTTAACACAAGCTTTAATTTGCTTTTATTAAATTTTTCTTCAAAATCATCCAAAGGCAGCTCAAACTGTAAGTAAATACAAAGATGATCAGAATGAGCATACTTTTAATCAAAAATAAATTCAGACTACAAATATTACCTTGTTTTTGCCTTTACATTTGCCAGGTTGAAATTTCTTCAGTGTGTGCTTTGTGTGAATCTCAAGGAGATCAAGTTCTCCTGGCTCAACCTTCATGGCTCCTTTCTGGCTCTTTTTCTTGACTCCTGCTTGTGCTAGAGATCCCAGAACTTCTTTTGGTTTTGGCCCTTTCTTCTTTCCAGGGGGGCGTCCCGAATTCTGGGATGTGGCAAGGGGAGTTTTCGTGAGTGGTGACCCTGGAAATTGAGGCCCTGTGCGGCCAATGTTTTGCTGAAAGATGTCCTATTAGAAAAAATAAATAAATAAATTTGTTCTAAACAAATACAATTATGATACATCAAAAACTTACTTCAACCAGACGGATTTCCTTTGCCAGGTCCTTTACCAGCAACTGAGTATTGATGTTTTCTGGAATCTCCATTTCATGCTCTGTTAATGCCTTGGGAGCACAGAAACAAAAACTGAAAGTGATGACTTAATTTCAGCTAAAAAATTATATGGTAAAAGTTCATTACAGAGAGAAGCAGTCTTGCACACCACTAACGGTGACAAGTACAGGATTAAAAAGGTTTGAGATGCTTTATAATGAAAAAAAAAAATAAATAAATAAAAATTATGAGCCAAATATATAGCATAAATATACCATTTACAAAAAGCATCTGGTAAATCAAAAAAAATATATAAAAAGTTGCCAAACCTCTTTGCGTGTCCAGCTGCGGAAAGCATTGTTTAATGCTTTAGCACCATGAACAAGGTAAGACGCAGGGTGTCTACGATTCTCTCTTAAACCTAAACATTTCCCATAGAAAAATATATTTTGATGATAACAAGAAGCAACAAAAATGAACATGAATAAGCTTGAACACCTACCTCTAAAAGTATCCAAAAGGTGTTTTCCAACATACCAACATACAGTTTCAAAATTGGGAAACTTGAATAGTTCTGCTGTGCTCAACCTCTTCTCTATTTCATATGCTCTAAAAAGGAAAGAAAGGTTATTATTAGCATCACAAGAAATAGCCAGGCCCATAAGTGAAATGTTACAAGTTTTGTTATGTTTTTTCTGGATCAATACATGTTCAACACACAGTTATATCAGCTATAATTTCGCATCCAAAGTGGAGTTCCAGACTTTAGTGAGATTTCATCATCAAAAGATCAAATTGTGATAAAAACATTACATTATGTCTACCTAAAGTCTGGAACTCATTGATATCACAAGATGTTGTGTTTCTTCTGCAATGATACAGTTCCAAGCATTTACAAAACCAACCGTAGTTGCATATCAATGTTGAGGCTATGCAAAAAGTTTCCTCCAAAAGCCAGACAGTCCACTGGAGTAAGGACAGCATGGATCCATCCTGCAATTCAATAAAATTTAAGTAGTGTGAAAAACAACATACCAAATTAAATATAGTGACCATGATTGCATACCAGTTGGAATAAATAATGTGTTCCCTTGTTTAAGTGAACATTTGTAACACATATCAACCTGGTCTCCAAAAAACATTTCATTCTGATTCGAAGAAGAGCTCCATCTCTCAAAAAGTGCCAGGTTGGCTGGTGTGGGGGAGATCAGGTAAAATATTTTTTCACCCTACAGACCAAAAGACCAGAATAAGCTATGTACATTAGTGATATTAAATAATAGTAATGTACAAGTACTTAGTGGTTTTATTATGCTCTTACTCGAAGAACATGGTACCACACAGAGGTGCCTCCAAAGTCGATGTGAAAGTCTGTGTAGCTGTCCTTGACTCCCATTAAGCAGTACTTTTGTACATTAGGACGTTCAAATACAGACTCCTCTGGCCAGAGGTTTTCAACCCATGACAGCTTTCTTACAATCTTTGGAGTCTCCACCAAATTTGAAAGTCTGAAAAATTACAAAAATATATGTTTTTCTAATTTGCCATTTATATTGGAATCTTTACAGAAGAAAGTCTTACCTGGTTTCAGAGAATTCCAAGCTAATTACATTAAGAACCTTGTCTCTATTGGGACTGTTGTAATACTCAACAAAGTCTCCTAAACGCATCTTCAAGTCACACTGACGAGCCACATCAATCACATCAATCTCCTTGTCTGAACCTGTGATTATATAAAAAATTAAAATAAAGAACACATAAAAATTCTACATTCAAGGTAACAGAAAGAAGAGTGTTCATTATTGTACTAATTTACCTATGTAGTTTTCTACATCGCTGACTGTAAATGAAGATGGAGGCAAAGTCATCCCAAGACCATCCCTTCGAAGCACCATAACAGGAACACTAAACGAGTGCTCTTCAAGAAATTCCACTGTGAGCTGGGCACCGGTGGGTTTCAGTAAGACTTCATCCGCACTTGAAGAAATTGGTCATGTTAACAACATACATGTTGTCTTTTAAAAATATAAAATAAAATGGTCTCTATGCACAAAAGAGCCTGGCTAATTACGGTCACAGTGTTATCAACCTACGTTTTACCTCCATTAAATTCCTAAGGGGATTTCCCTCGAGATGCACTAGTATAAATTAATATTAAGCATCAGGCTCCAAGCAGTGAGTTATAGTTTGACAAGATGTAAAACATTTTATGAACAATACAAATACTTAAGTTATGTGTTTATAAAAGGTATGTGTTTTTGTCTCAGAGCTGATACAAAGATAAAGTATAAATAAAGTAAAGTTATATTAAAGACAATAAAAACAATTGTTTTATAAGTAGATTAGTTTAGTTTGTGGTGTTATTATTATTTATTAAGGTTCAAAATCAAGAGGCAAAACCCTTACCTTACCCATAAGTGCCATCCGGTGGAGTAGTGCTTAAGATGTTATCAGTGATACATTAGAATATAATGTAGGTAAGGACAGTAATACTGTTGTTTGTGACCTGAACTAGTTAGGGCTCGGTTGTGCACAGAGCCTTTATTTTAATGTAAATTTAACTGCATTTTATATAAATTATATTATATAAATTATAAAAATACACTGATGCAGATACTTACTTTGGAAAGGTGCGGCTCCGTAGCTCTCTGACAAACTGAGCACTGCCCGTTTTCACAGGTCGACTTGGATCTCTGACCCCAGCAGCACCTGTATCTGACTGCTTAGTTCCTCCGCGTCGTTTACGCACTAAAAGAAAACAAATAATATCAGTAAATTAATTTTCAACAAAAACAAAGAGGTGTTTACTATTGGTGCCCTAAAGCCTTATCAATAATTTGGTTTTACAAATTATACTTTTTTTTTTTTTTTTTTTTACATATACAAGTAATACAGTTCAACACTGTTGTTTTTTCTGATCATGGTCCCTCTCATTAATCACAATTGATTTTGTGAATTATATATAAACTTAGCTACTGGACTGTTTGTTTGTTTGTTTATTTATTTTGATTTATAAATTCCTGAGAAATACATGTGATGTTTTACTCAAAAAATTGTTGTAAATACAATGTCAAAAATAATAATAAAAACCTATTGACAAAGTCACCACAATCTCAGTTGATTCTGTAAGAAACATAGCAGAGCTAGGAGTAAGTACAAGTAAAAAAGAATTGAAAACTTACTGACAGAGGGTCCATGTATAACTTGACAATTTGGACAATGATACAGATCAATCTCTGCAGCGTTTTCCTCTTCAACTCCAACACAGCTACAAGGGAAAAATAACTTACAGATCTCCTCTTAAAACAAACAGTAGTACGTAACATAATAATGTTTTATGCCTAACAAACTCACCTTCCATGAAACCAGTCTTGGCAAATATCACACTCAATCATAAAGCGTGTCACATCATACGGCAGACGGCACAGGCAGTAAACTGGTACAGATGCCATACTGGATGAGTTTTATACCGCTTTGTTGTTGCAAATGACCAGCACTTGACTGGTGGTTGAAGTCAGATATGAATCTAATGCTAATGAGTAATCCTCATGGTCCATATACATAAAAAGACCTGTAGGATAGAACCATCACATCAGATATGTTAATTGATTTAACAATTTATACATGTTTAAGAAAGCAATTGTCTAAGGGACTATACATATTGTGTAACGCTAATTACTTTAAAATGCTCAGTAATAATAAGAATTACACAGAACTAGATTAAACAATAAGATGTGGTGTTTGCACTGATGACATATGTAGATAAGTAGGTTGGATATTAAACATTTCGCATGTGCTGTTTGTAAACACAATGTGGCTGTGTTGTTTTCAAAGAACCAAGCTAAGCTAGCTAGTTCTGCTAATACGATACGAAGCTAACGTTAGCCGTGTTTACCAAATACTTTAAGACTGTTTTACAGAGAAGAAAAAATATTGGAAACGACACCATACTTGATTTGCAAATATATTATGTAGGGAGGGACGAAACATGCCAAAAGAAGCCAAACACACCAACTTACCGAGTTAGCGTAAGATAGCTGAAGCAGCAGCGCTGCTAAAGCAGATGTAATCCCTACGCAAGTCCGGGGAAGTAGCGGCCCTGTTATATAGTTATTAGCTATTTTAAACGCCACATTCTCATTGTAAGCTGAAATAGGCAATTCAATGAAATTTTGGTCTATAAATTTCCGAAAAATCTATAAACACAGTCAAATCAGACCTTAAGCGTCCAAAATAATAATAAATAACGGCGAGTATAAATGCATCAGCGCCATTTCAAAGACAAGAGCGTCACCGCGTCATTACGTCACGGAATCGGTTGAAAAGAGACCAATGTAGTTTTTCAACATCGATCATGGGGCTTTGAGAGTAGATTCTCCTCTATAAAATTTATTAATTAAAATTAATCCTAGAATCTGTAGGCCAGGTCTATATTTTAAAATGTCTTCACATTTGTTAAAACTCCGATCTATGCTATTTAGTTTTCAAATCAGTAAAGCGCAGTGCACTAGACCAGACACACGAGGTACAGGATGTAACTCATAATTTATTAAGATTAGTTACAAAAACATGAATATAATCAATGAGATTAGTCACATCTACAGAGGCTATTCACCAGCAACATATACTTTAAGGTTTCATATCTTGGTGATTCCCCGAAATATGGGACTTCCCCAGAATTTAACAAGGATTAAAAAAAAAAAAAAAAAGCTCAACTTGCTGGTGCCCTCTTTATTTCCAAACCTATTGTCCTGTAAAAGAAACACACACTGTAAATGTAAATCTGACTCAGCCACTGAATGATGTAGGCGGTTGTTATTAGGCATATTGTTTTTGCTGAGGGATTCCTTTAAAAATAAAGAAAAAAGATGAAAACCAGTGTCATAAGGATTTTATAATTTCTCCAATGTGTGAATATCCAACATTATTTTACAATTTGTACACCCTGTTTAATACAAAAATAACATTTATCTTTTAGATAACATTTTAAGCATATATTAAAGTCTTTCTCAACCCATACTGAGCTGAAGTTTGTGGCTGTTGTCACAGTATCCCCCTTAATCATGAAGAAAAAAAGTTATTAAATAACTTTTTCTATTGTGCACTTGCAGTTTCCACACCAATGTGTAACTATTTGCAAATACAGTTTTAGTTTTATATTCTTCATTTAAGTGTTAAAATAAAAAAGTCAGTTAAAAACAAGTGCAATGCTGTATTTTTTACTCTAAAGCAAAACCACGGCATCTAAATAATCTATTTACCATATGACTATTTAAGGTCAAACGTTTGTATGGCAAAGTTCATAAGCTTCTCATTTGGAATTAAAGTTATTAAATCTACATTTACATAAAAAATAAAAAGGAATGAAGTCTTTACTGAGTACCTTAGTTTAGGCCTATAAAGCTCAGGTAAGCTTAATCTTACACCAGTAGCCTAAGACTGTAGATAGCCTGTAGACTGTAGATCAGACCTTGTCTGTAGGACAGAAAATGTCTGATAGTAAAATCCATCTATGCTATTTCTGTTTTCTTAAAAGAAAAAAAGTTAACATTTTATTTATATAGGTTTAAATCAGTGACTTAAATAAAAGTCAATTTGGATCAAATTCATAATAGCAACAAACAACAGGACTCTCACATACTTTTGTCACACAAAAATATAAATCCATAGTCTAATTAAAATGTGGTAAATTTAAAGGCATTTAGGAATAACCCGTATGGTTTCCCTTGTCAACATGATTTGGCAGTTTTCTTTCTCATGTTTTTTTAAAGCAAGTATTTCTGTACACTGATGCTTAATTAATGCCAAATGTGATTTTCTGTAAAATATTGTATTATATGTGATAACACTGGTAAAGAACATCTATAATACTGCAGAGGCCAAAACTTGCCATGCTAACATTAGATTAGGCAAGTTGGTTAAGTCATGCAGTCTGAAGTCAAATAAGTTGTTGCAACACAAATGTTTCATGGATGCAAATAAAAATATTCTAGATAATAACAGTGAAAGCCAAATAACCTAACATGCTCTTTAGTGAGACATGCTCCTATTCATAATTGTTGACAGGAAGGTTTATCAGCATTTTCTTGACTTGCTTTATGGTCTTTATGTAGACTTTAAAAAAATATTGAGGAAAAAAAATACATCACATGCGCAATTACCATTGCTAATTGCACTTTTTAATCAATGTTACTTTTAATGTAAGGAGCAAGACACATGTATGACTTAAATGTTATTTCAGTTAAGGAAGAGTTTGAATCAGTAGTAAAACTTGCTGACAAATGCACAAATCCATACCTTCATAATTTCTGGAGAAATCAGTTATCCAAGTTCATACATTATGAAGCCTTTGTTCTATACATGCTCAAACCTCTCTGTATCCTTTCCCATTCACCCCACATTCCACACATATAACACACAGCTCAAAATTAGTTACATCTATTACCAAATGGTTTTCCATGCCATAAAACATTACTTGTCATCACACTTCAGTTTCATTTTTGACCCAAAGGAAGAGTTGAGGTGGGGGGACTTGGGTGAATTTTGGCACTAGAAGGCAGAGCAGCAGCTGTAGAGCACGCAGCGGTGCAAGTGGCTTGGGTCATAGCAGCAGTTTCCACAGTTGAGGTGGTGCCACTGACAGGGAGCAGAGGTGCTGTAGCAGAAACTGGAGATGTAGGCATTTGGGAAGGCAGCAGGGTCTGGCTTTGAGATGTGGAGAGAGCTAGTTGAGAGATGGGCTGTGTCTGTGACTGGGGTAACACGGATGCTTGCATCCGTGATGGTGGTGCCATCTGTTGTAGCAATGGGGACTGCTGATAGGTCATTTGTTGAATGGGGACAGACTGGTGCAGGTGTAAACTCTGTTGCATCTGTTGGGTTGGTCCAAGAGAGTGCAAGGCAGACAGGTTTCCTCCTGTACCTGTGAAGTGAGAGGAGGCTGTCACAGACAAGCTCCCTGGAGCTGGAGGCGTCTGGGGATTCAGGGGAGAAACTGGAAACCAACCAGGCTGAGTCGGCTGTTAACATGAAGTGGATACAGTGATTTTAATGTGTTTTGATTGTAGTATACTAGATATTGTTTTGTTATTTTTTTTGTAGGCTTACCTCTGGAGAATGGCTCCAGCCCCCTAACTCTTGAACCTGCTGAATTTGCTTTATTTGATTCAGCGAAGGTTTGGGAGGGGTAGATCCCACTGGGTCTTTAGTCCAGTTATCGACCAACTTGTGCAGTTCATCTGTAAATGTGCTTTTTCTTAGAGGACTATGATCTGTTAAAAAAAAACAAAAACAACATGAAACATGTATTATGATTACAAAAATTGCATATTGTACAGCTGAGTTAACGCAAACATTTTACTCATGTGCCTGTTATGTTCTCTTTGTTGTGCTCTCCATTGTGATGATGAAAAGCATGCAAACTATGTCACTACTATGACTACATTTGAGTTTTGGAGGTAGATGGGAAGCCTAGGACATCAATTTTCTGTCACTGATCATCTAGCAGTGAGTTGGTAAATTATACCTCTTTGAGTAGTAGAGAAATGCTGCTGTGGGTTGTCCAGTGGTATTCTCTGATCACTACTTAAATAGCTACTTGACATTTGGATACCTAGATGAGTACAACCAGACAAAATGTTAAACACCAGGAACGAAGTAAAATATGAATTCAGTAGTAGTAATAAAATACCTTAATACCTGAAAGTGCAACTCCATTATTGTCCATGTGAGAGTGGGGTCGCCTGAGCTTGACCTTGGCTGGTCGGGATCTTCGTGGGGACAAAACAGGGAGAGCTGCAGGGAGCGGTGTGGTTTGGGACAGAGCAACAGGCAAACTCTGCCTCTGGTCCTTAAGAGAACGAAGCTGACGATAAAGCTCCTGAAGTTCCCTATTCTGCTGAGCCTGAAGGGATACCACCTCCTTGATGTGTCTGTAACAGTTGTTGGTAATATTGATTATAGAAGAATACACATCTCATTAAAACATTGTCATGAACTTCACTATGGGGTCCCTTAAACATTTTCACCACAAAACCTGATCAAAGTAATGGGTATGTAAACATATGTAATTTATCTGAGATGGTAAGCAGTTTTAATCAGAATCTGACAAGGTGATAGGTACTATAAAGCAACTCAAAGGAGCATTTCTAGATTACACTATGTGTGGGGGTACCAGGAAACAAGTATTTGAGAGTGTTGCATGCTTCTCACTTTTCTCTCAATTTGTGTAGTTCCCTTCGCAAATCTTCATCCTCCACTTCACTTTCATCATCGTCACTGCTGCCCAGAGGTGAGTAAGTGTGGCTGTGTGAACGAGACATTGCTGGAGTCCTTTTACTGTCTTCTTTATCCCCTTCTTTAGCACGAGACCTCCTCCTCTCTCTCTCTAGGTCTGGAGACACAGGAGAGCTGTCTGTTTGCTTATGCTCCTTCTTTGATTCAGCTTGGGTTACGCAGAACCGCCCCACTTTTCTTGGAGCGTTAATATGGCCTGGTGCTGCCTCTTTTGGGGGAGATGACTGTGGCACTGGAATCACCTGGAGATACAATGATACAAGATAAGACATGGGAGCTAAACTAATTGTATTACTGCACACCCTCACTGGTGGTGTGAGATCTTACTCAGGGTCAGGGTCTGCAGTTCACAATTTTATTAGAATTTTATTTTTGCTTCCTACATGAAAATGGTCTAATCCTGATGATATCTGGAAAGCATGCAGGCACGCATGAATGGCTGGTATGATAACTACTGTATTACACCATTAAGACATGCTATACAGGCTAGTTTTACCTGAAATCGTCCAGTGCGTATCTCTGGAGAGTTCACAGTGGGCACCTCCTTCTCCTCACTTAAGGACTGGCTACTAGAAGCTTCATCTGATAAAATATGGGAATGAAATGCAGACAAGGACAGAAAGACAAGACACAAGTATAAAGACCACATAGACAAAGAAAAGTCATACAAAGATAGGCACAAAGAGGTGGAGGACAAACACAGAAGCAAAAAGTTAATTACACAATGTCAGCTTGTAGACCCACATGGCTTGCATGCAAGTCTTTGAAATGTGCAAAATTTAATTAATATTTTCAAGCAAAATATACATGCTAGATATGTAGTATTATGGGCATGTGAGGAGGGGGGTACAATACAACATGAAAATGTAAAAAAAAAAAAATTAAGTGAAACAGCCGTTGGTGTGAATAAAAACTTCACCCAGCCACACACATCCACTCTCTCATTTGCAATGGCTCCCATTGTATAAACCAAACATCAAAGTCCAAAGTCACTGTTGAAATCTTCACATAATCAGGTCAACTGTGAAATTGTTCATTATGTTATGGGATTATATATTATGGCAATGGGGACAATACAATATATAAACAACTTATATACTTAGTACTTACAGATAATGATCCAACAGACAGGTGTAGTTATGTATGGATCATGCAGGGGCCAAAGATAGCTTAAAGGTCCTATATTAAACAATTTCTGGTCTATGTTATAATGATTATTTGTATTGTTTCCTCATCAAAAACATACCTGGAGTTGTGTTTTGTTTCAGTCACACATGTTTAACAAACCCTCGATATTTAGGCTGTGTTCTTTTCTCAAACAGAAAACATTCTGTTCCACCTTGTGATGTCACGTGGTAATAGAGGAAGTGCTCCATTGTGTTTTTAAATTCTATACACCTTCACTAAAATCATTCAGATAATTTCAGCCCTGGACTGTCCAATCTCTAAAGAATTTGAAAACTACCGCTTCATGACATCACAGTGTTATGAAGCGGTAGTTTTTTGGAGCATTTAAATCTTTGGAGATGCAGGCAGCCTAATAATTCAGGATTACTCAATCATGTGTGAATGAAACAAAACACAACTCCATGTAAGTTTGTGGGGAAGGAACAACAGTATAACATTGTTAAAAGTTCACAAGAGTAATTTTTTTCATAATATAGGACCTTTAATATTATAACAAGCAAAATTCATAAAACTGAAAGCAACCTATAAGGGCTATAATAAAAAGCACTAACTTAATGCTCTGTATTTAATGTGAGATATAATTTTGGTAAAATTATTGTAATATATGCCAGTGACTTTGCAGCTATCTTATCTGATGTGAAGGCAGTTGCATGGTGCTGTGTGCACTGAACCAGCTGGTGGAGGCCAGGTGAGCTGGGGCTGCTGGTAGTGCCCATGGACATAGGGTAGAGAAAAGGGTGATATGACGTGATATGTTCTGGTCAAAGGCATCAGGCTTCTACACTGTCCCTCTACTTTCCACTGCTCGCCTCTGATAACCCATGCAAAACAAAAAGACTTCCAAGAAAATAAAAATCTGTGAAAAATAAATTGGAAAAACAGTATGTAGTATGTAGTGACATCAACAACACATGATGGCTATAGTCACGTTACAACACAAAACACATTTAGCAATATCTTTCAATAGTCATTACTGGGGGTTAATGCAGTTACTATGTTATCAAACTAGCACTAATTATACTCTGTTAGGTTTAGGATCATGCCCCTGCATCCCATTCGCTCTCTCGTGCTCTCGCCTCCTAAAATGACGCTACCTTGCTGGACTCTGGGTTTCTTGAACAAGCTGGCGGAGTGGCGCAGTTTGCACGCCCAGTTTTTGAATTTGCGAGTCCACGTTTTCTTGCTAACAGGATTTCTGATACTAGGACATGTCAGGTTTAGGCCAAAATATCCACCTCCTGCATTGCGCTGCTGTTGTCCATGCCGGAGGGGGATCGGCTGCTGACTGGGGGGCCAGGATGCTTCTCCAGTTGTACTGGTGTCAGATTGAGGGGGTAGAGCCTAGAATAGTTGAGACAATAAATAATGGCTACAGGAAACTCAAACATTCATATGAAAACAGTAAAACACAAAAATATATCAGAATCTGTGGAGAGTGGAGTCACAAAACACAAATACTTTGTAGAAATAAGGCACATTTAGCTTTTTACTTACAAGGACTATTGGTTCTCCAGGGACAGGTGGTCGCTGTGTCATGATTAGGTCAATCTCTTTTGGGGATAAAGGGTTGGTCTCGGTAAGCAGAGATGGGTGAGGCTGCTGCTCCACTGGAATCACTTCAGATGACTTAAGGCACCCTTCTTCAGCCTTGCTAGCTCTGTCCAGCGGAGGGGATGATGAGGATGAGCGGGGTGTAGTGGAAGAGGTGCTGGAGGTGGAAGAGTGGGGGGATGTATCAGAGGAACAGACAGGAACAGCACAGGGTCCAGACAATGTGGACAGTGGCTGTGATGATTCATCTACACCTGCTGTGGAGCCAGCAGACAGAGATGTAGGTGCTCCTCCAGTCAAAGCTGCACCGCTGTTATACTCCTGATACAACAAATTGCGCAATTTTTCATCTAGCGTCTTGATGCGATTGTCAACAAATTCTATTTTTGGTGGCCCTTCACTATCAGACTCAGCAACAGAGGAAGGCTGAGCAGGAGATGGGGTCATAGCATGGGCCTGCACTGCCAGTGGGCTTTCTGTTGTGTTGAGATTGAGAGGGGGCATTGATGAATCAGAGGAGGGGGGTAGAACTGCAGAGTAGCTCCCAGTGTCCTCTGTAAGACTTGCATCTCCAGTTGACACCTCAGACTCAGACCTTTGACTTAAGGATGACTGCTTCTGCAAAGTAAAGTGCTGTAGCTTTTGGCCACTGTCCTGTTGTTCAAAGTGCTGAAGCAGTTTTTGTGATGGCACCTGCTGAGTGTCAGGGGTAAAGTGTGTTGGCTGTTGACTCTGCAGTGGCGGGACAGCGCTAACACTAAGCTGTGACTGCTGCTGAACAAACTGTTGACTAAGGGACAACGGAAGCATTGGATCTGGGTTTAAAGCCACATTTCCTTGTAACCGCTGCTGCTGTAGTTGACCCTGTTGTAAGTTTAACTGTTCGCGCTGTGTCTGTTGAAGTGGAGCACCACTTGCTGGAGAAGCCGTTTGTGGTAGAGGTGAATTTGGATGCTGTGGATACTGAGTGCCAGGTTGAACATGAGCTTGCTGTAAAGGGAGAGATACAGGAATAAATGACTGCAGAGGCACAGGCTGCTGTTGTGGTATAATTTGCATTGGCACTTGCTGCATTAATTGTTGTTGTAACTGCACAGACTGGTGGAGTTGAAGGTTATCTGCACCTACATTAGACTGATGCACTTGTTGTTGGGGTGCCATTTGATGGGTCTGCTGGGGTGGGATTGACTGTACCTGTCCAGTTTGAGGCTGCACAGGTAAAAGTGGTGGGACTTGCTGAAGTGAAAGTTGCTGCTGCATTATGGGAGCATGTTGTGGCACAGTTGCAGGAAGTAGAGGCTGAGGCCGCTGGACTGCGGTCAGGCCCATCGTTTGGACAAGGGCCTGCTGATCCATGCTGACAGAAGACAAAATTTCTGTGGTGCTAATAGGAGGAGACTGAACTGCTTTGGAGGGCACACCTGCCACTGGGTTAATTATAACTGCATCGCCTAAACTATGAGAGGCAACTGAGCAGCCACTGCTTCCAGGAGATGCATTTACTATGGGCAGAACTGCAGTATGCGTTGGGGTCATAACAGTGGCTGCAGTTGTGGCCAAGGAGGAGGGTGTATTATATGTCTGATTAACAGATCCTGATGTGATGGCTGAAGTGAGCTCAGGGATGGGACACTGTAAAGAGGAGGCAGGAGCAGAGGCTGGTTCAGATGGAGGAGTGTGAGCAATAGAAGCAGCTGTAGTTGAAGGGATCATCAAGGTTGGAGCTGAGAGAGAGGAGACGGGAGGAGCAGGAGTTTGAAGGGGAGCAGAGATGTCCGTCTGGGATCCCTCATGGTCTACAACAGAGGAACACAGAGGATGATAATGCAGAGCATACAGCAAATGGTAATGAATCTCTCAACATTTTTCTGTAAAATACAAAGGCCCTATTAACATCAGGGGGTAGCATTATTCACAAACATACAGTCAAGGAAATTGTAAACTTATTTTAAAGAAACTCATTTCCATGCAATACATGGGTCCTCTTTCTCAATAGGGAAAGGGTCTTGAAGTATTAAAGACTTTTTCTACAAAGTTTTATGATTTTCTGTAAATTAGTCAAAATATTTTTTCCATGCACCATTTTACATTATTGCTCATAATATATATAGGTTACTTTCTTGTTGTGTGGATTTCTTGGGGTGTTACCAAAATTCACCTTTGAAAATATATATATTTTTAAGAAAAATTGTGACAGGTCTAATGCCATTTGAAACTGTAAGGCATCCTTACCTTTTTCTGACAGTTGGACAACCGTTCCTTCTGCAGTTGTGCTGGCGGTCCCTTGACTGGACAAGGAGTCTCTGTGTCGGATGGTCTGGTTAATGAAGAACCGCCAGCGTCCCACCGGAGATGAATGAGGGACTGACTCCCCTAAAGTAGAACATGTTAATGAACAGTGAAATCCAGCCCATGGGGCAGAATTAAGATTATTAGACCACTCACCAGAGGCAGATGTTGGTGTGCCCACATGTAACTGGTCAGTGGATCCAGTCTAAAAAAGAATTGTGTTTGTTTAGCTTTTGTTTCAAGTATTTGAAAATTACAAAAACAGTACCAGTACATAAAATATAATACAAAATAAATTACCTGTGAATGTGATTGAAGAATTTCTTGGGCATTTTTAACTATAGCTCTAAGTTCTTCAACAAATGTATCTTTTTCCACCTCTAAAACAAAGTCTTCCTCCACCTATAAACAACATTAGTGTATTAATGTTGAGGAATTTCAAATATTTTATTTTGATCACGATATCTACCATATAATCAGCTATGTCCTCAGGAGCATCTCCTTCTATGTCAAATTTAAATGTCACCATCTTGTTGCTGTGGGTCTCTAGCTGACATTCAACCATATTGTCCCCACTGCTTGACACCTGTCAACAACTCACATTTACTATCTAACTTTGTAAATTTGTAACCTTGTAAATAATAATATATTTATGTTGATTTACCTGGAGCATGCTCAGCTGGAACTGATGTAACACTTTTTCTGACTTTTGACAAGAAGATCTTCTTTGACATTTTAGTTTTTCCAATTGTCCGTTGGACATCAGCTGAAAACTCTCTTCTCCACTTGCTGGAATTGACCTATGAACAGATGATTTCCGCTACTTGTAAATAAATGAGTGTCTTTGTTCCAAAGGGTTTTTTCACATTGCTTCATGACATCCTAGATGTCTCTAGATTAAAATCAATGTGGAGGGCAGTTCAGACGTTTAGTACGGAAGAATAAAAAATCTGCCAGTGCTAAAAGTCTTTGGCTGCTTTTCACACCCATCTCACACTATACTTATCTGTAAATAAATCCTTCGGGCCAAGTACACAATGAGGCAAAATGTGCAACATACCCCAATGAAGAATGACCATCTGTATTCGGCAGTAAGGATCCATCCTGAAGAGCAGCAAAAGAAAAGGGAATGCTTTCAATGTACATATAATATACACAATATCTAATAATACATTGTACCCAAATACGACTGTATACTTTAAAATGTGATTATAAGAACATTAACTTTGCAAATATTATAAGGTAAATGAGATTAAAATGAGGAATATCAATTTGAGTTGAACCTGTACCTGAGCAATGCCCAACAGGGAAAGGTCACAGTCTTGCAGTGAGGCTTTGGGCAGAATGGGAGCATTAGAGTCAAGCGGCTCTAAAGTGGAAGTGGCAACAGGTGGAGGGGAGGTGGGTATAAGGTTGGCAGGTCCCGGTAGGGTAACCTGGGCAGCTGGTGGAGATGAAGGCAGATCTGGAGCAGGGGCAGCAGGATGGTTGGATGGCAGCAATGAAAGGGGTGGTAGTGATGTTGTGGAGCATGAGTGAGTAGGACTGAGGGTCGTTTGTTGTGCAGGAAAGACAACATGGGGGAGGGAGGGTTCAGCTGTGGGTGCCTCAGTGAGTGTCTGTGGGAGAGGGTGCGTTTGTATCTGGGGTTGTGTGTGAGCTGTCTGCTTCGCCTGGTGCTGAGGTGAAGGGGGTGCCCCAGCTACAACATGGCTGTAGAGGGGCAGGTTACTCTGTAGGATCTGAGCAGCTCCAGCAGTGACTGGTGGAGGTGCAGGCAGAGCTGGCTCCTCATGCAACACTTGTGTTTGGGGAGTCTGCATCTGGACTGGGCCCACTGTGGTCTGGACAGGTAACTGGGGCAGGGCCTGCTGAGCAGGAGCTGTTTGAGGTGACTGGATTTGGGGAAGGCTTTTCAGTTGCTGCTGGGACTCAGCTGAAACAGGGTAGGAGATTGCTGACTCAGCACTGCCTCCTGCAGTCTGTTGTTGAAGATATAGAGCTCTTTGTTGCTCTAAGAACATCGCCTGTCCCATGTGCACAGGTTGGGGGCTAGAAATGAACTTTACAGGGTCCACAGCAGGTGTATGCACACCAACACTGGCTCCAGGAGACAGCACCATCTGCTGGAAGTGCTGCGGGTTCAGGTGTGTTGTGTCCGGCTGGAGGGATGGCGTTGTTTGGCTCAGAGATTGACTGACATACTGCAGGGTCAGAGAAGCTGCAGAGGGAGCCACTTGCAGAGAAAGGCTTTGAGTTTGGGGCTGCAGCTGTCCTTGCAATAGTCCTGTCATTGTAGCACTTTGCTTAACAGGAGGCAACCCATGGAGCTGGCCATTGTTTGGAGCAGTATGATGAGACAGGTCAGGCTGACTGACCATCACAGGCTGAGTCTGGACTAAGGCTGTGGCACTCCCTTGGCTCTGTGCAGATGTTGTGAAACCAGAATAAACAGTTTGTAAAGGGGCCTGCTGAACCTGACTGTGATGTGCCACTGGTGGACTTACTTTGGCCTCATTGAGAAGATGAGGCACTGGAGCAGACTGAGAGATAAATTGTTGTTGGTTTTGAATTAGACAATCAGTTTGTTGTGGCAGGATCTGAGCTGAGGGAGCTGCAGAGGTTAATACAGGGATCTGTCCTGTAGACTGCACATGGGACACACCTTCAGTTTGAGCTGCGACTGGAACATAATGCTCCATGATGGGGGCAGCACGTTGAGGCAGGGCAATAGTTTGCTGGGGCTGTACAGGAGTAGCTTGCTGCTGTTGCTCCATCCCTTGGTGCTGTGTGAGTACACTCTGGGTGGGATGTCCCTGTGGTACACAGATATGCTGCATATTTGTTGGCTGATTATGAATCTGTGGCTGATTTGGTTGAAGAGGAAGGACATCTTGTTTCATAGTTTGTTGGATCTGAACAATAGCAGCCTGTTGTTGTTCTTGAAGCTGTTGAATCAGGGTCTGCCTCTCCACTTGTTGCTGCTGTAGCAGAGCCTGTTGTTGCCGTTGCTGTTGCAGATGTTGTTGGAGTAAGGCCTGTTGTTGCAGCTGAGCCTGCTCCTGCTGCTGTTGGAGAAGAGCCTGCTGCTGGAGGTGCTGCTGCAGGAGAGCCTGCTGGTGGAGCTCCTGCTCTTTCTGATGCTGACTCTGTTGTTGTAGCAGTTGTTCATTCAGCAGTGTCTTTTGTGCCTCTTGTGTTGGCTGTAAGTAAATCTGAGCAGTTTGAGGCTGCACAGGCGCTTGATGTTGCTCGTGTTGCTGTTTGATCAGGGCTTGATCCAGTAATTGTTTGTGGATCTGTGCTTGCTGCTGCTCTACTTGTTGTAGCTGGGCCTGTTGCTGAAGTAGAGCTTTTTGTTCTTGCTGATCAAGCTGTTGTTGGAGATATGTCTGGTGTTGCTCGACGCCAGCCTGCTGTTGGTGCTCAGGTTGTTGGGATGGCTGGACAAACAGGAGTTGAGACTGAAGCTGTTGCTGTTTGCTTAGGTCCCCAGACTGGTGCTGTGTAAAGGCCTGCTGCTCTGTTGGGTGCTGTATCGGTGGAGCTGGCTCCCTACCTGTGTGCAGAGGTACGACTGGTGTCTGAGGCTGAGTGGCCAAAGCAAGCTGCACACCGGACTGCTGAGAAGGCTCGTGCTGATGCATGTGGGCAGCCGACGTGGAGAGGCTCTGTTGACCGTGGTCCGGTAGCGCCTGAGCGGCACTAACTTGTTGTTGAAGCAGAGTGGCCTGGGCCTCCATTTGCTGCTGTTGCTGCTGTGATGGTGGGAGCTGCAGGGTGGAGGCCTGTGGATCCATCCCCATCTGTTGTTGCTGGACAATAGTTTGTGGAGGGATCAGCTCGGGCTGTGTGTGCTGGGGTGCTGTCTGGGGAATGATGTCAGTGGGCTGCCTGGGAGTGGCAGGGGGTTGGCTTTGCTGAGTGAGGGGCACAGTGTTCCCCACTAGTCCAGTTGGATCACTGACTGAAATGGATGTAGTGAGAACATTAGAGGGCGCCAGTGGTGAAACAGGGGGCATGTATGCCTGTGAGGGTGGCAGTGACCCTTGGGGAGTGATAATGGGAAATGTGTCTGCTGGGTATGTATGAGCCTACATTGAATAATGAACCACGATGAGAGGTTGGCAGAGAGGGAAGAAAACAGCAGTAGAAAAATAGGTAAGTACAAGCTTTGGCAAAAGCATAAATTATCAACAGGTGATTTAATTTTTTGGTTTCTCACAGAATACTCTTCTGAAATACTATAGCTGCACAAATCATTTACACATTTTTATGAATTTATTCATGAATATGCTTAAGTTATTTATGAATATGCTATGCAAATTTTGCATTCGGTGAGAAATCCAGGACATTTTATAGTTTGTATTAGATTATTAAAAATATGATTTTAAGAAATTGTTATTAAAAGGCCATAGGTCCACATACCCATACAGGCAAAAAATATAATTTTCATTATTACACTTGCATTAAGTTAGTATAATTTCCCTTTTCACCTGAAAATATTGTTGAGGTATACTTGACAATACCTGTGGAACCAGTTTGTTTTGTTGATTAAATGCCCCTTCTGCCTGACCAAGAGAGACATTTGGGATACTACTGCTTTCTCCCACTGATAGCAGCTGAGGATGGACCACTGCAGGAGTATTCTACACAGATAGTAAATACACTGTTATAATGAAGAGTTAATTTTAAAGGATTGGTTTTAAAATAATAAATATAACATACAGATTGGAGATTAGAATAAGAGTCCCCTTGCTGATAGTAGACCTGGCTCTGGCCGCTGGCATAAGACTCACAGCTGACTGAACCTAGACTCTCTCCTTTGGAGGAAAAAATAAGCGTTATAAAACATAGTTCAATAGCGCTTTAATACATCATCATATGTAATGTCTATATGACCATGAATGCTAACCTGGCACGCTCAGAGTTGTCCCACTCGTAATCTGGTGTTGTCGAACATATTGGTCCACATCGTGGATGTCCTCTGACTGGCCTGCTGGCCCCAGGGAGGAGTAGCCCGAGGGGTGAGAAAAAGTGTAGGAGATAAGGCAAGGGTCTCTTTTCTCCTCAAATCCTTGCTGCTGTTGGAGGAGTTGCTGCTGTCTGCGCTCACGTGACTTCTTTATCTGATTAACACGATCCCGGATGGATTTTCCCACCACCTTTGCATCGCTTTCATGGAAGAAGCCTGACTTTACCTGTGAAGAGGGAAGAGAATGAGCTGGGTGAGTTTTGTTCATGTAAGGAACCTATCAGGAAACAGCTGACAACTGAGCCTCAAATTGTGTATTTAGTCTCTTTAATATATATCTAATTCACAAAATTTGAATAAAACATCTTTTTCTACTTGTCGTGTGTGAAAATGTTTTTTATGGATAAATCTGCATTTACTCTTTGATTACTGAGTCTAAAATGAACTTTCTTCTCACCATTTCAAGAGCCACTTCTTCAGCACTGTCATTCTCCAGGTCATAGCTGAATTCAATGGCTTCGTTGTCTTTATGCTTCCCCTTGAGTTTTTTAGGCTCTTCAACCCAGATCCGCAGGGCAAGACAATCCTGGTGCCCTGTATCTTCTTCTGCCAGCTCCACCCGCACCCCTGTGTCCTCCCCAAAGAAAGCGTGGTTCAGTAAGTCTTTAATTGATAATCTGCAGGAGAACAACACAGGAGAACAAACACATCAAGGTGCTGGCATAGTTTGGTGCAGTTTTTATCTAATCATTACTAAAATCTTGCCTCTGGCTCTTGTTCTGTCGAATGCATCCCTCAATGATCTCCTTAATCTCAGGATCATTCACTTTATCAAAGCTTGCTGGTTTAATTCCCTGTCAAATAAACACAACAAGTGAACAATAATTCCTCACTTTTCTGTTAGTCTCCTGACTTACACTTGTGACTTTGCGGTAGATCTGTGCAGCATTTTGACACTCAGAGTAGGGATATTCTGAAGTAGCCATTTCCAGCATGCACATCCCAAAGGCATAGACATCTACAGACTCATCATAGTGTTCCTCATACATCTCAGGTGCCATGAATTCTGGAGTTCCTGTTAGAGATAGAAACAAATACAAATAAACTTATAGCTTACTTTTAATTGAAATAATCTTGACTCTTTGTTTGTGGGTTGATGAAAGCATTACTCTAATAATCAGTACAGCTCTCAGTTTAGATGACTAAAACAATAATTAGACTTAAATAGACTAATTAGAATAAGCTGAGGTGTGAAACTATATTCAACCTGCCCATAAAAACACTCAACATAGATTAATGCAGTGGTTGTTAAACTGTCATACCAAGTGCTTCCTAAGAAAATATTCGGCTTTCTGAGTACCTAAACACATATTAGGCCTAAATTAGGGCTAAGGTGGTTCTAAGTAATGAGCACCCAAAAATTATGCATACACAATAACATAATATAATAGTCTCTAAATACTCAAACTCAAGCAGAGGGCCCTGTTTACCAATAGATCTACATGTACCACAGTTTGAGAATCACTAGATAAATGCATTGCAAACATATGGATTTACATTCATTAAATTTGAGTATTGATAAACTGCACCATTAAACAATAAAATCAGTGTATAAACACTAATATATAAAATGCATAGAATATAGTGTTCATACTTCTTTTTATTAGTAGTACAGTATTTGTGACATTTACCTATAACACTTTTGGCAAAGGATGTCCTCATAAGAGTGGCGAGTCCCAGGTCTCCTATCTTCACTGAGCCTGTGGGGCCTGTAATAAATATGTTGTCACATTTGAGGTCCCTGTGGACAATGGGAGGGGTCCTGGTGTGAAGGAAGTGCAGCCCCTTAAGGATTTGCCGGCACCAGCTGCGGAGGACCTTAGGCTTCATTACTTTAAAGCGTTTCAGGTATCTGTGCAGAAAGAAAATCATAACTCTAATGATCCATATATTATGAAACATTTAATGTGTTTCTACATACGTTTTGAGTGTCCCTGAAGTCATGAGTTCGGTCACTAAAACAATACACTTTTTGCCACGCAGCACTGATTCCCAGGAATCATAGAAGCGCACTATATTGGGATGTTGAAGCCCTTTGAGCATTTCTGCTTCCTCTTTAAACCTCTGTTGCTCAGCCTTGGTCAGTTTGCGGTCCTGAGAATAGAGATAGTAAAACATTATTATTATTATTATTATTATTATTATTATTATTATTATTATTATTATTATTATTATTATTATTATTATTAATAATAATAATAATAATAATAATAATAATAATAATAATAACAAATGTACTGATATGATACAAATATCAATATTGACATTTTTGATGGATCAGATATCAGTACCAGGTATCGCTTTAGTTGCCAATGTTCATTTCAAACAGCTTCTAATACTAAACTTGTATTTTTTTCAAAGCTGCTCTATAGTTACTTTAAATGATAAATAAGTCTTTGTCCTAGTATCGGTTGATATTGGCAGATACTTAAAGCATGTTGTCAACATTGGTATTGGGACAAAAAAATGCTGGGTCAGTATATTCCTAAAAATAATGCATACAACCTGATGCGTAATTTTCACATACAGGAGTAGAGCAATGAAACCAATTGCCACTAGATGGTACTACAGCACTAAACAGATTTTCTAGTCTTACGGCAACACCCATGCCTTGCTTGTACTAAACACAAATTTTCAGAAGGGCCAAACACCACAAAAAATCACCAAAGACAGTTCTTGGCCATATGCTGCACAGCACTGCATAGGCTTTCGTATTAAAACTCCAAATTGTATAGTTAAGGTTGTGTTCTTGCCCATAATTATGTCAAATAAAGACTGTATGCATGCATGTATATTTGAAGTAGTGCATGTTTGAGAGATGATGAACTGATTTTGAACATAAAATCAATTGTTGAATTGATTTGTGCTTTTTCAATGAACTGATCTGATTGGCTAAGTAGGTGGGTGCATATTTTTGGACATGTCAGAAGCAACTGTGGTCAGTGAATTCAAGTGTGAGAGAAACAAGATTTTCATGTTTTTGACCTTAGCTGACCATCTTCTTACTAGTCAGAAGCATCAAACATGACAGCATTTTTATTTTTAGCCATATAAAAAGAAAACTATAATGCAAATAATTACATAAGCAACCACTGTGGTGTCACAGACAGACGTAACTATAAATAGAAGTCATAAAACTGGTTTTCCACTGATCAATGGCATTGATGTTGGGCCATAAAGGGGCCAGAAGATAAGCTCTATTTTAACAGATATTAGGGGTTGGTGGAGTTGTCAAAAGTATATAAAATCTAAATCAATAATAATTTGTGCAAGTATTAGTATAAACCAGACAAAATTTGACCTTTAGCGGATAGTTTTAGAAAAATCTTGAGATTTGTCAAAACTAGTCTAAGATCACATAGTACCATAAATAGTACTATTACTTAGTGTTGAAAATTATTATTTAGTTATTTTTGTGGTATCAAAATTGGTATAGAGTATCAAAACTATTCCTTAGTATTTACATAGTTTAGAATTTTATCGTGACAAACCTAATTAGTAGCATTGTCATATGCAATTAACTAAATATAAATTAATCACTCACTTGTGTAACTTGAAGCCGTGTATTTTTAGTCTAATTTGTGAATGATACCCTCTTTTGCTTCCCTTAACACCATATTTGTCAGTGCGATTTAGTTTGCTTATGTCTTATGTTTAATAAGCCTCACTGTCCTTTTCAGGAAATGCTTGCAAAGGTAACCTCAACAGAAGTAGTATTGACAGAGTGCTTGCCTGTTGTACTAATATGGCTAAGAATAAGTTGGCCTATTGCTGTTCCTATTTTAACCACTTGTATTGATCACTTAATGCCAATTGATGCACTAACAGTTGTGTCAAATGCAGCCTATGTACATATAACTTTATTAAGCACCATCTGAAAGCTAGTGCTGTTTTTGTCACTCATCTCTTGTTTGCACATCCACGAATACTTTCTCCTCCATTGAATTTCTTGCTTCTAAAGAGTTGTGCAAAAGTTCAAATGACAGATGGCTCCAAACTGCAGTAGCCTGGGAAACTTAAGACACACAAACAAAGCCAGCCAGACAAACAAAAGCTTAAGCAATGTTTCATTAAAATCAATAGTGTATTTTCATCATGAGTCATTAACCAATGCATTTTTTGCAGCTAAAAACAGATACTATCATCAATTTATTTTTATGGCATGCTATGTTCTTGAGCGAATCATTGTAACACTTATTTCCCCATTGTTGTTTCTCTTATCTTATCATCTAAAATGAAATGATACAAGCATGAAATACTTAGTTATAAGGCATAAAGTTTATAAAAATGTAAATCAAAGTAAATTTTTTTAATAAAATGGTTCTTAAATGACACAGTGGTGTTTTTTTCAATAAAGATAATGATTTATTTAAAATATTTTTTACGATACCTTTGATGTGTGTGAAAAGTACTGAATACTCCCACAAATATAATCAAAAACGTTAGTTTCATTGACATGTTTATGAATTTGGGGTTATCATTGCAGTGTTGTGTTCATTACAGTCTACATGAAACAGTAAACAGTGTTGACCCACGGACTAGTCATGCACCTAGGGATTTTTTTGGATCTGACATCTGCTGGGGCAGAAGGGTCAGTTAAGTAGCCTCATAAAAACATTGAGAAATAGACACGACCTACTCAAGTAGACTCACAAATGTCACAGTGCACTTAATGTAAAATATGAAAATACATTTTTAAGGATGTTTTGACTGTTTATTTCACAGTATATTACAGAATATAAATCAGCCTGACACATTAGCGTTTTTCTTATGTGCAAAGTACTAGTAAATGCCAATTTGAATGGTCACAACAACACAACACTGCAAACACAGCAATTTAAATCTCCACATGACATTCTGGTCTAGTACTTATATATTTTAGTCTTCTCTAAAATGATAAAGCTCCTGGACATGTTTAAAATGTATCAGAACATGAAAACATGAATCACATTTGAAAAATTTGACCAGAGTTCTCTGTAGAAGCACTTTCCCTCATTTACTGTAGTCAATATGCGGTACTCTTTTGTGGGCAGATGAGAGGAAGCACGTCAGCATTTAAAAATCCTAGGTGGCGGGTGGATGGGATTAGATTACCATATGCTAGCACAGCTCTAACTAACAAGATGGCCCACAGTACAGATTAAAGGCAGAGACTAGTGGGCCAAATTCAGTAAACCACACAAGGTAATAGTGCCAGTAATGGGGTCAAATGTAACATTTAGGCCTACCAGTCAAAAAGCATACAGTTTCCACACACAAACTGTATCCGTTTTGTAAACTTTTACTAAAATTCACCTGCTATTGTAGTTAGTTATGGGTGAATTCATTAGTTACTTGTTTGAGTGTTTATTTGAGCAGACAGATGAGAATGAAGTTGGACATTAAAACAAGTATCTACCTAAAATTATTCAACTGAAAATGTTGTGGTGTTGCAGGTCTGAGGTTAAATTCAGCAACAGTTCAAATGGTCAGTGGTTTGCCCATAGCAGTAACCATGTGGTTTGGTCAGGTCAGGACAGTGGCAGAGATACAACCATGAGTTCACAACTTCTTTTTTATTGTGGTTTTATTGTGGGTTCCAAGCCGGATCAATTCTGACACACTCATATTTTCATTACAATCTACATCATATTTCAATTTACAACACTGATAATAGTATAAGTACTTTCCTTACTTTAAAGTACTTTAAACTTTGATTTAAATACTACTGTAAATGTAAATACAAATCAATAAATAAATGATAAAGCTCAGTTTAGTTTATATGTTTCTTTTAACTTTGACCTTAACATGGATAAGCACCCTGGAAAAGTTAGTTTTTTGTGACATTTGGGTATTAAAAATTATAAACATTTGGCTTGTTGTTTAAACCACACATAATTCTTTAAAAGGTTTCAAAATCTTTTATGAGGACAGGCCTCCAAGATGGATGGTGGATGTTTTGTTTTGATGTCTGCCTGGACTAATCTGGTCTGGCCTGGGAGCTCTGGGTTGAACCAGTCTGAGTTGTGCTGTCTGTGCAGGGTTTTTGTTGGAGATCTGATGAGCAGCCACTGTCTGTAATTAACTCCCAGGATCACAGCTTCACTGACTCACTCGCGCCAACAGTGATGGAGTGAGAGTGATGGACTGAGAGAGAGGATGGCAGACTCCACACTGCATATGTTGACATAGGCAGGGCTTGTGCTGTAGCATTAGCCCAATTATGATTGTAAAAAACTGTCAAAATGTGTGATTTGTGACAATAACTAAGGAGATTTACAGCTCTGCACCTACAGCCACTAAGCCACAGGATTCCTAGGCAAAGTAGTTTAATTATGCTCTCTTTAATGCTGCATTTGGACAGTTAATCCCAGGCTTCCCTTGTCTATGGACAAAAAGGAGAATATAGAGGTGCAACTGTCCCACAGGATGCAGCAACAAAAAAGAGCTATTCAATGATTTTGCAGAATATCTGAACAGAAATTACTCTGTGTTAAAGTACAAAATTAAACTGTCACCATGAGTGCATGATCTTAAAGGGAAGTGAAGTTAAGTTTTTGGAGTGGTGTACAATGAGCAACCTGATGCTTGGGCTCAAAATAATCTTGCACCAACTGCTATGTTATGTGGAATGTATATATGTATAACTATAGAACTTCAATATTACTGTCACTCACAATAGCTATGAGTATCTAAAGCAAACTTGCTCTGCTTGTTAGTGTTTATCAGTTTTAGATGGGTGATATATTGGGTTCAATATTGGTATGGCCATATTGGACAGGGGTCACTGACACTGGTATTGATCTTATATTGAACATTTTGTCAATATCTGGCACCAACATTTTTATAAACCGCCTTGGTCTTTGTGTGCCCATGTGTCAGTCCCAGACTCCTCAAAACAGATTTGCCTTTTTGAACAGACTAATGGGTAAAAATGGAAATAGATGAGCAATTACCACAGACTGCAGATAGAAATTAGGCTAAAAAGTATTGTATTTCCAATATCAATACTTTTTTAAGTTTTATTTTTCTTTTAAACAAAAGTGCAGTGTTAGTGTGTGAATATTACTATAACTTAAAGGTATAGTGTGAAACTTTTCGGAAATAGCATGTCACATTGGAGATAAGTTTTATTTCAGTGTGGAAGATTATAGCCAAAGGAACAACATTTTCATGGGAATTAGCAGGAGGAGGCCCTCCTCCAGGCAGTCAAATAAGAGTCATGTTTGTGGAGATGCAAGCCCACTCACAGTACACACCCATGTTTTATACTTTTAAAATCTATATAGATTATATGAGCATCCCTAATTTACATAAAAATAATATGGTTTCTGCTTGTCAAGCTAAGGTTCTCTTGTGAATATGTGCATGGCTTTTTACAATGAATTCCACTGCAAGTGAATGGTAGACTATGTGTTTCAATAATCCCCATCATTCCACTTTGTCTATTCTGTCTCGTCAGGAGATAGTAGATTAAATGTATCAAAAATTTAAAAAGACAAAAAAGACAAAAAATAAGTTATAGAATCGTAGGTTTTGTATGATGGTATTCAGCCTGTAGTCAACGAAAGAAAATCTTGTTCAACTAAAGACAAACCCAACAGGTCGACTATTCAACTAAAAAGGGGGTGTAGCAAAACTCTTACCATGAATGAACCATGAATCAAACCAAAACTGCACTTATCAACATCTACTGCAAAATCAACTATTTAAATAAAAAGTACTTGGATACTGTATCTTTTTTTTTTTTTAAGTTCAAAAAATGCAAAATTACTACTGACTATTGACAACTTTTACTAATACTTGGTTTTTGCTGTTGTTGTTTTTTGGTCAACTAAGACACTATTAACAGATTAATCAAATAAACGACCAACAGCTACAGCTATAAAATCAAATGACCTATAGATCCCAGAGTGTACATAGTAGTACAACATCCCAGATCAACCTAACCTCACCCATTTGAGTAGAGATCCCAAATGAAATACAGTGGTGCATATGATGTAAATTAATTGAATGTGATGACAAAAAAGTAAAGTGTGAAGAAAATTAAGTAAATTAATCTGTCTTTAGTTGGTCCAGATCAGGTGCTGGGAACGTGCCTGCAACACTGAACAGAGAGGGCCTGATCCTGAGGATTATAAGACCTTATTTTGGAGTTAGCTTGAAGCCAGACACATGACAAAATCCTACAATGCCAGCAGTTAGATCAGATGATTAGCCACAACACAGCTTTCTATTGTAGACAAGGAATCTACACATATATTTCATCTGTGCAGCCCACTGCATGTCTAGTGACACTGGCTAACAGTGTTTCCCATTACTTATCTGAATAGTTACAATACAGTTACATCATGAGATGGCAAAGAAAAAAAATAATTCATTGTGCACTTCATAAACAATACCATTTTTCTCTCCAGTCCCCATACTTCTATACTTCTATATTTCTATGCTTCTATGCTTCATATAATGCAAGCTTTCTAGTATACATTGGAAAATGAAGTATGTCTGTCAAACATCAGGGCTCAACTACTTCTGCCATACAGAAGTCTTCATGTGGAGTTAAGTCTTTTAACATTGTGTTTAAGCAGGGACTACTCAGAGAGGCTACTGCTAAAACAAATTGTTGGGACAACCTGAAAGGAAGAGTGGGCAGCTGCTGTACATGTGACTAGAGCTTGTATGAAAAAAACTGTCACTTTAAGGTGACATGCAAAAAAAAAACAACAACAAAAAAACTCACCTGTAGTTCACACCAGGCAACCTCCACCCAGGTCTCTGTATCCAGCCCTTTGTAAACCGTTTTGAAAGCTCCCCGACCCAGTTCAATGTCAAACTTAAGAAAGCGTCCTCCAGGAGAGGTGGCCACGGCCTTCATCTCCGCTTCCTCCTCCTGTTCCCTGTCCCGCTCCTTCTTCTGGGTTGACAGTGACAGGTCTTTGTCTGGCTCCTGGCTTGTCCCAGAACAGGAGGGGTCATGGCCCAGAGCAGGACAGGCCGAGGCAGCTCCTTGTTGTGGAGTATTGCTGGTGAAGACTGAGTCAGAGCTTTGCAGGTCCAGCTGAGGGGCGCTATGACAGGGTTCAGAGGGTATGTCCACTTCATCTTTCTCCTCACAGATCTCCACACTCTTTCTAAAGAACCGCTTCTCTCTCCTCAGACGCTTCTGTCCGGAGTCCACAGACAGAGAAGCAGAGAAAGAAATGGAGCGATTTGATTTTCCCTGGACCTCCTGCCCATGTTCACCTCCAGCCAACCTGCGCTCTTCAGCCTGGGAGGAGGGAAAGTCTGAGGGGGTGCTGTGAGTCCTGTCCCGCTGTGAGATGGTCCTGTCCCGCTCCGTGCCCTCCTCCCTCTGTCCATCGGGTTTCTCCGAGGACTCCTCCGTGCCCGAGGGCTCTCCTGGGTCGGTGGCCATAGGGCCTGGACCCCTGTAGTCCGGCCGCACTTCCTCCTCCTCCTCCAAAGCTGTGCTCCTGCCTCAGCCCCCGTCTCTCTGTTTGTATGAGGGACCCCTCTCTGATCTGGTGAGGGTCAGCTGATCTAAAGCAGCAGGTGAATGATAAGCTCTGACCAAACGTGACCAAACAGAGGAGGGTGGTGTTCACTTTTCTAACCCTTCTTAAAATCCTAAATGGGCTAAAAGCAGCCGTCTTGCTTTACTTCTGACCCTCGACTACATTTTGTTCTTCATGTGTATTAGTAATGAAAGCTTATTTTCTTTGAGTCCTTGTTCTACAAAATCCTGTGGAAATCTTCAAGTAAATCCTGAAAGAAGAGAAATAACATTGTATTAATATTCATTCAAATGTTCCCACACAATGATAGCAGATCAAACAGAACAGCTCAAAAGGCTTTTCAGAAAAATTGCTGTAAAAATAGTTACAGTAATATAAATGTTGCACAAGGAGAAAATGTAATGGAAAGTGGTTTCCAAAACCATTCACTCACAATGTTTTCTTGTAATTGCCCCTACATCATTACAAATCTCAGTAGAGATCAGTAGGCTCCAATTGACTGTGTTTGACACTTAAAGTAACTTACAGTTAATATTGGAGTATCCACTTCGGTTGGAGTATCCACTCTAACTTGCATTATACTGTCATTAATGACTGTCAGCAGTTATCAGCTTATCTTAAGTTGTGTTCAATTGTTCCATTAGTCTAGAGAAAGCTGCAGTTACAACTATGTGATCCTGAACATTAAATATGAATGATGAACTATGGGCCAGTGCAGTGTGAATAATTCATAGATATCAAGATTGAACGGGAGTACTGCTAACAGATGCTACAAAAGTCTCATAAATAAGCAGAGGTGCTTAATTATGAGCGTCAATAATATGATCAGCGTCAACTTCCAAATTCATCCATTCATACTGAGGGATGAAACTGGTTTCTCTACTTGATGTCCTTGTATTTGTAACATGGTGATGTACTGGACAATGATAAACAGACCAACCCATGTGTAATAGACAGTGTATCAAGCAGAAAGTAAAAACTGGCAAGTGGGTCAGGGTATTAACTAACTTTGCATATTAGTTTACCACTCAGAACATATTAACTTACATGTGGGGCTGGCACTGGTGCAGCTAAAAGGAAACCGTCTTGGGTTACCAACACTCTGAAAGCTACGCAGGCTTCAGTGGTATGCAAAGAGGTCTTTCTCAAACGCAAATGGCATCAAAGTCATATTTCCTCACTGCCTTAATGAGTATTGAACAAAGTTGTGAACTCTACAGGGGCTCCCACTGCATTGCACGGCACCCATTATCTCCTATATAACAAGGTCTTATGAGAGGGTGTCTCAGCAGGATTTAAGCACACAGATCTGACGGCCAATGCTAGAAGCTGTCAGTCAAATTAAAAATACAATTGCCCCAAACTGCCAGAAGATGCAGATGAACAGGATAAAAAAATCTAGTTCAGCAACATGTCTAGACTGACGTGATGATTACAGTGAGATAGGACACCTCCTCTGACAGTACTGCACATACCTGCTGGCAAATGACGAAGCGATGTTGCAAACCAGTAATAGCGGCAAAGTCATATAGCTTTAAATGTTATAAATATACTTCAGAGTGAGCTAATACTGGCATTAGTATTTATACTTTACAACCACAACTGTTTAGATGACAGTGCAGTCTACACGGTCTTGTAGTGAGATACAATATTTAGCTTTCTAACTTAGAAACCAGATTTGTGTGACTTCCTCTACACTGTTTACGAGCTTCTCATGGTGATAAACCTGTTGTAGTAAAACAGGAATGGTGACATGTAAAAAAGAATCCTGCGCAAATGAGCACTTTGTAGTACTGACAAAAATATCACAATTTGAGGCCTCTATAGCTCAATTCATATGTCCAGAACAACTTATAGTTCTTATCATATCAAAATCTAACATGAAGCCCAGCTCATCAGAACCATACTCATATATCATTAACAAAGACATTAAGCAAACATAGACAACCCTGATATGTGACTGTAGTAAATTTGCCTACTTATTTGCCCTTCAAATAGCAATATTTACACAATGGGAGATATAATGTACAGTGGATCCAAAAAAGTGAAAAAACTAACAGGATGTGGGCAGCCTAAAGGGGAAAGTGACCCTTTAAACACAAGCTCATTCATTGTTGCCCCTGAGGCAAGGAGTTCCCATGGAAGCCACATACCGGACAGAGTTATCACAGCACATCAAACATGCTCAACCAAATCTCTGTCTACTCTGCACTGCCTCATCCTAACACAAACTTTTTATACCCCGTCAAAAACACAACACGCATACCCTCACTCACAGTATGTCCTGTTTGAAGGAAAGAATACCCATAGGAATTCACTGACACCAGCCAAACAAAATGGCACACAAGCAGTTTGATGCAACTAACTTTTTTGACATTTTATACAACAAGTACAGAGAAATTAAGTTAATTACTGCTCATGTGTAAACTACAGCTTCAGCTACAGCTGAAGCACAAATGCACATCCGACAAACTGAAGTGTGTCTGGCTTCAGGAGCGTGGGAACACCTGGAGCTGCATCATCTATCCTGACATGAACAGCAAAAATCATTATGACATAGTTCTTTCACTGTTTACCAAGGAATTGCTATCTACAAGCAGTTTCTGGGTAAATAAATCAATGTTTTACTGTCATGAATGCATAATACTGGAAAGCTTTCATAAAGTTTTATTTATATCTATCTATCTATCTATCTATCTATCTATCTATCTCTCTCTCTCTCTCTCTCTCTCTATCTATATATATATATATATATATATATATATATATATATATATATATATACATACATACATATATTTATGGCACAAAAAATATCAAACTATTTTTATGCATTGATTTATCTCAATTTTTTCAATATTTTTTCTTTTAAAAAACAAACTGAAAATGGCTTTAAATACTGATTTCATTCACAAAACAATACAGACTTTTAATTGCCATTTAACACAAAAATAAACAAATTTGTTCCTCTGAGGTTTGAACTCTGCTCCAAATGTCATGCTTTTATTGACAATATTCTTGAGGATTGACTGTAGACACTTTGATTAACAAAAGCTAAGCTAAGCTAATCACTGACGATTAGACTTGGCTGAATCTTGATTCAAATTTGACTGCCCTAACAAAAATATATTAATCTCTTAATGGGTACCTGGGCTCTCTTTAAAATACTTGATATGTTTACAAAGTTAATGTATTCCTAGATATAGCTGAAGCAAAAAGCAATATAAAACGATGAATAGGAAGAAGGAGATAAAGCTATTAGCAAAAGAAGTAACCATAACAGAGCGTTTTTATTTGATGTGCTAAATGTGATCAAATGGTTGAATTAATAGCAACATTAGACACAGTGGTAACAGAAGTAGGCTACGCATCAACATGTAAAACATATCTCTGCTTTAACATCACAACAAGCCTCAAGACTTCTGCTAAACTGCACACTTCTGTACACTTGCTGTAGTTAGTCCAGTTCTCACTTCATGAAGGACATAAATCCCCAGAGAACCAACTGTGTCCAAATATTGGACAGGCAGACAAAGCAAGCGCCATCATGTTCAGTTTGTGCTTGTACGCAGGCATTTTTCAATTGCGCGGGACATGTTGATGAAAAGAGAGAATCAAAAGTGGCGAGAGGGACAGGAAGGGATTGTAGCTGCTAGGAGGCAGGGCACTGGGCAGAAGGAGGGGTGTACTGTGTAGATGGGAAAAATGTGTGTTTGAATGAGAACAAGAGAGAGATCAAGAGAGGAGGGGGTGCTACGGACAAAAAGAGCTGGGCGGGGGATTTCGCCTGATAAAATATGTGCCAATGTTGGTGTGAATGAAAGCAGTGACTATAGCTGAATTTCTACTGGGACAATGGCTACAGTGGGGTGCAGGGGAGAGGACGAGAAAGGGAGAGAGGGAGAGGGAGGGAGGAAGCATGCTTTTAGGATTTACAAGTGCAAAAGGTTGAAAACATGAGGTGATTACATTAGCGCAGACATAGTTTCCGTTGGTATGTACAGAGTCCCAGTAAGGCCGGGCAAGCAGTGAGGCAGATTCAATTGAAACAAGTGCCTATAAACCTTATCATCTTCCTGTTTCCCAAACCTGGACAAAATACAGAGAGATATAGTGCTGCATACTGTCGTTACTGACACATATAGCTACATATACTGTATACTGCAATTCATAAAGCACACAAACATGATAGCACTAAGAATTACTATAATTTTATATGTAAGATTAGCATTAGTGGTGATAGAAATACATATTTTTTTTTAATCTTGGCAGCTGACATGGAGATAGTGTCTTGGAAATAATATCATGGAAGTTGTGGGTCCTGCTTCATTGCATTATACACAGAATCCATAATATAAATCTCACAAGTCAAAAATGTTAAAACACTGTAAAGTTCAAAATGAAGTTCAAATTCAAGATCCTGCACAAACAGTAGCATCTATGTCATTATACTTCCTATCATATTGTGTCATGTGTTTAAAAGCACAGTAGTGAATGATGAACTTGCCAGTTGCCCATCAAAATCTGACTTCTAACTTCCTGCATGTGCAACACAAAGGGCTTTATATCAAAGTTCCTCATTTGAGTATTTAGTTGCACAAGGCATGTCTGACAGACTAAACTGTGTTGACGTTCCTTCTACTATTTTAAGGCACATTTAACAATGCTGGCATCAACAAACTGCCCTAATTTTAGCCACCATAACCTGATTATCTTTATTTGTTCTGAATAATGAAGAGGCTAATTGTGTGAGCGAGTGCCTCTCTAAAACAATCTCCTTGCACGATTAATGCCGTCTGACTTCACAGGCCTGGGCAGTGCCAGCTCCGCTCCAGTCCCACAGAGATTTAGCGAAGCTGGAGGCTATTGCAGTTTGGGGAGGAGTGAGTGTAGACAGAGCAGAGGTGGCCCCTAGCTCTGTCAGGAGACTGTACTGTCAGACTAAAGCTGGTTTTGAACCACTTAGAAAACAACTGTGCAACTAGACCAAGACCATTGTTACCAAGGAAACCAGGTTTAAGCAATAAAAAAGTGGCATACAGCTCAGGAGCAGCATGTAGTCATAGGTATATCCCTGATGTCCTGATTTGTACCTTTCCACAGTGGAAATAAGGCTGACTATTGCTATTTACTTCAAGTTCAAAGGCTGGTAGGGTATTGTGTGAAATAGATACTCAAATATTCAATACTAACACCTGTGCTGAAATAGGGTACACATTTAAATAAGTAGGCTATACACAAATAATATTTTCAAAACATTTGAATGGTCTTGATCTAGGCTTTAGCACAGAAGAGCACAATATGATGAAATATTTGATGAAAATTCTTGTGTGAAAAAAAAGTTTTCTATTAGTTAGTTTAATTTCTACAGTCATTAGACATAGACAAATATGTACTAGTATACAGTAGGCTATAGCCTAGCAGCTTTTTCCTTAGTATTGAAATAGAATTTTGAGTTTTAGTATTGTGACTATACCAATGGCAACTGACAAGTGAGCTTACAGACTTTACTAAAACAGCAGATTAAAACTGTAAATCAGATGTCTAGGATATGGTTTGCACTGATAGTGATCTGGAATCATCTGGAATCTGGAATCAAAATGCCTTAATTACTTATTAACAGTGGAAATGAACAATAGAAGAAGCACTTAATACTTGCAGGGTTTTTCCAGCATCTGAGGACAGAGCATGAGAGAAGTATCTGACTCTGCCACTTTCCATCACCCCACAATGTCATTTCCTCGCATGTGGCTTAGTTTCAAAAGGTGGCATCTCAAATCTGATGAAAAAAATATCAAGCTGTTCCCTACTATCTAACACTATTGTGATTGTCCACCACCCATTAGTAAAACTCAAGGCTGAAAACATAACAAGCACTGTCCAATCCAGGTCAAGCATGTGAGGATGCAGCGTAGGTAGCACACACAGAGTACTGTTCACAGTGGGTAGAGACTGTCAGGGAGACATATGTGATCTAAGGCTTTTGTCTGGAACTGCAACGCTCTGAGGACCCTGATCTAAATCCAGGTGAGACTTCTTCAGCACCAATATGAAATCTACGTTGTGACCATGTCCTGACCAAAGAGCTCTAATTCTCCTGAGAAAATGATGAACTTCCCTCTTCTCTATACTAGAGAAAGTAGGCCTACTGGACAATCGTACCGCAGTGCCAGTGCCCATTGGGCCCCTGTGGCTATTGTAGGGGATGTCCATGGATCTTCCATGGGTATGTGATGAAATATTGAAGCCTGTAATAAAAGAGAAACAACTAACTGTTTTTTTTTTTGAATGTTCAGTGACACTGAAGCAATTAATGCATGTTATTTATAGGCACACACAACATAGTGCTGGCTGATGGGCACAACCACGTCAGGGCTTACACATATTGGCTCAAATGGAGCTCCCAAAGAGCTAAGAAATGCAGTGGAACCATGCATGGCAAAAATCAAAACGATGCACATGAAAGCATGAGATTGAAGGAACTGACATTATTACATCAACCTGACCCCTCAGCCTGGCACAGACCCCTTTAAAGCTGCAGGGCAGGCCTAATGGCTCTGCTGTGCCCAATTCAGCACCAGGGTGGTGCTTTTCCAGGACTAATTAGGTTCAGCTAGATATCACGGAACTAACAAAGATGAAGTGATTTAATGGGCTCTGTCTATGGTGCCTCTATAGGATGTCTATTGTCACTGAATGTAATTTTAAATAATTCAGATGCGACACACACGGTGAACAAAAACAAAACAGCACTTACACA
Source organism: Boleophthalmus pectinirostris (assembly GCF_026225935.1). Taxonomy (NCBI): domain Eukaryota; kingdom Metazoa; phylum Chordata; class Actinopteri; order Gobiiformes; family Gobiidae; genus Boleophthalmus; species Boleophthalmus pectinirostris. The sequence goes on from NW_026571515.1 coordinate 26,226,574, forward strand.
GATGTTCCGGTGTATTTAGTTGGACCAGGAGTTCAACGTGAGCTATTGGGTCCAGTGCGCCAGGTTTCTCTCACGTTTATCTTATTCCTTTCTTTGCTATTTTCATCAGCGACTGCACGAATTTCTTGACCCTGGAATCTTCACATAAAAAATATAAATCACAACATAGGCTATTACAAGTCAAGTGGGGTTCCTCGTTTCCTTTAATTTTTATTTTGAGTCCGTTTTGCGGTTGTGCTCTCAGAAAATCCCCAATGAAATCGTCGAGGCTCGGCCAGTGTCTGAGCGGCAGACTGAGGACTTGGTGTACGCCGTGTTTCTATTCAGACGATGCCAACCAATGCTTTTAGATTTCCCTGCTCGTTCCCTTGGTTTGTTGGTTTCAAGTTGGACGACTGGCCATTCATGTGCACCCGGTCAATATTTTGTAACTTATGTACATAATTTACAAGGCATGAGTAGCTTGGCCTGGCACTGGTTCCCGCACGATAAGCGCGCACTGCCTGGCCGCTGCACTTGCCACAGGGATCGTCATTATCCGCGTAGCGCCATTCCCTCGTTCTGCCACACAGGGGCAGAACTGCTACGTGTTTGTATAATGCATTTGTACACTGTTTGTTACGTGACTGTGGTGTTGCCTTCAAGACCTGCTATGTAATTTCAGAATTTACAGCGCTTAGAGAGTCAGAGAAGGCGCTCAGACCATTGTCTCGGTCCATACATCTGATTTTAGATTGCGTTTAAGTTGAGCGGTTGGTCATTTATACGAGTATATTCACCAACTTGTAGTCAAAACATGGTTTGTACTGTTTCCTGTTGCTTTATTTGTTTCTGTTGCTTTATTTGTATATTTATTTGTATAGCCTACACTTGTTAGTTACTAACTTTATACATAGATAATTGAAAGGGTGTGGCTAAGATGATAAAATATAGTTTGTTGGAGCCAGTTTATATTTATTTAATAAATTATTAATTTGATGAATTTTATATAATATTAAAATGCATTTTTCTTTATTATAGATTTTTTTTTTTATTGTAGGTCATCCTGATCTCCTCTCCCCTCCCCTCCTCCTGCCGTCAGGTATATATTGCCACCTGTAGCAGCAGGGCGGGGGAGGCAGTGCCAGCAGAGAGAGAAGAAACTATTTTGTGACTTCACCTCTATCAAAAAAGAAAGTCAACCACGGAGAATATTATTTTTTTTATTCTTTAAAATAAATCGATAAATGCAGTCCCTGGATCTCCGCGAGAGCTTATTTTTTTACGTGAGCTACAAACCTCCTCAAGCAAATAGGCACAACGTAGTTTATTGCATTGCCTCACAATTTCAATTTATCAAACCGTCCATGAACAGACCATTATACACTTATACGCTGCATCTATGTAAACATTCTCACTTAAAACTCTGAATTAAGCGTAAATGTTAACCAAGGGGAAAAGGAGTAAGGCACATCTGCAAGTTTTCCTTCTTTTACGAGATATGCAGGGAAATAGACTTGAGCGAAGTGAACCGGCTAACCCGTGTCTTTGACGTTTGTCGCCCCCTTGTGAGGCTCTAGAGTTTACAAAAGGAGACGACGGAACCATTTGAGGAAATGTTTGAATGCTTTATTTATTACTTTATTACTTATCATTCTCATAGTAAAAACATGGAGTGTTTTTTTTATTTTATATATATTTATAAAATGTGTCACACAATTTATCATACACAAAGGGTAATATACAACATTATTTTTATGCATTACAATTAGACTCACAGTAAGGCTTGCAACCTATGAAGCAATGGATACATTCAAAAACATTAAAACACATAACACACATTTAGGTTCAATTTATTTAGGTTGCACTTCAATAACGCGTGGTGGATTTGTGCTCGACTGGCCAGACTAAAGTATTTCCTACAAGCACCTGTAAATAATGAGGTTATATTTATAGAAGTGAGTATTAACATGTGTTATACATAGTGCAGCTGGGATCAATGACGAAATCATTGTGAAAGAGAAAACCTTTTAACTAGTATGTGTCAGTGATATTGTTGGCCAGTGAGATGGGCAGTGTTAATAATACCCCATGCATAATGTCGCAATAATAACATCCAAATTGAAGACTAGCATGTAAACTTAACTAAAAAAAATAGCATATGTATAAATAATTTATGGCAAGTTGATAAATATAACACATGAATTTAAAAATCAGCTCTCTGCTTTAATGACAGTCCAAGATTATCGCTGTGTGCTTGATTTCCCAATGTCTTGGTGCAAAAATAAGATGTAGTTTGTTGCCAGTCACATGACAGCATGCAATGATGAATGACGATATTTCCAGAAAATTACAATTCATATTCTAACATAAGATAAAAATACAGGTGGGTTTGGAAGTCCTCCTGCAGCTGAATCTAGTCCTGCGTCACAGTAAGGATTAGGTCAAACCTTTGGTCTTTCAAGTTTCCTTTAAAGCCACATCTCATTTAGAGTACTTCAAAAAAATTTCAGTAATTTTAAATAAATCAAGTTCTAAGGCGTTCTTTGAAGCCAGCTCGAACCTCAGCCAGGAGAGGTTAGATTTAATCAGTCTCAGGTTCTCTGTCTCTATAATCCTTCACTCCTGTTGTAGTGTACATAGTGTATGAACTCAACTCTCCAGTGGTGGCCGAAGAGGAATACAGCCATCCATTTCCAGTGACTCTGGCCACCCCTCATACTTGTTGCTGTTTTTACTGTTCTTCATACGCTGAAAAAACACAAAAACATGGCTTTTTAATAGAACTTTTTGTAAAAACCTAGTCACAGACAACATACTTGCTCAAATGGGCTCTTGTTTTCAATGCCTTTGGCGCCAACAAACACCCAGCTGTCTCTGAAGGCCAGCTCCTTAACCGCTGTGCTGCCAAGATCCTCAAACAGTTTCCGAGCCTCATCATTCAGCCTGTCTCACAGATTAAGATCATATTGAGATAAGGAGCAAGTGGCATTCTATTGATCTTGATGCAGTACATGTCATGTAGTCTGCTACTTTCAGCCCTTGACCTGTTCTGTACTACTCTCTGAAGTAATAACTATTACACTAATAAGTAACATTATTGCATTTATCTGGTGTACATGAAGGCACCATAATAACTGGAAAAGGGCAACAAAATATACTGATACATATAGAGTGGTTTATGAGTTATTCATATTTATATCCTAAAACACTTTCACAACACAAGCAGATGATCAAGTTAAATGGACTGAAAGTAACTCTTACTTCGTAGCTGGATCATCAAATGAGGCAACAAATACAAGTGTTCCCTCATGCAGCGGTCGGAGAAACTTTAACAGGTCTGAGACATCTGAAACAAAACAGAAACACTATAAATAGTAGTTTGAGGTCTTTCATGTTCCCACATATGTTGTGCAGTATATCGTGCAGGTGTTTGTAATTACCTCCTGCCCACATGTCAAACGTTTTGGTTTCCAAAAGTTCTCCAGTTACACCTGCAGCAAGACACAAAGTTCATTTACACAGATGAGTTGTTAAAAAGGATGTGTGTTTTTGACTTACCATTTGCTAATGCTATGTTAAGTCCTCTTCCAACATTGTCTTTCACACTGCTTATTAACCTGCACCACAGAAACAGAGGATTAGTAGATGCATTAAAAGGTCTTTTATATACTATTTTAATACCACACAAAAAACAAAAACACAATAAAATACAGAATGTGGGTGGATATTTGCATCAACTTAAAGGTTTCATTATTAAAACTCAGAGGATGAAAGTGTGAAAACAAACAAATTGGTGACAGCAGAAACAAAGGAAGGCTCTGACAGAGAGCGCTTTAAACTCACATTTTGTCCTCCAGGCAGATTTTGGGTCCAATCACGTTGGCAGCACCAGACACCAAACGGAAAGCCAAGTGCTTTGCAGGACAGGGGGCTGACAGGCCACACTTGTACCTTCGTGGACGAGCTTCAACTAAAAAAAAAAAAAAAAAAAAAAAAGATGACAAAAAAGTAATAAACTGCCCTAAAGAAGTAAAGTTCATGTTTACCTCAAGTAAATTTTAAGTAGTGTACATGTAACTTTAAGTTATTAAATAATAATGATGATTACTAGAGTGATTTAAAAATAAAGTGACTGTGTGGACAAGTATTTATCACATTGTGGGGACGGACTTGTAAACACAAGCAGTTTACGGGCACCTGCCTCCTTAACAAGATTTGAAATGAATTAAGTACTTTTCACAAACATAGGTTAATTTAATTTATGTACGTTGTATAAAGCATTTGTAGACATACCAGATGTTGGTCTTTCACTTGCACCTAAAAAGAAATATATACATATTATTAGCAGTGAAATAATAATAATAATAATAATAAGGTGTAAAAAAAGTGTCTTAAACACTGCTGCTTTGAGATTTCTTGAAACTTCTTGTCTGGTAGGCATTTGTCTACGTACCACCAAAGAAACTACGAATGGAGCTATTCTCTCCCCCAAAAAAGGTATTTCCTAGGAGCCAGCTGAGCCCCACCAACAAGAGCACCACCACAGCACGCAGGGGACCTGAACAAGAAACACAAGAACGAGCATTTGAATTTCAACTGAAACTGCCCCCTGACAATCACTGCACAAACCAGTTCATCTAGAAAAACTCCAGATCCCCATACTAACCTGTTAACCTCATGTCTCCACTTTTTCAAATCTGGAAGAAACAAATGAGCACAGTTACAAACAAAACAAATGCAAAATCAGAGCAGTTTCCGTTTAATAATACTGTAGAACTTATAGAAATGTGTGGGTCATCTTGCAGCCTGCAATACTTGGTTAAAATTGACCAGCATTTATGAGCAAGAAAATATGTGTCTCTCTTCTGGTCGAGAAATCTGATGGTAAGTGAACATAAGCAAATAATGGCCTTACCAGACCCACATTACTTGATCATATACTATATGACAAATATGCGATATCTTACCGTTAGTTTTCAAATGAGTCTTTCCAAGTCGACGTTGTAGTTTAGTTCAATGGAGTACAGCTCTGTTGCTTTCCTCTGGGGACTTGGACTATTTTTTCGTTGTTTCCTCATCGGGGCGTTTTCAACTATATAAAGTCACGCTGACTTTATCTTTATATATTAAAACACACCTATAGCTCATTCTTTCCGTACTCAGTCCCGGATTTCATGTCGCATTGAAGATTACTGGTGTTTTTTCTTCTTGGTTCATTTGTCTTCCGGGTACTTTGACAGTCACTCACTTGTGCCCACTGAGCTTGCGCAGATGAACCAGGGGTAGACCACGTGATTAATATTAAGATACTGTACGGAAGATTGAAGAGTAAAAAAGTATTGGTTCAGAACGATTCAAAATTAATGCACGAATTTAATTATAGACAAGAAAAATAAGCAACAGTCTTATTCAAATGTCCTTATTTTCCCAGATTTTGTTCCAAGTAACTTCATGTAAAAGGTATATGCATTTCCAGATACTGCTGGTATTGGCAAAGTACGGTAGGTAAAAATATGCAAATCAGAGAGAAAGATATAACGATAATAATATTCCGGATGTACTACTCCTATGACTACTCCCCCTGCTGTTCACTGTACTCTTCACCTGAAGCAACATGGCTGCCCACAGCGCTGTGCTCTCGATGAGCAAAATAATTACTCCTCTCTGGGGAGGACGCTTTGGAAGTGCGGCTAAAGTATGTCTAAATGGGGGAAATTGTGTACTATTTGCATTGCATTTACGGTAGTTGGTTGGACTCCGTGGTAGGAAATGTTTACCTGAACGCAAGGTCAAATACTGTGTACATTAGCAGTCATTAGCTTACTCTCATTGAACAGAAAACACAATATTATCGTAAACTAACAGACACTTTTACTTTGTGTTCAAGGTTTTGGGGACAATAGTGACAAGTCAAAGGAACAAATCCTTTCTCACTGTACGTATTGAACTGCTGTCAGCTGCTCATTTTGCTATTTATTAAGACCACTTTAATGAATGAGGGATTACATCGAAACTGAACTTACCTTTGTGTAGTAAAAGGGTGGAGGAAATATCTATGCTATTTTGTAATGTATATTTGGTGGGTTTGGTGTTATTTTCTGCTATTGATACTTACTACTATGATGCCTGTTTATTGACTCTCTTTTATGTTCTTATTGCCTATGATCCACTTCAGGGAGAACATATAGTAAGTACCGCTCTTTTGCTGGCATTCTTGTTCATGTCTTGATTTTGTGTTATTAGCTCTTTTATAAGCAGGGTTGGGTGATATACATCATTAAAAAGTTTTTTCATGTTTGTCAATGAACTATAATAAGCAAACAAATCTGGCAAGCCACTAGGCCAAGGTTAATTCATTTATGTATTGCCCAACCCTAGAGGCAACCTAATCCATGCTAATTGGCTTGCCAACTAGATGTATAGATGTTAATGCAAAAGCATCGTCCTATGTATTAACAGTACATTGAATTTCTTTATTACAGCCCCCTCCTGCTAAGTATGGAGGCAGACACACAGTCACTTTGATTCCAGGAGATGGGATTGGACCCGAGCTTTTAAGTCACGTCAGAGAAGTCTTCAGGTACTGTAATGTTCCATAATATGGCATTTTAAAAATCTGAGAAAGCATATTGTCATCTTTCTGGTATGTTCTTACAGATTCAGCTGCGTGCCTGTGGACTTTGAAGTGGTTCATGTGAACGCTGCCCAGGAAAACCAAGATGACATGGTCAATGCTATTACTGCCATCCGCCGAAATGGAGTTGCTCTCAAAGGTAGTTTTCATGTATTGTTTCAAGGTATACATGGATATTTACATGGTTACATGGATATTTCAGCGGTAATTGTATTTTCTGCTACTGCTGCTTTTCCTGTTTAAGGGCAACCGTTGCTTTTTATATTAATTCCTATTTATTTCCAATAATTCCTGTGAAATTTCTTTTGGATTTTTGACTAACCTATAAAATATAGCATAATATTTATAATGCATTGGTTAAAAGTGCTTAATATTTTAATCGGTATCTTGTTAACATCATAAAGTCAAAAACATTAAATCAGTGTCTTCTAACAGGTAACATAGAAACCAAACACACATTACCACCTTCAGTGAAATCTGGGAATAATGTGCTCCGGTAAGATCCTAAACAATCGCATTTGTTTTCCCAGTTGAATATATTTTCTTATTTTATGCATGTCCTTTTTCTTATCATGATAATTTGTCCTCTCATATATTGAATTTTTGGTTGACCCACTTCACAGCACAAGCTTGGACCTGTACGCCAACGTGATGCACTGCCAGTCTCTTCCTGGAGTTCAGACTCGACACAAGAATATTGACATTATGATCATCCGGGAGAACACAGAGGGAGAGTACAGCAGTCTGGAGCACGAGGTATAGGCAGTGTAAAACTCCCTATACATTTTTGCCATTACTTAAAACCACGGACTATTCTTGAATTTGTGCAGTAAACCAATGGCTTCATTTTACAATCACAGTTCCAAAAATCACCATCTTGGAAAAGTCTGATTCAGTAGTTGAGTGTGAAACAAAACTTCAGTCATAGTTTTATATTTATTGTTCAAAATGGGTCTATATTATTTATCCCCGCAGAGTGTTTCAGGCGTAGTGGAGAGCCTTAAGATCATCACCCGGAACAATTCTCTCAGGATTGCAGAGTATGCTTTCAATCTGGCTCGTGAGAAAGGCCGCCGTAGGGTCACTGCAGTGCATAAAGCCAATATAATGTGAGTTTGAATTTGTCTTCATGTGAAATGTAATCAGTGTGGACTGACCTCTCCACTAATGTAACTGTGTAACTGGTAATGGTAATGGTAATGAGCTGCCTGTGGTCTTATAGGAAGCTCGGCGATGGTCTGTTCCTGCAGTGCTGCAAAGAAGTGGCCTCGGGCTATCCAGACATCACATTTGACAGCATGATTGTGGACAACACTACTATGCAGGTAAGAGCCAAGTTCATTTCACATGCCATTTGCTGGCTGTCTGGAAGAAGCTTCTATTAAATAGACTCCTGCTACTGTTTGTGTCCTCTAGCTGGTGTCCAAACCACAGCAGTTTGATGTCATGGTGATGCCCAATCTGTACGGGAATGTGGTCAGCAATGTTTGTGCTGGCCTAGTGGGAGGGCCTGGCCTCGTGCCTGGTGCCAATTATGGCCGTGACTATGCTGTTTTTGAAACAGTACGTACTTTTAATCCCTTAAAAAGGAAAAAGACAATGATTGCATATTATATTATGGTGAAGTTGGTATTCTGTTGCCATTGTGTCTAAATTTATCAGGCCACAAGAAACACAGGCAAAAGTATTGCAGGAAGGAACATTGCTAACCCTACAGCTATGCTGCTGGCTAGCTGCATGATGCTGGACCATCTAAAGTAAGGGTTCATATCCTAAACTGTTTTTCACATTGTTGTGTGAAGATATTTATTTCAACAATATACATTTCTTTTTTCCCCAGGTTGAATGATTATGCAAGCCTAATCCGAAATGCAGTCCTCACCACCATGAATGAGACCAGGGTGAGTTTCCTTCTCAGATAGCCCCCTCCTTTTTACACTGTCAATCTCGTAAAGCTCTGCATATTGTTTGACATGTAGCTCGGAGGCACTGGTGGCAGGTCTGGCATGTTTCTTCATCACATTGCACAAAGCAGTCTTGTGCGTGGCCATTGGCACGTTCCTTTATGAAGTGTACCATTGTCTGGTATCAGATTTACATTGTCCCTGCAATGGCATTAATTACAGTGCTTGTAAAACATGATCTATGTATTTGTTCAGATCATCATCTTCTAGAGAGCACACTTTATTGGTCCCACGTGGATACATAGTGATAATGAAGTAATAAAAGGCTTGGTTTTGAGAGCCTTGTCTTTTAAGTGTTCTATTTAATTTGCATAATGGTAAAGGGTGTTTTATGTTTCAGTTGCATACTCCAGATATCGGAGGTCAGGGCACAACGTCTGATGTGGTCCAATCCATTATGAAGAATATCCAGAGTAAAGGACAGCTCACAGCAGAGCTCTAAATGATCAACGAGAAAAGGACACCCACATTAAACTCACTGGAGTCACAGAGGCAGATGTCGGTACCCATAGGTGCACAGTTTGGCAGGATATGTGTTTATGTCTCATAAATTATCAACTTCTTATTATTCATATTAATCACCATTATCGAAAATGCCTGTTACATGCATAAAAGGTTTACAGTTGCTGCAGTGACATTCCACAAAGCCACTAGGCTAAATTCCTATACTCAATATTTAAGTCCACCAAAATATAAACACCTGTCACATTTTCTTCATTATAACCACTTAAAAATTATTATTATTTTTTTTTTTATATAGATAGAGACTTTCTTCATCCCTGAATGGGAAATTCAAGTTCAGATTCTGATTTCTTGTCTTCTGTGCATTTATAGGGATGGGATGTGAACACAAAGCTGCTAAAACCAAACATCATTCTCTATGTCAAAATATATTTTCATCTTTAAGTGAAATGTACCTCTCTCCATAAAACCTTTAACTGAATGTCTAAGCAAATGTTCGAATGTATGGTTTGTCACCATATACTTGTATAACCAACAAATAAATGTATTGTATTGTATTGCTGTTTTAATCATAAAATCAATACACTTAATTTGGCACTGGAAATGTCAGTCCTCTTCTGATTAATAATTTAAAATCAATAAGGATCTCTTCTAACCTTCTGCACTGGTGAATGGGGAAATTAGTTATAAAGGGTCAAGGTCCCTGATCCTTGTTTGTTTTATAATTTCAGGCCTCATCAAATGCTTTTTTGAGAGGAGCAGCTGACATGTTGTAGTTACACATGTGTACGTTAGGTGGCAGTACTGTCAATCACTGATGGAGCAACGGTTTACCCGTTTTACCCATGCCTTGATACGTGACATGAGGATTTATCACAGTCAAGAATCCACAATTCTCTAATTTGCATTCTTTCAGGTAATGGGATTATCTCTTTCAGAAATTTCCTTATTGTTGCCTAACTGACTAAATTTATTCAATATTCGTGTGCAAGTGGTCTTCCAAGAAGCTGACTTTAGGTCATGTTTCTTTCTTCTGTAACAATAGCGTGAATGTTATTGGCTTTGTCTCTGCTGGACGCTCTTGTAGTTTTCTAAGCAGTTTGTTTTCCATGGCCCACTGAACTGAAAGCCACTTATATTTTCTTTAGGATTGTCACCACATACTCTACACACATGTTAGTATCAGATTAAGAAAGATGACCCTTTTCCACCAGTTTCTATAAACTACATTGGATAGGGCGATAATGTTAGAGTGATATATCTTTCAGCTGAATCCTCCCACTCTTACTGCTTTCTATACAAATAATACTTTTCCACTGCAGATCCCCAGTAGTATCAGGCCATATCCAGTACAGAAGTCCCAAAGGGTTCTGGAAAGTTCGTAACTACTTTATTTTGGTTTCTCTTTGTCAGGTGTTTTTAATATGGATACTATGACTTTTATTCCATACCCTGCTGTACTGTACTAAATATCGTACATAGTTTTGTATAGATTGTGTTTTCCCGTTACATAATTTGATGAGGTCATGATTTCAGATCGAGGGCAGCGTGCTATGTAGCTATGGGAGATTTTTTTTTAAAGAAATATCCAAACCTGTTAACATTTTCTGTTAGAGGTTGGCTCCTCAAATTTTCTTGTACCTTTAAATCAACAATCACATCTTTGGTGTTGGATAATGGCACCACTTTCTGAAAAAACAAAAAACAAAAACGTACTTATTAATAGTGACCAAGACTGTTATATTTTGTGCCAGTTTTTATTTGTGGATATACATTATATAATAAGGCCATACTTTTGACAGCCTATTTGCGCCTGGTTCAAATAAGCTACTGACTCCACAGTTCTGTGTACCTGAATAGCAGCATAAGCAAAAAGATGACTCACTGAAACTAATTATGTTGTTTTTTTATATACACCTTTTGCCTGTTGGAGAGTTTTCCACTTTTTTTCAATTTAGTTGAGACCAAAACATCAACAAGTGTTTCATAAACTGAATTCCTGTTTTTCTTACCATTTCCAACTCACTGTCTCTGCTGCTCCATTGATGTCAGTCATGGCTTCCTCAGAGACACAGAGCTGGCTCATCAGTGCTTGGCTTGTTTCTTTTTCAATATCTCTTCTTTATTGTACTTTCTCACAGTGGATTTACACTGACAGCCATCGTCTTATATCCCACTTGAGGACCCTTACCTCAAATCACTTCCTATCACTGTAAATGGAGCAGACAATCTCAGTCACTCCCAGCGCAGCACTAAAGCCCGTCCCGGCTGAGGATGCTGGCCCCAGGCCCTTAGACAGACGATCAGATGTTTGTACAAAGGGAATTATTACTGCAGAGCAGTTGACCTGCGATGGCTAGCTTTCAACATACAGTCCTCAGATAAACCCAAAACACACGTATCATCACTTAGACAGAGGAATTCATGGGTAAAAGTGCATTTCAAAATATTAGTCTAATGCCACACTCAATATTAGTCTCTTAAGAAAATGTCAAAAAGTTATGGATATATAATTACATTTTCATGAAAGGTCCTGACATTTCAGAAAATATTAGGAATTAATTTTAAAATAACAGTAACCTATATTTATTCAAGATTATGTTTTGGCTGGTAGAAGTTTCAAATGTTTCCTTTATTAGGCTACTTTTAGTCAAACTTTTCCATGAGAGAATTTATGTCCAAAACTCCTTTGAGTCCAAGCCCAACATCTTTACCATTGCAAGATAGGGCCAGTGTTTTTGATTTGTTTTTGATTCGAGTCTCTTGTTCACTTTTAAAGGAACATTATATTGGCAAAAATTGCTGCTAACATTTTCAGGCTGGACTTGTGGAAAATTAAAGTTGCCATTAGAAGTGTGCAAGGGATTGAGAGTTGTTGTGTTATCCTTGACCTAATTATTTTGGCCGTTTTTATTGGACGTCAGAGCTCACCGCGGGCGTCTGTTAATCTGTCATGTGTCCAAAGAAACAGGCACACTTTTTCTGGAGACATATTTTGTACCAGTGTGTTCTATTCTTTCACCGTCAATCCTGTCACTTCCAACCTCACATATGGTTTTGTGCTTCTTAACTTTCTCTATTAAATTACTCTTAACTTCATGTTGTGTCCATCCAATGAGGCATTCATCTTTTTTCTATTACGGTTACCACGCTTTGGAATTTTATAACATGAATCTTGCTGTCTAGTTTTAGATTCATTGTTATTTTTTATGTCAAGATGTTTTAGATTAGAGAATGCTTCACTTGCCATAGACTATTTCAGTATATTCATCTTAACAATGAGCATTATGTAATAAGAGATTTTTATCAACACATTGGCTGAATGGTGGGAAGTGTATTATGGGTGAATCTGGGAGAACTGTTTTAAATATCATCAGTACCACAGCTTTGCCACTTGGAAACCAGAATTATGAATGGCTTGAGTGAAACTTTTGAGTCCAACTTATGAAAGGGGATAACTCAATAACATAAAATTTTGTAGCGTATTTATTAGTTTATTGTAGCCTACTTGAACCTCACTAAAATTTAATTTGTTACTATAAGTTTTTATGTGGACGGATGACTTGTTCTCTATGGAGATTTTGTGCCTTGAGTGCTCGACAAAAAGCCAAGGAAGTGAGTCACCCAAACCATGTATTTTGTGGTTTAAAACACTTGTATTTGAGTAAATAAAAGAAAGATCAGTTTAATGCCATACTGTGGAACACTCCAGGCAAAGCAATATAATTTTCACAAGACAATTGGTAGCCAGTTGCTGAAAACTTGCATTGTGAACTTTTAATGCAATAAAAGCAAGTTTGAAATTGGCAGGACACAAAAATCTTTTTTTTTTTTTTATCCATTGATTTCCAGTTGGAATCACTATAGGTGAAGCAATTAACAAAATACAAGGAAAAAGTTCTTAGAACTTGGCTCCTTTTTTACACAAATCAGCCAATAAGTAATTTAATTCCTTATAGGAGAGTTTTACTGTTTTAATGGACTCTGCACATACTCAGTAGTTGTTTTTCAGTTAATTTTTACCTTAAAATAAATCAGTGGCCTTACAAAGGTATATCTGATGTTAGACGACTCATAGTATTTGGGCTGTCTACTGCCCTCATCTCTGTCTGGTAAAAAAAATTATTATGCACCACCCCCCTTTCCCCAAAAGATATTTACATCTTTTTTATAAGACATCCAATCTCATCTACAAATGTTAAAATGATATTCAAGAAATTTTCAAAATAAGGCTAAAGTAAAACTAGGACTTCAACCTTAGGATGTCATAAATAACTACTGTGCACTACATTTAAACTTGTTTAGTACCTACAGTTAGGCAACTATGGAAGGGGGTGAGGGGTGCACTCTCCACTGTTAAAAGGCTCTAAATACCATGTTATGTGAGCAGCCAGATGAAACACCACAGCACCCCATCAGCTCCTCCTTTGATGAAAATATCTGGAGCCACCATTGTATGTGTGAACGTGTGGTCACCTTAAGCCTCAAAAATATAGGCTGCACCTGAAGGAACATGCAACCTGTGCCAATTCATTTTCTGGATCACTGCACACTGGAGGACAGGGATTTACTGTGACTGCCCAAAGAAGAAGAGAAGGCAAACAAACAAATGCATTATGGGAAATTTGAAGCATTCCACAACACTGAGCACACGATAGCATAAAAAATGATTTCAGTTCAATTAATTTTTGTAGAGCCCAAAATCACAGTTGCAGTTATGTACAAACCAAGTCTGTAAATGTGTCAAGAAGTGACCTTTATCCATTAGCGGGACACTTCATAAAAACTGTCCTATAGAAACAGATGGATGCCAAAATACTTTTAAGCCTGTTACAAATAACTTCTTAATAGTCAATGTAAATAACTGTTATGAAACAAATTGCAGTTTAGCGGGTAGCAGATGAAGCTAATCAATCAACATCTCATGGCACAGCTGTATCCAGTCACTAGGCATGCTGCTCCATGCTAATGGGACCCTGTATACCTCCCCCACACGGTTCAGCTTAACTACAATGAACTACGTCACTGGACAGCTATCCTCTCTCTCCATCTGTGTGTCCTTTTGGCTTGGTCTTAATAAGGACTTCACTGTCTTCTCTGGAGCAGTGACGAGCCTAATCAGTGAGGAATTATGAAGGAGTCGAGATGGTGGTTGGTGGTAATTTGCTTCTTAGAAAAAAAAAGAAAAAAAAACAAGTCAAAGAATGGCACTCGGACGGATAAAGAGGAGAGAACAGAGTGTATGAAAGAGTAGAGCAGGGTTAGGAGGCTAATTGAGGATATAGAAAACTTTCAAAACTTAGTGAAGGATTATGATGTGTAGTGTTGGGTTGTACTATCATAACTTTATGTGAAATGACCAAATCATAGAGATGTTTTAAAACGTTTCTTGTGTAATTTGTTTATGGCTAGAGTAATAACACAAGCTTCCTGTTAAGGTTTGACTGCAGTTCAGCCCATTATGTTTTTAGTTATTGCAGCTTTAGACAAGACAAGAATACTAAATGTGTGTTATTTTAGGTCATCCTGTTTAAGTTTGAGCTTCAGTCAGCATTAAACTGAAGTTACATAAGAAATGTTTCAACTAAAAAGAAAATTGTATGTTGAACTGCTCAAAATATAATATAGATTTCACTAGACTCTGTAGCCCACATGACTTCAGCCCTGACTTTACCTTTAGGATGAGATAGGGCACGCTTCGACCTGTTCTGTTTTGGTTATGACACATTCACAATGCGTGTGGGCTCCACTACAACAGAAGGACAAGACATAACTAAACTAGCACAATATGCAACATTATATAATTACTTTATATAATACACTAATGGTTTTGTTTTTTAAATATCTTCTCAGACTGGACACAGACCAAATGTACTCCTATCTACAGGATTTCACCATGATACTTGGAAGAACATCTGTATGCCATGAACTTTGATGATGCAATTAATCTAAGAGTTCATTGGTACAAAACGCTCTTGCACTGAGATCATAGTCAAATGTAGGGACCATATAGGAAAAACAAATTTATGAATCCAGACTCTTATATCTTGCACTAAATGTTCTACATCAATATTATGCTTTGTGTTCTACCCTCAGGAGAGGAAATCCAAGGCAATGGCATCTGTAGTGAAAGTGCACACGTGTGTTAGTGATTGTACATGTATATCTCATTTATGTCCCTGTCTGCATACGCTCTTACCGCTGCTTTTTGACTCTTTCTTTCCAGACAGCACAAACTGGTTCCACCTGTGCACAGCCGAATGCGCCCTTTCCGTGGCCCTGCCCTGACATTCTGCCCCGTCAGATGTCCACTGTGGTTACGGGCATACATTATTACTGCAACATGCCCCTTGTCCTGCTCACTCTTAAACCTCCATCTCCCCCATATAGAGGCCCTCATAGCAAATTGTGTGAGGGGGTCGCCCACTGCTGACTGCTATTTCTGTTTGGTTTTATGTTTATGATAAATTAGCCTGGTTGTGTTGCTGCGTTCTTCTGGGAATGCTGAGATGCAGGCTTTTGCCCTGAGAATGAGTTAGGGTTACTGCACCTCCCTCCCTGTGTGTAGTTTATATTGGAGATGTAAGCATTGATGGATGGTTTTATCGATGAGCTATTTGTTTGCGCCAAAGCCCAGTCTTTCTACTTGTCAATATTCGTCCTGTTCATATCCTCTTTCTCTCTCCCTTCTTCCTGCCAATTGGTTTTGTAGTGCGTTTTCCTGGCAGTGGCCATGCTGTGAGTTCATGGGTCCAGTGCCACTTACATCAAGGCTAGTATTCCTCACTCAGGACTCACCACATTACAGTGCCCTGATGTCATTTCGGTTTACGTGCGCACCCCGAAACTGGAGCGGGGGTCTTGGCACTCAGACAAGACGGCAACCCCCAGCTGTGTACACGCCAGGGCCCCGGTCTTGTTCCCCTCCTGTTGCCAAAACAAAGTACTAATACAGAACTGTGGAAAAAAGAACAACATTTTTGACAGAGTTGGAGTATTGTGTCAATGCAGAGTAAATACATAAATAAGACTAAACTAGACATACAAAGATAGAGTGTACAGACGTAATAGACTCCCACTCCAAGACAGCTTAGATATAGGCTACAACTCTTCCCTCTGCACTGAGCCACAAATACCGTAAAATGATTTACCCGTGTGAATTACTACAGTTAGATATTGTACTTATCTGAAAAATGTACAGTCCATGCCCTCTTGCACCTATGACTTTCGGAAGGGATTCAGATTTGAAAATGGTAAATAAAATTTTTCATTACTTAAGCACTCATGGCATTTTGATGCTCTTCTAAAACTTGAGGCAGCATCCAAAGATATGTGCATTGAAAGGCTATCACTGTTCACTATTGTTTCTTGCTTTCTGTTTCAGCATCTGGTCCATTAATGTGTAGATATGACATAACAAGTGTAGTGGACATAATGTTATGTTACTTAAGTAAAAGTACAGATACTGGAGCATAAAATACTCAAGTATATTTTTCATGAAATACTTTGACTTAAGTAAAAGTATTAAAGTACCTGTTTAAAAATGTACTTAAAGAGTAAAAAGTTAAAGTATGTTGTGTAGATTTTAAGGTCTAACAGAGCTTCATATGTAGTGATTTTGAATCACTCGTTTTTTCCAGCAGTTTTTATTTTTATATTTTTGTTTGCTCAAATTACAAATGTGCCTTTTAAGCAGATCTCAGACAATTAAAAAAAAAAAAAACTTTTACTTTTCAGTCCATTTAAAAATGTAGTGGAGTAGAACGTTCTGATACCTTTTCTCAAATTTAGTGAAGTAAAAGTAAAAAGTGTCCACTGTAAAATCTACTTCAGTGAAGTATTGATACTTAAACTTTATACTTAAGTAAGTACTTTTCTACTTTTACTTCATTATGTTCCACCACTGTATAGGAATGGTCTGATTCTTTTCAGGTGATAGTAATATTTATAGTAATATTTATCTTGTTTTGGCAAACAACAGATATCTGCAGACATTGATATACTGATACTATTTCCACTTTTATCTGATGCACTGAGGACAAACTAAAAACACATGGATGCACAAAGAATAGGGCAGCTTAGAAAAATCCTGAGTGTGTGCATTTCAGGTCTTATTCAGGCCTTCCACTGTCAGACCTTATCTAAACTGTATCTGCATTTCACCTTATATTTAAATCATTGAACATTTTTATTTGTAGTTTTGCTTTTATTATTTTTTGGGAGAAAAAAAACATACTATAACTCTCTTGATTACTTCTGCCTATTCTGACCTCTCTCCTCTTTGCCTTAAATGTCTCCTTCCCTGAACAATTTCTAGTGTTTTTATGAAAATATCCATCTCTAAATCCACCATAAAACACAGCTTTGATTATGTTTGCCTATACGCAGGCACAACAGAGGGGGGACTCTGTTTTGTCTGCAGTCATGCCTCATAAACAATGTCTGGCTCCTGAGTGAGATTTGTCCCGGGGAGAAGGGCAGAGAAATGCCACAGTTCAGATGAGACCAGTGAAACGCCTGTGGCCCACTGTGCTCATGTTATTCTGCTCATTGCTCACTGTCAGGAGTTGTATTTGGAAGCCTACGCTAATGTAAGTAGAAGGGAATGCAGGATAAAAATCTGGGACGGACTCTCAAAGGTATTTTTGATAGGTCTAGACTTGGATCAGACTTTTTATTTAACCCCAAATGATGGAATGAAACAGATATGTTCTCAATTAGGTGTCATTCTTCATTTGTCAGTTGGCAAGGCAATGATAAAGGACAGTAATTATTAACATTTTTTGTAGAGTTCAAAAATATTTGGTCTAGGTCACATCTCACCTGCAAAGTAATTATGCTTTAAACTTTGTGGGTAGTCTGTTAGTCAAATTTGCCTAATACATATGATAAGCCTGTGTGTGTGTGTGCGTGCGTGTATATACATACAGTATATACTTATGTATGATTTACTTATGATTAAGTGTGATTTAAGATGAGTATGATTTATCTTTTTTATGCCCCTTCTAGCAGATGCACTCACCTGGTTTGCCTATGCAGAGTCTGCCTTGCAGGTCTCTCCTAATATGGTGGCACCAATTTTAAAGTTGAATATTCCAGAACCATATAAAGCTCAAGAAAACCAAGTAAAGAAGAAGGAATCTTAGTTGTTCTCAGAGGCATTATTTTTCATTTGCTGGAGTAAAAATTCTGCCATTTGTTGTGAACCAAATATGGCCACCAACAAAGTTCTCTGGAGGGCGAATTTGCACCAATTAGGTTAAAGGCAATGTTAACAAAAACTGATAAATACTATTGGGGAAAACAAGTATCTCCCCTATCAGAAACCCTATACTATAATGATTGCAGCTTAGCAGAATTTTAGCATGAGGTCATCGCAAAATCAGAAAAATGAAGCCATATGTTTGAATTGTGCTATCGACTCCTGAGCACTGTTCAATGTTGTTATAAGATTAGGTAAAAGGATGATAGGAAGCAAGGATAAGGCCACGGCAGAGACTTTGAAGTACACAAACAGAAAGGGGCTGGCAGGTATGTGCACTTGAAGACTTGCTGAAAGAAACAGCATGTCGGCAGCTCCACAGGAATGTGGAGAACAACAGTGGAGGTGCGAGACCTCAATACACAGAGCTCAGCATATTTCTCTACTTTCTATATACCAGGTAATCTGTAGGAATCAGATATCTCCAAATCCTCATCCTCAGATACTCTCAGAGCTCCTATACAATACCAGCAGAGGAATCAGTAAATGAGAACTGATAAATAATGGCTGATCTGCCATTACATTATATGACTCATTAACTTGTAGTCAATCACACATCTAAGAAGATCAATTGACATTTTTCATTCCTACTGCTTGACCTCAGACTGTCTTCGCTGGTGCCAAGTCTGAAGTATAGGAAAAGAGCTGATCTTCATTGCAGTTATCCTCACTTTCTCTCAGTTCTTGGCCAAGTTTAAGGTCAAATAATTGCCTCACACATGATATATTGTTGAATTAGCTTCCAGTGTTCATTTGTTGCTAATATAGTCCCATGCACTAAGATCATTTTGTATACATCATGTACCCAATTACAGCATCATTTAATAAGGAATGATGTGTTCCCAATAAATAGGGAAAAAAATTGTCATTCATATTCTGCTGTTGGTTGGTTTGTTATCTGCGTTAAATAGTTTAGAACAGTTTGTAATTTCAGATCACTCTGAAATTACATTACATAATTTAATTTTCCATGACAGTTGAGGGAATTTGGTTAAAACTGAGTAAAACCTGAAACATTCACACATTGTTTTCAACCAAAGAAAATATAAAATACTGAAAAGTGTTACTGTGTTTGCACATTAATCTTAAAGGACAAAGTGCTCTCTTTTTGCCCCTCAAACACAATACCATATTAGATTTCTCAAAGGAATAAATAGATGTGTCTCAGACCTCATTTCAATCTAATCTAATTACTTTCTTGCCTACACTTAATCCACCTTGTCACATGACGTCAGCCATAAATATGTCTGCGATTAAGTCATTACCCAAAAGCACCTAAATATTTCAGGAAAGCTTTGTAATTGTAAAAGTTTTCCCCAAAAGAGTCATATTTTGGCTCAAAAAGGTTACATTAACTGCCAGTAAAAGGCACTGGGGACCACAGCTCAAAGTAAAACACCTAGTTGCTTGCTTGTCAACAACTCTTGCTCCAGACTTAATTTTCCATGGAAATACAATACAAGATTCAGCCCCTAATCCGTACAAGGTCCACTAACCAATTTACAGCACCGTCATTGTTTCTAAATATAAACCTGATGGCATCCTTTTGAGAGCCAAATCTTCTCATAAATATCTTATTAAAAGCCTTAAGTTTCACTCTGTCGGGAACTCTTCAGTAACAGTGTGACAGTTTTTCGTTGATAAGGAGCTCTGATTGGCTAATTGCGAGCATAATGACAGCCACATGACCCCCTGCACTATACTCCAGTGTGTTCTGTTTATATTGCCCTATACACTACGACCTATTGTACCAAGGAGGACATCCGCTACAGAGAGGGCCACCCATGGTTAGTTTGTTTTGGCTTACAACGACTCCATACAGCCAGCTATAGGTTAGCCAATGTTTTAATCTACACAGTGTGTTTGAGAGATTACGTATATATTGTGTCACTGAACTGATTCTACAAACAGATACAATGGGAAGAAAATACCTATGGAAAGTTTATCAAAGATGTTGTCACCATTGGTGCAGTCATTACATTATTGTTACATTATATTGAGTACAAAGTGGAAATATTTGGAGGATAGCATACCTTTTAAGCACCCAAAACCGTACAAAAGAGAGTTTAACATGGCTGAAAACCATAAGTGCGCGGGACACTGCAGTCTCTGAGGAAAGGGTAGAAAATCAATGCACCAGCGTCATCCTGAACGGTCAAAGTGTTGCCAAAGTACTGTTTCCACTATAGGCTACATCCCTCCAGTCTCATTAGCCTTAAAAGTGCAGGATCAGACCTAATGGAGTGTCTACCCACTGTATGAGTACAACTACTATTACCCAAACAAACTCCTCAAAGTTTCCCTTAAGTTACAGGGCCCATATTACTCTATTTTTAAATATTAAACATAATATTGTTTCCTCATCAAAAAACATACCAGGAGTTGTGTTTTATTTCATTCACACATGTTTAACACACAAACCCTCTGTTTCCCCTTGTCATGTCATGGGGTAATACTGGACTGCGTTTTTAAACTCTAAACACCTTCACTAGAATCGTTTGGATCATTTAACCCTGAATTTTCAGTCTCGTAAACAAAATGTAATTTGAAAATGACCAGTTCATAACATCACAAGGACAAGGTAGAATAGAGGATTTTGAGTTTGGGAGATGTAGATGGACTAGTAATGAAATATTTTTCAAACATTTGTGAATGAAACACCAAGTAGGTTGAGGTAATAATATTTTTAACATGGCTTAAAGCTCACAATTTTGCATAATATAGGACCGTTAAAGTTGATGTGGTATTACTCTGTGTTGTAAGTTATAGTCTGGTGGTCTCCGATGGTTTGCAGAATGTAAAGTCACTGCCCATTTTCGGCTCACAAATAAAACCCTGAGGCAAAACACATATTTTGCAAGGCATTTACACACAGATGCATTTGTTGTGTACAGGTAAATGGGCTGACCTATTTGCAGAAATTCAGTGGCTCTTATGGTGTTACAACCTCACTTAAACCACATTGTGGATCAATAGGTTATTTTTGTCTAGGCCCAGGCTTAACTGAGTTAGTCTATCACATTAGCGCCTCAGACTCAGTCCACACCCTGAGCCCGATCAGGTGATAAGCCTCCTTTTACACATGAAAGAGCTCAATTAGTTCAGTAAAAATAGATAGTGTAACCATACATGACATGCACACACAATTGCACACATCCACCCCCCCACCCCACATATAGCCTAAAATATAGGGACCAAACCTGACACCTCACTAGCCTAAAGCACGCTACGGCTACTGACCCACTTAAAGTTTCATTGAGTGTAACTGGAGAGGACTACAGTCCTTTATGTATGTGTGGACTGTGTGAGGTTTTCCCCATCATTTGTGTCTCCTATTATGGCGACAGACAGTTTCCACAACATGGCAAAACATCAGTCTTTATTCATTTTGATGAGCTCTCATACAGCAGTATCTCAACTTGGCCAATGACAATTAAGATTCCCAAACAGGAGTAAGTGGAAGACGATGGACAAATGAATCAGTTGTAAACATTACACCTGCTGCAACAACTGCAACAACTGCAACAACTGCAACAACTGCTGTAAGAGCAGAAGCTGTGCAGGCAAAGTTCTGTTTGTAAGGGGTAAGACAAAGCAGTGGTTAGCAGGGGGGTAGACAGAGCCTTAGAGGCACAGCACTCCCTTACTATTCATTTATATAAGGAGTTCCATTTGTTGGGTCTGATGTATGGGTATGGGTCTGATGACTATAACGTGGGAATCTTTATGTAATGTTAAAAAAACAATACTGATTGCAAAAGCAATCACAATTAAATACACAATTAAAAACGGTGTCATAGAAAATAAAAACTTTGGACAAGGACATTAGAAACTGCAAGGGCAAACTATCTGAATCGGCATTTGACTGGTGTGTGTGGCATGGGGTTATATCATAGAAAATAATAATGTAAATTATTAAATATAAATTGATGACATTTTTTACATTTTCTTTACACACCATTTTGTTGTAGTTATCCAAGGGCAATGTCAGCAAAATGCAGGCAGACATATAGTACCAATTTTGGCTTCAAAATCCTTTAATAATGAATCAGCCTATCATTTAAGTAGAACTTATTTAAATTATCTGAAAAAAAAAAAAAAAAATCATTCCAAAGGCATGTGTATATGGTAATTGTACTTTTGCTTTGTGGTGTATAAAATACTTCTCCAATGTGTTTACCATTCACCATCTCAAAGCCTTTCTTCCCTTCTTCTTTCTATGCTGCTTGTTATAATTATCCAAAAACTGTCTCAGATGTACACCTCAGGCCCAGTACAATCTTTCCCACATTTCTCAAACCATTCGTCTCAGACTCTCTACAGGAAAACCCTAATAACTTGTGATGTGATTAAGCAGTGACTCGATTTCATTGGGTTTATTGCACTGGGCTTCCTGGGAAAATATGGATTAACACCCTTTTTATAATCCGGCCTCTGAACAATCGAAGAGTTATTACATGTAGTTACTTTTCATTCCCATTAAACACTTCAGATCAGCATTATTCTTGTTTGAAATATCTACCTCCCCCATTGCTCTGTCGGCTCACAGCCGTGACCAGCCAGCCTAGACTTTATGTCCCATGCCACATATCCATGATAAATCACAACTGTGGAGTAACTCACTAAATGAAATTACAGGCATCCAGATGTTGTGAAAGCATGCTTATGGTGTTTTATGATCCAAGCAAGTAAGTGCAAAACCTTCTCTTATATTTACATATTTAAAGATCTGAACCATGAGTGAGCCCTGAGTTAGTCCCACCCATTGAGCCATCTATGCCACTCTGATATTGCACCATGACACAGACTTGTCTGGGATAGTTTCATGCAGTTGTTTCCATATGGACCACATCAATATTGTGACACTGTTTTCACTCAGGCAGTTGTTACAGCATGGTTCTCAGCAATTGTGCAATTTGAGTTTTTTTTCCCCCTTTCTTGATAATGTACCATAACTGAGTGTTAACTATCTGGATGAAAATTGGTGCCCCATATGGTAACATTTTTATTACTTGTGCAACAAAATGCTTTGCAAAATGCCATTTGTATTTGATTAAAATTTTCCTTTCAAATATAATGAACTGCAAAATACAAAGGGCATTGATCTCAACCAAGATGAATTAAAATCAAGTACAGGCCCTTAAGTACATGCTAAGTATGATATAATGATAACAGGCAGAAGGGCTAGCATAGCTCATAATAACAAGTTATTACCATACTACTGTTTTTCTTTATAGTTACTTTATAGTTGAATTATTCACTCATTCCATACAAACTGATGGAACTACACTAACCACAGTTGACTTCCGTGTGTGCAGACTATAGACTAGACTTTATAGACTATATATATATATATATATATATATATATATATATATATATATATATATATATATACTGTATGTGTGTGTGTGTGTGTGTGTGTATATATATTATATATATATATATATATATATATATATATATATATATATATATATATATATATATATATACATATATATAAATGGAGCTAACCTGCCAGTTGACTTTACATTTGAAAATTGTCTCCTCTCTCTATAACAGCTGCTGTAAGCCTTGTCATTGTGGTGTTAAAATGTTCATATTAACCTGCTCTACTTGATTCTAGTTTTATTTTTCTATTCTGTCTGTAAATAAATTCCTATTCCTAATATGGAACCCAAATTGGCTCCTATAACTGCTAGCATCATGAGCTCCATATGACTGGAGCCAAACCCTTAGTCCACCTCTTTATACAGTTTATGTTTCTGACAGAGATGGCTGTCAGACACATGTAAAGTCGTAGTGAGGATTGAACCCTTAACCTTTATTTTATTATCTAAATTGTTCTGTACTCCACAATACAATTCAACAACACTTCAATCTAATCTTCAATCTTTTTGGCATTGTTTGTCTCTGAATATTTAGACTAAAGGGCGTCACATACTGCGTTCATTGCCATCCTTGTGTGAACTGTGGCATACCCTGGAGTGACCCGCGTGCACATAAGCAACAATAAATACAACTGGAAATGTCACAGGCCTCACACAGTGACACTAAACATGATAGCATATCAGAGTAGCCAATCATCTCAAGTGCCACTGCTATCACCTCCCATTGTAGCTCTCCTGTTTTCTCCTTATTCGTACAAAAGAATATTGAATATGTTGATGAAAATGCAGGCCTTTTTGAGTCTGTTGTGCCTGGTTTCTATAGTAGCAGTTTAAAAGCAAGTCAGCTTGGGATAATATCTTGATTTGAGTGACTACATTCATTATAAGTGTTTTACAATACATAGTCAATCCACAGTGCTTAAAATGTCATATTATCATCCCCATGATGGTGTTGTGTCTGGAAATATAGTAATATAAAGTCTGGTTTGTTTTATGAAGCACCCCAGTAATTGTTACATTAAATAAAGTCAGTAAGTTTTGTTTAACATAATGTATTGGTTGTAAAAGTGTATATGTTTATTGCAAAATGTTATTAGTAATTATTATTAAGTTTTAATAATTGTGTATAATTCTGCTTCTTGTGTTGCATGTGACCATTTTACAATATGTTTTTTATTGTATGGTGTTTTTTCTGCCCTCTAAATATTATTGTAGAGACATTAAGCAGGACTGATTCCAACAAGGTGGCCATACTTGTTTGTTAATGGATGCCTGATCTCTTCAGATCTTGGAAGCTAAGCAGGGCTGGGCCTGGAAAGTATTGGAATGAGAGACTGTTGGTAATATCAGGTGCCACAGTGGGGCAGCAGTGGCTCTAATGGAAACTGTTGTTGTGTCTTTAGGCAAGACTCTTCACCCTCATTGCCTAGTATGAATCTGGTTTGTGCGTAAAAGGTGGTTGTGGTTGGTGGGGCCAATGGTGCAGATTGACAGCCACTCCTTTCAGTCCAGCCCAGGGCAGTTGTGACTACAGTAGAGTCTGGAGTAAATGTATGAGGCAATTTAAAGCTCTATTTAAATCTAATAATAAATGCTATTATTAGAATATACCCCAGCATTTAAAGTAATGTCAGTTAAATTGTACCGGAGCATATAGGTCAATCCAGTTTGTTAACAAGGTCACCTTAATCGTCCAGAGGTAATAGCCCTGAAAACTGTTTCAATTAGTTGGTATTTTGTCAGAATAAACATGGCTAATTGTGATGTCGCTTGAGCACCAATATTTACAAAACAATTACAGTAGCCCACAAATATCTCTAGCACATGATCCCTAACCTGGTGCCCCCTTGCACTGACCAACCACTGTCCCGCCCTATAGCATTTCACAAGATTGAAATGGTATCCCAGCCAAAGCATTTTATTTCAGCATGGGTCCTCGTCACAGGGAGACACAGATACGATCAATCAGACGAGGAGAGAGATTGACATGTAAACAAGCAACAAGAGGCCCTCTCAGCTGGGTCTCTCTTTGGACAGAGCACCATTCAACCCTGCAGCCGGTTCCCCTCTGCTCCGGTCCCCCTGTCCCGCGCTCTTCCTGCACCCTGATCCTCACGGGTTGCCCACGACACTACACCCATTCAAGTGGGACCTACTTTTTTCCACCTCTGCAGATAAACAAACACCATCATCATAATCATCATTAACATGGTGACGTCAGAGGGTGACAGGAGCTCACAATAAAGACTGGAAACAGAGCTAGAACCAGCATCAAGTTTAATACATGCAAATATACACGCACGCAAAGAGTGTTTTTCCACTGCGCCACATTCCTCTTGGCGTAAACAAATGGTCATTTTGATAGAAAGCATAGCACCTTTAACTTTGCATGAGTATGCAAGTGTTCATTTTTGAGTGCCACTGCCGGCCCACATCCATCTCCCCCTGACTCCAGCCACCAGCCTGTATTTGGGTGTTAACGTGCATGTTTCTTTTTTGAGGACTTAATGGTTGGACTGCTTGCTCTTGTCCAGGCCCCCGACACTATGTCTGACGTGAACTGTATTTGAAAAGTGTGACTGATACCTCTCCATTCTCTGTTTTTCTTCAACTACAAAGTTTGTGTAACTGTGTGTCTCACTCTGTCCATTCCAGCAGCTTTCAAAAGGGATGTTCTAAGATTTGGGAAGATTTGTCAAAATAAATAGATGCTGCTCATTTGGAGCTGATCTGTCTTTTCTCTAAACTGTGTTTGGAATTTAGGGAAACAAAGCCAATTTACTCTCCTCTTGTAGGTGGCCCAAAAGCAGAAATAAAGTGCCCCCATATTTCTCCCACATGCTGCATAAGCTCCCTCCATTTTGCCTTCAAGTATCAATCAAGTACGGAGTACACAGCTCAGCGCACATGGCAGCTTAATTATATTCTGCCTCAAGCTGCACAAACCAGCTATTACTGCCTGCTCAAATATTACTTGACCTGCGAACTGGGTTGTTGGAAAAGTAAAATGAAAAAAAATTGTGACTATATGTAAATAATACTTATTGTAATAATTACATGGATGCTTATATTATATCAACTGGATAAAGGCTACTCTGAAAATTTTGTTTTCAAAGAATGTCTGGTTTTAAAACAAACATTCAGTATTCTCTATAAATAAATACTACATACATAGAACAAGGTATGTAGCCCTCAGCACTCTCTGCTATAAAAATCCTACTCTACTACACTGCATGTATGTGGCAGTGAATGATTGCTGGAGTTTGTCAGCAACAGCCTGAGGGTCCATGTTTAGCCTATGGGATAGCCTCCAGAGTCAGACAAATAAGCTAAAGTTTCCGCCAAACAATCAGCAAAGGCTAAAAAGAAAGCTGCATAAAGAACATTTGAACGTGACTCTTGCGTACTGTGACGTCATCACATCAGATGTATCACTCCACCGTCACACAGGTGTTCCCTATTAGCGGCTAATTAGGCTTGCGGTACAGTGCGGACCACGCGCTCGCCGTGCCTCCCCCTCGTGAGTATTTCCATTGTAACGGAACTGGTTCACGCGCTACACCAAGTTGGGAGGGCGCAGGGGGCTAAATGCTTCTATTCTTTATCAGTATTTTAGGCTATTAAGCTTATTTTCTTTATTGGCCTACATTTGCAAGTTTACCCACATTGTAATTTGGGGTTGCTAATAAAGCTGGGCTTTGCATTGTATTTCATAAGCAAATTAGGCTCAAGCTTCTATAGGCTCCAACAAAAACGGATTATGTCGGATAATCACAGATGTGATAAAAAGAATCCGGGCTATACTCCTAATTACGCTGGCAAAAGCATTAAAATAATAGAGGTGACTTCCTGGTGTCCGGTGGGTCCATTGTCTATTGTATGGGAGATGGATGACACACTTTGGGAGAAAGACTACTGTATTGTATAGGGTAACCTTGATTAGGCACGATGCAATTCCACCTTTATTACACTACTTGTGCTGAAGTGGAAACAAGGACCTAAAGACCCACATGACTTGAATATGAGTAGAACTATCTAGAATATTTCAAAAGGTATACAGTCTATGGTATACAGCCAATAGATCACAGTTTGGCTATGGGTATACATATAAAATCTCTAACAATTATGCTTCTCTACAAGCCTAATTTACAACATAAACACTCACACTCTCCTCACCCTCTAAAAACCCCATAACAAGATGCTTGTTACCCTAATCATATAAAAAGTATAAGAACTGGGGAACCAATAAGGTGAACAGGAAAAAGAATAAACCTGACTCTGAAAAATAATATTTTGCCCCGAACAGCAATCCTGACTGTTTACACAATGCCAGACATGCTATTCAATTCACTGCAACCCCTACATAAAACTGCACATACTACACATTAATTCCTATGTAATGTCATTCTGTTTTCCCAAAGTGTGTCTGGTTCAAATACATACTGTGCATCCTTTTAAACTGCTTTATCCATCTTGTTTTGTCAGGAGCTGTCTCCTTATACTGTGAATCTCTGTATGGTTTGTGTAAGGGGAAATGTGGCTGTCTTGACACCAGCAGTTTACTGAAGCTCTTGGAAAACAGTGAGTACTATTGAGCAACACATCTGCATCTCCATCTGCATATTCACCACTCACACTCTCTCTTCTCCAAACAAACTCAGTGTGTATGGAAACATGCCCGGACTGTGCTCTAGTACATGCTGTGTGCACTCGACTGCAGCTGCCCTCTCATCACAGAGTACTCGGAGTGGCTATACTGAACATTTATACCTTTATGTGAAGGATATTCACACACTTTTCAACAGATCAGCGTAACCGTAATTGTAATAATGCTTCACATTTGTATTATAATTTACAAGCTTGACAAGCCCGTCCCTCACCACTCCAGGTGATGGCTCTGTTGCCAGACTGACTGAAGCGAGGCTGCCAATCTGCGTCATTTGTGTCTTTGGCCACCATCACTCTCTCAGTCTCTCACTCACACACCATTTTCATACTCAGATAAGGTGGGTGAAGTGTACAAGCAATAATAAGCAGACAGTTATGCTGACAGCTGGGTATGGAAACAACAACTCTCACTATTTGGACTGTGAATTACCACATTTAAAAAATCCAATTATAGTCATATGTGGCACTATTTCCACTCAACACTCAAAAGTCACTTTCACTCACCATTGTGCTAACAACTGTAGCCACAGCTGCCCTAGGGTAGACTGATGTAATGGTGTCTGCCAGTCAGCATCTATTTTCTGCTAACTCACACATTGTCAACCAAAGGTGCTGTGACATCTCTGGTAGTTTTCCTCTCGCTGAATTGACTTGCAGCATGTTACCTCTAGTTCTTTGTTTCCTCTTAATCCCTGTAAATCTTTATGCTCATGTACTATTTTACTTTTCCACAAGGCATATCTCTCATTCTTGCTGTCCACTGCTTTCCATCCAACTTCTATGCTTGAATTACGGCCAATCCCGTCTTTCCTGTTTCTAACTGTTCTTTATTCAGCACTGAGGAGATTTTGAACTGAGTGGGATGTGCTGATAGTGTGAACAGGAAAATGTGCCCCAGGTGAAGTTAGATTTTTTCTTACAGATTCTCGTGATTCTCATCTTAATATCCAAATAAACACCAGAATTCATCTTCACGCTCAGTAAAACTGGTAAAACCTTTGTTTACGCAGATTTAGTTGCTGCTGGCTGGTTTTATTGGCATTATATTTAGTCTTTTATAAATCGACAATTTCTTTCTTCTTTTTGTTCTTGTTGTTTATCCTTACTTTTGCAAACCCCTTAAGTGTTTATAGTGCACACAGAAGGCTTTTATCATCGAGTAGTGAGAGGTTCTGTAAGACTGAGCCAAGAATAAAAGATGAATTCTTCTGCAATCATGATCATCCTTAGCTGTGCGACGTACATCTGTGAAGCAGACTCCTTTGCAGAGGAGGCCTGTTCTCAGGCCCTGTAGTGTCCTCCTAATAGTTAGAGGCAACACTCACAAATATCTCACATGTAAAATACCCTTGTTTGTCTCTTCGTGGTTAGATTGGATCTGTTCTACTTTCTCATCCTTAAACTCACTCTGGGAGACTCAAAGTCCTATAAATTTTCCCTCCAGGGGTGTGTCAAAAGTCAAATTCTTTTGGGCCATTTTTCACTGAACATAACTTAAACTTTGGGCCAAGAGGCTGTAATTTTAAATGTCTTATTTACACAGAGGCACCAATACCTGTATATTTACTAAGCAGGTTTGATGTTAATTAGTTTTGACAGCTCACTCTGAAGACAAACAAACATGATCATAAATTAGCTTTATTCAAAATGTAATTTTCTGAATGTCTTGGCCAGATTGGCTTGTTATGTGTGTGTGTATGTATGATGAGTATAAGCTTACATCCGTAGATCTGTTTCTTTCATTATTCCCTATGCGTGCACATTATACATAGCAGCATATAGAGTTGGCTGGTGCTGTGCATTACTTTTGCACAGCACTGTTTGCTGTGACTTAATTTCTCCTATCAAACATTTGATATCCCTCTCTGTGATCCGTGGAGTCAGACTGGCCCAAAAGATGAGATCCATCTTCACAGTCCTCCATTAACGTCCGACTTTACAGTGACACTCAGAGTCGGCCGCACAGCCTATTCATCTCTGCCTTGGGCAGCTGTTAAGATGACAGAGCGTGCAGAGATAATCGCTGTATAGCACGATGAAAAGTGCATGGTTATCATACTGTAACCATATGCAGAGCTCGCCTGATAAGATGAATGAACACACCACTTGAAGCTTAATGCTTTGAAATTGTATAAACACATTATGTCACAGACAATCAGTCTTTTCAAATGAACACAAAGTAAACAGGGCACAGATTCATATTGTTGGCAGTTGGCATAGGGCAGCTCAGATCCTCCTGGTGCTCAAAGGCCACAAACCTGATCCCAGCAGCAGCTCCTGCCAGATGTCTCATTACCAGCTCCATAACTCACCTCATATTATCTACACTGAAGAGGTGTTCTATAGCACATTTGTCTGAGTTGATTCACTATAAAGTGCTATGCATCTTTCTTCACCTTTTAGCAGCATAGTACTTCACTATAAACAACATTGTAGCTAATGTCTATAATTTATCTGTGTTGCTATATGCAGAATGAAGATTTCTAATTCACTGAAGGCATGTCTGCAAGTCATCTTCTGATACCTAAGTCTACTAAGTCTCAAAAGCTAGGAGCAGATGTCAATTTTACTGTTAGCAGGAGGTTAATGCTGAGTGCCACTAATGACTGAGCTACATAATATTATGCCTCTGTGGTATCAAGTTTGGCGACTTCTGTCAGCTCAGTGTCTGAACTGTACAAATGCTATGAGCTAAAAATGGAAAAAAGGATTTCAGTGGCAGGTCCACAGAGGTGATTCATGCCTTTAACATCTTCTGAAGAGTGCTTTAGGAAATATGACAGTGATAGGACCTTGGTGGAAATAAAAAATGCATTTTATGAGCTCAGTGAGTTCTCTCTGTGTGCATTATGGATTCACTCAAGATAGAACCTAAAATTCTTCTTCCTATGACTGTGAGCATAATTCATGGATCAGTGCATCACACACCTAGTATTTTGCTTGAGTACACTGGTTTGCAAATTTACTCTCATGTCTTTTGTAACAAATATCACAATATAGAACGTAACAATATTTAGAAAAAGTACAATTATTTTAAAGTTTATTTTTATTATTAATGGGGACTACCAAAATCTGCTCAAAACTGTATTTATCTTATGTGTTTCTTCAACCTACTAGTTACAGCCAGTACTTTTCATACTTTAATAGCTCTGCACTCTTTTTTGCACTCACTTTTTTTCTAATGGACACGTGTTTGCAGGAGTTCAGTTGTCCAAAGCAGGTGTGGAACAGTGCATGGCCTAAAACGAACCATCACACTCTAGACAAATCACTCATAGGACTTTTTGTACCACAGACTTTAAGCCCTGTTTATGAACTCCGTGTGTGCAGCTCGCGAGAAAAGGAAGTGATTGAGAGACTGTTTTTGGATGTAGCTTAGTTCTTCCCTCTGCCTCTTTAAGCAGAAGAGGCCCCACAAAGATGATCCATATCCTCTTTATCTAAAATGCCTTTGGTGATTGCCGACACCTCTTGAGAGCTGGTTTGTCCCTGGAAGAGTCAACCACAAGTGCCCCTAACTCTGAGGAAAACAGCTGCCATCTTATTTGGGGCATAATAATAGGAGCTGGAAATAAGCCCTAACATGTGGGAGAATGTCCAGTCCCAAATCTCAGAGGAAAAGCCTGTCACAGAAGAGATATTTAAAGGCCTCAAAAGCATTCCTCGTAAGCTAGAGACAGTCCGTGCCCTGCCATGAGATGTTCTACCTGATGACAGATATCACTAATAAAACACTTGCTACTTTTTTCCCAAGTACAAGGGTCAGATTTGTCTGTGGTTATTCCTCCATTGTGATTAAAATTTTCAAACAAAGTTCCCTTTCTCTTTTACCTAAATTGACTCTGTTCTGTCCTTCTCACAAGGCGACATGTGCAGTTGTG
This sequence comes from Boleophthalmus pectinirostris, assembly GCF_026225935.1. Taxonomy (NCBI): domain Eukaryota; kingdom Metazoa; phylum Chordata; class Actinopteri; order Gobiiformes; family Gobiidae; genus Boleophthalmus; species Boleophthalmus pectinirostris. Next base: position 26,258,820 of record NW_026571515.1, read on the forward strand.
AAAGTGAAATTATTCCAGTGCTTTGTGACAAAATGTTCTGGAGTCCCAAAGGAAACAGGCTAATCAGATTGAAGTGTTCATCAGGGCACACATAGTCCCTCCTCACAGGCAGGACAGTGGCTGGGTAGCAGGAGAGGGAGGTCCTGACGGGGATCAGGGGACCATCATTTCTTCACTGAACTGTCACTCTCTGAAAGCTGCTGTGTGCTGCTGGGGGCCCTAAACAGGAGTGACTTTTTCCCAGCAGCTCTGAGTGGAAAATATAAGAGGAAGTTACCGTTTTCTTGTCAAAATAAATTAAAAAGCCCATTACAACAGTTTCCCTGTAGATTTGTGTTGATGTGTTTGTATATGTTTAACATTGGACTATGAAAATGTGAGAGTTATGAATCTGTCCTTTGTATGCAGTTGCTAGTTTTCTATTGCTGTGTCACAAGTGTAAATTGTGTCTGTAAAAGTCAAAGACAGCTGTATGTTTTTTATCTTGAACCTTGCTTGTGTTTGTACATCAGGGGCGTGACATGCGGCAGGCCGGCTGACTCAGCCAATTGGCACTCCTGTATGGGTGGAAACGCTCCGGCTCTTGTCCACCGGCAACAAAGAAGATGGAAGGTGTGTGAGAGAGAGAGAGAGCGCACACATACAAAGAAGAGGGAAGCTTCACAGGAAAACACAGGCAGTAAATCAGGCTGTGAGGGAGGTATCCCACTCATTTCTCTTATTTTGTTGCAAACACTGACTATAGTAGAAATGAATTGCCCCGTGTGCATAGAGACATAATTCACATTACACAGGGAAAGGTAATCCTGTCTCTCTCTGCTGCACTTTATAGGTATGTATACGACTGGCTCCACCTCCCACCTCGGTCTGAGAGCGCAGGCTGGTTGACCTGAGAGGAGGGGAGAGAGGGGGGAGGCAGGAGCAGACTGAGCTCAAATTCATTTCTGCCGCTGCTCCTGGAAGCGCAGCACACTGAAGGAGTGTAACGTGGGGGAGCCGGGAGCTGGACGCACACACTGTCAAATGGATTATTCTCAGACACACTTGAGAAGTTGGACAATAGCAGAACACCCAGGGGACTTGTTCAGACAACTTCTTTGTGACTGTGACAAAAAGAAGGAAAACCTGCTGCCTTTGAAGCAAATATGGACTGACTGAGAGCTGTTTGCTGCTTGATTCATTCAGGTCTGGCTCACTCTGACAGACCCGGGACTGGCACAGACAACTGAAGATGTAAACATGTGGGGTTGAATTTTAACAGCTGCCTGTCACACAGTTACACCACAGTGGGATTCAATAGGTAAGTAATTGCTTACCTAAATTTTTTAATTACAGTTAACTTGAAACTTGAAAATATTTGAACCCATATGGTTTTACAAAATATTATTTGGAGGACAGTTTATAAAGAGGTTGACCCAGAATCACTTACAATCACTCACCAGTTGGTTTATGTCATCAACTATGTAGGTCATCTCTGTGTCCACTTTCAAAGAATCCTGTCCAAATGCAAATTAGCCTCACATTGTGTTCATCATATTGTGAGTAAATAAGAAGTATGTTGGACTAATAATTACAACAGTGTTACATTCTCTGGTATGTTTTTGGCTGTAATAGAATGTAATACATTTTCTTTTGTTTCTAATTTGATCTCAGTGTGTGGAATTTTAAATATTAGCTGTTTTGAAAGTATACTTTGTACAAGCTCCACTGAGGGCAAATGTGTTGCCCAGCTTGAGTATACACCCTGCGCATTAATCATGTCACTGCTTACGTTTAAAATGACAATTTGCCTTGAACGTAATAGTGAATGTTGAAATGTGTATGTAATAGCCTGACAGCCCAGCTTCAACAAAAGTGGCGGAGACAGGCACCAGCTGCTGTAGTGGGATTGAAATGTAAAATGCATCACGTTACCTGGAGTTTATTGGGGTGCTGCACTGAAACGCCAAAGGGAAAGTGTGGGACTGTTAATGGGATCTACTCTACCATGTAATGTTAATGGGGTGTAATGGTGGCAGCTCTAATGTGTAGTCAGCGACCACAGAACGATGGGACATGCATGAGAAGCCGTCACAGGGACACAGGTTTATCACATTCAATGCACAATGCAGGACTCGCCTTGCTTTGTGCCTGTACTCTGGCCGTATTTCTATTGGCAAAGCAAAGGTCAATTAGACGATTAAAAGAAGATATGCAGACCCTGCGTCCTTTTACAATATTTACAGTGCACACAAATCTTCAAAGACTATCGATTTATACACACACGCAGACTATTCAACTCATAGTTTTTGTGTAAAATGAGTGAAATCTAAACTGCTTCTCAGTTGGAAAATGCCTCCAAAATATTTCCATGAATGACTGTATCTTGTGTATGTATTTGGCATCGTGATCTTGAAAATATTACTGCTGATTGTGGCATGCACCAGGAAAAATCATCATCATCATTACTATTATCATGGACAGTTTAACTTTAACTTTGAATAATTGGAGCAGATTTAGGATGATTAGACATTATCATGTCCAAGCCTGGGGGCCTGTCTCCTCCTCTGCAGCCTGTCCTGACTGTGACGTTAAACGCAGAGTGTTTGGTGCACGTTATTGGTGGCGTGCTTTAGTTAATGATACATAACAGGAAAAACAGTGAGTGGTCGGGTCCTAAGAACAGCCTTATCAGAGCTGATAAGTGGACTTAGACCTTCTTTTTAGAAAGTCCTGGTAGTGATTGCGGTGTATAAATAGTTGAAAAGGTGTCCACAAACTCGGGGAAACTATTGATCGTATGAGTGAGCTCGCGATGTGTGGTTCCCATGATTCAGAGGTAAGATGTTGTTTTGGCAAGACACTAAGAGACCAGAGTGTTGGCTTTCATTGCTCATACATAAGCATTCTGCCGCTGAAGCGTGCCGTGACAACAAATCACAGGGCGTTAATGAGAGTGGCAGGTGCGTGTAGAAATGCAAATGCAGATGTACAGCACAGGGGACATCTCTCTGGTGTAGAAGTCACTGACTCAGATGGAGGACTGATCCTGCGTATGAGTGGGGCCGATGGGGATCTCATTTACTGATTCGGCAGGCTTAAAGAAGAGAGAATGCTTAAATCGGCATTATCCGTCACATAGAAATGCTGCGCAGTGCACGACTCATGCAGGCCTTTACACTGATTCATATGTAAATATAACTGAGAGCTCCAAACCATGGGGTGATCTGACACTCGTTATGGAGATGAAGGATCATTTGAATGCAGAATGTCAAAAAGTAAAGGCCATAATCATTATTCATTTGGATGAGACCTTTTATCCTGGTCCAAAAGTATTAACATAAAAGTAGATGTAGAGATATGCACCTATAAAAACATTCAGTTTTTTGTCTTTGAATGTTTATAAAAGAATAGGCCGCTTAGAGCACAGTATCACTTTAGTTCATCTCTGTGGATATTCCTTCAAGGATAATGAGCGTTTTTGATGTTGAATTAAAAATATAATGAATCTTTAAACCCCTCAAAATGAATTTCATATTTTTATCAGGTTTGTAGAAGTCATCATATTTAGTTTGAATAAAACTTTGTATTTTTTTGTGTTCCTTTCAAAGCTGGAGTTGCGCCTGGGCTGGCATAAGACTTTGTGATGTCATAAGTGACTCAAGTCAAACACTTCAAACACAATTTATCAGTGTTTGACAACATAGTGAAAAACACATCACCTGTGTGGGACCAGAGCCAAAAGCTTAACAGAGGCCAATCACAAAGGAAATGGAGGGAGGAGGGAACTGGTGGAAGTGTTTACAGATAACTACTAAAAGGCAGAAATTTGATCTTAAGAAAATAAGCAAACATACTTGAATATAGTGCCAATGTTCTAACAATACCTTTTGATAAAGTTCATGCATATACAGTACTGTTTACATTGCAGCTTTCTAACAATACTCTTTGATAAAGTTCATGCATATACAGTACTGTTCACACTGCAGCTTTCTGACGTAGCTGGGAGTATCTATTAAAGTATCTATGGGCCTTTGGGGGGTTGTGGCATTGGGCTGACACATCATAATGCGGACCCACCACCTTGAAAGTACCCTGATCTCGTCTGATCTCTGAAGCAGGGTTGGGCATAGTTTGTACACGGAACGGAGACTGCTGGCAATACCAAGTGTCGTAGTGGGACAGCAGTGGCACTTGTTGTGTCCTTTGGCAATACCCCAGCTTTCCTATTATGTATGAATGTGGTATGTGAGTGATTGGTGGTGGTTGGAGGAGCATATGACGCAGATTGGCAGTCTTCCCCAGGGCAGCTGTGGCTAGCTTAGCACCACCAAATATGGAGTGAATGAATTATGCAATGTAAAGCACATTGGGTGTTTTGTAAGGCACTATATAAATCCATCACTTCTGCCATAAGCTTTTGTTGTTTTTTGCAGTGCTGCAATGACATTGACAATGACAACAGTGTTCATTTAAAAGATTTAATTTCTTTTGTCTGTTGGTGGGTTCATTTATCATGTCCTGTTTTGTTGCTATCCACTTTGTAGTGCAATCACAAAAGAAAGCCTCGATGCAATTAAATGTTTAAATTGTGACTAAAAAGGCAGAATAACTGTTGTCTTTGCAAATTCCTTGAGTGCATTAATGGCCAGAGAGAATCCCATACGTTGCACAGTGTTGATAATATTTGATGGATCTGTTGTGACAGCAGCAGGAAACGGGATAAATGTGAAAAATGAGAATAAATATCAGGTGACAGACAAGAAGAAGAGGAGCTGATAGTGTGAAATAAATGCAGACAGTTTGAGTATACACTGGGCCCTAATGAGGACAGAGAGGTGCCCATTAATCAGACTGAGCCTAAGCTGCTCAGATGGGACAAGCAGTGAGGCTGACGTAAAGCCACACGCAGGAGAGGAAGGTGAGAAAGTGCTGGGACTTTGATTAAATTGGGATCGTTGCGCCCACTGCCTCGCACCTGTTGGCCGCTGCTGCTCCTGCCACTAGAGCCTCAGGTTTCCTTTTCTGTCAAGAGGAGGTGGAAGTAACAATGACTCAAGACTCAAGAACCAGACTACTCAGTAAAACAGCCACATTTTAAATGTTGTTGTTGGGTCACAGTTTGATTCAAGTATTTATAACAGAGTCCATGTTGCTATTTCAGATCAGTTAAGGGTATGAGAACTTTTCTATTTTTTTGTTAATTTGTCCCCCCTCCTACCATTTAAACCTGAATTAGCTATTTATATTAAGCATACACGATATACAGCCGTCTTCACAGTTCCATGGTCCACGAGTTAATGACATAATATCAGATCTTAGACAGTTTAGTCAAAAAACCTTGACTTGTGCAGACTGTTTAACTACTCATAATGTGCTTTAAAGGAACTGTATTTAAGATTTAGATTCTAAATTCCACAAACATGACCCATGTTCCCAAATAAGTAGAAATGTTCAAATCAAATATTGTTTTTACAGAAGAAAAAAATTGTACTGCCAATTTATTCTTAATTACATGATGGCCAAGTTGTTTGTGTTATAATTTGGTGGTTTGGTTCTCAAGATTATTGAGTCAGAAAGCAGAATGACAAATTAGATGATGATCATGATAGTTTTGGAATGGTCTTAATCTATATCAGAACCTGTATAAGACCACTGGTATAACATTCTGTGGTATGAAAAATGTGTTTGTGGTGTTAAAATTGGATTCAAATATTGAGCCTCTTCCTGAGTATCAAAATTTAGTTTGAAATGATACTATCAGTAACACGTATCTGAATGTGGCAGCATCAGCTACATTACACACGTGTCTTACGATGTTAATTGCAGTGGAAAAATGTTAACAAGGCAGAAACATAACACACACAAGTACAAGGATATTTTGACATCAAGAAACAATGTGTGAAGTAGAAACAGTCTGTCTTTTAATGATCTTTGTAGTGGACAGCAGTAAATCAAACCTGTTTATAAAATATGGATAAATAAGGGACGGCCTGTCTTTGAGCTCAGCCAACAGGACAAACTAGGAGTCTTGTATATTTTCACAGTTTTTTATTGCTTTTATTACTTAGTTTTGCACCACTAGGTTCTAAAATCTAATGACTGCTGTAAATCATCTCATTAATTGCATTTTAAACATATATGTGTAAACAACTCGTAATGTAGCCTTAAAATCTCCACCCACTCCCCCACTTTTATATTCAGAAAATCCCAAGTGCCATTCTCTTTCTCCACTGCAGCACTTAATTGCCTGTATGTTTTCCTTTAAGCTCCATTGTCAATGTTTCTCAATAGGACAATTATGTATGGATCAGGTTTATGTATTTAGTAAAATTCTGGACCCCAGTATGTTTTGGCAAGACTTCAAATGGCTTGCCTTGTTATAATTGGTCAAATGAGGTTAACTAAAATGACCAGTAAGACTCCATTTCTTTATATAATATATTTCTATTAGATTTATTGTGTAAGACTTTGTGTTACTTGATTACATAAGATTGAAACAAGAAACTAATACCTTTTATTGAAGGACTTGAGGAGAAATGTATTGTTTGACTTTTGTATTTGCATCAATTATTCTAGGATAACAGCAAATCATTTCCATCTGAAGGGGTCAGTAAAAGTGCAGAGGACCAGGGCTGCTGCTTATTTATACAGTTAGGGGCAACATGAAGGGGCAAATGAGAAAGGCAATTACTGTTGTTCTAGTATATCACAGATTAAGTTCAATGCGTATTACATTTCTACATTGTGACTGTCTCAGGTATTTATTACATTTATTTCAATACTTTGTAGCTGTTTTTAATGCCTGGAGAGCTAGTTGATTCACTGTAGAAATCTTAGATTAAGACGAGGGCCTCCTTCACCTTGTTTGAAGTCTTGTGAACATTGTGTTGTCTATAGTGTGTGCGTACCTCCCCAGCAGTGAGATGTTGAAGTCTATCAGCACCTGGCAGTTCTGAATATTTTCCCCGTGTATTTTAACTACCTCCTGATGTCCCCAAGGCGCTGTGGCCCGTGCGGTAGAGTTAGTGGAAATGGAAACCAAGGGGGTTCACTTTCTCATTAATCAGACAGAGAGCTTTAAAGCAGGAAAGAGAGAGGCACAAGATGACGACTAAAGAAACTGCAGCTACAGTCCGTCCGCTGCAGATGGAATAATTTGTGCCGTACATTAAGTCGATCAGACACATGGCTCTGCTGCCTGTGCTGTTTTATTAAAGACAGCAGCTCATGCAAAGGAATATATTTCACTTGAGTTTGATGCTCAAATTTACCTCCAAAAGTGTTTTCAAAACACATCTCTATCTGCAGACATCAGTGCCAGAGGTCTGAAGCAACATGTCTCCTTTAGTTGAGCAATTGAAATTAGGTTGACGCAGTTTCTCTGGGCTCTTGAAATGCAAATGGAACACGAAAGAGTACAAGAAGAAGGACAAACAACTGCATTTTATCAAGCATATGAATAATACATAAACAGTTTTCAAAGTGCTATGAAGATAGGCCCAACTTTTACCATTGAGAAAATAGCAGTGTTTCTCAATTAGTGGGTAACTTGGCAGTGGACCATCACCAAAATATGAATAGACCAGCACAAGAGCCTAATGTGTAAATGTATCGTCAATAACGCAATGAACACAAGAGTTTGAGTTCCTATAGTGCACCTGTAGCCTCGCTCAGCAGAAGCTTGTCCTGTCTAGGTCTGTGAGGATGTCAGCACTCTGCTGAAGCGGAGCATGACGCTGGCCTATAAACCAGCCTTCACATTAAGTCCAAGTTTAACCCAGTTAAGAAGCAAATATTTTTCTTATTTTTTAAACTGTTTTCCATCAATACGTCCTAATAACTTAAAGTGGGACTAAACCCATAAAGTCCACAACCACAGCCCAAACGTGCAGTTACACTGGGCAGATGAAAGGGGCAGATGTTTAACAGTCAGTTTGACAAATTTAATTTGCACTTCAAATTCCATCCTCTAAGTGTGTCTGATTGAGTCTCCCATGGCATCAGAGGTGTGATGTCTCTTGATGTGTCAGACCTCTTAAAATGCATATAATAACACAAATTAATCTACTTTGAGCTAAAATGGCAAAAAGACAACAGTAGAACAGTAGAGAATTACTCCCACATTAAATATCTTTTAAAACCTGAACTAGCCTCTTATTGTCTATACATAATATACAGCAATTCCATCTCATGTACAAGTACAAGAAAAGGACACACTTTATTTTATCAAGCATAAAACACAATACACACAACAAAGTTTTCAAAGCGATTTGGAAACTAGGCCTAACATTTACAATTGGATAAATAGACTTGTTTCTCAACTAGTGGATACTTGGCAGTGGGCACCATCACTGAAATGTGAGTAAATGTGCAATAATAAACAATCAAACAATGGGTGGTTGTACAGGAGTTGGACAGTGCTGGTCTCAAGCAGAAGCACTCCATAAAGCAGGCCTACACTACTGTTACTGCTAAATATTATTGAAGATTAAGAGCACTGAAGTTTTGAATTAAGCTTTTGGACTGAATTAAGTATTGTTCCAATGTAGAAAGTACATAATTGCTGCTACTAATATTACTCCTTATAATACTGCTAAACTAGTGATAGTGGCAGATGACTTCAGAACCATGAATGTAATTAAAGCTTTAAGTGAACACCAAGACAGTATGTATTCATATAGACTATAACACAAATCCAGCTGAATAATTCGATGATATTGTAGCAGATTCACAGGTCGACTTAGTGATGTGCTTATCCACACAGCGGTAGGACTTGAAAGAGGATTTCACCTCAGATATCAGTCACATGTGCAAATATACATAATGAGATTATACAGGAGGTATGGGGGATTGCAGTAGCACAAAGTCCCTCTCATGAATTATTCTGTAATTATAGTTGGGGGCGTGTGGGTCCACAGGTTTGAACAAAGAAAGCCTGGATAGACTTTGATTAAAACACACTTGTTATTCATACGTTTCCTAAAGACAACTTTGATCCCAGTGTTTTCTCATAAACTTTTATGCATGCAAGTGAGCAACTCTGGCTAACAACAGGTTCTTCACTGCATCACTGCATTTCGCCGTTAACCAAAAAAGTATTGAATAGCACTGGCTCATTTAACCCCAAGTATGCAGTGGAATAGTATGACAAATGACAATACTATCTTACATTTCAAAAGCATGGCCATAAATAGACTTAAACACTGCCTATTGGCTATGACCTGCTCTTGACTGGCCACAAGTAAAAATTATTCCAGCATATTCTGTTGTTTAAGATGGGTTTACAATGTTCCTCTTTTTGATAATTTCCCCTTCTAAACAGTACATTGCCAATTTAAATCATCATGTAGTTTAAAATATATTCATACTGAATGATAAACTCTTGGAACATCTCTGCCATTTTATTTGGACCAGTTAGTGTGTTTTTCTGGCACAACCTTTTCCATTTGGCAAATATTAAATAAATAAAAGATGACTATGTGGAAATCAATTCTTTTAAAATCAAACATGTCTCTGATTATCAACACTTTCAAATCCTTTGCCAATGATGTACAAAATTACAGTAAGATTTAGAAACCACAAACTCTAAAGTACCAACAACTGATATTTAAGAATGAATCTTTAGTTATGTAGACTTTTCACCAATGGAGATATAAAGTACTTAATATAGGTGAGGTTCAGCTGGTCCATAATGCCTAAAACATACATTCACCTGTTACCTTGTTTAGCTGTTGCACTTAGCTTCACTCTTGTGAAGTAACCAAGCAAATACTGTGACAGTGAATGGCCTTTCATGCCCTTTCATTTATTTGCGAGTCAACAGACCTTGTGACTAGATCGTCTTACCAGTGTTGCATGTGACAAACTGATGCTGATCACTAACAATGAACTAAATCTAAAAATAGCAATGGTTTGATATTGGATCACAAACTGGGCTATTGAGGAGATGGTGTTTAAAAGTTTTGTTATTTAAATCATTATTGAAATCACGATTATTCAAACAATTATTTGCTTAGAGTAAAGGTGGGGCATCAGCACAACTAAAATGAAAAGAAAGAATGAAATGAAAGTAGGTGACATATATTTCCCTGAAATAGAAAAGTAAAACTTTTCCATTAAAGAAAACAAGTACATGCGAATTTAACGCACTTAAAGGTCCTTTCTATATTATGCAAAATTGACTCTTGTGAACTTTAAGCCATGTTAGAATGTTGTTATCTCATCAAAAACATACTTGGAGTTGTGTTTTGTTTCCTTTACACATGCTTGAGTAACCCTTAATTATTTGTCTGTCTATATCTCCAAAGCTCAGAAAGTTCTGTTCCACCTTACAGTCCCTGACAAAAGTCTTGTCGCTTATCCATTTTGTAGAAACAAAAGCTTATAACCTGACTTTAAATTAATCCATTGGTTTTAGAAATGTCTCATATGAAAGCTAAAACCCTCCCAAATTATGCTCAATATACTAAAATAAATTTGCTTCACTGAAGAAAGATTGATCATTTAATGAACACAGAAAGGTCAGATTTTGGCAAGACAAAAGTCTTGTCGACTTGTCATGTGAGGCACTCAATCCTAGATTACAGCCTCACCTGTGATCAGTTACTGATCAATCAATTAGTGGGTGTGTATAAAAAGAACCCCAGCACACCAGACCTTCACATCAACTGCAACTTGACCTCTGACAACATGCCTAAGATCCACCCTGAGACCAAAGCATTAATTATCAAGAGGCTGAAGACCAGATCCACTGCTGAGGTGGCTGACACCTTCAATGTGTCTCAGCGTCAAGTACAAAGAATAAGAAAAAGATCTGAAATGACTGGAGATGTTTTTGACAAGCCCAGGTCCGGCAGACCCCACAGACAACTGCTCGGGAGGACCGTTTGTTGATTCAAAAATCCACGGCCAGCCCCTTTTCCACTGCAGCAGAGCTCCACCAGGCCTGGTCACCTCAAGTCCCTGTGTCAACCGGAACAGTTTGTAGAATTCTGTCTCGAAATGGCCTCCATGGTCGAATCAGTGCACAGAAACCAGCACTAAACAAAAAGGCAATTAAAAAAATGTGTGGCATTTGCCAAGGCCCACAGCCTGCTAAAAGGATGGACACTGGTAAAGTGGCAGAAGGTGGATTTCTCAGATGAATCCTCGCTTGAATTACATCACAGCCGCCACAAATATTGCAGGAGACCTACTGGAGCCCACATGGATCCAAGATTCACCCAGAAAACAGTTAAGTTTGGTGGCGGAAAAATCATGGTCTGGGGTTACATCCAGTATGGGGGTGTGCGAGACATTTGCAGGGTGGAAGGCAATATCAATAGCCTAAAATATCAAGAAGTATTAGCTACCTCTTACATTCCCAATCATAAAAGGGGTCAAATTTTGCAGCAGGATGGTGCTCCATCACATACTTCTATCTCTACATCAAAGTTTCTCAAGGCGAAGAAGATCAAGGTGCTCCAGGACTGGCCAGCCCAGTCACCAGACATGAACATCATTGAGCATGTCTGGGGTAGAATGAAAGAGGAAGCATGGAAGGCAAAACCAAAGAATCTTGATGAACTCTGGGAGGCATGTAAGACGCTTTCTTTGCTATTCCTGATGACTTCATCAACAAATTGTATGAATCATGAATCGACCGCATGGATGCAGTCCTTCAAGCTCATGGAAGTCATACAAGATATTAAATATGGATCTCACAGCACCACTACTTAATTCACTGACGTTATGCAACATATTTTTGTATTTGAAGTAAATTATTTGTTCAATTTTCTGTAGGCGACAAAACTTTTGTCTTGCCAAAATCTGACCTTTCTGTGTTATTAAATTATCAATCTTTCTTCAGTGAAGCAAATTTATTTTAGTATATTGAACATAATTTGGGGGGTTTTAGCTTTCATATGAGACATTTCTAAAACCAATCGATTAATTTAAAGTAAGCTTTTGTTTCTACAAAATGGATAAACGACAAGACTTTTGTCAGGGACTGTATGATGTCATGAAGCTGTAGTTTTAAAGTCATCAACTCTTTTTACCTTTTGTTCATTACAGATTGGCAATTCCAGGTCTGAAATTATCTGAATCATTCTAGTGGAGCACTTCTTGTATTACCACATGAAATCACAAGGTGGAACAGAGTGTTTTCTCTTTGAGAAAACTCAATATGCAGATTTTGCATGTTAAACATGTGTGACAAAAACAAAAACAAACAAAAACAAACAAAACACAACTCCTGGTATGTTTGTGATGACGAAAACAATATTACACCACAGATCATAAATTCCTCAAATGTTAAATTGATTATACATAATTGAGCATTAATCATAATTAAAATTCCATTCTTTGTACTGTGCTGGTTGTTAGACAGTGACTCAACAAACTTCATTTCTCCACCTGCGCTTGTTGTCTTTCTCTTGTAGTTGGCATGTACATTCTTCTATAGATGTCCAGCTGGCCTAACCACTCATGAAAATACATTCCTGCAGCACAGCCATCCCCTCAACAATGCACTCAGCTGACTGATCTGCTGCACCCAACAGTGAGTAAGCTATTACAGGCAAATTGGCCCTTAAATCTCAGTGGAGTAGTGAGAACAACCTTGTAATGTCCAGTTAGTCCCGGGCAGTTGCACAATACTATCTGGGGTTTCCTTCTATTTTTAGCACATGCTTGCATTTGCAGCTCGTAACTCTTTAACATTTTTTAAACCCTTAAATTTTAACTGTCTAAAAGTTTTTATTGGAGGACATTTATTGCCCAGACTATATTTGGCAACATTTCAGAGATTTGTGCATTCTAGTTATTTAACAAAAACGGACACATCCCACAGCATTGCTTTCTAATCTGTCATATAATTCCTGCTTCTTTCTTTTTAGCAATTTATTTTGAAGAGCTTCAAAATAAATAGAGGGTTGAGGATGGAAGTGTATGGGGTAAGAACAGGATAAATGTGATTATGAGGTAAAGGCAAAAGATCGGTGGGATCGAGGGTGAAAGCTGTCAAATCAAACACAAGAAAGAAGGATGGGAAAGAAAATAAACTGGCCTGGATTTACGTCAAGCGGGGAAGCTCTGTTAGAAGGACAAACAGTTAAAGCTTCTTCAAAACTGGAAATGAAACAACATGCGCATAAGGTTATATTAGGGTTGTAATTTTTAGTACGTTTTAGTAGTTTTGCCATTTGTGCTTTCAAATCATTATTTAGTTCATAATTTTCAACATTAACCATTAACATTTTAGGGAAGACTGACATCATCAACAGCTAAACTAACACAAGAATTCATTTCAGAACAGCATTATTAAGTTGAATTAATAAGATGTTATTTCTGTTTGTAAAGGATATGAGGCTATGTTATTGTATTAAATTTTTCTTCTTCCATTAAATTTTTGTGTAATACTGTAATACATGGACGCATACAGTAGTTTGGACATTTAATACTGGTGCAGTTTGCAATTGTGTATATGTATGAACATGTATATTAAAATCTAAACACAACATAATACACGTCATAAGAAAACCACACACTCATACACTGTACAATCTCCAACAGGACAGTAAACAGCAGACCTATTGGAACCACTGGTATACAGCACCTATACGGAGTGCTTTTATTTATGATGATGATGTGAAATTGTCCTCAGCTGATAAACTATACAGAATTCCAGACACCATTAATGACATATAACCAATTCAGCAAAATGAATGATCATAATGTGTTTAGCTTTCATGTGACTATTGCGGTGTGTAGCTTTCTTATTATCACTCCGGGGGTTGCCTGAGCTCTTCCACATAACTGGCTGTGTTTGTTTTGCAGGCATGGAAAGCATCAGTGTGGAAACAGCCTGGGACGGGCTGGGCCTCTCCTCGGCGTTTACCCAGGGACGCGTCAACAACTTCTCCTCGTTTGTTTCTGAACTCAACTCGCTCAACAGCACTCACAGCGGGGGCTCCTCCTTCGGCCTCTTCTTTGAGAATAGCTCCACCACCAGCTCGCCTCACACTCTGTCCCCACCCAGGGTGCGGGACGTGGGGCTGGCCCGGGCGGAGATCGCCGTCCTGGGGGTGATCCTGGCCCTCACCACCCTGGGAAACAGCTTTGTGCTCTGGGTGTTACTGCGCCGGAGGAAGCACAACGCGCCCATGCACGTGTTCATGGTCAACCTGTGTGTGGCTGACCTGGTGGTGGCCTTTTTCCAGGTCAGTTTATTGACTTTTGGAAAAGGGATGGGCAATATTGTATTTCTGCATCAAAGCAAATGTGTTATAAATGTTTTTACGGTCTGTTTTGAAAAAGATCTGGAGATTTGACACATATGTTTACAAAACAACTCAGGCCCAGTTGTAGATATGGGTTCAGTCTAACCTTGAAGAGTTAAACCTGTTTAATGGTGGTACTAATGCAGACGCGACAATCTTCAAAGCTAGACTCTTTGGAAGTTGTCAGTAAATATTTGAAAAACAAAGCAAATTACATAGAATTAATGTATTCAGTAATTTAGAGTAAGTAAGATATTGTTACATTTACTCCTTTTTTTGTCAGGCTGTGAAATCTATTTCACATTTAATCACAATACAGTTAAATTTTTTACTCTCAAAACATGCAGTCCTTCCATTTGCAAAACTCCTGAAACAGTCATAAGAGAGCGCCTTTACTGTGGCTGTGGTTTATGGTTAGACTTGGGTTAACCACACTTTACTCTGGAGTCTTGATGCATTATTAAGGTCAGTGAGCCTTTGCTGACCATTGGTTGCTTCAGTGGCTTTGTCCTCTTTTAAAACAAAACGTTCTTTACAGTAAAGGTCAAAGCAATAGCCATGCAGCACTCTTCTTAAACTTAATAAAATTAACTGGACATTACAGCCTCATTGTGCAGCTTTAAAGGGCTCACTTTTTATTGACTACATACGAGGCCAGCCAAGGTCAGTATTTTGCTTTTTAAGTTATTCTTTTCAAATTATTATTCGATTAGTCTAACACATTTAATTAGTGTTATGCTAATGCCTCCACTATTCATAAACTGACTCATGGCCTCTTATCTACATTCATGAATTTAGATTTTGACCTCTGTTCAAGGGTAGCACATATTTCCGATTACTTAATTTGTTGGATGAGATTGCATGGGTAAATTGCAGTGTTGGGCCTGACACGACTAACAATAGCTGCGTATAAATATAACAAAGTGATGAGGCACTTGCAAGAGTGGAAAATCTGGGAGGTATTAGGAAGAGGGCTGTGTCCTAAAGCTGCTCCTTCACTGGTCAGACCAAATAAATTATATGTTACTATTTTAACAGAAAAAACTGAATGTATTAACTATCACTCTCTATTACAGTAGTAATCTGATATTGTCCTTTTTTCAGTGTTGTGTATCCGTCTCTATAGTAGCTCATAGCACAGAACATTAGGCTTGTATAGGCCTAAGGACAAACAAACCTGCTTAAAAGAACAGTGTTTGGCCTGTAGTATTCATCTCCATTAGATACCAGCAAAGCCAAACAAAGCACTGGTTTATTAATGATGGCTTTTCTCTGAATGTGCTGACAAGAGCACTGTCCTTTAGACGTGATGTTTATAGTACTCTAATCCCTTTATTATAATTAAGCATATTTTTAATCTGTGCCCCTGTAGGTCCTTCCACAGCTGATTTGGGACATCACAGAGAGATTCCAGGGGCCTGATATACTGTGCCGCTGTGTCAAGTACTTGCAGATTGTGGGCATGTTTGCCTCATCTTACATGATAGTTGCCATGACAGTGGACAGGCACCACGCCATCTGCTGCCCTTTGCAGGCTTATCGCGGGGGGGTCATGTCCCGCTGGAACACACCGGCCATGGTGGCTTGGGGGCTGGCCCTGGTCCTGAGCATACCACAGGTAAGAGCTCAGACATATACTCAAGAAAGCACATGGCCAATAGGAAATGAGGCGCAGGGCGTTCACTCTCTGACACTGCAGCCGAGCTCAAGATGTCTGTGTTTTTAGTCCAGTGAGGTCACTGTTGCTCACCTCTTGAAGTCCACAGATGCACTGACCACAGGCTTTGTCTTGTGCAGGTGTTCATCTTCTCCCGCTCTGAAGTAGCTCCTGGAGAGTTTGAGTGTTGGGGGCACTTCACCGAGCCGTGGGGACTCAAGGCCTATGTCACCTGGATGACTGTGGCTGTGTTCCTGCTGCCCGCCCTCATCATCACCATTTGCCAGGTGAGACAGGCCAGGGCTCTGCTACAGTCCTGAAGCTTTTAGGGTTAACCAGTTTCTGTGTTACATGAAACATTATATAATCCCAAAGCATGTGGTGTGAGGCTGTTTGTTTTTATGAGGGGTGTATTTGGCAAACGTCGTTCAGTAACCCAAGGGGAGCTGTGGTTGGTGTTATGTAGCATCCTAAGACACATACTGGGCTTCCTCCCATCATCTCCTGCTGCTGCTCTATTTAGGGAGACATATTTTCAAGCTCTAACTATTTCCCCTAATTAACACCGCATTTGGAGGACCATCGCTGAGACGACTGCCTCTCAAAGTGTGCCACTGTGGGTTCTCCTACCAGGAGCAGGAATGTATCAGATCTCAGCCAAACATGGAATTTATGGTCTTTTTATGATCAAGTTGAAATGAGCACATTCATTTGCACTGCTAAACTGTAGCTTTTGTTTCTGCAAAACTAATTCACAAAATGTAGCAGCATGTGTTCTCATTCATCTTATTTAAAACCTAAAGGCTCCTGATGAAAATATTGACAAAGTAAGTAAAAACCACATGAGTATATCATCTGCTGTCATCTTCTATAAGGCATCAGAGTGTGTCACTCAAATTGAGTAAAATTTAACAACTTTTTTCACATTTTTCAGTGAACAAAGAGGTGCATTTTGTACTAAATAAAAATATGAAATGAGTAAGCGATACATGCCCACGTTTACCATTACCTGCCAATGTCCGTGACCTATGCAGCTGAAAGGCAAACAAGGCTCTACCAACTTTTGATCATAATTCATAGACTAAGTTGACCTTTTTAACCCAAAATAAACAATATTGTTCTCTTTCAGATAAGGATCTTCAGGGAGATTCACAATAACATCTATCTAAAGTCGGAACGCATGGTAATGGCCGAACTGAAGAAGAATGAGATCCTGTTTCGGTTTAATAGCTTTAAAAAAGATGAGGAGCGGAGCAACAGGGAGCGGGTGCGGCGGGCGTCTACGGCAGGGAGCAGAGACACAAGAGGGCCCCAGCAGCTTTTAAAGGGTGTCAATAACAACTCCCACACCGACAGCAAAACAGTGGAGTGTTATGACTATGTCCCTTCATCTCTGCAATACAGCAGCTGCCACACTGACCATGTAACAAACACAACTACTCTAAACAGCTCTGAATGTCAGGAGCCCAATACCTCATATGAAGTGGAGCCGAGCTCTCCACGCTGTTCACTTGAATACACCGCTCCACCACAGCCACGCCCCAGCACCCCACCCCCCAGCATCACCAAAGCTATGTCCAAAACCGTCCGCATGACTCTGGTCATCGTCCTGGTCTACACTGTCTGCTGGTCTCCATTTTTTATTGTGCAACTATGGGCAGCATGGGACCCCCACCCTCCAGACCAAGGTTAGTCCAACAAATGATTCATGTATGTTAGTGTGGAAAAACCCAGACTAGGCGGTTTACCTGGTGGGATTACAGTTTGAATAGGAATGATTTAGCAATTACCGTATGTCTCATAAATAAACCACAGACACACCCATTCTGATATAAAGAATGAGTGAAAAGAAATTCATAAAGGTCAGTTTTAAGGTTTGGTCGAAATTCAAACTGCAGGTTTGGCAACATAATGTCTGCAAACTCACTTGACTTGAGATTAAACTTCTTTGTAAACTTCTTTGTAAACACTTATTTTTAGACATGGGAGGTTTCATTCATACATTTATTTTCTAAAAGAAGAAACCTCTAAGACTGTGTAATATTTGGAATTCCATGTTCTGTTGCAATAAAAGTGTGTGGTTTTTTGTGTTTTTTTTCTTTTCTTTTTTTTGTTTTATTCTTCATGTTGTCAAACATAAAATGAACTAAATCCAACTGTATGAAGTTATGATTATAATTTAATTAATTCATTATAAATATTGTTTACTGATATGAAAAAATGGTCAGGAACAAGCAAGGAAAATGTCCTGGGAACTGATTGACTCTAGAAAGTAGGAAGTCTGATTACTTCTATATTTAACTGGCTATTAAAAGACCAGTAAATAAACAAAATCTTTGCTAGAGGCACAGCATCATTTGGATTAACCACATGTTTACAGTCTCTTCTCCCTTTAGACATTTGATTTGTTCTGTGCTACCTTATGTTCCACAATGAATTCATGTTATAATTTTATTGTAAAACTTTTTTACCAGTATTTCAAGAACAATACTTCATTGATTTATTGCCACCCTCCTTTCTGACTGCTATGGTTTTTTGAGCCATGTTGCCTTTGTAGCACTAAATCAGGACTGACTAGTCTCCCTCTGATCCTGAGCTGAACACTTGAGGCAAATTAAAAAAACAGTTTATATCCCTGGCGACTTCAGTAACAGCACCAGATGTTGACGTATCATCGCAATGTGAGTGCACTCAGAGGAGCCACCACACACACCACAGAGACTGGGTTTTCTCATGTATATGCAATATGCACACATGCCACGTATGCATTTACCCCAACCCTGCAAACTTGCCCAACAACAAAGTTCATCAATGTACCCTGTGCATGCCCAGTACACTCTTGACCCAACCATTGTCCTCAGTCACTCCAGTCAAATCATGTTTAGCCTACCACACAGAGGAAATTATTATTAGAAGGAGAAAAAAGCAATACAAAAAGAGGAAGTCTCTGTGTTGTTGAATCCCGCTGGGATATTTAAAGTTTTGTTTTTATTACCATTAGTGATAAGACTCAAAACAATAATCATATGTGTCCCATATTCAAACTGAATTGCTGTAGTCTGTTTATGTTGGACCCTATACTGTGATGCACTCATAGACTGTTCCTGTGGTTCTAAGCCTTTTACTAAATATTTATCTGTATTTGTGTTCCTATAAATAGCTTTGTAAAATGTGCATATGTGCGTGTGTCTCAGCAGGTGTGGCCTTCACTATTCTGATGCTACTGGCCAGTCTGAACTCCTGCACCAATCCCTGGATCTACACAGCCTTCTCCAGCAGCGTGTCCAGAGAGCTGCAGCATCTGCTCCGTTGTGGCTCCCGCTCAGCCCGAAGGGGCTCTCTGCCTGATGACTCCACGGCCACACACACTTCCACCACCAAGGACACCATGTACTGACACACACTAAAGAAGTACACACACACCTTTGAGGAGCTGGTTCTCTCACTGCACCTCTGTCCTGGGACAGAGCACTGACCTCCACCAGATGTTTCCCTGGCTGCACTGTCAACAGGACCTGTGTGTAATCTCACAGCCCCTCCTCGGCACGGTGAAGGGTGTCATTGAAGATGTCAGCACTAGATTATGGGGGCACCGGAGGATACGCTGAAACAGCCTGTGACAGCATCTGCAATCCGAGATGCCCTTGAATGTTGACATTCTCACCTCAGCTGCATTAGAGCCAGTCCTTTTGCATTAATACCAACAAGCGTCTTGGCCTTTTGAGTGAGCAGTGCTACAGGAATGCACGGCCAGACGCTTCATAATGGTCTTTGGCCACGCCTAATGTGCAAAGCAGCAGATGCGTCTGAGGTATGGCCGTAATAAAAACAAGGAAAGGGAGGATGACACACATGTTACAGGAGCTGCCCCAGAAGGCTGCAGAAATCTAATAATGTGAACAAACTTTGTTAAATCAAAGAAAGTAGATTAGAGGTGAATGCTTTGAGCTGAATGAATATTCTTAGGAGGAATCCGGTTTGAAGGAACAACAGTGATTTGTTTTAGCAGTGGGCAGAGCTGCTCAGTGAGGACAGACATTGCACCTTGAGAAAATGCAGCTCCACGGATCAATGCAAAGACGTTGAGGGGGCATCGCCACACACGCAAACATGCGCATGCAAGAGGGCCATACAGCTCATAATCATACAAATGAACAATCCAGGTTTCCGCAACCAACCGGGACACAATTATGTGTTGTATTCTGTACAAACACAAGTTTGAGGTACACCAATGACCTTCCTGTTAGCTGCTGGACAAACATGGACATTAGGTGCACAGGCAGGAAACAGGTCCATTCCATGTATAGTAATGACAGTGTAAAGTGTATTTATTTAAACATGTGGCACATGACACATTATTATTTGTAAGCTAGCTATATACTGAATGTAAGTGCAAGATTCTCATTTAGCTAGAGTCTGTCCCAAAAGGGTTTTTCAGGTCTTAAAAGCAGATGACCATGTTCACTTTGACCTCCAACTTGTCCCACAATGCAGTTTTTCTTATTGTGTGTAAGATGCCTCCCATGGTAGCCGTTACAACAAATAAAATACATTTGTTCAGATTTAGGTATTAAGTAGTTGTAGAACTAGAAATATATTGTATCACATAAGAAGTGGATTACAGATTGAAGAGCAAACTGCATTTATTTCTTTTTTTTAATTTAAAACCTTTACAACAGTGTAGAAAATGCATAACATATGAGAAAAATGTGAAAACTTTTAAAATGACATTGCACATTAACATTGGAGTGAAGTATACGTTGTGCATTGACATTGTACAATAGAGCTGTAGTGTGGCCGTAGCCAATGTTCAGTCACTTCATGTCAGTGTTTAGAGAGAGACAAGTGCTGTCAGTCCAAGTGCCTGTAACGTCTGCTGACATTTTGAGCAGGGGCTCCCTCCTCCTCTGGATTAATGTTCAAATGATGTCAGCACTGTTATTCTTAGATGGAGCTACCACCGTCCGCAGCAGGATGTTTGGACATGTTATATCACACCATGAGCCATATTTCTATAATGCTCTATTTATTACTTGTAAATATCATGATAATCTCAGTACTGTATGTCTGTATGTACAGTTTTGATATCACTTTTTGTGCATAAAGGTATTCTGCCCATCAACTGCTTACTTGAAATGAAAATATGGAGTTTCTTTTTTTACTTATTACATAAGAACTGTGGATATGCTTAGTCCATAGGCTATATAACTGTATATGACCAGGCTATGTATTTCACATATAAGTCATTTTTTCTAGAAGTAATGAGGTCTACATTTCGCCCATCAGTTTTCTCCATTTTTACATCTGTATGAGCAGCAGAGTGTTGTGCTTGACAGGCTCGATTGTGAGTTGTAGTGCAAGCCTCACCTCTTCCTCATCCTGGCCTTGCAGTTGGGCCTTGGAGCACATCTATCCACATCTGCTCCCCTGACACCAATGGGACACTTTGATTTTGTGCCAAATGAATGGCTCATGGCAACAGCGTTCCGGGACCGACTTTTGTTTCTTCAGGAAATAGACTAACTTCTCCCAAAGCCTCAGGGTGTCCCTGTGTATTCCTCTTCCTGTCAGGAAGGTGAAAGTTCAGATGATGATTCTTGTGTGTTGAAAGAGCCAGACTTCACTTGCACACAGATCCATTAGGTCCATTAAGCTTTTACAGAGCAGGACGTGAACTTTTGAGCTGCAGTGTACTTTCTTAAAGTGGATGTTACTGCATGGCTGCTTGACAAAATTAATTATAACTTACTTACCTATTTTGCTTGCTATTTGTAAAATCTGAAAGGAGGAAGTTAAACTAGTATAATGGATATTACTAACATTACCCAACAAACTTGACAAAGATGCCCGTGGGGCAAATGCAGCTCTGCCCTATGCTGACGTTTACACTGTCTCAACCCTGAAAGGATTCTTTATTATTTGGGACAAAAAACTAGTTCAGGTGCACCTTTTAAAATACTAAAAAGTAGGCAAATCATGTTTGTCACTTGTACATCTTCTGGAAGTTCTGAACAGAGTTCAAGCCAAACCACTTTGTAATATTCAGTACCAAAATCCAAATAGACTAATAATAGAGAAAAGACTGGGTGCAGTGAATATGGGGTATGATCTGAGTCAGTACTAAGTCTGTATAAAATAGGCTTATACGAATGAGAATTCATATGCAAGACTATATTACATTGGAAAAAAGGCAAATCTGCCTGAAAAAAGACATTTAAAGTCAATATTGTAGATGCTGTCTAACACTAATTTAAATCCTTAAGTAATGCTGTGAGCCTTCACCATCATTTTCTACAAATCCCATTTCCTCTGATGTCAGTGTGTTGATTGATGCTTCAGACTGAGAGATACAGTATAGTGTTTGTCAGTGTACCTCAGGTGCCACCTCAGTCCTGATGCTCACTGCAGTCTGGATTTAAGTGATATCTAAACTCAAGGTCACTTCTTCATTACAACGAGCCGTAGTTACTTGTCAGGGCCATCATGGGGTGTAAGTGAAATAAACGACCCTGTTCTGATGCTGTGACATGGGGCAGGGGACTAGGTGAGCTCCCCTCTGGCAAATCAATCCAATGCTGGTTAAAAATGGTCCAAGTGAGTGGTCCAAAGAATGGCGGCACCCCCCAGCCTCCAACAAAGTCAGTGTAAATCACTGCTGGAGCCAGGAGCCTTACATGAGTCTGCATTTCTTAAGTGGAGAAGCCCTAAACCGATCTGGCCTTCGGCGAGCTTACAGACACTGGGAGGTAAAGGGCTTGTACCTCAGCTACTGTCTTATGCAACCTCCTCATGTTTTTTACTACAGCATCAAACATCAGTACAGGCATAGGATTTTGTAGCCTCTCTAACTAACCTCTCTAACCTCTCTAAACTACTGTTCCTAACCACAAAAATCCTTGAAAAATACATTTTTTTCAAAAGCATCTAACCATTTGTTTTGGAAATCACTTTTTCTGTTCACAGCATGAAGCTTTTGAAATCATGCTTATAATGTTAATGGAGTTGCCAAAATTGTTACTATGACTTCTACTATTGAATACTTATCCAAAAAGAGATTTAATGATTATAATTTCCAAAATCAAATTGCTGTTAAGTATGTGTTTACTCAGTAACACAATAAAACATTCTATTAGACTTTCTCCCATTACCAACACAAGAGTCTTTCCAAACAGTAGGCCTATATTAAACTGTGCTGAATTTATTTGAGGTGTTTGTAGAACCCAGCCATTTATTTTCTCACATCCCTTTCAATTATATACTATGTTTGATCGAGAGTTTGATAGCAGCGGTTTTGGCCAAATATAGTCACACGTTTGATATTTTCAATACATACAATCTATGCACTGAGCGAGCATGAGAGGAGAAATATTCCCATGCTGTATGCGATCAGCTGGGGTTTATCACCCTTGCCCACCTTGTTTTGATTACCTAAAGACTGCCTAGTATTCACAATAAAATAAAAGCCTGCAATTTCTTCATAGTAAAAATGGTATGTGGCCAGAGCCTGATAAAAGACGTATTTTATGGAGACTCAGTTGACATGCTTTTACAAGATTTACGGGCCGTGCACTGCTGGTTTGTTGTGATGTGTCTGCTCCCGTTTAACATGAGGGCCCACTGCCAGCTCTGAGCTGAACACAAAGAAAATAAGTCCTTAGACATGGCTGACCCCTGGGTGTGATATGTGCAGAAGTGTCTCATGTTATAGTGAAGGCATTGGGGCTTTTGTCCGTATAAGGATGTTTCGTAAAGGGCCACTCGACTGGAAAGAGGATTATCAGGGAGCCCAAAGAAGACAAAAGCACTCACATATGGGCCTGTTATTGACTTTATCTATGTCTCAGGAATATGCTCAAAGACTGAAGGATAAAGAGGAATGGGTCATTGAAAGTACAGGGGGAGAGGTATTTCTGTGTACTCGAGTAAAAGTGGATGTGAAAGTACAAAATCTTCTACTAACCAATACAGTATATAGGTGTTGTAATTGTTATAATTGCTTTTATGCAAATCATTTTCCATACCAACTGGATCTTCCATAACCACATTGTTGTACTGTAGAAGCAGGTGTGTAATTCAAGGTTCAAGGCATTTCATTAGTACTCTTGTTTGCAAATGCAATCACTGCAGTCCATCAGGAATATGAACAACCAAGACAAAACATTACACATATGTGATAATAATAATGAAGCACACAAACGAATTATATGAAAGCACTATCCACAGCAGCAGAACCATCAGCCTATAAGACTCTTCATCTGCTCCTCTCCACCTCTCCTCCTCTGCCTCTCTCCACTATCAGTGTCAGTGCCTCAGAGAGTGTCCTACCCTTTTGTTGCCCAAACATATTTTAAACTTTTCTGGTAAAGGGTCCACCATCTCCCTGAAGATGCGATTGCTTTGTCTGTAATGTTCCACAGTGTTGCATTAAATGTATCTATTTCCAAGGACACAAGCAGGTGTCATAACCTCACAGTAAGATTTAATGTTTTTCAAGACATTTTTCTTAATTGAATAAATACAACACTGGTGAGTTTAACTATGGAACACTCCAGGAAAAGCAATAACATCTCTTGGAGACGAGCAGGTGCTAGACTTCCACCAGAAAGGTTACATATTGTACCTTTTTATTCTCTGACTTAAGAGGAAGTATACAATTGTACAATCCAGAAGTACGTATTTTTAGAATATGTTCTAAAAACACTACTTAAGAAAGCCTATATTTCGATTTTTTCAGCGCATGAGTGCCAGTGTACACCCACACTTAAGCAGAACAATATGTGTTATTATTTCAGTGGTTAGAAGGGGAAGCAGGCGCGAAGAGATACAGTCTGTTTTCTGATTATTAGGTTTGCCCGCCATTTGTTTTTGGACTCTACAAACGTGTGAAGAAAACAGTAAAAACAGTGTTTGTATGTGGGACAGAGTGTGACTTCATGTGGGAATCATTCGTGCAACTCCTCCTCCTTCCACATTACTGATCTCAGTCTGTCTGATGTGTGGTGTCAGCCTTTACTCTGCCTCAAAGCACACTCCAAATCCAGTCCTACTTCATGTATTTTTTCTCTATAAATTATTTAATTGCATGAAGTTAGACTTTTGAAAATTCTTATGTCCCATATTCACCTTTTGCTGTTTACCTTACACAATTCTAAATGTGTATTTTACAGTACAGTCATCAAAAACCATAAACACTATAGGAAGTAGTCTCTTCCAATTCACTTGCAAATGCCAGAACAACTGTCATGAAAAGCAGAAGCCCGACAAGAGTTTTATTTATAGACAATAAAAGAATTTTGTACACGAACTGACTGTTGCCACTGTGCCAACATTCAAGCTATCAAATGACTCTAAATGTTTATTTCTGAAACCAAATGATAAAACTATTTCAAACAATGGGAGGGCAAGGAAGTGATACTGCCCCATTCATGTGAACCTGGGCTAAGCCATAAAACCCCTGCACAGGAAAGACTAGGGTCAGCACTATTTCTTTATTATCTCTATTTAGACTTTTATTTATTCAGTATTTTCTTCACATTTTATCTCCCACTTATTGCCAGTTTCATACGGTAGGTCATGAGGGTCATATTGAAAGAGGGAGGGGAGAGCATGCAATGAAAAACATGAACATCCTTTTACATAATTTAAAAGGCAACAATGAGGCTACCATTCCTCAGCCTGTGTGTAACTGGAACAGTGAACACAGTTTTAGTTTGATGATTTGAAGGAAAGAAATCCTTAATATTGGCCTATTATTTGTGCAGTGCCTTTAAAGGCCCGATATTGCTCAAACTCTCTTGACTCTTATGAGTTTTTTGCCATGTTAGAATGTTGGTACCTCATCAAAAACATACTTGGAGTTCTGTTTTGTTTCATTACCACATGTTTGAGTAACCTTTTATTATTACTCTGTCTACATTTCAAAAACTCAAAATCCAGAGTTCCACCTTGTGATGTCATGAAGCAGTAATTTTCAAGTAAACAGCTACATTTTAGAGAGATAGGCAAATTAGAGAGATTGGTGGCCAGGGTTGAAATTACCCAAGTGATTCTAGTGAAGGTATGTGGAGTTTAAAAACCCAGTGAAGCACTTCTGTATTTCCATATGACATCACAAGGTGGAACAGAGTGTTTCCGTTTGAGAGAAGAACTCAACCTAAATGTGCAGGGTTTGTGTGTTAAACATGTGTGAATGAAACAGAACACAACTCCAGGTCTGTTTGTTATGAGGAAACAACATCATAACATGGATCAGAAAATAGGCAATATGGGCCCTTTAAATAGCACTTGTCTAATAGGCCTACGATATGTTTGCTAAGTAAACAGTAAACAGCACTTTGTCCTATGATATTTGCTAACCTTACTTCCCACATTTAATAGGCTATCAGGGGGATTGTGTGCATTTTGTGAACAGCCAGCATCATGACGTCTCTGTTTCCCGCTGCCAAGGTGATAGAAGACAGAGGCTGACATGTGCTCACCCCCTTTAGAGACTTGGCGCATTTCTTAACAATGACAGAAATGCTCTCATTGGAGAAAGTTGCCGAATTCTCCCGACTCTGTGCAGTGTTTATGCTGGAGGGTCATGTTATTCATATACAACATTAGTCTCGAGGAGCCAGTGAAAACTTAGCCTGTATCTTGTTGAGAATGTAGCAGAGAAGGTTTGTGTGCGTGTGCTCTTCTGTACGGGGAAAAAGGCTGAAATACACGGGCACAAGTTTATAGGAGAAAGGTACCTCACACTAAATGGATCCATACATATGCCAAATCTAAGTGGTGAAAAGTAACTGTTATAGACAATAAAACTATTTTATTACAACGCCAGCAGCTGAAAGACTGAGTGTAAAACGTTACTTGACAGCGGACCATAATGCTGCGGCTGCCTCTGTGTGGTCAACTGTTGTCATTGCAACCTGTGCTGTTAAAACAGGATTCTTAACAAAAGCTACCCACCTATATCATAATTTAAACCGGAGTGTTTCATACGGAGAAGATCCTGCATAAGTTTATGTGTCTCTGCCTCCTCGACTATCTAGGAATGCCACAGAGTGAAATAGTCATGTCCACTCTGCAGAGGTGTACTATCTAATTCTGGGCCCAGTACAAATCATCATGGTGGGCCCATACTACATACTGTCTAAAATACAATTTACAGACTTTATGAGTGGTCCCTCCTTGCACTTGGCTTGCGTAAACAGTATCCTTTACCCCCCAGTTCTACACCCATGTCATTCTGAGTCCTTTCCAGAATGAGCCTGCTTACCACCAGGGTTCAGTCAACCATACAGACAAATATGACTGCAATCTATGTATAGGTTCATTTTCATTTGGAGCATGTAGTGCTTTATTGGCTAAATCCTACCAACTGTATCAATTTACATCTCCAAAGAAGGACTCACAACAGTTTAAGAGAATATCTGGCCAAGCATCTTTCACCCTTTAGCAGTTGTCTAGGGAGGTCATTTGATCTAAATGAGGTCAGTACACTCAAGAGTTGTCTAGACTCTGAAATCTCACCACAAGCAACAATGAGCAGATCTCCACAGTGACAAAAAACATATGGCATTAATCTATAAGACCATCTTCAGAGGAAAGGAATATTTCTCTAAAAAAGGAGGCAGTCTGTTGTCATCACATAAAGAAATACGTGAAGCATTGCAAAATGAAAAAAAAAAAAAAACATTTATTAATTTTACTGGAAGAGACATTTCAGCCCCTTTGCATCAGCCAGTGCACTCGCATTATTGAAATACTTTTACATTTTTGATCTTTGATCAGTACATCCAGGTGGTTTACATTACTGTCAAACTTGTGGTCCGGGTTTATTGGTTCAGATTTAATAAACATTACAAAAATATGTTCTGATAAGAGAAATCCACAAAAGAAAAGCTGTCAAGGGCCAAGACTGAGAACACAGACACAGTCTGAATAAAAAGTACAAAGACTGCAGCAGAACTTCTTTGTTCAAGTACATTGTGGCAGTGACAACAAGCCACACTGCTTAAAGACGTTGATAAGTTCCGTTAAGAAACCAGTCTTTGATAATGATCTCATCATGATCCAGTGGTTAAAACAATAGTGTTCAATTTATGCCTGGATGGTGCTCTTTGCACTGAAAGCCAAGTAATAGACCAAGATGCCAATGAGTGCTGCCACAACCTCAGTTGATACCCATGGGCCGCTCCAGGCACCCTACAGAAAGAATAAAGATTAATGGACACAATATGTTTAAAGCACAATACCTCCAGACCACAACAACAATATTCTAAAACAATGCAATAAGTATAAATGATTATAATTAAAATAGTTTTTCTCATTAAATCTTACCCGATGGTCAATGTTGACAGAGAAAAGGGGTTGAATGGCATTCACATCTTCATTATTTCTCTGGGCCTTAAAATAGATGATGAAATTAATAAATCAGTTTGGGGCAAGTAATTTTAACATGAATGCTTTGATCACAAACCTTGCGCAGAGCACTGTAAGACTCCTCATCGAAAAATTTCACCTGATATGTCCCAGAGGCAGCCTGTTTGTGAGGCATGCTCCATGAAACCTGAAAGCGAATAAACTCAAGTTAATATCTCGAAGGGTGGGTGATATTGACATTTATGACTCAATAACTACATTCAGGCAATATTATGTCAATCCAACAAATGTGTTAAAACATCTCATCAAATGTATAACTTAAGCTTTAAAGGGCCCATATTACACTATTTTCTGATCCATGTTATAATGTTGTTTCCTTATCAAAAACATACTTGGTGCTGTGTTGTGTTCACACGTTTAACACACAAATCCTTCATATTTAGTTCTTTAGTTCTTCTTAAACAGAAAACACTCCACCTTGTGATGTCATGTACAGAATGCGCTCCACTTTTTAAAAAAAAAATATATATTTTTTTTTACTTCATATACCTTTATTAGAATGATTTGGATCATTTCAGTCCTGGCTGCCAATCTCAATTTGAAAACTACCACTACATGACATCACAAGGAGGAACAGAGCATTTTGAGCTTTAGAGATGTAGACAGATCAATAAAGGATTACTCCAACATCCAGGTATGTTTTTGAGGAACACGGTTTAAAGCTCACAATAGTCAATTTTGCGTAATGTAGGACCTTAAGTTTCAAAATAATGTGAGAGGGTTTTAAAGTTGCCTACAATATTGCAGAAATATCCTATTTTAATTTTAATGAGCTTTTCTATATTCTCAAAATCCAAAATTTGCAGATCTTCAAAACAACAATGCATCTAATTTTACAGAAATCTGCCAACCCTTATTTAGATAGGCAAGGCTTGCATCAACTGAATGTTTACTAATACACAGCACAAAGCTCTCTAAATTAGGACAGGCAAATTCTACTATGTAACTCAAAGTTTCATCTTTCATTTAAGGATTTAACAATTTTGAATTGATACAGAGTAATACTTGGTTATCTGTCCTATTTAATTACTATGTAAATCGAGTAGACATGTCATGTGTCATTAATTTGCATCTGAACTATTGTCTCACCTGATATTTGCCAACATCCTGGCCTCTGGTCACAGGAAACTGTCTGCCATTCACATCTGCATACAGAGTCACACTCTGGGAACAAACAGATGAGTGTGAGTGCTGATATTTATTATATAGTAATAGGGCTTTGGACATAACGTTTACCTGAGCCCCGTTTGCACAGGTCAGGCTCAGCTCAACGATGAAGACAGATTCTGAGGAGATGACTGCGTCTGAGGTGGTGTAGGCCGATGGAGTAATGACAGGGTCTGTGCAGCTCTCTCCTGTGAAATATTTAATCATATTGCACTTCGTTTGAACATTTAGACACAATGTAACTCGAAGCATGCCAATAGAACCACTATGAATGAAAACAGAGGTTGACTGATGGACTGGTCCACAGGAGCTGTGTAAGTTAACTAGCATTAACGCTAACCTTACCTAAATCCAACCTGCCAAACTCAAACATACCTGAGCATACAGCCACAAGCAGAGCGAGGAAAGCGGCTAGCCGGATCATGGTTGCGTCGGGGGTTTTGGTGGTCCTCAGTGCTCTCTAAAGTCAAGGTAAACTGCTGCTTGGTGATTTCTTCAATGACTGAAAGAAAGAAGTCCACCTCAGCGCAGCGCCGCAACACCACAGCGCATGCGCACCAATGACGTGGCCACTCACCGAGCAAAGGATTATGGGATTGTCATGTGTCGACCACGTCAGCTCAAAAAAAAAACATTACAAGGCCTTATGCTTTATAATAAAGTCCATGTTTGGACAGTTTCATTTGCCCAAATATCCAATTCAAGTTTATTTTTATAGCACATTTTATAAATAAGACCGTTTCCAAAGTTCTATACACAGCAATGTTAAACATTTAACTCTAAAAAGTCAGCAGAATTATATTATGGACTAAAAGACCTGCCATGCAGAAACCATGTCATGCTTTCAACCAACAACTATGACAAAATAAATAAGAGGGCCTTACTAAATGTGCATATATAAAATCGAGTCATAATTTTCTTAGTACTTAGTAGTACCTACTATAGTACTGTAAAATGACAACCACACAGGGTCAGTATAAACAACATATTTATTTTATGGTACTCAGACAAACTGCTAATTATTGAGATGGTTAGCAAGTTAAACATTTTGGTTCATATCAAGGCAAGTACAAGATTCAGGACTAAGAATGATAACATTTGGTGACTGATTTTTTAAAAATGCATTTCAAGTAATCCAGTTTTGTGCATTGGTCTGCAGATAATCAATGGACAGGGTCTGTTGTTGCACGAGGTTCAGTCAAAGTGCTTCTAAGAAGGTAGACTCCTCATGAAAAGACAAGTAGGGGCTCAGTGATCTTAGTTGTCTAAAAATACATGTGCTGAAAGCCGCTGTCAGAGCAGTCACCTTACACCTCCGTTTACATTTGTATCATCCGTCTTGTCATCTATGGAGTCAGCCACTTCAGTCCACAGGGTCTGCAGACTTAAACAGGCCTGCTCCTCTCACCCGCCTCCCTTTCCTCTGGAGAGCTTGGGCAGAGGGAGAGAAGGTGGTGCTGGGTGGATCCTGTGAGGCTTGTCGAGCGAGAAGCTCCTTGAAGACTGAGTCCATCTGACGACAGATATCCTATTTGAAAAAATAAACAAGTAGTAATGGGAAAGAGGAAGAGCAAAGCAAGTTTTGTTATGTCTCTATAGCAACATTTGTATAAACTATATCAAAAATATGTAGAAAGAATAAATATTTTAAAATCTATGCACACACTGCTTCAAAAAGGTACATCATGTAACTTTTCTGGTGGGGAATCTGTTATATTTTGTCTCCATGGGGAAGGCTTTAAGCTCATATTTAGACTATTTTTTCCAATTATAGGTGTTTTATTGACCAAAATTACATTGAAAAACATGTATTTTTTTCAGGAGCAAGAGCATTCTTACTCTGAGACAGAAATTGTTAAATGCCATATTGTGGACCAGCATCCAGAAAAGATGATGCACCTTTGCCTTGGATTCTCCCTGGACAACTGAGGGATTTTTCACACATTTAAGTAGAAAACAAACCTTGTCTAGCTGTACAATATCTTCACTGGATACACTTTCACGTAATCTGTAAAAAGAAAACTTAATGTTATTCATCACACATATGTCAGCTGTGAAAATTGGCATTTTGTATAACTTACTCTCTGCTTACAAATCCAGGTGAGTGGACACGTCTTGGCCTGTGTTGAGGTCCTAATGGAATTTGAAGAAATTTTCCACTTGAAGCAATGCTGCCCCCTGCTGACGCTGCTGCCTTCTTGATTTGCTCACTTGAAGCACAACTGTTGGCTCTGGGTCTATCTGCCTTTTTCTGAAGTGGCACAGAAGTCTGATCAAGTGAGAGACCCACATCTGAATCTGGAGTGGAGCAAAATGGAGACATTTATTTGCCATTACAGCAGCATGCAACATTTATCTAAAACTTACAATCTGTACCTTGGGGTGTTTCTACAGCTTCTCCCTCTTCTTCCATTACAGGTTCACTAAAATGAGATTATAAAATGTGATAATGTCATACTTTCAGATGGGAGAAGGAGGATTCTTTGCCATGAATTATCCAAATGTTAAATTCACAAATGCTCAACATGATCATTTGTATCAGTGACTAGACTCTATAACTCCTTATAAACCTTTTTTTTTTTTTTAAACCGGATTTTTCATTTCAGCAGTTTTCATTTTAGCTGCCCCCCTCCCAACCCTTGTATTAAATATTATTGTCCTATAGAAGGTTGAGATGCCACCTGAAACCCAGCAACTGGATACTTTACATAAACTGACAATAAACACCATGCTTAGTATTTCTTGATTCAGTCAGTTATCTGTTTCGTTACCAGCCATCCTCCTCAGTCATGCACTTCTCGTAGATGGGCCCAGGGACTTCACACTGACTGGGGAAGATCAGCTCATGCAGAAGGATGATGCTCTTCACAAGGTCATTGATCTGAGGCTGCAGTGTGACCACATCGTCCTCATTTTCCCCACGCACAAGACTTGGGCCAAAACACACAGCCAGATTGTACGGCTGCATCATGTTCTCGTCACTGTACTGAGACACACTAATCACACAAAACACATGCAAATGAAATGTATTGCTTTTCACCCAATTGAAAAACTATTAAGATTGTATGGCCAAAGTTTGTCGGGGTTGACCTGTAATTTACACTTACTGATGAAGGAATGCAAAAAGGTATCTCATGACAACGATGATGGGTTCTGGATAAGAAGTAACAACTGTCTTAAGCTGAGCTGCTCTCTCAGCTTCATTCTTTATTTCTAGGAAGAAAATAAATAAAAAAGGTTTCTATCAATAATTCACTCACTTAAGTTAAAATCCCACCACACACTCACGTGCATACTCCAGTAGTTGGCCTGTACTCTCAATAGGAAACAGTGGATTTGTCAGACCTCGAAAGTACAGCTTCAGAACTCCAGCCACTGAGTCCAGGTTGTACCTCTGTACAGTCAGGGGATCCTCTCCTGAAGGGGGAGCCCACAACACACTGACCAACATTATTATTGCTCAACAGAGAGAGCCACTAAAGTACTGAAAACCTGGCCATTACATCCTACCTTGCTCAAACGCATCCCTCAGATTGTTCACTTCCATTTGGGATCCTGGAACCCGGAATATGCCCTCATGGTGAAGGCCTAGGATATACATGTTTTTCATTTTGAAATTAAATTGCATCAGTAAAATGTGTTATTGCCATACCATACCATTCAGATTAATAAAGCGAATACAGCTTTCAACAACTATTGGTATCTGTTGGCCTGAAGCCTGGAAGGTGAAGAAGAAAACTGTAAATTGTACACATGTCTACTAGTAAATTAGAAAAATAAATATGCTCCTTAATTTACCTTGATGAACGACAGCATGTCACCCTTAAAAAGTTTTTGATTGTGCATCAGATTTGCACTGGAGGGATTCTTTCTCACACGCATGAATTTGTGTCTGCAATTTTACAGAAACTGTGAAATAAATAAACATTTTGACACAAATTTTTTTTTACAGAAACCTTGTTAACTCTTAGTACCTTGGCTGATGTCCATTGGTTGGTTCGGCTAAAAAAGGAAAACATTTAAAATTTGTTCTGTGGAAACCGTTTCCAGAATAGATTTGTATATACTTGAAATAGTTAATTTATGAGAAATATGGAAGTGATACCTTTTTCCAAGGCTACTTTAAGCAAGTCATGTTTAGCTTGCAGTTTAGAAACAAGGGAAGTGTTCACGAGAAAGTCTTTCACTCTCTGGAACAAATGTGACAGCAAAAGAGCAGTTAACAGAGTTCACATTTAGTTTTTTTTTTTAAAAAACAGTTGGTGTAACTCACAGTGAAGTAAACAGTCTCCAGCTCCTGCAAGCTGGCTTTACGGCGGGCCACACTGGGCCGGACAGAAACACTCTCTGAGCTGCTCTCATGAGACAGTGCACTGAGCTCCAGGTCATCTTCACATATACAGTCAATGAACAATGCCTGGGCTGCAGACATGTTTTTACTAGCCTGGAAAACAATGTTGAACCAGTTTATTTTGAATAAGTAGACAGTAAATACATCGTTGAACAATATTATATAAAATACAAGCATGGCTCTTTACCTCCTCTGTGGCATCAGTCAGTGCTTTGAGCCTGGTTTGAATCTGTTTGAATCTGGTGTCAAGCTCACAGATCATCTCACTCTCTGCACTCACTTCAGTAACCTGGACAAAAATGTTTTTGTGTGAAAACATGCATTGAAACCATTTAAAAGGATACAGACAAAACAGGGTCACCTGGTCTCCATCGTGGGGCTGATAGTTGAAGCGCAGGGGCATGGAGAAGGCGTTATAGTGGTCCTGGAGGAGAGTGTCCCGGTCATGGCTCTGGTCCAGGGCAGACACCACGTCCTGGAGCTGCTGGAGTCCAGTGGTAAGGTTCTGTTGGGCCTTCTCCCGACTGGAGAGGTAGGCCTGCATTACCCGGGACAGAGTGAGGTGGTACCCAGTGTCAGCACACTAGGGAAGGGAGGGAGTTTATGCATGATTTAAGCAAACTAGAGATCTACTAATATACAAGGGACTCATTTGCCACAAAGAGTAAATCAAACCATGACAAGCTTTACACATTAAAGTATATGTGTATAATTTACATAAATATACCAAACCATAGCTAAGAAACAGTATGAGAGTTATGTTTGCTTAAATATAGACATTACATGCCCCCACTTCTGTTTTAAGCTCTAAGTATAAATGTATTCCTTCGAACTTTCAAACTACTTCCCCATTTTAGTCAAGTTCTGGATTTGCTTAACAAACAGAAATTAATATTAGAAGGAAAGAGTCAGTTATGGGTAATAAAAGGTATTTACAGAAAAAATATGCATACAACTCTGAAAGGCACTACAGTAAGGTATTAGTAGGCACTGTCAAACAAACATATGTTTATGTATGATACACAGGTGGCAGACTGCAATGAGATGAAAACTCACATCTATAAGAGTGGAGATGTCCTGGAGATAGTACTTATTCATGGAGGCATTGGCTGCAGAGAGGTTCAGAAGGTAATCGTTTCTGGCCTTACTGCACTTCAAGTAGATGTCTTTTACCTTACTCTGCCTCTACATAAAAAAAAGACATAAAGCTATTATAAAGATATAGCATAAAGATTGCATACATAAATGTCAGAAACAACTTGGTCACACTTTTTCTATCAACCGCTCTAGTTTCTTGGCTCCAGTCTTGTGCTTCTCCTCTTGTTTCTCTGCCTCTTTCAACTTCCCCTCTGCGCTCACATAATCAGAGTGGTACTGGTAGTATGTCCGCCAGGCCTGCACAAGCACAACAATGAGTCAACAGTGAGTTAGCTTGTCTTCAGAAAATGTAAAATCACTCAGATGGTTCACACTCACAGTCTGCATCTCCGTGGTGACTTTGAGTAGGCCATCCTGTAAACTTGTGCAAATATCCCGACTCTGAGACAAAAAAAACAACAATGTTAGTAGCAGTGATGGAAAGAGATGTTAAATTGTTAAATGTATACACATTTCCTATAGAAAGCAAAAATAAAAATTCAATTCTGTCAACTGGACAAAAGTTTGTTAATTGAAGGTGTTTTGCAGCTCATCCAAGCAGCTTCTTCAGTTCATGACAAATACACTTCCTATAGAAATTTGTGTACATACTAGAGGTCTTAGTGCAAGCAATACGTAAATTGTGACCTTCTGTATATGTGCCAACAAAATGCAAAATATCATGCAATATACACAGAATGTAATATACCTTTTTGGCTAGGCGCTGCGTGTATTCTAGGCAGTGACTGAGAGGCTGAATAATGAAAGTACTGCAGGTCTCACTCAGTAGGTTGTGGTCCTTACTTTCTTTTCGAGTTTGGGACAGAAGAGCAACCCAACTGTTGCTCACTGAATGGTTGCTTGGGTCTTTTCTGTGGGACAGTTGAATAACTGATTCATTTATTACTTACATGCATGTATGTATATTAACAGGTTTGTGTGTGGCAGGCATTACCTTTTGATTCTTGAAGTGAATCTTTCAGCAAGTTTGTCCAGCGACCTCGCGTATTCATTTTCAATCTCCCCCCTTCTCCTCAGATACTCTGTGAGGTCTTGAAGTTGCTGGCTCTTCTGTTCAAGCTGCAGGTCTAACACTTTCAGCTGGTCTATGAGCTGGCATCGCACCTCTGACACACACGTTAACTCCGTCAGTAACATTACATATTGCAAAACGCTTTGTGAAACCAATGTCAGGGGTGAGAAATGAATGTGAATGTGTGATTTTTTTTCTGCAATAAGAACTTTGCTGTATTATCTATCAATAAGTTACCTTTGATTTGTATGTCGTAGTCTACTATTCCAAACTTGTCTTTTCTAAGTTTCACATGGGAAGTCATTGTTGTCCCAACTGGGTGGAATTCTGTGAAAAAGATGTTTTTCAGAACCATGCAGTAACCATCATGCCTTTTGAAGTGCATTCAATGTGTGAAATCCTGTTTCAGACTGCCACACAAAACATGCTTAAATGCATCTGCAAATGTCTTTAGATCTTGATCTTGTCCCACAGCATAAATAACCTCTCACCTCAGAAATAAAAAGCACTCATTCATCTTACTGTAACACATGTCGTGAAACTCGCCCTTCGTTGTTGTGTTCCTGCTAAACAACTAGCAAACCAGTTGGCATGTGCTGCTGTCCTCTACCCAGAGTGTATTCTGACTGACTTAGATCGCAACTCAAAATAGATCTAGTAACATTTCAACTTTAAATAGGCTGAACCACATGACATACAACCCTAGCATACGTTTGTTGTAGTACTTTAAGTAGTTTCACAAGGATGATTGCCAAAGCTTGAGAGGGCACGTGCTGCATACAGGCAGACAGTAACAAGCAGCATATCTTTTTAAATATTGATTCAAAATAGGATGACATTTAACCATCTAAAGAATCTAGTTCATACCCATTGTCAATGCAAATTTTAGAATTGATGACAAATGTTACCCAAACTAATTTAACCCAAACAGAAGAAGGGTCATTTAATACTTCCTTATAGGTTAGTACAGTGTTCGGATAAAAGTTTGAATATCATTTGATGTCACATGTTCTTTAAATAACAAAGACTGTTACTACAGGTGTAATGGTGAATTTACAGTAACGCGATATTAAAGATATGGTCAACCTTCATTTGTCACACAATGTGGAGATTACAGTGTTGCAATAAAGCTACACAAACTTGTGCCAGCAGAGTAAAACTATAAGGCTACAAAACTACTATAAGTTGCTATGACTGTGGTTATGTATAGAATACTATATTTGAGTTAACTGTATCCTGGTACAGTTACATTTCATTTGGTGGTATTCAGAATACAGTTACTTTCCTTAAATCAAAGGAATAAATGGCGGCACTTTAATTCATTGGTTTGTCTTTAAACTATGCGCTTTTGGTAAGAAAACTAGAATATGTGCCTTATGTGCACATGCAAAATTTTATTCTCTAATTAGATTAATTATTAATTAAAATTAATACATTAAATTAATGACAACAAACAGTGCATGAAACATAAAGCTGTTTGTTATTCCATATCATGTTTTTTTTTTTTACCATAATATAATTCAAGTCACTATAAAAGTATTCCAAGTAGTCACAGTACAGTCCTCTGATTGGACCATGTAACAGGATATGTTACAAAATACATTTTAATTTGGGTATCCAGTATTCTGTAACGAAATACATTTTCAAATGCATTTCCTTCATATCATTGACGGTGCATTATACTGTTATGTACAATAAGTGTCTATGATTATTAAGAATTAAAATAACTTCGCAAAATATTCATAGCTCAAAACGATCAATTTGGATAGAAGCTGTGAAACAGAAAAGGGAAGAGTAGTTCTCTGTCCTTCGTACACTTCACTGTCACACACACTCTCCCTTTCCTCCTTCACTTCCCTTTTTCAGACCAATAAAATTAAGCATCAGCACTCTGCACAACACCACCAGACACTTTATTTTGCAAAAGTATTATTAATAAAGGCTTCCAGTAAATAGGGCGTCTCATTTTTTTCCAACTTAGGCCGTACTTACATTACACTTCCCATTCCTCTTCAATGTGATCAGCCATGAAGCACTTGACGTGCATAACCTTTAAAAAGCTACAGTTTAAGTGACCACTACAAATGCCTTTAACATACTGAAAATAGAGTTATGCTGAGAGCACAAACACATTAAAGATCCACCTGTGGTATAAAACAATTTTGATCAAGAGAGATTCAGTGCAATCAGAAACGGACTACTACAAGTGCAATAATCAAACTATCACGCCAGCGTGTATATGGCGTATAACTAAATTAATCGGAAGTAATTTAGGTTATTTATTTACCTTATTTTGAGCAGAGTTGACTAGCAGCTTCTTCTGACAACAGGCAACTGTAAAATGTTGGTTATTAACATAGTAAGCGCTCAACCGTGTCTCCTCCCCCTCAGTTTGGACTCGGATGGATGTGGGTGGAGTGGCGCTCATCTTTTAGTCTAGAGTCTTTCACCCTGTGGCTGCTCTCTCTCTCTCTCTCACACCACACGCTCACACTTATTTAAGACAGCACCATCGCCATGACATTATACAAGAATGACACACAAAAAGCTTGAGTCAAAAGTTTACCAAGTTTACCAGTTCAGCTCAATAAGGCCAGTAAGTGCTGCCTCCCTGTCCCTGTGTGCAGAGACAATCAAAGGCCAGCTGTTCTTACTGATTAGTCCCTCCTCTCTGAATACACACAGGCTAAGTGACATCAGCTGCCACCACCTCAGACCTGTCAAAACATACTTTTAGTTTATAGGCTCTGAGGGGTCACTCTGGAATATAGGCCTACCTATAACTATAGAGTGTACAATGGAAAGTCAAAGATGAGCGCTCAGATCTCAAGGTGCTGAGCTGAATGCCTAATGCATGTATGAAGTATGATTGTCATTTAGCAGTTAAATCTTAAATCTTGAATAACTGGGTTATAACTCTATACAAAGTTGTGTGTAGGACGAGGGTGTCATAACGGTCCTTCTCAACTTAAATTACTCAGATGATAAATTACAGAAATTCATTTAGCTTGTGTTTCATATTTTTTCACTGATGGTGCACTATGTAACTTTCCTGAGGGAGGGTGGCAGTATTCCTGGAGATGTTATTTTCCCTGCAAACATGGAATTAAACTCCTTTCTCCATGGACAAGCAATGGCACCAGGCCAAGTTAAAGGTCAGACATGTGGAGAGCCCCTGTGTGTATTGTGGATCCCAGCAAGAGCCCCCACGTACACATCATAAGCGTTACAAGTGCCCCTATCAACTACATTTTTAAGTCCTTCCACTGGAGGTCGCCAAAGTCTACTCTAAATCAGATGATTTCTAGAACAGAAAAGACACATAACAAACCATTTGTATTTTAAAGATTTATTTGTGTTTGGTATCTTAAATAGAGAACCTAGTTAATTCAAACTGTCCATTTTCAATATTGAAATTGTCTCTGAACTTTGGGCCACCTGTACAACATGCTAATAAAAAGCTTCTTGATGCTCAAGAGCTTCTTCACTGCTCAGTCCCACTCTTATAAGAAAATAAGCAGTGGACTTGTTAATGACAGCAGACCTCAATAAAGGATTTGTTAGCTGTTTGTTAGCTGTCCCAGATAAAACTATGAAGGAGAGATGAATTTAAAAAAATGGCTATAAGTCTGCATCATTGTGAATCAGATGAAGAATCTTTGACGTCTGTGCTTTCTGTGGCCTCGCTGACTTCACTCAGCTCTTTGCTCTCTCCTCCGCTGTCTCTCTCACTCTCTCGCTCTTGGTCTCCAGATCCTGATGGACTCTGGCCAGACGGTGCCTCCTGTCCTGACACCCGCACACCACACTTTCTCAGCTGGAGAAGTAGAGAGTAAATGGACTTGCTTATAATTTGACTGTAAACCTACAATTAAAACATTGTGACAAAGAGTTGTTACCTCATCAGCCATGTTTGCCAGGTCTCTCTTCATTGCATAAGCATCCTCTCCATCAGCATAATACTTTGGCTCTACTTCACTGATCCTAAAAGAATACACAGTATAAATGTTTAACTCTATGGTGAATAGTTAGTTTATATATTGACACATGTACACTTCTCTTAGCAAAGGTGAAACTACAAATGAAACAGTTCAAATTGTACTTACTGGAATTTGAGTGTGTTTGAATATAGATGCAAGGCTGCCCGATTACTTAAGTGGAAATATTAAAATAATAAATGTTTAGCATATTTTTAATGGACAGTTTTGACTTTGTCTTATCTTGAACGTACCTTTTACGGACATGAAGAGAGACATACTTAGCATTAAAATTTTCAATCATTGCCCGGCTCGCCTGGTCCATCAGTTTCTGAGCCAAGCCCAGTCTTCTGTGAGAGCGCTTTACAGCCTGAAAGGGAAATCATATGCACAATACTCAACAACTAATGGTATAATTTTTGGTAATGGTTTTGTAGTCTACACCACATATTAGACTCACCAGAGATGTGATGTGTCCATGGGGTACATCATCAGGGTCCTCTTCCCTGCAATAGACAAGTGAGATGGATTTAAACTGAATGACACATTTCAGTGCGTATTAAAAAAAACTTACATCTTAGCTAGTACATATCCAACAATTTTCCCATTTTCGTCTTCTGCGATGTAGGACAGCTAAAAATGTTTACATGTTTACAGGTTAACATGTCAAAAACATTGTTGTTAATTTGTTGCATGTACAACGTAAAGCACGGGTGAGTACACACCTGAGGCCAAGATAGTCCGTGATAAAAATAATATTTCATCTGATAGTTTTCAGGAAGACACAGCAGATTGCAATGCTGCATATTCATAAGGTCCTCTGGCTGTGGTTTTAAGATAAAACAAATGTTACTCTGAGAAATAAAAACAACCATGTATAACACTCACAAGCTGGTGATACCGGGTGAGCTAACGAGTAGCTTAGCAGTAGCAAAGACCATTCAGAGAAAAAGCATGGCTTTCGTCAACATTTCATTTTTCTTACCCGCGCGTTTCTGATGTTCATTTTGATTGCTCGTTTATTCGATTTATGGAGAGACTTAAATAAGGTACACTAGTGTGAACAGTCAGTTCATGTTAACTACTACTAAGATGTTTTATGAAACTAGTCATTAGCTCAGTGCTCGCCACTAGCTAGCTAAAAGGAGGAAGAGGAATTGAAGGACGTTTCCGGTGTGGGTTAAAAACTAGAATTCAAAATAAAGGTTTACTCTATCCAATATTCACATTATTTTCATAGATCCATGATACACACAGTGTGAGTATCCTACAACAGGATATAAATTTTTATTTTTTAGTATTAAAAAATAAAAATAAAACACACACACACACACACACACACACACACACACACACACACACACACACACACACACACACACACACACACACACACACACACACACACACACACACACACACACACACACACACACACACACATATATAAAACATAGTCTGTGTGTAGCTCAGCAATTACTGAGGTGCGCTGGATGCCTCGTCTCACGCCCATAAACTGCGTCATGTAAATAGAGCAGGTGTCTAAGGGGAGGGACTCAAGGAAACTTAATGTTTAGAGAACAACCCAACCGCCTGCTGCTATATTGTACACTATATTAACAGGTACACTGATGAATTAACATACACAACGTGGATTAATGGGGGCTCTAGA
Source organism: Boleophthalmus pectinirostris (assembly GCF_026225935.1). Taxonomy (NCBI): domain Eukaryota; kingdom Metazoa; phylum Chordata; class Actinopteri; order Gobiiformes; family Gobiidae; genus Boleophthalmus; species Boleophthalmus pectinirostris. Next base: position 26,300,486 of record NW_026571515.1, read on the forward strand.
GTCCCGGCACCTTGAGGGCGCAGACAGTGACCACTCAGGAGTGTGTAGACGTGGGTGCGAAAGGAGTCGATGAAAGCGTCTTCCCAGATGGACACGGACCTGCGCCTGGAGTCCACGCTGTGGATCCGGAGCAGGCGGTACCGTGCGGTGCTGACGGGCTGGCATTTCAAATGGACCGAGGTGGACAAGAAAAACCGCAACAAGAAAACGAGTAAGAAGTTTTTTTTTCGGTCTGTAGCCTACATATGGTATAGGCACAGCAAAGATTATTGGACAACACTATTGGACAAGACAGCTGTCACAAGTTCACAGTTATCTTTAGGCCTATATGACAAATGGACAAAGGAAGAAGAAAAACATTTTCCATGTGAATTAATAAGGTTGGACCTACAACATTAAGTCTACATGTGTCAAAATCAGGTCTGTATTGTTTCCTAGGCGCTCTAGTGTTGACAGAAACATGAAGAACAAGTCCAACAGCACCAGCACGAAAAGCACCTTCACACGATGTTTACTGAAAACAATGAGCTGGAGCAATCACGGTTTAAAAAAAGATTATGTGTGAAAACCAGTGAAGCTGGTTTGGTATAATATATATATATATAAAATTGCCTTCATTTTAAGTTAAATAAGTCAATTCAGTTATTTGCTTGGGTTTATAATTTTGTCTGTGTATTAATACAAACTATAATATAGTTCAGGTGCCAGTGTCAGAGGTGGTTGGAGTGGAGGAAGGCCGAGTGCTGATCCTGCCCCATAAGTCGGTCGAGGATACAGACAAAGACTTCACAGGTGGGTGCTTCTGTGTTTCAAATTGTAAGCTAGTTCTTGACCTGTTAACCCGTATCTTAAAAGCAAACTATGACAGCCTTCTCATTTTTACTGAAAGAAAGATTAATAATAGATCACAAGAGCACTCAAACATATTGGCTTATGTTTACTCAGTGTCAACTTTTACTTAATAACATTGTGGTCTTCTTTGTCTCTTGTTTATTTTAGTTTTTTACATCAAGCGCTGCAGTCGTGTTGGCTCCTCTGGTGTACTGTGGAGACTAGGCCAAACCCAATTCACTTGTCCAAGTCGAGCATTGCGAGACCAGTGGATCAAGCATCTGCAAACTGCATTGAAAACACATAGTAAGGAAAATATTTTAATTTAGATTATTGAATAACATTGCCCTCAGCTTTAAAATGTATAACCAATACTTTTTATTTATTGACTTGTGAAGGTCCATTACGTCCTAACCGTTTGTTAGTGTTTATTAACCCATTCGGAGGAAAGAAGAAAGGACATCATATCTATCATAGTATTGTTGCACCACTGTTTGAGCTTGCTGGCATTAGCTCACATGTAATAGGTAAAAACATTTTCACTGTCCAGTCTGTGCCAATGTAGTGTATGTGTTTTATGTAAACATATTGTAGAAAATAGAACCATAAACATTTTTTTTCCAGTTACCCATCGGGCGAACCAGGCCCGAGACTACCTGTTAAAAAAGGACCTGACCGGTTTTGATGGGTGAGGGCTGTTATATCTCTGTCAACACTGTGGTTTTTAAGCATTTATCACGGCTAAGCACATTGTGAGCCCCTGTTCATAATAGAGCTTCTTGTGTTCCCAACAGCGTGGTGTGTGTTGGTGGAGATGGCATGTTCAGCGAAATACTTCATGGTTTGATTGGGCGAACGCAACAAGAGGCAAATCTTTGTGAGAATGATCCCACTGTGTCTCTGCAGCCCTGCCCTCTTCATGTCGGCATCATCCCCGCAGGTAATGTCCCTGTCATTAAATGTGATAAAAGCATTATCATGTGTCTGTGTGTAACATGTGGTGTACAAGAGCAGGTTCTACCGACTGTGTGTGCTATGCTACAGTGGGAGTGATAGACCCTCTTACCTCAGCTTTACACATTATTATAGGTATGAAAAACATGTGATTAGAAATACTGTGTTTACAGTTTAATAACATATGCAACATTCTTTTTCAGGAGACTCACAACCTTTAGATGTGTCTGCAGTTCATCATCCATCCAGCCCAGTGCACTACTCTGTGTCTTTAGTGGGCTATGGGTTTTATGGAGATGTTTTGGCTCTGAGTGAGAAGCACCGCTGGATGGGGCCTCTCAGATATGACTACTCAGGTCAGGATTTAAATTTACAAACAAATAAAAAACAAATGTGATACGCATTATTATTATTATTATTATTACTATTATATAGCATATGCATTTGAATAACTTATTGCTTTAGGTGCTATGGTGTATTTGAGCAACAGGAGCTATGTTGGCATAGTTCAGTACATACCTGCTGACCCACTGCTCTCCAGCCCCAGAGACAAAACACGTTGCCTTGCAGGGTAAGTCTTTGCACTATAAAGTTTGAATGAAAAAAAATTTAAGTTGTCATCAGTTTTAAGAAGCTCCAGGGTAAGGGGAAAGCAAAAAATAATGTGTACAATTATAATAAGTGTCTTTCATCTTATTTCATTTATTTAATGTTACTCTACTCTAGCACCTATAGCAGTGGCTCAGATGTTTAAGGAGACTGGAGTTGAATTTGATCCGATGAAAAGTGAGCTGAGGGCTCTCATCGGCCTGAATACCTGTGTCTTTGTCTGAGACAGTCTTTGGCTCCTAAAGGAAATACTTTTAAAATGAAAAGACAGACAGCAATGTATTGTAACAGAGGAAGACTAATGTTTTCTGTTCACCCCGGTGCAACTCAGGCCATAATAAATGCATAATTTTAACCATATAAAATAAAATAAATAATACATCTCTTTTACTTGTTCAGATGTGGTGTTTGCTCCAGGAGTACAGAGAGGTTGTTTCCACTTTCAGCTGATTCAGCTTCCTTGTGCAGCTCCCGACTGAACCACAGTGACCCTGAAGGTAAAACCATATGCTGAAGATACATGGGTAAATGAACAGTTCTAGACCCAACTCTTATTTTTTTTTGTGTTGTTTTAGGTGAGTGGGTGAGTGTCAAAGGCAGGTTCAAATCTGTTTCCCTAACCTGTATGTCCAGCTCATGTCCCAAAAGTCCTCTGGGCCTGTCCCCCTCTGCTCACCTGGCCGATGGGACGGGGGACCTGATTCTGGTCAGGAACACAGACCCCCTGAGCTTTCTCAAGTTCCTGCACAGACACACCAACTCAGAAGACCAGGTAAACCACACAAATTAGTACTTATATGCAGTGGTTAACCGTTAAATTACTAAAAAAGTAAAATGTACACATGAAAAGTGCTATGTGAAGTACTAGTCACCTTTGAACACAATTTTAGTAGCTTTTTAAATCATATCCATCTATCTATCCATTATCTTCTGCTTTATCTGGTGCTGGGTCGCAGAGGCAGCAGTCTAAGCAGGGACACCCAGACTTCCCTTTCCATGCACCCTTCCTCCAGCACTTCCGGGGGGACCCCGAGGCATTCCCAGGCCAGCCGAGAGACATAGTCCCTTCAGATTGTCCTGGGTCTTCCCTGGGACCTCTTCCAAGTGGGATGTCCTCAAAATACCTCCCCAGGGAGCCGTCCAGGAGACATCTGGAGATGCCCAAGCCACCTCATCTGGCTCCACTTGATGTGAAGGAGCAGTGTCTCTACTCCGAGCTCCTCCCGTGTGACTGACCTCACTCTATCTCTAAGGGAGCTCCCATCCACCCTGCACAGGAAACAAATTTCGGCCACTTGTTTGCACGATCTTGTCCTTTTGGCCATTACCCAAAGCTCATGAACATAGGTGAGGGTAGGAACGTAGACTGAGCAGTAAATTGAGAGGTTTGCCTTTCGGCTCAGCTCCCTCTTCATCACAACAGCCTGATACAGCGACCACATCACTGCTGACGCTTCACCGGTTTGCCTGTCAATCTTGCGCTCCATTCTCCCCTCATTTCTGAAGAAAACCCAGAGATACTTGAACTCCTCCACTTGAGGCAGGGACCCTCCACCCACCCAGAGAGGGCAAGCCACCTTTTTCTGGTCGAGAACCATGGCCTCGGATTTGGTGGAGCTGATTTTGATTCCAACCACTTCACACTTGTCTGCAAACTGCCCCAGTGCATGCTGCAGGTCCTGGCCTGATAAAGCCATCAGGACAACATCATCTGCAAACAGCAGAGTTGCGATCCTGTGGTCCCCAAACTGGACCCCCTCTGGCCCGACTCCACCTAGAAATTCTGACCATAAATACAATGGACAGACCTGGTGACAAAGGGCAGCCTTGGTGGGGTCTGACATGCCCCGGGGACAGGTCTGGCTTACTGTCAGCAATGCAAACACAGCTCCTGCTCCGGTCATACAGGGGCCCCATACTCCCAGAGCACCCCTCACAGGACACCATGAGGGACACGGTCGAATGCCTTCTCCAGATCCACAAAGCACATGTGGACTGGTTGGGCAAACATGAACTCTCAAGCACCTGATGGAGAGTGTAGAGCTGGTCCATTGTTCTGAGACCGAGACGAAGACCATACTGCTCCTCTTGAATCCAAAGTTTGACTATTGGTCAGATTCTCCTCTCCAGTACCCTGGAAGAGACCTTACCAGGGAGGCTGAGGAGTGTGATTCCCCTGTAGTTGGAACACACCCTCCCCCTACTTAAATAGAGAGAGACCACCACCTCAGTCTGGGAGTCCAGAGGTACTGTCCCCTACCTCAACACGATGTTGCAGAGATGTGTCAGCCAAGACAGCCCCACAACATTCAGATACTTAAGATACTCGGGATGGATCTCATCCTCCCCCAGAGCCTTGCCACCAAGGAGCTTGCCAACTACCTCAGCGACTTCAGCCAGGGCAATGGATGAGTCCTTCAGAGTCCTCAGTTCCTGCTTCCTCCTCGGAAGACATGATGGTAAGACTGAGGAGATCCTCAGAGTATTCCTTCCACTGTCCAACAACATCCCCAGTTGAGATCAAAAGCTCTCCCCCTGCACTGTAAGCAGTGTCGGTGAGGCACTGCTTCCCCCTGCTGAGGTGTCGGACAGTTTGCCAGAATTTCTTTGAGGCTGACTGATAGTCCTCCTCCATGGCCTCTCCGAACTCATCCCAGCCCCGAGTTTTTGCCTCTGCGATCGCATGAGCTGCAGCATGCTTGGCCTGTCCGTACCTGTCAGCTGCCTCAGGAGTCCTGTGAGCCAACAAGGCCCGATAGGACTCCTTCTTCAGCCTGATGGCATCCCTCTTTCAGCGTCCACCACTAGGTTTGGGGATTGCCGCCACAGCAGGCACTGGAGACCCTGCGATCACAGCTACAAGCAGCCGCTTTGGAGGTGTAGAACATGGTCCATTCAGACTCCCATGTTCCCAGTCTTCCCCGGAATCTGGGAGAAACTCTCCTGGAGGTGTGAGTTGAAATTCCTGCTGACAGAGGGCTCTACCAGATGTTCCCAGCAGACCTTCATGATACACTTGGGTCTGCGAGGTCTTTCTGGCTTCCTCCTCCGCCAGCGGATCCAACTCACAACCAGGTGGTGATTGGTTGACAGCTCTGCCTCTCTCTTCACCCGAGTGTCCAAGACATGTGGCTGGAGGTCAGATGACACGACAACAAAGTTGATCGTCGACCTCCAGCCTAGGGTGTTCTGGTGCCTTGTGCTCGAACATAGTCTTCATTATGGACAAACTGTGACTGGTACAGAAGTCCAATAACAGAAAACCACTCGGGTTCAGATCAGGGAGGCTGTTCCTCCCGATCACCCGTCTCCAAGTGTCACTGTCATTGCCCGCGTGGGCGTTGAAGTCCCCCAGTAGCACAATGGAGTCCCCAGTTGGTGCACTGTCTAGTACCCCTCTCAGGGACTCCTAGGAGGCCGGGTACTCTGCACTGCTGTTCGGCTCGTAGGCCGACACGACAGTGAGAGACCTCTTCCCACACCCAAAGGCACAGGGACGCGACCCTCTCATTCACTGGTGTGAATTTCAACACGTGGCTTGTGAGCTGTGGGGCAATAAGCAAGACCATACCTGCCCACCGCCGCTCCCCATGGGCAATGTCAGAAAATGGAGGGTCCAACCCCTCTCGAGAAGTTGGGTACCAGAGCCCAAACTGTGCGTGAAGGTTAGCCCGACTATATCTAGACCAGGGGTCCCCAATCGTTTTTCACCTGTGAGCTTCTTTTACAAAACAAATTAATTAAAACTGAATTTAGTAGTTTCAAACCACAATCTGCAATTTCTTTGGGCTCTGGCCAATCTAGACAGGCAATGCAGTGCTATAATGTGTCTTTGTAGGTAGAATCAGAGACGTTGGTGAGACAGCTATGGTTTTGGACAATTAGGACTTGTACTGTACTCAGTAACTTAATTTTAAATGTAAGTAATTACAATGACATTCTAGAATTATAATCAAAAAATGCAAGTGCAGATTTAAAGATCCACATAAAAAATACATCTATATGAGTATCTGTTATTTGGACACTTTCTCCACTTATATGGAATCATATTGCAGTATGGTTATTATCATTAACAGTCTCCTGCTTCTCCAGTTTGACCTGCCCTTTGTTGAGGTCCACCGTGTCAAGGCTTTCCGGTTCTTCCTCTCCTCTGAAGATGATGAGGGATATAAGGAGGTGGGCAGCTCCAGTGCAGAGGCAGAGAAAGGGACCAAGGTGTGTAGTGCGAACCCTGTGAGCACCAGTGGCTCTCAGCAGCACCTTGTGGAGAATGACTTTGAGAAGAAGCAGAAGACCCCCACTTCACTACTGTGTGGGCTGTGCTGCAGGAAAAGCCCAGCTGTTTCTGTGTGGAACTGTGATGGAGAGATACTGCCGTTCACTGAGATACAATGCAGGTCAGTCCATGGGAGTCACACTCTGTAGATATCATTTAATTACTATGTTGTATGTTAGGTTACTGTTAGATTAAGAACCAAGAGCCTATTTATGTTCCAATGTTAAAGTTCCAAATGAAGAGAACTAGAACATCTTCCACACTGTCTTCCTGGGGGAGTTAGGTCATGCACTGCAACATTGTTTTTCAACTCTTGACTCGCTAATGTATAGACTTTAATTATTACATCATTTGAATTTCAGAGTTCATGGTCAATTGGTCCGCCTATATGCTCGAGGCATAGAAGATGAGACAGCTATAGAAGATGGCACTGAAGATAGAGAGGCCTCTGAAAGGAAATGCATCTTGAACTAGGTCTTGATGACTAAAGTAGTCCAGATTAAGAACAGGTATTTACACCGAGAAGGCCTTTTTATTTTGGTTACATGATGCAATAGTGTATTTATTTTTAGAAATAAGTATTTTTATAATGATGACATTTAAATATAATAAGCTTTATTTATGCTGAAAAATGTCTAATAAACATCACAATATATATATATATATATTATATTATATATATTTATTTTTCTTTATACAGCCATTTAATTTTGCTTTAACAGTAGTAAACCACTTTATGCAATTAACTTGAGTAACAAACAATGTCACTGGGCCAATAAGAAGTATATTTAGGTCACAATGTTCTTGGCATTGCATAGATAAAGTGTAGATGTGTGCCCATCCCCAAAGGAGAGGCAGCTCAAACACATGTTCTTATGGCTGGATTTCCCACAGTCTTCCAGTTATTGGTACTGGCATTATTGCTGATGGGACACTCCTGGTCAGACTATGTGCCTGCCAAACAGACAAATGATAAGATGACATAACATTACACAACATAAAGAACAGATTTTACTATGGGATGAATAAAAGGTTCAAATCAAGCATCCAGATGGTTTAGTGTTAAGTGTTAATATTTGGGTTATGAGAATGAAAATCACCTTACCTTGTGCAGTACTGGTTTTAAAGTGACCTGTTTTCATTGAGTGACACATTTTCAAGTTACCAGTTTTAAAGTTATAAATGTTAATTTTGAAGAGTTGCCTAATCAATTGTGAAAATATAAAACAAGTGAAATGTATTTTACTTATTTCTAAAATTTAACGGTGAACATTACATATCTAGCTGCTACGTGATTCATAAAAGTCCATGCAAGTGTCAAAAGGATCACTGTAAACAAGTCCCCTGTGGCCTCAAGTTAAATGTAAACATTGAGCATCATGTTGTACAGTGGGGCTGCACCCACTTGTATGTCCCTCCATACTGAAATCCAACCCTTTGCATTAGATCATCTGCCTCAGTTGGACCACGGCTGTAAAATAATAATAGTTTAAAAAAAACCATACAAAGTGCACAAAATGAAAAGACAAACAAGTTAAATAAATTATGGAGAAAAGACATGAGAATGTACCTTCCATATGTGTAAGGTATAGGGGTTGTTTTTTCTTGCTCCATCTTGTGGAGGAGTGGAGTGAAAATTCTCCAAGCCTCCCGCAACTCATCACTTGGACCCAAACAAGGTTATTTAAAATTAATGGAATGTTACTGCAGGACTTAACTGTGATTAAACATTAAGACCAACCTGTGGACAAAGTGCATCTGGTTACCACAGAAGACATCCAGTATCAGTCTCTCATAGGCATCTGGCAACTTCACATTCTAGGGACCAGGGACAGGAGTTGAGAATTAGCACTAGCTATTCACTCTGTATGGGTCACAGTAGCTCAAATTCATTTTTATATTGCTCCTGTTTAACGTCAATGAGGCCTGATTATGATCATTTGGGTGTATGTATTTTGGTAAAATATGCTGATAAAATGACACTACTCTTGACAAAGAAAAGATGATAAGTTAACTCTTTGGTGTTGTACCTTATATCTGCTCTTGTATGTGAGGTCCAGCTCTGTCTCCTCGGGGCTGAAGTAAACTCCAGGTCTTTTGGTCATCATCTTCAGATAGATGGCCTCATCCGGCTGCACCCGCATCACCAACTCATTGCGCTGGCACCTCCCTCCAAAAATATCCCCTGGGACGTCAGTGAACTGTAGCCTCACTTCTGCTTTCCTCTCATTCAGGGCTTTACCACAGCGCAGAATAAAGGGAACTCCTTTTTGAAGAAAATGTGGTGAAGTTATAAAATCATTAAGTTATAAAAAAAGAGTAATAAAAGTGCAATTCAAGACATTGTTCTCACCATCCCATCGCTCGTTTTGGACATAGAGCACTGCTGTAGCAAAGGTAGGTGTGCATGAAGCATCTGGGACAGTGGGGTCATCAAGATAACCAAAGCGGGCCTGCCCCTCCCCCCTATGGTCCCCCACATACTGTCCCAGGACCACATCAGAGGCAGAGACCGGCGCCACGCATTTCAGCACTTTCACCTATAGATAGTGAAACAAGCATGTATTTTTTAACATAACATAAAAAATATGAGGTATTGCAACACATGAGCATGTTGTAACCTAGGGCTAGGCAATGAGTTCAATTTTAAATGAGATGTCTAATAGTCAATGACCAGCTTGGGTCTTCAGCCAATCCTTTGTCAGCATGTGGTTTGAAAAGAGTTTGGACTTTCAAGGAAGAAATTGGGTAATTTTTTATGGCAGTGGTTGTGGTTACAAGCTTACCAAAATCTGATTAATATCTAATTTCTGAACCTTTAAAAATACTTAGTTTATAGAACATGCAGTTTGATGTGAGCTATCAGAGGGACCATGATAAAAGAAAAATCAGATATTTGATGTTTACATTTGATGTTAAAATCATTACGAGCGAATAGAAGCGCTCAAAATGAGTTTCCTTCACAGGGTGGCTGGGCGCTCCCTTAGAGATAGGATGAGGAGCTCAGTCACATGGGAGGAGCTCGGAGTAGAGCCGCTGCTCCTCTACGTCGAGAGGAGCCAGTTGAGGTGGCTCTGGCATCTGTTCCAGATGCCTCTTGGCGCCTCCCTCGGGAGGTGTTCTAATTTTCTTCTTTTTACTTTATATATGTACAAGAGCTACAGACCCTAACTATGCCCATCATGAATGGCTGTATTTTTACCTTTTCATCTCGCACATCATCAGAGTTAGTAGATGCAGGCGTCTCCATGGCAACCAAACAAAGAATCTGAAGCAAATGATTCTGCATTACATCACTGCAAGAAAGGCAAACAGATTAGAGTTAAAAAATTGTTAAATTTTTTGTGTGTGTCTGTTGTCTGTTTTGTATGTGTCATACCGAATAATCCCAAAGTTATCAAAGTAGCCTCCGCGTCCCTGAGTACCAAAAGGCTCCTTGAAAGTGAGGACTACACAGGACACACTGTTCCTGTTCCAGATTGGCCCAAAAATGCGATTTCCAAACCTGTTGGAAAATGCATTATATAAAAGAAATAGATATTTTGTAAGGTCCTGTGATGGAAAGTTTTTTAACCAAACAACTTCAGCATCCCGTATGATAGCAACAGCACTGTTTCAACCCAAAATAGTAAAATTAAATGCCCAGTAGAGATAGGACTGAGTTTACACACAAACCTTAGCACCATGAGATTCTGCACCATCTCTTTCCCCAGGTAGTGATCAATGCGGTAGATTTGGTCTTCTTTAAACAGTGAGAAGAGGTGAGAGGAAAGCTCCTGTGAACTCTGAAGGTCATGACCGAATGGCTTCTCCACTATGACCCTGTTCCAACCCCTGTTCCACACAACATCAGCTGATCAGAATGTGATTAGTACAAGTATGCTGAGGATTTCAACAAGCTTTACTGACTTGAGACTGATGCAGTGTGCACTGATGTTAGTGGTAACGCTTTGGTACACAGTAGGAGGCAGGGCCAGATAGAAGAGTCTGTTGGTCTCAGCTCCATCAGGGAGAGATAATAAATGTGCATTGAGTTTGTTAAAAGAGGTGGCATCGTCATATTTTCCACTAATGTAAGAGTTTTTACTGAAGAAAGCTGTAAGGCAGTTGCTCTCTTCATCAGTTATCTAGACAAAAAAAGAAAAACAAACCACATTCATTCACTGCTTTAGCCACCAGATAATTTCATGATCCTTTATATACCTTCATATAGGGCAGACATGCTCTTCTGATGTCATGGACAGTTAGATTAGAACGAGCAAAACCCACAAAGTAGGTCTCATTTGGGAGCAGGCCATCTCTATAAAGCCACCTATGAACAAACAGGCCAAAGGCAGTGATCCATCATATTGGGCAAGAGTTACATTTTGCAAGAGTAGGTTTTCTGAATAAGAACTCACCAAAGTGTAGGGTAGATTTTCTTTTTTGCAAGATCTCCCTGAGTAAGACAAACTAATAAGTGACATGTAACCAAGTTTAGATACCAGAAGAAAACAAATGTCATGCACATTGATAAGATAAACTCTGTAACAAACTACTGGGCTCCCTTTAAGTGAACAGAATAAAGCCCAACTTCAGTCAAGATAAGCTTAATCAAATGAGGTCAAAGATAGCAACATAGTCAGCTTTAAATACAACTACAGTACATAAAATTACAAGGGCACAAACCACAGCTTTGAGTTTCTAATAGATATTTGGTGGTTATTACTCACTGAAGCTCCAAAGATTATGAAAATGTGGGCCTTGTGAGTGGACAGTGAGGCTCCATACAGTTCTCTCCTCAGTTGACCAATAACTTCACAGCGGTTTAAAACTTCAGAGCACATTTCTGCACGCTCTTGTTCCACCCAATGAACCAAACTCTGGACTTTCTCCTGCTTCGTGCTTGTGCAGTAAACACGCTGTGTGGAAATCTCACTTGTCATCATTGCAAGGCAGGAAAATGCAAAAAATACCGCCACCTGTTGATCCAAAACCATATTGACCCAGGTTCATGAATCCCTTTACAGTTAACAATTATACATGCAGCTTACATAAACAAATGTCAGCATGAATTCAGTGTGATTTCTTTTCAAAATTTCATTGAAACTTGTGTAAAGCAAGCCAGTGTCTCCTGGTTTTACGCCTATTCCAATGAATGAATAGAATGTGCCTTGACCACTCCTTATGTCAATTTTGCTTGTCAATATATAAGTGCAAATAAGATTATAACATTAATGGAAAGTGCTACAAAACAACAGAAATAAGTATCAAAAAAAAAAAAAGAATGTCAAGAATACAACATAATGCATTTTATTATAAAACAAGCTTCTCTTTTATTACAACATTAAATATGGAGTGTCGCTACATGGTATTTTTCTCACCATATAGTTTAAAGCACTTTTTTTTATATTATTGCAAATCCCAGCCTTTTCCACATGGTCAAAGCTGCCACTCCTCTCAAGTCCTTGTTTACCCGAGGGACACCCACCACCTTTCAACTGTGTTTCCTGAGTTTCCGTCATAAATTAATTTAAAACAAACATGCCAGCAAATGGCTCCGCACTTCTCTTTGCGGTGTCTTCCCACTCATTATTAACCACTTGTCTGTACCACAAAGTCCTCGCAGCTCCGCAGCAGGATCACTATGTCTTTGGCCCCACAGGGTGAGACTTCAGAGTGAGAATTAAGTTTTTTGGTTCATGTGTTTGTGGTGGTCAACTGATGGTCCAGTGCTGGAACAGATCAGCGGCGTTACAAGAATCCATCTGAACCTGCCCTCCAATCAGCCGCAAACACTTTCCACTCTGTGGATTCTTCAGGAGGTTTTCCTAAAATAGAATAAAACATTTGCACAAACAAGATACTTATCAGGAGGTCCATGACAATGGCACACTTAGTCCAGTGACAAAAATGGACAGCACAATAAAGATCAAGAAAAAGTAGAATCCCTTGCCCAACAAGGATGGTTATATTTATTTTTCCATAATAAAACCAGCGAGATTACATATTAAACTGCAATACACATTTACATCCCTGGTTCTCGTTGCATGACCCCCTCATCCACATTAATCATATTCCATTTTTATCATGTTTATATTTAGCAAAATATTACTAGTTCAGTTTTTACTATTACTTTATAATTACATTCCATATAAATGCTACAGGGACATCTTGTGTAAACTGACTTCTAACAATTTTGTAATGGCTTGTCATTAGCTTAACCCCTTGACTAGCTAAAGTCATGTGAACTGTTTCTATTATTATTATTGAAAAAAATTAATAATAATTACCTGGGAAAAAAAGCAATGACTGAATGAATTAATTTCTTGCACCTCTAGGCCTAGTCTTCATTTTCATCACTGTTATTTTATTATTCTGTAGGTTACAAGTGCTAAAACATGACAATGAAAACACTACTCCTTACCTCTGTAAAAACCCACTCCTGGTCCGGTCCTAAAACAGTGCCTTTTCCTTTTAGCCAGCACTCTTCAATCTTCACTGCATCTGGCTGCGCATAAGGCATGAAGACATAGCTGTTTACCAATGTTGTGCCGTAGCTCTCTGTGGGATGTGTATTCAAAGTACTGCAAAAACATAATACCCAAAATAATTAAGAACTGTTTCATGAATACATGATACATATTTTGTCTGGTTTCGAACCTGGTTTCCACCCATATTGTGACATTGATACATAATCATGGCTTTGCCTCCTTGATTGTTTTCACCCACATCCAGGCAGGTCTGTGATCCAGAATTCTTGATCTAAAGCAAACATAGCCATAATAGTATTTATAATCAAGAAGACTGAACTCTGTGACCCCTTATCTCTATTTAAATGAAAGAAAACGCAACTCACAGCTCCAAACTTGACTGGCTCCAAATCTGGGATGAAGGCCTCTGGGTACACGGTGTTCAAATACCAGGTGAAATTCTTGCACTGCAGCTTCTCCCTTAGAGTTACACGCTCAGAAATGTCTCCATACTGTTTCTATGAGAGATACAATTCAAACGCATGTTATAGTTCTTTTTAAATTCAACTTAGAAACCAGCCAAACTCAATAAACAGACACTTACCTGACTTGCCATATTGGCTGCATTCTGGTTGCGACGATAGAAGATTTTCTTGAAGTCGTCCATCCAGACCTCTGCGAGGCGTACCTGGTTGCGTGTGATGACTTCAGTGCCTTTAGGGAATGTGTGGGGGCTTTTTGTGCGAAAAACATGTCCGACGACAGAACAGGGGATAATCTCGAGCTGACCTCCACACTGCCACACCTGTCCATTTCACACACACAAAAAAAAAAAACACAAAATTCTTGTCAAATCTATGAATCAAATCTATAAACAAGTTACTCAAACTCACCCTGAATGACATCTCCACATTCTCACCACCCCAAATCTCCATCTTGTCATCATAAGTCCCAATGTGCTCAAAATATTTCTTTGATATTGAGAAGAGGCCTCCGGCAAAAGTTGGTGTTCTGATGTAAAAGATAAAGGATGTTGTAAAATCACATTAAATGTGCATTCAATTCAATATAAAATAAAATGGTGTCTTACTTTACTGGGTAAGTTTCATCTTTGCGTAGCTTCTTGGCATCCTCTGGTATAGGTTCCCATCCAAACGTCAGACTCCAATCGAAGTTGCCACGGTTGTAGGCACGATTAGTGGCCACAGGTTTGTGAAACTGAAATGAGTTCAGGTCAATGGAGCTGATCTCTGGGCTGACCACAGCGGTTGGCTCCTCCACGATACGGTGCAACAGCGGCTCCAACCAGCCGTGGAAACACTCACCTGCAGGAAGAGAAAGATAATTATGTTTTATTGGAGTGAATAAGCAGTTGGCACGTATGGCAATAACAGGTGTGTCCATGCATTAACCGCTCCGATGATTTAAATATAATTTATCTAGAAGTGTTTACTTTGAGTCATGAAGGTCAAACTAAAATATTTGGACTCACAATAACCTCAACATGGTAATTGTATTCTTTGCTAACAGTTTTTAGGTTGCGACCAGCCAGCTGAAAATAAAGAGTTTAATTTTGCCATATGTTTACAACAGAATCTTAACTGAAACCACTGTAAAAACAGCACTGTTACAAGAACTGACAACCACAATAAAATTAGTTCCACCTCTGGGTTTAGCATTCGCAACAGGAAGTGGTTAAGAGCTCATTCAGGCACACCATGTACAGTTAAGCCCAAGATTAGAGCCTAGACTCATTTCACATGATTCAAAAAGTAATAATTGGTTATGGCTGGAAGCGAACAATATATGCATACCTCAACAGATTAAATGATTTTCATTCTCATTTTTTAAAGCATCCCTGTGTGCTCAACCCGCACTGGATTATAAGACACATTGTCATTAAATGGTCTATTTTCGAACTTTTTTCACAAATAAACCGCACCGGACTTTAAACAAAACACAACAGTCGATGGGTTAGTGGGACTTTGTTTGGCGCGTTCACGGTGACTCTGGGCTTTGTTCATTTGTGGTGTGTAGGGAGGGTGCTGTCTGGGACCGCTGGATTGTTGGCGTGTTCGCAGTGACGCAATTGTTCAGTTGTGGCTCAGAAAGGCACATTGGACTCGCTTTTTTGGTTCATTTCTCCGTTAAGTTCTTTATCGGCGTGGGGTGATGAATGTGGCTGTGGGTGTGTTTCGCTGTCTGCTCCGTGCGTGTTTGCGTGCGCTGCGGGTGGTGCGGCTTTGTAGTTTACTGAAGTTGTGCTAGGGCGCTCTGGCTTGCGGGACTCGCGGTCGTTTTTTGATGGGGTTAGAGGCTTAAGAGTGTGTCTAATAGCCTGGAAAATATGGTATTTGAAAGTTTAGGTTTGGTACAGAACAGATTTACTAATCTGAATAACTTGGGTCTCAATAGTCTTGTGTGATTTCTTACAGTGAGCATCCAGGAAGGTGAGAACTTCCCCCTTTGCGAGACTGGCTCCCAGGAGCCGAGCAGTGATCAGGCCCTTTCTCTCCAGCTGCCTCACCACACGCACGATCTTCAGCCCAGCCACATGCTCCTCCAGCTGGCCTTTAAGATGCTCTGAGGAAACATAAAACATTCAATTATGTTAATCACTTCACAAAAAAACAGTTATTCATATTATCATATTCATTATTCTTCTAGTGATTAGTCACTGTAAGAGTTTAAGTGAATAAGCACTGGATTTAATCAATCACAGTGAAGAGGAAACTTTCAGATGAAGCAGATGGCATGAATTTATATTAATTATTAATTATAATTTTTGTCATATCACACACCCCTACAATGACATCTGGGCTTCAAATTGTGGTTACTGGGAAACAACCAGATGAAGGATGTGCTTCAGTGGTTTCTTCTCATGGAAATGTCAACAGTCATAAATCCTATGCTGCTTGACAACACCAATTATTACCCAATACAGTCATGAAAAGATGGGCAGTAGTGACGCAAGGGCAGTACCTGCAGCAAGCTAAACGAGAGACTTTGCACAATACACAGAATTCTGTTTGTTGGTCTTTAACCAAATAAATGTGATGATTTAGAAATGCACATGCAAAATAGGAACTACCAGTACAGTAGGACACACCCCTTGAAAATGTTTTGTGACCCTTTTAGTAGAATGAATGATTGTGCCTGTTCTCAGCA
Source organism: Boleophthalmus pectinirostris (assembly GCF_026225935.1). Lineage (NCBI taxonomy): Eukaryota > Metazoa > Chordata > Actinopteri > Gobiiformes > Gobiidae > Boleophthalmus > Boleophthalmus pectinirostris. The sequence continues at coordinate 26,316,776 of NW_026571515.1, forward strand.
GGCATTGAACATTATATATTAAAATTAAACATTTGAAATTTGAATGATTACAATGATAATATAATTTAAACAGCGTTCCCATTTGTACCAGTCAAAATAACACTAGAATAAACACTTACTATGATGATACTGGGGTATCATAAAAAAAAGGAAAAAAAAAAAAGTACAAATGATGTCCTGTTATCTAGCCTTGGATAATAAAGCGTAGTTGTCAGTTTAATAGTGGGAAATGCTTTGTTTAGAAAAACTGTGAAACACAATGACCCACACACGTCAGATAGGGGCTATCAGCTTCGTCAGCCAACTAATGTCATTCTGCCTTAGATTATAGTTGTGGCACAGGGCCAAACAGTGAAAGAATTGGGTGAATTGAGACGCCTGAGCAACATTCTGTTAAAAATATTCAACTCTGCTTTTCGCAATACAATTTGTATTTTTCTGCATTTAAACCACCTGCAGCTAATCCTCAACATCATTTATCATTATCTGGAACTGTGATTTGTCCTCAGCCAAGTGACAAATGGTCAGCAGCCATCAGAAATAACCCAAACACTTCCTGGTATTTGCTTTTCGTGCCTTTTAAAAATATCTCCATTGTCCGCTCTTAAAGGTAAAAAGTCACAGCAGGGAGCCTGCTCCTAGAGATGAGTTTACTGATAGCACAGGCAACAGTTTACAAAGTTCAGCTTACAAATAATGAACAGTGCGAGTTCAAAGCAAATAATCTTTGTGTTTATAGCCAAGGCATGAAAAATGATCTTTTATGTTACCTGGTGATGTAATATACAGTAGTCAAATTATCTGGTCCATAAGGGAAATTACAAAGTATCTTAATATAGGCCTAAAATATATACATTAACATAAACTTTTTTTAGACAATTAAAGCAGACCAATTATGCAAAAATCGACTCAGAGCTTTTAACCATGTTATAGTGGTTATATAGTTTCCCCTCACCATTTACCCAGTTGCACAGCATCGTTTCCCCTTGCTAGGGGGCCGAAAACTTCACTGTGCTTGTTTTTGATTATGTTTACGGGGGTGTCAGCTCTCACTGGGCTTGTTTCAGATTAATATTACGATATCAAATTATGTGCAAATTATAACTGATCCATGGGTATCATATCTTTATTGCAGGCTCAAGCATAACATGTCTTCTTTAAATTAGTGGTCTGTACCTGCTGTACTGGCGTCATCCACCAAAATGATTTCTTTGAGAAACTTGGCCGGAGAGGTGTGGAGCACGCTGTATACAGTCCTAAGGAGAGTGGACCAGGCCTCATTGTGAAAACTATAATGACACTGGTGGTGGGCAGAGGAGGGCAGCGGCGAAACTTTCTTTCCACACACCTGGCACAAAGGTGGGACACACAATCCAGAAAGACAGAGAGAGAGAGAGTGAGAACTGGCATCAAAAACAGAGGAAATTAAAGTCACAAAACAACAAGTAAGGCTCTGTTCAGGTAGGTCTGTGGACACAGTCAAAACCACAATAAGGAACAAGCAACTGAAAATGTGAGGATCTGTTTGCTAAAGCTGCAGAGTATATTTACTGTAAAGATGGAAGTTAAACAGTGACACTCAAACTAATGTAAAGTTAAAAAGCAGTATCAGTGCTTCTTTTATTATAGAGTTTGATTCCACACTTTAGTTGCAACATAATAGTTTAGTCACAGAAAGAAAATGTCAAAGAAAATACATTCTATGACCATGAACAATATATTTGAAATACATCTGAAATCCTGACATAGGATCTAAACAGGCCAGTGCCTTGGTGTATGCACATGCTTACTGACAGATTCCATTTTTGTTTTTAATGTTTGTGTATTTCGAGAAATATTTGTTTGTTTTGTTTGTCATCTTTTATAAAGTAAACTCAAATTATGCAGGACTTGATCACTGTTTGTTATACTTAGGCATCACATTTATTAAAGAGTTACTGTATGTTTGCAGTGACGTGGAAAGTATTAAATCCATGTAAATAATTGACCAGCCTCTTCATGACCTCAAAGCCTTATCGGCCCAACTGTGACTAAACCAGCAGGTCTGTAGAAAAACACCTGCTGTCACACTTAAGACTTACTCTGGGGGTCTGGTGTCTTCTCCAAGGCTACGGCTCAGCGAGATCCGGTCACTGGCAAACTGGTTAAAACAGTGCCTTGTCATGCCATCTTCGTGTTCCTTTTTCTCTTCAGGAGTCATGTTGTCTTTCTGAAATGCTTTTCCATCTGCTCCTGGAGCACTGGGGTCCTGGGGAGGTCTGTCCAGGTGGGGCTTGAGCTCTGTTAGTGTGTAGAAGCCAGCGGGACAGTTGACATCCTCTGTGGGCTGCTCGTGAACCGGGGGAGGCTGAGGAGCTCCAATCTGGAAACCTATATTGTGCACGGCACCTCGGACCATATCCATTACCTTGTCCCTTTTGTCAACAAAATCCTGAAACCAGGGATCCCCCGAAGGTGAAGTGGCAACATCCTTTTGGAGAACAACTAAAGCCAACATGAAGAGTGCCCCTCCAAAGACAACCAGTTTTAGGGGGGACATACGCCGCCGTAGAAACAGCCGCATGTCTTAAGTGTAGAAGGTTACTTTCTGCAACACTTTAAGTCACCAAGGTAAAAAAAATAATGAATTCCACAGCTTTGTTCCTTAGATGTACATCTCTCTTGGGTATGTCACCACCAAGCTCACTCTACAAAAGAAAACATGTCAGGAGTTTTAAAAAAAAAAAATAGTATTGAACCGGTTTCGTGTGTCACCAACTCGTGTAGGCAGTGACACTCCTCGCGCTCTCCCTTCTGAGGTAAAGAGTCCCTAGGAGCCAGGTGGGGCAAGCGAGCAGGTAGAGAGAGAGCACAAACACCACACCTCTTGGTAAACACCTGACTTCATTTGCCCCAGCCACCCTCCTCCAGGACCCCACGTGGCTGCGGCAGATAGCAACACTGTTTAATGAGTGATGCACACATCTCCAACGACACTGTCTTTACTGTCATCTTAAAGGCGAAGGCTATAGGCTACCCACATCATCTGCCTACATATGGGCGAGGCAAAACATAATCACAACACGCAACCTTGGCACAATCTAGATTAGACAGTTTCCTGAAATTAAACAGGATATGAATACAAAGCAAGGGTATCAGATGTGTACTTTAGTGATCACAGTTGGTGAGACTCACTTTTACTAAGCCATTATTAATTTACACAAGTCCAGGCTCCTTCATTATTGATTTAAGTGGTGGATACTCATTGGGACAACCAGTTTGTCCGCTCTGTTGCCACACAACCAACCCTTGACAAACTACCCAGCCTAAATCCTAAAAACCTGTCGCACTGACGTGTCTCAGGCAAACATTAACATTAACCCATTAGTTCAAGTATCATCTGTCTCGAGGACATATTAAGTTAACTCCGAAATGATAAAGAGTATTCAATACAACACTGTCTTGAAACGAAGTAAAACGAAAGAGGAAGGATGACTCGCAAACTTGACAAATCTGAAAAACTGCCTTAGGAAAGAAGCGTGTCGCCGTATAAAACAGCTCAACATACTACTTTGCTACAATGACTCCACCACGCTTTTCGAAGACACTTGTTGAGCGTCTCCTTCTTTAGCTTTACTTACCTCCACCAAGAAGATTTCACCTGTCCAGTCTGATTTTACGCGCTCCCTTAATTGGCCGAAATGCCGCACTTTGCAGTCTCTCCTCTCCTGTTCAGCTGATCTGAAGAGAAAATATTTCAAAAGGAGCTGGATGGGGCAGGTCTGTCCTCTTCGTCTCTTCCTTCTACAGTGAACAGGTGCCATTTGTCGGAATGATTACCAAAAGTGAGACCCCTTCTGGCCAAATAAGGAGATTGTTTCAATAGCCATCTAGTATCATTTTGCCATTAGACAGGCCTCTGTTTAGGCTACAACTTCGTATGACTTTTGTTTGTAATAGAAATCTCATGTAACAATTTTGGTAACTGTAGGTCTACCAGAACATGCTGAAGTGGCGCATGTATCCGCAAATGAATCACTAGGGTTCCTGTGGGACAAACACAGCGTTGCACATCCTCAGTTTTAAGTAGTCCATTGTTCTCTATTGGCGCGATATAATAAACATTAGAACTACATGTGTAATCCGATAGACCTGCATGCCACTATGCAGGCGCCCACTGGTGTAACGTTATTGCCTTTTCACCAGGGATTAGCAGAATTGATGTTGTTTAATTAATGATTTACATAGAGGACTGCAAGTGAACAACATAGCATTACCTCCTCAAAAATCCATTATTCATACGCCAGAAATTAAGTACTCTCTCCAGTGTCACCCTCCTGTAACTGTACTCCGATGGTTTATTGAGAGTAGTAGGCATGTCTCGGGTTACTTTCACGGTCTGAAATCTTGATTGCAGTCTGCTGATTGACAGGTAGAGCCTAACTATAATGAAATACATAATGGCTGTAAAAAAGAATTTGGTTTTCTTATTCACCAAAGGTAAGTTTAAATCTCTAATAATAAAATGTAACTAGAACTACACACTAGAACACTTTACATACATGAGCTGTAAATATTAACTGCTAGTAGTACGTGTTATACTTTACTGTTGACAAAAGTTATATTTAACAAAAAATCCCAGAGCAACAAATAAAAAAAGCCATTTATTTTTGAGAGGAAAATAATTCAACCAATCATTGCACTACTCCTTAGACTGTTGATTTAAAAGAAAATGCAACAGTGGTTTATTGACCTGACAAGTCCAGGACACAGAGGAACTAGGAGAAGAAATGAGACTTCTTTAGCCAATAAGGCAACAGTTTAGGCTCAGGTAGAAAACAGAAAATATAAAGCCTTCTATAACATAAAATCACTTCAACATAAATTATTTTGCTCATCTGTCAGTACCAAAGGCAATTATAAGAGTGGTTCTCCTCAGTAGTAGCTTCATAGTGGACAAGTACATTCAAATAGTGATTGTTTAGATTGGGGAAGTGAGGGAGGGGGACAAGCCTCCAAGTGCCCAATGTAACAAGCTTTTCACAAATACTGTTCTTGGAAATGGTTCTTTTTTGGTCCATCAAATAAGACATGGACTTGAACTGCTTGCTCTGAAAGGCAATACTTGTGAACAGAACCATAGTTAGTTTCCATACAGTCAATACTGAAGCCACTGAGATACTGTCCTAATAAAATAACATAGTTTTCTTCATCTATTGGAAGGAAATCACAGTCCAGTAAAAGTTGCAACAAGTGTAGTAATTATTCTCAAATTATCTTAATAAATCAATTTTAGCTTTGAGGAATAATATAAAACATGCCTTGTAGCAACTGGTTTGGCAACAAAAGTGTTTTTCATACAGTAAAAACCTCACAGTGAAAGTACAGTATGCCCCTTATCAGATACATGTGCTCGCATCCATACATATACCACACATACATCTTCTTCATTATCTCCCATTGTACCATGATACAACTTCTTTTCTTTCCTTCAATTTCCAATAAATCAAACGTACATTTCGGTGCGCCAAGAAAATAGTAATTTCTATGTCCACAGTGGCTAGGAAGAGACAAAAAAGGCCCTGATAGGAAAATAAAAGTCATCCTAACCAATATTATTATTATTATTTTGATTTTGAGTGCGCTTTCATGTCTCTGGGCACAACTGAGACATTTTTCCGTGGCCTTTTGCAGTGAAAAGAGGAATAAATTACTTATTATGGTACTTCTCATATCAAATGTTTGTTCTTTGGTCATAGTCGTCCTTCACGTGTATCTGTTTGCATATTTTCTTTAAAGTAGCGTACAATATATTCACAAAAATCCATCCATGAAAATAAATAAAAACACTGGATGAAATTCTTGTACTATTGCTCATAAAAGCATAGCCACTTCCGTCCTAAGGCAACTGGGCTTTTGTGATCTCTTTTCAAGCAGCTCAAGGGGAAAGTCTTCACTCATGAAACCACTTCCTGCATCTTCTTCTCTTGCCAGAAAACGAGGGTCATCTCCGGCGGCCACCTTGCGTCTCCACCATATCCGTGCCATCCGTCTGAGCTCAATGCCAACTGGACCACTCTTTTTGGGAGTCTCTGTCCTCTCAGTGCAGTGGAGGGGTTTGCAGTGTCTGTAGTGCTCTGATCCACTCTCGTTAACTACCTTGGGGGCCGCTGGTGAGGAAGTAAGTGGTCATCTCGCCCTTCCCCTTGACTTTGACCAGGCCGCGACAGTCCAGCTTGTATCCGTGACTGGAAAGCACATGGTACAAGTCCGTCGTCACCTGAGACGGGAATAAGAGACATTGGAAACTTTGTTAGTCGCACTGTACTCTACAATAGGTGATGTGTTACTCATAAGACTATATAAGCCTATAGGTGTTTTGTGAAACCAGATGTTTCTCTTTGAAAGTATTCAGTGTTCATAGTTATTTCAACTTGCGGATAGACGTGAACGATCATAAAGACAAAATATGAAATAAAACTGCAATTTGCTGATGGGTTTAATAGAAATGCACTTAACTGATTCAGCAATTGATACTTTGCAGCTGATGTAATCAACATTCCCTGGGGCTGTGATAATAACTGTAGGCACTGCTCTGTCTGAAGCTCTGTTACTCAAGATCGACTTTAAGATGAGTTTTGTTTTAACACAATCTGACCATAAAGAAATGATTTAGCTGGAGCTATAACAGGTGAGATGAGTTGTGCTGTTAAACAAGTCCCTCTCATATTGCACTACAGTCACAAGCTAGAAAGCATTAGCAAACTCTTTTTCAGTTCATCACTCTCACATTCTCACCTAAACAAGACCATGTGCACTTGTATTGATCACAGGCTCCTGAAAATGTGTTGTTTAAATTGATTTTGTATTTTTTCAGACTATCTTAAAGCTTTTTTGGAAGTTATTGTTAATGTGTGCATTATGTCATCATGGTAACTGTTGAACATTCTGCCATAGGTATACAAGCAGAACACCCCCAATGTGATGTCTCTGCAAAGCATCAATGCAGTTTAAACAAAGTGGAATAGTAATTTTTTCAATCTGATATCGTGAAACTTATTTTTGGACGTTTTGCAGCTAATATAAATAAAACATCTGACATGCACATGAACATCTTATCTGATTTCTCTCTCTGCAGTTCAATGTGAGATACAACAGGTGGCAGCATTGCCCTGTCTGTACCTTTTCCAGAGCAATATTTGGGTCAAAAACCTCACTAAATCCCAATGAGATTAATCAAACAGACTCTAAAGTAATCTTACATGTTTACACTCAAGTATGAACAAATGTGATTAATTTCAGGAAAATGATATATGTTTACTAAGAATAAACTAGGTCATATGCTGAATTGTGGCATTCATATTACTGGTTTACTGTTAGCAAAAGAAAAAAACAACTTGTACTAAAAACTACTACTGTAATTTTCACATCAACAAGGAAAGCAATACAGCTGTAGTCTAATTCACTAAGTGCACAAATGGAAGTCTGTTATGGTATTAAAAATTAGAGTATTAAAAAAGCAGAAAGCAATATGGAACAGATTTTTGTCATGCATATTTTAATCCTTTCATGTTACTGTTACTAATTCTCTGCTGCCATGTTTTCTGGCTACAGCAATGACTTTAAAAATAAAATACAATAATTTATGCAATATTTGGTATTCAAGTCATATAGTGACTCACTGCATTTTCATTTTGTAAAAACCAGAACAAAATCCTTACCTGGATATAATCTGGTACTCCTGTGCTGTCCATGCGACTGGCCACATTCACTGTGTTTCCCCAGATGTCATACTGAGGCTTCCTGGCTCCAATCACTCCTGCCACCACTGGCCCCATGTTCAGACCTAAGAGATTAAGAGATTATAATCAATATATTGTTTATATACTATGACTCTTAACATAGCCAAAAAAGTTAGTCTGGTGAGTTTGAGAGAAGTTGAATAGATTGCAAAATTGAACTTTTATTAACTTTTAATAACTTTTTTAAATACAATAATTCTACACACTGAAGAGTGAACACATACTTTGAACAGATATGTTAATGAATGTGAAATTATTATTTTTATTTAATTTGATCAATACGTCTACAATCAATTTGTATAATACTACGACCTTAACTTAATTTAGGATACCTAAAGATTAAAGTTGTATATGTGAAGTATCAAACTCACCAATCTTCATCTGGAAGTTGTTGAAGGAGTGTTCGTTGATGTACTTCATCTGCTCCCTCAGCCTCATGGCATAGTCGCATAGTGCCAGGATGTGGGAACGACCCTCTCTGTCGTATGTGGAGTCATTTAGGCCTGAGGCTGCCATGTAGGTGGAGCCTATGGTCTTGATCTTCTCCAGTTGACGAAAACGGTCTTCACTGATTATCTACAACAAGGCAAATATGGGAGAACAGCTTTACAATGTATTTATAAACAAATTTAGTAAGTGTAAGTGTCATTAAAATGCATTATGCAAAAGTAGTTCATTTTGATTTAAGAAAATTATAAATTAAACATTATTACGTTAAAATTTGTTTAAAAAATATTATAATTCATACAGGGAAATTATGTTTTCCTTTATATAAATATACGACTATATTAATTTCATTTGGTTTGGTACCGCTATTGTCGCGAGACTTTGAGAACTTGATATCGGGCCACAGGTAGATCGCATACGCCCTCATATGCTAAAGACCATTAGAGCGAGAGCCACGATTTCGGCAGCTACGGCAGCTAACCGGCTGCACGAGGTATCTTTTGTTTCATATTTGTTGCGATTGTAGTTATGAAATGTATTGTTCTTATGTATGTATTTTGTGCACAGATGTAAAGTGCGCCAATCGCGCAGATTTCTTTTTCTTAAAGATCTCCGATGTGACAGGCGGCCACGAGGCAGCTAATTTCATTGGTACTTCTGTGTTAGCAAACATATATGGAGTGTCTAATTATGTTTTATTTGTTCTCTAGTTTTCATGGCGTTTTACGGCATTTGTTAAGGCTAATAAATGCGCCAGCGCTCGAGAACCGTGTGCAGTGTTGTATTGAGGAGCTACAGTAAGCACATGTGAATTTAAACAGATTGTATTACTTTGAGATTGTTTTACAAATGTAAAGTGCAATATAAAAAAATATTATTATTATTATTATACACTTTAGAAAATATACAGATTTAAATAATGCATTTTGTTTACATTCAGACACATGATGGATGTGCCAGTCACAATGTGTCTTAGGTGGACAGGGTATCTAACAGTGGTCAGTGGCTGGTCAGACCCTGTTACACAAAAATTTAATATGATACCCACTTACAAGTGGGACTTTACACAGACTGGTTTATAAATTACATATACTACATACTATACTATGAAATATTTGTGAAGCTAGAGAGAGGACTTGCTGAGAGACAGAGGGACTCACCTCGTCAAAGTCGGCGATGATCTCGTTGAGCAGGCGCAGACACTCCACTCCCTCGTTGTTTGCCTCCAATTCCACATAAAACTCAGAGAAGTTACTGATGGAGGCGAACATGACGGCAACACACTCACATGACTGATAGTACAGCTCATCATTGCGCCGCTCTCGGGCCAAAAAGTGGGCTGCCACATCTTTGGGCAGAATGTTATGCAGAAGGCGTCTGTTATAAGCCTGCAGCTCCTCCATCTCCTCCTTCTCCTCTGTAGCCTAAAGAGAAACAAAAGCAAATGTTTATCCGTCTCCCAAGGAAAGAGAAGACCAACTTCTACTAACAATTAGCAAAGTCTGAACTGAACCACAGGGAGCAATAGTGACTTAACAACCTGCAGTTTCCAGAGGAAATCGAGACGTGCCGTGGACTCCACCTGCTGGCCATGCAGGTACAGTGCCAGGACAAACACAGTAAGGATCACAGGGGTCATGACCCTTAATGGAACTTTGTTCACACTGTCCGGGCTGAAAAAGTACATTGTACATTGTAATACTATTCGTTTTTAAAAGTGCTATTTAAAGAACTACTAATTTCATAATACCACTTACCACTGTTCTGTTGTTTCATTGAAACTAGACCTGAGGAAGCAGAGAGAAACATGTTACATTACATATTATATTATATCAATATTTTAATTTCAAAATTTACATTTCAATCCAGTGGGAAACTGGAATTTCTTAAGTAACAACCTAACTAACTACTAAAATGTGACTGAATCATAAAATAACTGAAGTTATATTAACAATCTCATTATTTACAGACAGTAAGAAAACAATGTGTTCATTTATTTTATGCAATCTTAAATTACATTAAACTCACTTAGTATATATTGGTTAACCTAGGGTGACCAAACATCCGTTTTTCCGCAGACATGTCCGTTTTTCGCGATTGTCGGTCAGCCTGCAACATGCCGAAGAGCAAATGTGCATTTAACGATGACTTGCACAAGAAATTCCCCGCTTTCCAACCCAGTTGGGACAAGTGGGAGGCCATGTGCACAGTGTGCAAAGCAGGCACAGGTTTGCGAGGTGAGGGTAGCTCAATGTCAAGGTCCCGCCCCCAGTAAGGTGTCCGGGTTTTCACAAACAGAAATATGGTCACTCTAGGTTAACCAGACAGGGATGAACATTATTCTGCTTGGCAGACTTACAGGGTGATGGCTTTGACGAGCAGGTCTGCGTTGTTAAACAGAGCCACCTGAGGCCACTCCACCAGCAGCAGGAAAGAGAGCTGCACGAAGAGCATGAGAGCCAGCTTCCCAATGCTGCTGATGTGGAGGAACACAGAGCAGGCCAGCAGGGTCAGCAGCACACTGTAGCTGAAATACTGCGGCACAGACAGGGAGGACACAGTGAGGAGGGGGCGCAAACACTGCTGTGCAACAAATGATATCATTCAAAACACTGAATTAAATACATTTTTAGATTTCCTCAAATATCTAAAACATATTCAGCATAATAGTAGTACCACAGCATGCAAATGAATATAATTTTAAAAGACCAAAAAATTGTCTGTAATAAAAATTATAGGAACATAACTTAGAACATCATTTTGAAGAGATAAAATGCTTATGCATTTTTAAGTTGCAATTATTGTATAATTACAAATAACGCTATTTTGACATTTTTTACTCTGTCAAGTTTACTTTATAAGGGAAAGGTAGCTTCAGCCATTTTCACTTTAAAAATAACAGAACTTTGGTCATTTTTGTCTGATGCACCCACTGCTGACATATACCTATGCATTGAAGCGACTCACAAGAACAGACACAGTGAAATGTTCTGATGCTGACCTCGGGGAAATGGCAGGGCATGGTCTGACTAGAGCACAGAGTCAGTCCGTCATCGGCCATGGCGCTCAGATTGTGCAGCAGACACAGATTCACTGAAGTGTTCAGCTGATTTTTCACACAGTCACACAGATCCTCCCTGCTGCATGTGAACTGGATACAGGAGAACAAGGAAAATCAACAATTTAAAAACAGCAGGAAGTCACTATGGACTGTAGCATCAAGAAATCTTTGCATTATTCATTGATCATCTTCTTAATGAACAAAATTGGGTTTTGTGGTTGTCCAAACAGGTGGTTCAAGGAAGGTTGTTCAAAGCCATCAGGTCCACCTCTTCAAGTAACAGCAGCACCATCAGTTGGAGACTAAAGCACCAAAGAGCCAGTCTGAGAGCTTCGTAAAGACTTTCATTCCTGTTGCTTTTAGACTAATGCACAGTAATTGTGAAGACCTCTTCTGCACTTTTACATATGCATGAGTAGTTAATAGCTGTAGGAATGTTGTCTCTGGTGTCTTATGTTTGTGTACACTGTTGCATCAACTTTATTTACTGAAATATATTAATAAAGTACAATTTCCAATAGTTTGTTCCCCTTTTTCCATCTAAAGTATGACAGTAGCTACAGTACTGTATGCTCCTTTATTGAAGTTGAGTTAAATATTAATTTAGGATAGTCCATCTGATATGAGTTAATGTAAGTCCATTAACGAGTGCATGCACTCCATTAGCATAATATAGCATCTGATAACAGGGTGCAATTTATTCAACCATAACGAATGATCTGATGTGTTATGGTTTCCACAGACGCTCTTGGATCGTAACATGGTGGTACATTTATGACAATGAAATGCTAGCAGATAAAATGTAGCACAGAAGCTGTTTGTACGCGGGCTTAACAACTCAGGATTAGGAGAGGCAGGTGCTGAACAGAGCATGTGAGCTGGCGTGTAATTCTTAAGAAATTCAAACATGGTCGATTAGTGATGTGTGTGGAGTTAACCGAACCATAAACGGGAGAGATATTTACACCAAAGTCACCCTCAGAACTGTGACAGGCTACAAAATAAAGGCACCGTCCTAGGACAATGTGACATTAGACTCTTATTTACAGAAAACATAACAAAATCAATGCAGAATTTATTACTTATATTTTCTTAACCTATAACCATAAGACCTGGCTACACTACCATCCATCTTTAGAATTTGTAAATAAGGAAAATATGGCAGATATAAATAGATCAACCCATCTGTCACACTGATGAGCAATTACAGCTCAACTTCTAAATATAGCGCCCCCTCAGGCCAATGCTCTAATTTTCCAAATGCCACAATGATGCAGGATTTTATGATTTACACTTTGAAGTAGCTGGGACATGCATGGGGAAAGACAGAGCTCTGTCTAAAGGTGATTTTGAAACAGTTCACATGTACCACGACCATTATCTGCCCAGCCAGAACCATGTGACAAAACAATGTAGGAGGGACTGGCTGATCAGGCAATATTATAGACCTATGTTGGGCTTAAATTAACATCTCTGAATCCTTTTTCGGAAATAACTCTAGGATGAAGCAAGAACTAAACTAACGCCAATGTAAATACAAAACTAAGCCAGGACTAAAAAAGGACTAGACACGAATGAAAGTCTAAACTATATATGAAACAGATGTAACCCCTATACCTAACCGCTAGAATATAACATAAAAACAGGAATTATATTAAAATGATATATTGAACCACAATGCAAAATGAACCAGAGAAGCAGAATCAACATCAAAGACCAATAAAGAATCAGAATTATAACAAAAATGTTGACACCGGCTCTTACCATGTTAGCAAAAGATGAGATGAAGAGCAGGAGGATAGTGAAGACGCCGACCATTGTGCTGTGTGCACGAGACTGAACTATCTTCCTAGTCAAAGTCTGCAAGGCATCTGGGAAAAGCTAGAATATCAAGACAGAAAGATCAAACCAATAGCAAAGGATAAGTGACAATTACTCTGAATAATATATATTTTCTTACTTTTATACAAGAGTAAATGGCACAGATAAAAAGGATGTTGACAAGCATAATGAAAATGCTGACGTACAGACCAAGCATAAGAGGGGTTCTGTGAAAAGAAGGCAAATCATTATGAAGTATAACACTCATTAACTAACTGTAAACTAATAAAAACAACATTTCCCGTTAACTATTCAGAACAGCTCTCAGCAGGAAATGTCATGTATTTAATATAAATAACTTACCTAGGAAAAACAGTCATCTGAATGAAGCAGATGAAACAGAAAACAAGAAGAGTGCAGGCCACGTATCCTCCAAAACGATCATCGACCTTTTTGGAGTACTATAATTAGACAATACACATTTAATAACATTCAGCGATGCCATTTTGTGTATAAAGTGAATTGCTACAAACCTTTTTTTCTAAGTCTGGAGTCTGAAATGTTAGGACAAACTTTTTGACGTGGTCTTTCCGGAGCTGGTCAATGCTGCGTGCGTCAATGGCCCGTCCCAGAAACTCGTCCACCTCGTCCTCAGGGTTCAGTGCCTCTTGAGCACAACGACTGTAGCACAAAACAACAGGTCTGTGTGGGGTTTTCTACATGCAGGAGATGGCCAGTGTTGTGACAGCTAGTGCATGACTCAGAGCTAATATGTTATTTGGAAAGAGTTGGATGTGACTTTGCAAAATCAACAACTTAGGCGGTTACACTGACAAACTGCAGGCTAGTTGCTGGGGCTGAACAATTTTGGCTGAGTGACGATGCTTTTTATTAATGAAAATCTGGTTCTCAAAGCAGTTTAAACAATTACAGGCACAAACACACTAATATGAACTGCTTAACTAATACTAAAATTACATGGATTTCAGAACATGTGTGTAGAGGTGTAAACAAGGTTTCCTAGTGTTTATAAATAATCATACTTCATGATGAAACCAGTGCATTTGTTGTGATCTGAGGACATTTTTTAAACAATGCATCTGCATTGTGTGGGATTAGCTCATTTTGTCCATTCAAATTTTGATTTGATTGTGTAACAGGACTTTTAGTTTCTAAAAGAAAAAGCATTTTAATGACTAAAAGTGGAGCTTTAACACTCACTTGTCTTTACTGGAGGCTTCATCGATCCCCTGTGAAAGACAAAGTCAGACAGACAGCACTGAATAAAACAGGACTGTATAAAACATGTGGAGTCTACAGTTTCATATACACCTCCTATAGACTATACAAGATTATCACGGAGCAACAGGGCAACTGAAAAATAGACAGGGACTCAGACATCTGCACAGCTAATCCCTGCGAGCCAGACTGATGTTTTAATTAATGCTTGAAGGCTTCAAATTACACCCACGTCGACCCCTAGGCTCAAACCCTTGTGAGAAGGACAAAATGACATTAAGGGTATGGTAAGAATGTAGGGGAGAGGACTCAACAAGACTTATGCTTCACAGACAAACAGGAAGAGAGAGAAATGCAGTGAAAGACTGGATCTCCATCTGAAGTCTCATCAGATTAGAGAGAGTAATAATGAGGCACCAGGAATCCCAGGGAGCTCAGTGTGTGCTGTCTCCTGTTTGTTTGACAGATTATATCAATCCAATTTCTTAGCTCTTTAACTATATGACTATATGACTATTATTACAGTTTTTATCTAAATAGTCTGTTTTATTGGAATGTTTATAGTTTGGAGATTGAGGACAGACAGGAATACAACATCACCAAAATTTAACACAACCAATATAAATACATTTGGTGTAACATTTCATTTCCAACAACAGCACTAGAGTAAAGATAAAAATATTTGCAGAGAAATTAAATCTAAAGTCTAATCTTAAATCTTAAGTAGCCTATAGTAGTAGCACTATAATAGATACCTATATTTTTCTACTTGTCTTCCATTTACCTAAAACCTTTGTTTTCAAAGAGAGAAAATGTCTTTATTTGTGTCAAAAACAGGTGCTCTGTTCTCATTGGTGCTGAGTGCGTGTGGCTCACCATCTGCCTTAAGACTTTGGAGCCCTTGTTTCTGGAGTAGCGGTCCTGTCCCCAGTGTGAGATGGGCCCATCCGCAGAGTTCGCCCGTGCCCTCTGCATCTTGGCCATCATAGCTTTCTCCTCTTTCTGCAATGACACCAGCAGGACAGCCTTTAGAGCAGATGCTATGACAAACAAGGTCTTCTGTGTCAGCTCATAATCCATTATACTGTTTGTGTGAAATATGGCACCACTGTGAAATTGTAGAGAGGTCAAGGAGATGTGCGTATGTGCGACTAACCCTTTTCTGGCTACAGCCCAGCACCAAGAATGTTTCAATGTTGTGCTCTTTCAGGTAAGCGTTCCTCTCCCCACCATGTCCCGGCTCAACATCATAATCTCCGTTTAGATACTGCAGAGTGGCTTTGGTGATGTGGATACGCCTAAACACAAACATTGTTAAATCATAAATGAGAAAAGGATTGAACAGAGAGGGTGTAGCATATGGATTTTGGGAGGCCTACCCAGCTTTACCCCCTGCCTCCATCTGGTTGGCAAGAGTCACATCGTTGGACCAGACGTCAAACTGCCACTTGCGAAGGCCCAGCACCCCACAGTGAACCCGCCCACTGTGAATGCCCACCCGCATGTTCACGTTAACTCCCGTCACCTCTCGCACCAACCTGCCAAGAAACAAATTAACAGATGATGATGAAAACATTTAGCTCTACCTTCAGTTATTCAAGTACTTTGTGGTTGTGGCAATAAGGGTTTACAGTGGAATGGAACTAAATGTGTTCTTGAATTGCGTGAGAATGGCAAGGGTGATTTGTACAAAAAAAAAAAGATCAAATTTGGAATTTGAAACTTACGAAATAGCCTCAATCATGTCCACTCCCATCTCGACACAGCAGTGGGCATGGTCTGCGCGAGGCTCAGGCAGACCTGACACACAGTAGTAACAGTCTCCCAGGATTTTAATCCGCAGGCAGTGGTTTTCCTGCACAGCAAAGATCAGTACATTAAATGGCATCATAATGCATAATTTAGATGAATCAACATTTGTTACACAATGCTTAAGTAATCTCTCCCCATGCATTCAGTGGGCTATGTCATTTACAGTCAGGTTACATAAGGGACAGAGTTCAAAATTCTCCAGTAAAAACAATTATAGCAGGTTTCTCACCGAGGCCAGTTTATCAAAGCGTGCAAACAGTTCATTCAGCGTCATGACCAGCTCTTGTGCTGTGCACTGGGATGCCAGACTGGTGAAGCCTTCAATGTCAGCAAAAAGAATACTGCAAAAAAAAATAACAAAGAAGGAACAGACAGAGGGAAATAAATGTTGTATTAATTATAACGACAAAATCTTAAGCCAATAACCACATTTTAGCACCTCTGTAGGCTTACTATACAGTTGTCAGTTATTTAGGGAGGACAGAGGGTCACATATTTGTCCAGCTCTGTCTCTCATCACTGTTCAAAGTATGTCACCTCGCCCTGTGCAGACTGTGATGGACAGCAGCCCTGGTCCCCATGTCTGCATGCCTTACATTGCTTACTTTTGATAGTAACAAAAGGCGGGAATCAACAGCCGCTCTAATACAGAGTTCCACTACAAGGCAACAGATGGCACTGTTGATCCCAAAAGATACACCACAAGTGAACGAGCATCCTCTTTGGTCTTTAATGACAACACTCTAGAGTCAGAGTGCATTTCCCCTTCTGCCCAAGATCCTGTCTAAATTTATGTGCTTACAACATTTATGTAAAAGCAGTATCTAGATTATTTATTATATTATTATATTTATTATATATTATTTTCTAGAAGTTTTTTTTTTTTTGCAAAGTAAATCTGGAAAAATAAATTAATGGTTATTATCATAATTAAAACTAGCCCCACAGCATAAAGTCTGTAATCTGACCTCCATCTGCTTCATAAATATCTTATACATGTTGGCTGTCCTGTGCAGGTGCACTTGGAAGTGACCTGTGTCAAATGAGGGGCACGGGGGGAGGCACTGCTCTAGAGTTACATTTAAGTAATGGATTGTTTCTGTAAGTATACACCTTTGTAGAGCAGAGAGACGCTTTAACAACTTGTTCGAATAAGAGCATCACCTGCAACTATTTGGGTCACCCCTAAGAGGAAATTGCCATTGCAACCTCATTTCATCTTAAGCACATTCATGGCCACAAGCTGGGCCAAAAATGGGCTATTGTAAAGCAGATGAAAAACAGTTTCACCATACAATTTGAGGCAGACTGCGTTGTTGTGTAAAGTCAATATTTTTTTTTTGTGTGTTTTTGTGTCTGTGTCAGAGGCATGCTACCCAGGTCTAAACTAGGTCAAAACAGGGCTAAATTACTGCTAAATTGAGAGATAAATGTATAGGATAAATCAAATCAAACAAATGTATTACACTCTTGAGGATGTATAAAGGCCTATCCCGTCACTGAGTCAGAACAAACCTAGAAATAAACTATTAGGTCATGGGTTTAAACATGAGTTACTGAGAAACAGATTAAAACCAGACTCAACACAGTTTGGAGCAGAGTATTTCAACTGTTTTGTTTTTGTCAGTGTCACATTTATAATGCACAGGCTCAGGCAGAAGAATATCTGTAACTCAAGTCAGCAGTGTGAGCTACAGCTACTATCACGCAAGTCACCCGCATGTCTGAGGTCATAGCAGCACCACCCATACATTTAGCCATGGTACCTTAGAAGATTTTTCTATAGCAGAGCTAAGCTGGCCACATGTGTGGTAGATTTAGGTTTATTCGTCCGTCTGGGCCCTGAATCCTGTCTGTTATCTGATGCAGGACCCCATTACTCTGCTTTTCGGTCAAATTACTTTCAGCTTGGAGGCATGTTTAGAGTCATTGTTCTGCTGAAAACCAAATAATGGTTTGACTAAGGACAAACCAGATGGCACAGTGTGTCATCCCTAAATCATGTCGGATGTTGCATGCGACAAAGTCTCAATAAAACAACGACATTGTAACAATAAAAAAACATAACTTCATAGAAACTTTTGACATACTTTTGTCTATGATAGTGTCACAATAAAATTGTATGAAATTTCAAGGAAAATTTTTATATATCTATATCTATCTCTCTCTCTCTCTCTCTCTCTCTCTCTCTATATATATATATATATATATATATATAAAATTCAACAAAAAAATTGCATTTTTGGCAATTAAGTTTGTCCTAATCTATCCAACTTTGCTCTATTTATGCATTTTTTTAGTATCAATACTTTCTCAAATTAGTTTTTACTTACAATATTCAATTCAGTATTGTCTATAAACAGCCTATAGACATACTTAAAAAAAAAAAAAAAAAAAAAATGCTAATCTGCATATATATATATATATATATATATATTATTTTTTTTTGTTTTTTTTTGTTTTTGTTTTGTTTTTTTTGTTAAATTGCTCAAACCTGGATTTATGGTTACCCACCAATAATACTCAAATATATTATCATTATGTCAATGATCAACACTTCTAATAAATTAATTCAATCATGTGTTGAGTTACAAGAGGAAGGACATCTAGCCTAAAAGTCTGCCAGATAATATAAGTAACATGTTGATGTCGGATATTGCTTCCAGATGACGGCATTGACCAACAGTGTTTATGTTGTTCTTTCTTGCTGAAGCAGTCATTTGCATTTGACTTTGATGTTGGCTGTAACTCGAGGTGCCCTTAACAGAGGCTCATCCGTCCTACAAACTTGTCTCCTTGCCCGAGAACATTACTTGCGAGATCACAATTGTTTATTATAGTTATTATCAACCTCTGTATATATGCACATGAAAAGTAGGTACATTAACATTCCTGGTCATTCTAGCAGCAGAGAGTTAAAAGTTTAAACACATTTAATATGTGTCAGATTGGACAATGTAACTAATGCTCATTGTTCTACTTAACGCGGCTATGGCAAGTCCACTGTTTTGCTAGTGCATAATGAAGTGTCTGTATACTGTACACTATTTACCTAACATTGTCATGCTTTTGGATGTAGATCTTGTGGAACATCATATCTTCCTTCTTGGCATTGATATCCTCCTTCATTTCAACAGCAACATGCCTTGGCAGCACTGACAGTAGTAGGCGCTCCTGAGACACACACACAGACAGACAAGGGAAGTGGAAAATGGACAGATGAGGAGAGAAAAACACTGTCCATTCATTTATTTTCATGTGTGAATGCTCAATGAGTCACTGTGCCATGCTGGCATCTGCGTGGGAACGTGTGAGTCTAGCATCTAGCACAGGGAGGTGGTGCTACACAATATACTCGTGAGCATATTGTTGGTCTGGGCACACTGACACAAACAAATTGGAAATAGGAAACACCCCTCTGCTCTTTTACATATGAATGTGGTTGTCTGGAGCTCATTTGCTTGGGAGCTGCGTGAGAGGCTGTTTACTATGCCGATACCTGCTGTTGGTTTTCTCTCTGTAGGTGTAGCCTGGCTTGGATGTACCCTCTGGTCTCTTGAAAGGCCTGCCTCTGGGACACCTCAGCTGGATAGTGGGTGCAAATCCCAATCATGTTAGTGCACAAGAAGATCAGCACGTTGGCACTGATCTGCAAAACAAACATTTGCATAACATGGTCAAATAAGGGAAAAATTACACTGAATCCTACCAAGTATGTGCGTGTCAAATCGTAAAGCAGGGTGAACTCTGCCTGACCTGGGTGAGGTCAATAAAACTAAATTGATAGCACTCAATGTCATAGGATTTACGGCAACATTCTTCAAGCGTCTGAGGAGCCATTAGAAGTGATGTGGTTAGAGAGGACCAGCGCAGCCTCGTGGTTTACTTTGGAAAATGGACCATCTCTGTAACAGTGGACTGGACACATGACACTCTGCACATGCAGCCTGTGTGAATCCACTGAGAGAAGAGATTATTCTCCAGCAAACTAGTAGAGAAAACATTTGTCGACATCTTATTTTTAATTTAACCAAAAATAGCTCAAATCAATTTATATAAGCTACAACTGCAGTGATACTGAAATATTAGCCATTAAGACATTCAAACTAAAGTCACCTTGGCACTACAAATATTGTAGCATGAACTTAAACAGAGTAAAATAATGAGTTAATTAAGATTTAGCAGGAATAATAAATAATGATTAGTTAGGATGCACTATAGAGGAGGACCTTAAAAGGGCTAAATGTAGGAGCAAATTAAGACTACATTAACATATGAACTAGAAACCTTTGCATAAAGAGACCAAACCAATGTGTTTTCTAATGAAGAGTCATGAACTAATCTAGTAAAATGACATAGGAAAATAAATCATGGTTCCTTGTGGCGAAGAGGGTTTGGCTGATAAAACATGTTCCTTGGCATTTAAAATAGACATTATACTTGGTTTTCATAATAAAAGGGGATGTCAAGAATGAGATTGAGAATGAAAGCAGAATGACCCTCAAATGAGTCTCTCACTTGGGTTTCCAGTTCCAATATCTAAATCCAGTTGGTTTAAACCTAAAATAACTCTCTCTGGTCTACATCTTCACTACGTAAACCCCAGCATCTGGAGCCAGTTATTAATCAGTGCTAGTGCAGCCCCTGCAGCTCAGCGAGGGAATTCTGGAGGTTTTGAGCTTTCATGTGAAGCATGGCTACATGTTGAGAACGAGAAAAATGTGTCCTCTATATGCAGGTTAAGGCAGTGGCTGAGGTTAAAATAACCTACATTTAAAAAAAGTAAAAGTTATACATTTTGAAACTAAAATAAAACATTAACCCAGACAAACAATAATAAACAGGTGAAAGACATCTCAGCCAAATATTATTAGTTTGTTTAGGATAGCGTAGTTTAGAGTTATATACAAAGATGACAGATGGCAAAAGGAAACAATGCAATAATGCCAAGTCTATGTGCAGAGTGCAGAGGTATTCTTGTTATACAATGGCTCTTTTTAAGCACATAGCAGCATTATCTCTGGATGGAGCAAGTGAAGTTTAGATACATTTAGCTTTACAGGGTCATCGGCCTTAAAAGCATTCCTCTGCACTACTCTGTGTGTGTGTGACGCAAAGGCTGTGTTTGCTCTATTTATGAACGTGGGCAAAATCTGATATAATGGGGTCTAATAATAAAACTATTCTTAAATTCATTCTCTTATTCCAAGATTACATAAATGATACAATAAACAACTTTATCACATCTCAGCAATAGTTTCTCAAAAATGCCATGTAATATTTTAATTTCATATTTACTCTGACTTGGGACTTCAATGTCTTAAAAAGGATTTTTTAAAAACTATTTGTAAGTTGAGTTCTGAGTCTACAGTTTGGATATAGAGTTGGTGCTGTGGACTTCCCCTCACCGCTTAAACACACAGCACAGTAAACTGCACTACACACAAGGACACACAGGGACACACTCAGCCTGGGAAAGTCACTTGACCCATGACCAGAGCACACAGTGTTTCCTCTGAAGATGATATCATCAATAATGAGAAAAAGACATGCAAACATGATACATGTGCATGCACAAAGAGACCCCACTTCAAGTCTTTTTAAAAGCAATATCACAGCTTCAAGACAAAGGACTCTTCAGCGTCAGTATTTATGAATCTGCTGGTATGTTGCCAAACTAGTGTTTGTATATATTTGTGTCTATGAGAGGAGCACAGACTTGTACACTGCAGAGACGATTACTATCTCTCAAACTGAATTCATTGCATAGTTCTATTAAGCCTGCTTCTTTATCAGTTCATAGTGTGAACTCTAGAGCCTCACCTACTGAAAAGGCCTGGTAATATAACATTTGTGACAAACCCAAAGCCATAAACTGTGAAAGTGGTGGCAGTGGTGCAGGTTTACACTGTACACACACATGGGCTGGGCTCTGTTGCCACAACAGACCAGCCAACAACCTGGACCTGAAACAAAACACTATTAACACTAGATTGCCATGGGCAAATACTGCTGCAGAGCTCATTCAGTGGCATTAAGTGCAGCCATCTCTCTTCAAATAAACATACTAATTCTGGAGTAATTATGAAAATAAAACCATTCATAGTTAATAGGTTGAAAAACTAACATGTCTTTGATGTAGCGGGCAAATACCAAAGGGAGTTGGTGAGAGTCGGCATCACAACAACCAAAGAAGTGTGTTTAATTTGAGAGGCTCCAGCCCTGAAGACAGAAGCTTCATGGCTGAACTCCTTGACACTGGATGATAGAGAATAACAGATCAAACAGGATTCAGATCAAAGCTGTCAAGAGGTGTGAGACACCACATCATCACCACCCGATTGAAAATCAGCAGGAACAATCTCGAGAACATCCACTCATGTGCACGTTACATCATCAGACTCCCGTCGACCTGCCAGCCCATTGTCCCCCTCAGTCACAGGCCATAGTCCTGATAAACTGTGCTCACTGGACCACCAGAGGAGTTGCATGGTCTCTAAACAAAACCCTTATCTCAGAAAAGTCAAACAGATGGCTCCTAACAATGAGAACCTGTAACTTTGTTAAGTTCTCAGTCTGAGACACTGGACAACCTGCAGTTCCCAGGACAGAGCTGCTGAGCAGAGCCCAATTCTCCTAAACAGGTAATATACTAATCAGGAGCTGGGCAATAGGACAAAAACATGTGCCAAATGTTTTATCATCATTTTATCCATATTGATCAATCACAAGTTTTGATTAAATTTTCTTTAGTCAAATTAAAACCGATAAAATAATTAATCATTGACATGTAAAACAACAGAAACGGTAAATGTTCCAAAATATGAACACTGCTCCAAGCCACAAGCTTTTGCTCACCGAGGATTGAAAAAATATCATTGACGATTAAAGATGAATGAATGTCAATTTCAATTAAATTCATATTAACCGTACAGCTCATTCAAAATCAGATCAGGACTAGGGTTTGGCAATAAGGCAATAAGTTTGGAAGTCGTTTAGGCCAAAACACAAACAAAATGTTAAAAGTTAAACTATTATTTTATTTCTAATAAGGCCTTGTGTTGTTATCCAGGTTAAGGCCAGTGCTTGTTTAGTATTAAAATAAAAATTCAAATTTATTCACACACTCTCCTCCTTCCATGATCAATGATCAGTATTTGTGACTCAGCTCTTGACTGATGTCTCCATGTGAGAGTAGCTGGATATAAGTGCAGTGTAAAACATGATGAACAAAGCTTGTGTTAATGCCAACTTATGCTTAGTCACCACTAGGTCTGCAGATTAGAGCAGGGCATTCAGAAAGGCTTTTGAATAAATCTTCAAGTGTGAACGCTGTGGGGGTGACTCTGTCAGGACTAGTAGCTCTTTGATCCTGTGCATGTTGTGTCGGTTGCTGCACTAATATCACCGTGGCCTCACAATCCAGCAGTGAGCCCAGCCTGCTCAGCTCCGGCACTCCCAAGTCTCACAACACATGGAGACTGAAAACACAGCAACTGGACTATGCACCAAACTTTTATTTCTTTAGTCTTCTGGGCCCAGAGATTCTCACTCTTCGTCTATTTTGGAAGAAAGCTCTTGGCGGTGAAGTTAAAAGAAGTCCAAACATTAGCTTATAAGGTGCGGCTCACAGCAAGGTGCTTCACAAAATAAGACAGATGGACAGAACATTAAAGAGCAAATTAAGGAAAGGGATTTGGGCAGATATAGGCCTGGCACACAATCAGCAGACCTATTTTGCATTACCAATATTATCCAAGTATGTTTTGGTAAGAGTTCAAGAAGTATGGCAGCCACTAGAATGTTGTTATCTAGAACACAATAAATATGTACGTTTGTGGGCAATGTTGATGTTAGGGGATTTAAATGTGCCAATACCCAGTTCATCAGTCTGTATGGTAAGCCTTTTAATTCTTGGTAAATAACAACGGCTGCTAGTTTTCAAGGTTTTCAAACATTGTTAATCAAATACATTATTATTTTTTTTAATATCAGACATTAATACACTAAGATTAGACATGCATTTAAATGTGCACTATGCAACTTTTTCGAGGGTGGTCCAAAACATGATAAGTCTCCACGGAGATGAAATTGCTTTGCCTGGAAAATTCCACAGTACGGCATTAAATACATGTATCTAGCATTTATTTATGTAGCATTGTTTTTATTACAAAAAACATCAATAATGTGGACAGACTCACATCTTTACATGCAACTTTATCACCTTCTCGTATTCATGGAGATAGTCATACAGTGGAACTTTCCTGCCTCCAGTTTGATCCCTTTTAAAATGACACTATATAAAAGATTGATTTGAATCAAAATAGATAAATGCCAATGGCAAACATTTAATAAAAGTACAGCAGCAGTGAGGAGAGGAAATAAATCTATAAGAAAATTTTATCAAAATATGATTTACTTATGCGACACAATAGTGAACTGGTGGAACAAACTCTTTGTTCAGAGATACAGTTCACTGAAATGCTATTGTTCAAAACAATCAATGGACAGACTTATCTGGGAGTGTTATAAAAGATTTCCAGCCCAAGGTAAAATAAGCTCTGATCCATGACCTGTGCTTAAGCTGGAAGTATAAACTTTGAACAGCCAAAAAGTCAACACTCAGGGGACAATGCTCTTGACTTTGGGGTTTGTTTCTGCTCATGACAGGCATCTGCTGGAGCTTTCAAAATGACTTAAAGGGAGTAACGTTAACACGCACTGCAATGATAACATGTGGTCAGCCAACGGTAAAAATAGAACACACTATGATGCACAATTACTGTCACAAGAACACTGTTATTCCTTATAAAGATAAATGTTTCTGAGTGAAGTGGGCGGGGGCGGCCTGGTGGTGCCATCTTGGGCCCCTGCCACTTGGAATGGAAGCTCCTTTTTCATTGTGGATTGAGCCCAAAACCAAAATTGGTCTCAAGCGACCAGTAAGGCCAGAGAGTAATCTCTGAGAAAACACTGGCACAGATTGTGTGAAGCTCTGTGAAGGCCACACATCAGTCAGACAAACGAGTTTCTAAATAATAATGACCAATAAGATGGTAAACTCTGTGTAAATCCTACCCATCCAAACCAATCAATGAAACAAAATCAAACTACTTTATTGAACACCAAGTTCTCAAATGATTGAATTTAAATGTACCATATAGTTACACTACAATAACTGAGAGCAATTGCTTGCTTAAGAATTACACAGTAATAACTACGGGCTAAAACTATGACTACAGGGAAATATTTTTGTTAACTATTATGAATTGATTTAAAATTGACAAAATAAGTGTGTACAAGATCTATGTTGCTCAGGAAACCTCTTGAAATGATTGAATGTATTTACTGCTGATCGAAGGTTAAAAAAAAAAAGTTACATTCTTTGTTAAATCTTTATCAGAAAGGAGGACGTCAGTATTTAAATCTATCCAACTTTTTCTGAGCTCTCTCTAACCCTTTGACCTTTGACACGTTGCTAGTTTTCACATGCATGCCTTTTCAGGAGCTTGCACAGCTTTAGAACAGCTTTTTTCAGGCTGCAGTAATGCAGAAGTTTGTAATTGAGAAAATACTTTGAATATTTGTTTTTTATCACCAAGTGCTGCTTAAAAATATATTAAAAACATAATAATTTGCTGATTTACAAAAATAAAGTTGGGTACCTAAGCTTTAAATCACAAAATGTGCAGCCAAGGACAGGTATACGGCTATTAAAAATATTCACTAATCTCTGTAGGGCTTTTCTCAAAGGAGGAAACCAAAAAAGAAAGGCTAACTAAAATATTGCAGCTGAATGAAATGCAATAGTCTCTGGTTCATGTTCAAGACATCCTCAGACAGTTGTATTCTTGTTTGTTGATTCTCTGTCAAACCTTTGAAGGAATTTAATAAAAGGTATTAGGTGACTTTCTGGCAAAGGCAGATATTTCCTCTACAAGATATCACTTTCAGGAGGAATAATGTTAAAACAGAAGATACAAATATTGAATTTAGGAGTCAACTGCTCCTAGTCTATGCAATTCAATATGGAAGATGACATTAATTTGCTTTTTCCCTGTTTCTGTTTGGCTTGGAAATTGTAAATCTCCTCTTAATTTCATAATCTATAATCAGTATGACAATATTGGGATCAATGGGATACAAATAATAGCATCATTCATTTCAGGTATTTTGAGTTTGAGATTAAGAGTTTTTTTCTAATGGTGAATGAACAGGGTCTTTTTAATCGAGAGGTCCACAGCCAATACTCTGTTGTTGTTGTTTTTTAATTGAGACATAATAAAATTTCATTTAAAAAAAAGATATATTTTCTTAATATAATTACTCAAATTTTTTCATCATATTGATTAATTTTTGTTTACATTTATTGCCTCAAGACACAGGCAGATAACTGACAATTCGAAACTGAATGTCAATTAGATTAAAATTCAATTAACTGCATGGCCCAGTTGAATTATAATCAAATCATGAAATATCCATATTCTAGAAATTCCCAACTTCTAAATCATAAACGTGTCTAACTTAAATTAGAGTTTATATAGTGCATAGACCTGTCATGATAAGAAATTTTGAAGCATGATATATTGCTACAGAGATATATTGCCATAAATGATAATACTGAACCTACTTTATGCCACTGACACAAAAACTATAATGCAAGATAATCCTAGTAAACCATTAGGATTATCAATAGATGGTATCATTCAAAAGGGCTGAGCTGCAACCAGTAAATAACAGAATTAACCAATAATTAGCCATAGAAGTTAGTTACTCAACCCTCTACAGCCTAAATCTAACTGTTTTACAACAAAAGTACCCTAAAACTCCCCACTGTTACAAAGATAATGTACACAGGATACATTTTGAGTCCCAAAATATAGTGTTCCAGCTTTCATATACTGAACAATAAGTGGATATAATAATTATCATGACAGGCCAATATAAAACCATTTCTAATAGTCTTCCTTTATCACATTGGTCATGAATCCATAACATTCTGCAGTTACATAAGTGTTACATGCAAAGCTGGTAAAACACATGTCATGTGCTCTGGGGCTGTCAATAGTATTGCTGTCCATTAGGTCTGTGTCACAATGTTGTTTGTCACAATGGTCCTGAGCTGGGAGGGGTTAAGTGGGCAGAACAGGACACTCCCCCTGTCCTCAGTCACCCTCCACTCACAACAAAAGAAAAACAGCCTTTATTAAGTATGTATGAATATATTTTATTAATTAGGAAAGTTACCAGTGGACTCACTTTCTTCATGGCATGATTTGTGTGAGTGAGGTAACCATGTCGGAATTCCCATTTGAACAGCAGCAGCTCACTTCTCCTTTTAAGCCCAACTTGCTATAAGAGCCACAGTCATATATTCACTGCGACAGAGATAAATGTGGTGTGTTTATTATGAAAGGAATGCTGCCTTTTTATTATGAGGGTATTACTCCAGTACAAAATGAAAGTCAATTTAACATTCTACTTATTCAAAGGGCAGTATAAGGCTCTTCTGCAAATGTCGTCTTTTGTTTAAAGATCAAACTTATGCCAGTTGTCAGGTGCACAGGTAGGAAACGACAACAATGGTGAATGCTGTAAAGCTGACTGTCATTTGGCATAAACAGAATCGTCCACATGACAAAACTGAAACACTGTTTTGAAGAGATGAAATTTTTTAATACTGAGGAATTTGTTTATAGGAATTAAGCTAAAAAGGGGTCAAAGGGGTCATGATGTAAGTCTTACATCAGGCCCAGCAAGCTGACAGCTCTCCTCTCTCTATATCTATATATATCTATATCTATATCTACATATATATATATATATATATATATATATATATATATATATATATATATATATATATATATATATATATATAAATCAATTTTAGATAATATGTCCCCTTTAGAAAGATATTTCATTGTAATTAACAAGATGTTTGGACTCAAATGACCATGCATACAATGAGGCTGGTTTAAATCCTCATGAGTTGGGAGTACGAGCAATAAATATAATTGTGAAACCAGGCAAATGTGGCTGATGTTTATGTTAAGTCCTCTAGGTGGATCCAGCAAAGGCACAAAATCCTCTAACTCTCCACAGAGCCACTGTAGTGACATCATGGGACAAGGGGTCTTGTTATTTTTTGTATAATGTTCAACTCACATCCAGCTTGTTCTTATTTTCAAAAAATGATGTCACCTACAAAAATATTTGTTCTGTGCATATACAGTATGTTACAGAGTGAGTCTGTTACAGAGTGGGGGATAGGGCAAATGGATGGAATACCACTAGGCCTGTCACAATAATTACTATCGATAGAAAGCTGGAACAATTTGGGGAGATTTTTGATATTTTTGTTGTAACGTAATAAGATTTGAGCTGTAGAGGTTTAAATAAGTGAGTCTATGGCTATTTACTGGTACATTATATTATTTATTTATTGCAGCTCATGCCTTTTAATGATACTGTGATACTTTCTTATCGTGACAGGCCTAAATACCACATAACCTCAAATCAGCAAATAAAAATGATATTATATTAATTATAGAGGACAAAGTTGGAGTTCTATCAGTAGTGTACAGGGGTGTTGATAGTGACACGTGTAGAAGAGACACTATATTCTCTTGTTACAGGCGTATATGACAGGTGGGTTTTAGCAGAACATGATCACTCAGCAGTGAATGAACCCCACTCAAAGCTCTGGGACATGTACAACACATAGATCAACATTTACCACTACTAATTGACTTCATAGATACATTTCCTGGCTCTGTGCCAACATCCTGCTGCCAAGGAGTTGATCCCTCTATTTACTTTTAGATGCTGGTAACTTGTGCACTGTTATTAGAAGCCTTCAGTTCCCAACAGCTATTAATAGCCATGTCATCATTTCCTTATCGGTAGCCATATTTTAAGAGCAATATTTTTGCTTATCACTGGTGTAATTGCGCTCACCACAGTTGTTGGGAGTGCAAGTTATCCGTGTTTGTATCACTGCCTCTGGTGGTAATACAATAAGTGGATGAGTCACAAGCTCTCCCTCTCACAGGGGGTGGGGTTACAACTAAAGGGGATCTATTATTTGAGCCGCTTCATTGTTTCGGCTTACACTGTACCTGAAGATGTTCTCACCATTTGATAGTAGCCACAAGCTAAGCTCTCCTACACTCAGCGCAAACAGATTCTAAAGAGAGGGAGAGCAAAGGAAAATGGGAAAAACACATCTAATGTATTTGTTTCAACAAGAAGCTAGTATTGATCATAAACTACCCAATTAGAGCTGAATACTCAAAAACATTGCATAGCATTAAATACTATATTGAACAATTTAAACAGCAACCAGTTTTCAAACTGAAAAAAATTAAATGCAGAAAATCTTAAAATTAAAACTTCTAATGAGGTCATATTCAAATAGATTTAAATTGTTTCCTAATTTGTTTGATGAATATATTGCAATACATGACTAAAGAGGGAGTGTATACTGGACTGTCACTGTACATAGGCGACAGTGCTCTTAAAGAACATATGAGCAGAAGCCTATAGGCTACACTGCACTGTGTGATGATTGTCAGGGGTTTGTTACATAAGACCAATGCCTAAATTCATTATACATGCTTTGGTTGTGATTGTGCCGAATCATTGATCAGTATCTTTAGTTTTGTGCTGTGCACATATGTTCCCATAGTCCCGCATGTGTTGTCCCCATAACAGATGGTTTGTTTTTTCCTCAGATTTCACTCACAAAAACAAAACGCACAAATGCATGCCTCTGAGGTGCACCGCAAACGCAGTAGCCGGTAGCTCAACTCTATGATGGTGACTTACCTAACTAAATATGCAATGTCACATAAAATAACTTTTTTGTTTGTTGTTAATCTCTCTTTGATATCTACCACACCGGATGGCTAAGTGTTTTCAGAAACAAAACAATAGTTTGGCAAATCTTGCAATCCCTCAAGACAAGCATGCAGTTGTTGGGCATAGAAACACATATAGCAAAATGACTACCAAACACTGTGGAGGACAGGTGGTCTTTCACA
Source organism: Boleophthalmus pectinirostris (assembly GCF_026225935.1). Classification (NCBI taxonomy): domain Eukaryota; kingdom Metazoa; phylum Chordata; class Actinopteri; order Gobiiformes; family Gobiidae; genus Boleophthalmus; species Boleophthalmus pectinirostris. The sequence goes on from NW_026571515.1 coordinate 26,346,982, forward strand.
GAAACAGCCTGGAGAGATGTGGAACATGTGACGATTTGTGCTGAACAAGTTTGACTTGCAGCCATAGTTTCTGCACTGTGATGTGGAATCATACCTCAGATGACTGGGCCAATGATACACCAAGATAAAGAGGCACTTTACACAGCAATCTGTTTAATCTTTGCCTTAGGTTTCATATGATTTAGAAAAAAAAATTCACTCAAATTCCAATTCAATACATTGCTAAAACTGTTAACTAAAAGAAAAATGGCTAACATGAATGCCTACAGATGCTGGTTATCAGCCAAATGGCAGGAAATAAACATTTTCCAGAACAGCTTCAGCTGTCACAGCTGTCTGCAGCAGACACTAACCAAAGTGTGCTAAAGGATGAAGTATGCACACCCAAGTAACATGAGTGACGAAACAGGAATAATGAATTGACCCTGATGAATCTCAAGCTGCCCACCACAGAAAAAACACGAGAAACAAACCTCACCTCATGATGTGCCAATAACTTCTCCTTTCCAATAGACAGGTTTAGTTTAGTTAGTCCCATGTCCCATGTCCAGATGCCTGTATCACCATAGGTTTAACACAACTAAGGTGAAATTTAGTGAGATGCTGTTTGTTTAGGACCAACTAAAGTTAACCATTTGTCTCCTTAATCCTCAAAATACCATGCCAGATTATAGCAGTCTTGCTATAATCTGGCATATTTCCACTGCAATGTTGTTAATTAATATGCACTGTCCCTATTAAATAAATAAATAAATAAATGAATAAAATATTTTCATACAGTCTTAAAGATCATCCAGGTTTATTAGCTAAGAGTTCATCTAGCATCTATCTTACAGTTTATTTGGGTTACATAAAAGATCTTCACCATATCATATAATATAGAAAACAATGTGTAGTATAAACACAAAATGGTCATGCCATGGCCCTCAATGGTGTAAACAAAACTCATAGCAATCACATTACAATACACTATACATTCAGTTTACAAAAAATATACATTTGTTAAAAGCAATCACAAATGGGAGAAAAATGTAAACCCACAGTTGATATAGACCTACATGATACTGAAGATTTTCAAGATCAAGACACAAATCTTGATCTTGAAAATGTTCTTAATTACTTAACCCTAACCCTACATAAAATCTTCTAAAATGTATGAATGCGTTCCACTTCTCAGTGCTGTCCTTTGAACAGAGCTAATCTTTTCTGTTTGACCATCATCATCCCATCTGTGCAGTGGTCTGAGGAGGCTCTTTAAAGTCTGCACATCATGGACACAATCCCCATGAGCTGCTCACCAATAAAAGACCACTTCATCTCAGGATTTTCTCTGACTCACAGAAAGGAAAAAGACTGACAGGCTTTCACAGAGTGATGCGTCAGCCCAGCTTCATTTCACACTATCCATGGTTGTCCCCTTGTCTGTGCCATAACCCCCTCTGCCCCCCCTGCCCCACTGAGGAGGTCCTTCAACAAAGACCCCCATTGTCCTCGTCATCACCATGGCTTGCATCTTCTGAGCTCTGATCCAGCCTGAACATCTCCGTGGGGAACGTACAAAAAAAGAAAAGAAACTGTGGAAAAGAACAAGAAACAAGGCCTGGGGACGGTGAGATCCCTGAAGAAGAAGTAGCATTTCCCAGATCAAGAAGAGGGCCCATGTGACGCCCAGGGCCACAGAGGGCTGCAGAAGCTTATGTGTGATGAGGAGCGTGTGATGGACTCAATAGGTCCAGTATTCACCAGGAGCTGCACGTCTGTTACTCAGGTCTAGGGTAAAACGAACGCAGATTTACAGAAGTTGTACAAATGGAGTATGTTGGTGATAAAGTGTTTTTGTGGGGATCTTTTTTTCTTTTTCTTTTTTTATTAAAGGCGCACTATTTAACTTTGCTGGTAGAGAGTTCATCACCTGTTTCTTTCCATGGAGATTGTTTGCCTATAATGTTCTGCAATATAGCATAAAACTTATGGAGACAAGCAGGTGACGTCATCAGGTCCGATGTGTGACCCCGCTCAGACTAAAAATGCATGCAATGTTTTCGAAGTTTTGAGTATTAGACAGACATATAATGGAATTAATGCAAAAAAGGTTATGTTTAACGGCATACTATGGGACATTTCAGCAAAGCAATAACATCTCTCTGGAGACAAGATGGCAACAGACCTACCACCAGAAAAGTTTTAGTGCAACCACAAGAAAGCCAATTATTACTTATTACTAATTAATACTTGGAGTGGGTGATTTTGACAAAAATACAAAAATATCACTTTAATCTGAAAGATTACAACATAAATTTGTTAAATTTTTATTTTTTATCTCCTCATTTTAAAGCATCATGTCATAACTCATAATATAAACAATATAGCTAATATTAAACTTTTGCATATCTTCAAAACAGCATTAAAAACTATCAATAATTACATAATCATAATATATATGTTTTTATATTGCCAGATACTTGATCATTGGTGAAGAACGCAACAACACAATAACTCAACAAGTCTGTGTGTGCCAGTTCCAGCATGTAAAAGGAGAAACATTAACAGTGTGACAGCAGGACAGCCAACATCCAGCTAAAAATACAGTCAATCTGAGGCCAAGTGATTTTAAGTGTAAACCTAAAGTAGGAAGTGTGTAAGAGCACTAGACAGCCTCAGACAACTCATGTTATTTCAGTCTCTCTATCAAACCCCAACAGAGACAGTAAGCGCTCAGTCCAACATCACAGGCCCATGTCCCATCATTGATTGTTCAGAGAAGTGGAACGTAGAGCGTTTGGGGTCCAAGCCCTGGGGCAGAGCAGCGATCCATCAGACTAGAGCCAACCAGAGCCCTGTGCACAGAACCAGCAGAGCAGCCTCTCGCTGTGTGGCACTGTCTGGGCTGGGACATGGCACTTAACACAAAGCTCAGTGGACCAGCATTGCTAAGTCAATATTGCCTTATTCACAGAGCAGGCTCCACACACGTCAGGTTGGTTAATATTGTCGTTTGGGAGGGAAAAGCAAGACTCCTTTCAGGCAAACAGACAAGTATGTTTGTTGAATGTGCTCTAACTAGATATTTAAAAGAATAAAATCAAATTGGTCAATAGTATCCAAGTTCTCGTGTTTACAATAAAAAACTGCCAGACTAAAATTGCATAACAGGCTTTTCATACTTTTCTGTGACATTTTAAAAGGACATTGTGTAACTTTTTTGGTGGAGGGTCCGTCAAATGCGTTTTTCCATGGAGATGTTATTGCTTTGTCTGGAATGTTTCACAGTATGGCATTAAACTATTATCATGGAGACAAAACCAGATGAAGTTACAGGTCAGATCTGTGGAGAGGTGACTCTGCTCACAGTCAGAAAGCGTGTTTTTCTAGGTATTTTTGAGGAATAATCTGTAATTGAATAAATGTTAAGTAGATCTGTTTAATGCCATACTGTGGAACATTCCAGACAGAGACGATCCACAGAAACAAGCAGGTGACGAACCCACAACCAAAAAGTTACATAGTGTACCTTTAAATTAAAAATATAACTATATACAGCACTAACTCCAAGTGCCTTAGAAACAAAGACTTATTGGTCATATTTGATGGTTTGTATTACTATAATAATTGATATAATTTTTAAATAAAACAAAAATAAATACGTTGCTATTTGGCAGTTCCAGTTTAGTATGTTACAGCCTTGCAGGAAAAGTTTTCAGTGGATAATATAATTTCCTTGATAGAACTATGTTAAAGGCCAACTCTAACACAATTAAACAATATTAGACATATGCTGTTAAGAATTAGTTTATACAGTAAATCTTTGTCCCATTCTAAACATGTTTTTTTCCCCCTCTGGCTGCTATTAAGTTTGTATATTAATTAAGGTCATGAGCTGACCTAATTCTACCACTGTCCCAAAAAGATTGTCCAATAAACAAAAAACTACAGTAAAGCATTCAATAGCTTCCATGTGTTCTTTGCTAAACCCTCTAAAATCTGTTTATGCCTTTCCTCAGAATCCAATACGAGGAACTAATCATGTTGTTTTGCATCAACTTCATTGCACAATCTCAGTATCCCACCCTTTTTCATTTGACTACAATAGCCTCCTTGTCTTGGGGGATAGCGGATCGGAATGGCACCATGCTACATTATCATGATATTTCTCCACATAATGCTGCTAAAGGCTTCACTCAACCCAGACGACCTCCAACATACTCAGAGCTGCTACCAGCTCAAAGACACAGCTCAAAACACAAGCTCATTAAAAAGCTCATTTGAGAGGCAGCCAACATCTACAGCACCATCTACTTTTAGCATGGCACCTCTGAAAAGTGGTGAAGAAGCGTCCTGCTACACTGTTTGCCCCATATTGATGGAGAGAGAAAGTAGGGCGTTTCCACTGGCGAGTACAGTGACAACATTGTGCTCAATTGTATAGGTCCCAATTAGAGAAAGTGAGCTTTGTTTTGTTTCTGAATAAGCATTTGCATGTTACTACCACAGATTTCTTGGTCTGACTATGCATTTGAGCAAGCTCTAAAGTAGTGTAGAATAAGACTGTGTAGTTAAACCATGTATTTATACTTCTATGAGTTAAACATATGAATATGTATGCCACATGACAGTGAACACAGTTTATGTACCTCATTGTTGTGTCTGGATGTGAAATAAATTACTAGAAATACTGAAAATGAATTTCTATAGGTTTTCTAAACATTGAAATGTAGCCACCACTTCTGAGGGTGCTGCTGCTACTACTGTTTACTCTTTACATTTGAGACAAACTAAGGCTCTTTCAGGCTCTAAATTCACACATTTGTTTACATGTCTGTGTTATAGATGCAACAATTTAAATACGAAAGACATTTTGTTGTTGTAAAGTATGTTGTTTTTTTTTTAATAAAAACAAAATAAATCTACTGTATATATGCATTTAAAAAGGTACAGTATGTAACTTTCACCTGCATGATTCCATGGAAATGGAAAAATGCTTCTGGAAATTGTCTATGGTAATAGATATATTTTATGCCATACTGTGCAATATTATAGCCAAAGGAACAACATTTCCATAGAGGCCCTAATCCAGGACAAATAAGAATTAGGTTTGTGGAGATGCAATCCTGCTCACAGTAAGGACGCATGTTTTTATACATTGTTCAGTGCAATAAACACAACCACACTGAAAAAATATGCTTTCATTTTTGATTAATTTTGGGGGTTTAAAGTTACATACTGTGGCTTTAATATGAGCAATTCGAACAGCCAGTGAGATGATGTTGTACCTGTGTAAAAATGAACTTGTCTTCCTGGTTGAGTAGCCAGGCTGTGACCAGGTGGATGGTGGACAGCACTGCTCCACTGAGGACCGCAGCTCTCATGCGCACAGGCAGCAGAGTGTAGATGATGTAAATGAAGAAGACGGTCCACCAGACGCCTTCCGAAGCACTTCGGGGGTACACCATAAGCACCCCAAACACCTGTACCACGATCAGCACGCCCATCACCAGGTAACTGACCATCCACATGTAATCCTGGTGGAAGCCATTACGGTTACACACCACCATCAGAGCCAGGAACAGTGCCATGGCAACAGAGAGAACGGAGATATAGGCGATGTCCGGACTCGCACTGACGCAGTGGAACACCAACATGACCCCACACACCACCACCAGCACCCCCATCAGCATGGTCAGAGAGCTCTGGTTGAGTCTAAAGAAGTAGCGCTGGTACAGGCGCTCCAGCTTGGCTGAACTAAACTTCTTTGACTGAAAAACCCAAACTACTCTCCTCCAGCAGTCTGCAGCACTCATGGCCTTACAGCTGCCCTCTCCCCGTTCCCCCAGTTCTTCTTCTTTTCTACCCTTCACGTCACCATCTTCAAAGCCCAGGTCCACAGCCTTCAGACCCACATCTCCAGCTGTGGGTTTCTTCAGGTAGTGGTCCTCCTGCCACACACAGCGCAGGTTGTAGTTGCCTGCGCTGGTGCCCGCTCCACTAGGGTAGTGCTGAGAGGCTGCATTAGGTGAGTCGAGGTCTTCAGTGTCCCGCAGACAGCTCATGTAGCGGGGGTGGCACAGAGAGGAACTGTCTTTTCGCTTCTTGCCATTGCGCTCTCCCCATGCTGTTTTTCGCTCGTCCACTCTTCGTACAAAGAGCCCTCTGGCCCACGACATCCTAGACCATAAATACAAGAGACGTTAAGTCACAACTCAAACACTAGAGTGACTTTAACATCTCTCACCTGTGTGGGCTTTGTTGTGTATTGAAACGTTGGCCAGGCCACTAGTTGATCCCAGCGAGCACACACCATGAGCTCAGTGCTGCCAGAGGCATCAGAGGTGAGTCTGTGAGTGTCTCAATAATAGATAGAGCGATACTCCTCCGCCCATCGCCCCTCTCTCCACCTGTTTTCCTGGAAAATACAAACATAATACACATAATGGCTCTGAGTGGTCACAACATGGACAGTGGAGACATTTCAGGACCATTACAATAAACATAAAAAATATTTAGTTAACAGTTGTTTAGCTGTGAGCAATTCTGTGAGTAGTCATGTGTTTTCTACAAGAATCTTTGGCAGAACTTAAGCAATCAAAAACACAGCCAGGGAATAATGTTCAGCAAAGGCCTTGTCACTACACTTTCCATCTCCTGTAAAGCAGAAACCATTTCATGGAGTTTAAGGTTGAGACAATCAAATCTACTCTAGCAATCATCTGAAGCAGCTTGTTCAAGCCATACAATATAGAAAAGAACAAAGAGAGACACTAGCAGCTTTCACCAACTCCTCACCAAACTCTTCTTGGTGCAAAGGACAGCACCCAGCCTGACTCTATCATTGCTATTGAGCCTCACATCTCGAGTCGATAAGGATGGGTGTGCTCTATTTGACAACAAAGACCTCCTGAGTGGGCACCATCAGAGATCAAGAGCTCTCCAGTCCACATTAAATTGTCCATGCTTCCCCATTAGCTTTGATGACTCACTACGGTTGACTTCTGGCAGCACATGTCAAGGACATTGCTAACCTCTAAACTTAATAAGCAAATCTCTGCCAGAGCTGAGACAAACAGCCATCTGCACAGTGTTGGGCAGTAACTGAATTCATGTACCGAAAATACGTATTCGGAATACTAATTTTGAATATCTGTATTACTTTTTCATTTGGTAGTATTTAGAATACAGTTGTTTTTCTAAATTAAAAAAAACATGGTGGAATTTCATCATGTCATTTTGGCTTTACCTGCACAGTATTATTGGGGGAAAAAAGAAGAGCATGCATGTGGAATTTTTGTCTCTAATTAGACATAAATTAATGTATAACAACCAAAGTAAAAGTATTCCAAGTATTCAGAATACGGTACTCTGATTACAAAATACAGCATTCTGTAATTAAATGCATTTTCAAAGTGTTCTTCCCATCACTGTCTGCACATGACATGAACAATAGACACCAGTCTGTGAGCCTGTGAACCACAATGTCATTACCAGACTGTAGTAAAAGTTCATCATAATCAAGTGCTCCAGCAGCTGCTGGCCTCTTAACCAGAGCTCCAGTCAAGAACTTACTTTCCTACAGAAACTACAAATAAACTAAAACATGTTTACATGAGATTATAGCCTACAAAATGGAAACTCTCAACAGCCCTGCTCAATAATTAGTTTATGCCTAAAGCCAAAACATTCTGTCCTTTTATTATAATAAGCCCCATGCTAGAAAGAATAAGCTCTTTCAATAGATTAAACTAGATTGTTAGCAATCCATCTAAAGTGATTGGATCAATAGACAACTCAATATGCATTTTACAGTGACACAAAAAACCCAAAAGTTTGAAAGCATCAGCTTAGCATGTGATCTACTGGGGAACTGTGGGTAAATGTGTGGAGACTGAGCTCCAGACACGGTGTTCAGGACCAACTAACAGGTAACAGTCACCTTTGATACAAGTCTGACAGAAGGACACTTCTTGGGTAATCTCAATTATGCTCCTATCAGGAATGACATCAAGATAAGGTTGTTTGACACAGCAGCTCCTCTTGGCCTCCTGCCCCATAGACAATAAACCTTAAAAGACGGATTATCAAAACAATGCTTGATGTTCAAAATGGCATTTAGGTTTAACACGTGTAGGCCCAGGCTGTTTGGTTGCGGGCAATCGGCCGAAACAACCCATTACATAACAGGATGCACCAAGTAGCCTACATACTTAAGCGACAGCTCCCTAATTTCCAAATGTGGTCTGCAATCATAGAGTTTGCCCTGTATTAAGTTAGATAAACGTAAACAAATCGCACTGTGTTAACTATAGCCCAGATGCAGTGTGGATGAGATGGTGCACTCAGCACACTCCTGCACCCACAGCAACTTACAGAGTAAAGCATTCCGCTGGCCAACTTAGGGGCCAGGAACTGTGGCTCTTGTATCTTAGAGGATGTGCGCGAAAGCTGGCATGTAGTAATAACAGGGTCTCCACACTGGGCCTGACTTCGTAACAGCTAAACGTCATTATGTTTGGACTCTAAACAGGTCAATGGACTCAAAGGAATTGGCGTGAAAGGGCTAATGGCTGCTTTACGTACCACTAAACAGCTTTTGATCCTAGTTAAGTGTCACAGTTAAAATGTCTAGTGAAGTGCCTGCGTGTGCGCAAGGAGCAGGCTGGCTGGTTCGCACAGTCCTGCAGAACAGTTCCCAGCGCCGCAGCAATCATCACAGCGGCACACAGACATAGTACAAGTCAGATGTTGGCATTTGTCCGACTGCTATTGCCTTACTTCGTTTTCCGATCTGCAAGAAATAACATTGTGCGGAGCAGTTGCCCAACAAACAGAACCGCGGGAAAAGCTGAGGGAGGCAGCAGTAGCAATACACTCACCATTGGATATCCAAAGAGTAATACTGCAGTGGAAATCCAGTTTTTACCGCCGTGTTCGGTCCAGCACGTAAGTCGCCGTCCTACGTTTCAAACGCTGTCGAGTCCAAGCCAAAGAGGCCGACAAGCTGCTCCAAAGGCTCGGCTAAGGGAGGGCTGCCAGACCGACCAGGACAACCTTCACAGTTCCCAGCCCGAGCTACAGTACATTCCCACCGCCTCGACCTCCCCGACTCCCTCTGGTTCTCTCTCACTCTTGCTTAGCCCTAAACCAGAGGCACTCAAATCAATGAGTCCGAGGCGCACTCTAGCGGCCGGATTGGGAGGTAATCTGTAGTATTGGAGCCTAAATAATGGATTTCTAACTTTTTTGTGAGGGCTTTTGGTTCCTTGGGAGTTAATGTTAGCCTTGAACTTTTGAACTTTTACGCACACAATTACGCAAAAACAATTTAGATTGTATTACTTTCTAAATGAATCAAATACATTTATTTATTGGTGTGTTAAATAATTACAATGAGAAAAATAACATTTTGCCTGAAATCTACATAATTTTACTGCACCTGGTACTGGCAGAGTGCTGTAATCTCTTGTACACCAGTCATTCAGTAAAAGCAGATTCCTTCTTTGCTTTTATAGTGTTTCCCATTGGCCTGTGAGATTATTCCAGAAACAATAAAACCCATGACAAAAGTGGTTCAGCCAAAGACAGAGCAATCAATTGCACTGAGGAGTTTGATGTGTAACTAGAAAGGCCACGCTATTGTTGACACAGATCAGATAATATGTTGACTTTTCATCTTTTAAACAAGCCCACACCCTTAGACTCACCTACAGGACATAAAGTTTACTATGACTGCACCCTCCTTATCTGTCAGAGCTGCAGGATTCAAAGCAGAAGTGTGACAGCGGGCCTCGATTTTGATTATCAGTGGAAGAAGACCTTTCCTTCTTAATTTTAAATATTTGCATCTAAATAAAACATAAATTACACAGGTTATTTAAATATAATGCTAGTTCTGTTGCTTTTACAATGAATTTATTTTTTATTTTTTCATTGTACTAAAACACTACAACAACACTCTCTGGAACATCTTTATTTCTGCAGAAATAATAAAATTATTTCACTTATACACTTCATTTCACAAGTTGGCTACATTTGATTATACCCTGAACTTTAAAGTTTTTGTCTACTCTACTCAATGTATAAATTTTTACTGATTTAAGATTAATTTATGTTTTAAGGGTTTGGTTTTATGTTTTTTTTTTTCTTTTGCTTCCAGATTTTCTATCTAGCCTGAGTTTAATTGTGCTGCCTTCATATTCCACCACGTGGCGCCATTGCTCAACAAACGTTTAGGTCTCTTTAGCGGCAGCCGTAGACACGCCACTGAACAATGAGGCTACATTGTACTTGTCGTTTCTATATTAAATACATATTTCAATGTTGTAACAGGTCTTAATGTTAATGGAATTGTGCTTTGTTTGACAGAGTTCTCAAGATTCTACAGTGGGCCATTATTCATTTCCTCCACGGCACGCCCAGTGAAGAGCTGGGCATGCCCTTAGTCTGTGTGGCAGAGATGTGGCTCCCACTCTGACCACCAATAATCACTCACACGTCACTTTCACACAGGCTGGGTGATTGGACCCGGTGTTATGCCCAATAAAACAACAACCCAACTTTTCAGATTCTTGGTTTGAATTAAATGTTTCATCTGAGCAGTGGCACTAGTTGAGGCGTTTATTTGTATACCATAATTTGTACGCAGGGTGCTTACTTTAAGCCTCTTCTCGTCAGATCTGTATCAGTGGAGGAAGTGACAAAGACAAAATGCTGCATCAGTGAAAAATGAGCCGAGCTGCTGCCTTGGTCACTGGATGGGGTGAGCTGTGTATCAAGACTGAAGTTTAAACACATCCCTGTTTCAGTCGCCATTCTCACAACTTTTGATCTATTCTACATGACTCTACTATTGCCGAGTTCTAGAGGACATTATTCTAAAGAACTATATACTAATAGTTATTGGCCAAATGACATGTATGCCATGCAAATAATGTGAAACTGGCTCATGCCCCCATCTAGGACATCATAACATTCTTAAAAGATGGGCATGTTTATTGGCTTCTTTAGTGCGAACTATAAAAGCTTTTTATAGTTATATTATTATCCCTTAGTTATGTGTATCAATAATCTCACAACTCCCTCTAGTGGTTTAATAGACCGGGTATAGATTGTCAAATTGGGCTGTGTAAAAAGTCTACTTTTACAGTGACGCAATACAAAAAACAGACTGTAAAATATCATTTTCCTTAAAAATAGGCTTGTTGCATCTTTGAAAGTAAATACATGCACCTGCATATTGATGTAGAGTAGACGGCAGTGATTGGAGAATATCCCATATCCACAGTCAAACGCACAAATTAGTGGCCTTTATCTTCAGTGAAAACAAAAATAGCCGACCGTCATGAATCCGCAGAGACCCGGGGGACAGGGCTGTGTGAAAAGTGCAAGTCCTGCATAATTTATCAAGAAAGCTGTAATCTATCCCTCCGTGTGTCCGCGCGCATGGCTTTGTGCACACTCATCGATCATGGTGTGCGTCCGAATAACTGGAGAATTTTACTGTGGATTCTGCGCCTCCTGCCCGCGTGCTCTGCGTGTGAGAGAATTGTTTGGTTGAGCCGCGATGATATCTTCAGTTGATGTTTTTTAATTAACTAGCTATTTTTACACAAGTTTGGCTCCAACAACAAAAATCTCAGTGAGGTACGAATGTCCCTGACCAATTCAAGCGTCTTCCTGCTTAACGAGGTGGGTTCGTGCACAGGTTTCCTCTGGCTGGCTGGCTGTACTACTACTAACTGGCTTCTGTTCGCAGGCGTTTTGTAGGATGTTGAATTTTAATACAATTGCAAATCACTTAAAACATTAGGAACAATTTAATGAAAGGGGAATATTGTTCCAAATGTTATACTCTCTTATAAATGTATACAGTTTAGAACAGTGGATTTTCCTGTTACATTTAACATGTAATTTTGGTAGTTAAAAGGCATATCACTTAACTTCACAAATGTTACTTTACATGTTACAATTACCATTCTAATTGTAACCTCACAAGGATAGCTTAACGCATGCACTTAATTGTTAAAGTTTTCGTTCATTCATTTGTTTACTGGAATTCCTTAAGTCACTTAAACGATTGTTAGAATCTCGCTAAAAGTTAGTTTAGGATGGAATTAACTAATGCAATTGTAGCCTATGTTTGGAACATGGAGAAGTTTTAAGTTAGACTATATACTTTCAGTGTCAACAAGTCAAAGTAAATAGGAGAATCTATGCCTCATAGTGGAGAATGGAAAATGTTCATTTTGTAATAGATGGAAGCTGCGGTATATTGTTGCCAACTAACCAGTCTTAATCAGGTGTACCTCGTCCCTCTTTAGATCAGTACAGTACACAGTACACTTAATGTGACATGCTCCTTGATGTCTTTCTGTTTACATCATACTTCAAACTGAGGTCAGCTCTGTGCACAAACACATGCTGTGCCTTCATGTCTCTGCTCATCACCGCTCCGCTCTCTGAGGAAGAGATTCGGCAGCAGCCAGGTGCCATCTCGCCCCGCTCACAAATCAAAACGTACCATCCCCAAAGCCTTAAAATAGCCTCATCCATAATGCACCAGCAGCAGCAGCAGCAGCAGTAGCGGCAGAACAGCCCAGAGCAGTGCCTCGTGTGGGACAGACTGACAGACAGATGCTTTCAATGCTTGGGTGCCGTTCCTAAAAGTCGTTCTTTCCATTTCTTTAGTTTCAAGACTCCATTCGTTCATTCATGTTTTATTCAACTCCATAGTTCAGACAGAATTCAAGTTGCAGCCATTTTTGTGTGTCGGATTCTCTTTGCTGCACCATTTCCTGCAGCCTCAAATATGAATAATGAATGTAAACTTTGATGGGGATTTTTCTCAGCAGTCAACGTTCTTGTTACTGTAATGTCAGACCGTTTACTTCAATCGTTTACTGGTGCTGTTGTCTCTGAATTTGCCTTTGAATTATTTATCCAGTACGCAATCATTATCATATGGAGTGTTTCATAAGTTTGTATAGGCTTTTTCCCTTGTTGTATCTTCAATATCTTCCCAAGTTCTATCTTCAATAGCTTTTCATGAAATATAATTTATGTTTGTTGTTGTGTGTAAATAGATGAGTACTATGATGAAACTAAATTCAATTATCATTCTGTAGGCTATTCTAAAAGTGATGGATGCAGAATCTGGCAGGTTCTATCAGGCATTTGGTGTGGTATAACTAGTAGCAGTTCAACGAGGATCAACATGGGCTAGCCTTGATACCCCCCAAAATTACATTTTAACTGGAACACAATACATTTCTTTATATTGCCAGGTAATTAAAACTATCTTCTGTATCTGTGAGTTCACACTTCACTGTGGTTTATTGGTTAAATCAATTTGTCACTCAAAGTATGACAGAGGCTGAACAATAGGAGGAGAAAGAAGAGGATGAGAATATGACATTATCACAGAAATAATATCACAGAAATGAGATCATAATTAAATTTTTACTGCCCTATTACCCAGTGGCGTTAAAAAAAAAAAAAAAAAAAAATCACCAATCCATGTTTCAAATCTCCATACTGAGAGACTAACCTCTCTGCCACTCATATGCATTGTGAAAAAAAGCTATTCAATACAATCTGGTGAGCCAGCAAACATAGCTGGGTTAGTCAAAGATATCCAAAGACTTTTCAGTCTTGGTGCACAATTTCCTTAGCTATATTTATACTGCAAACATCTCCTGATCATAATGTAACTATTGATTCTGTGTCTTGCAAGATTCCTGGAGAAACCAATCTTCTCCCATTCCATAGGACAGTAACGAGGAGGAGGAGGATGAGGAGGAGGAGGAGGAGAGAGATGTGCGGAGTGGAGAGTCTCAGTGACGTAGTTGGGCTTGTGTTCAGTGAGAGGTGGAGAATGGAGTGGAGGGTGGGGGTGCTGAGGGGGGCAGAGAAAGAAGAAGACTGTTTATGAGCACGCTACACTTCACTTTAGTGTTACCCCAGATAGGGCGCACCATGAACGAATAGCAGAAGGCACGAGCTACTGTCTACCTCCAACCGAGTAAGTACACTGCAGAATCTTCTGCATCTTGTAGCTTATACTATTGCATTCATCTGTTTCTGTTGAATCTGTGATAGATATCTAATTGTCATTGCTTTTATGCAGCTTTTCAGAAGTTTGCAGGCTACCTTTAGTGGTAAAATTTTGAATCTTCTTCTCAAATGGAATTTAAAATTGTCTAAAATATTTTTAAATTTTTTCTGCTGTTGTGGTGTCTAAGCATACTTGCTGGTGCTCTGTGTGTTGTCGGATGGGGAAGAGGCAGTGCATTTGGGACCGCTAGGCTTCCTGTGCAGGGTCAATTAAATACTGCATGAGACAGAGCACTAAAAGCCTGTCCCGTGAGGAGCCGAGTGCTTTGTGCGTGTGCGATTCCTATACGTGTGTGTTGGAGCATCAGCGAGCAGTGGCTTGATTAAATCTGATGAACCAGCAATGTGCAGAAAACCAATGATCTTGAGTCTAGTGTTTTCAGTTCCTTATTATCAGCCTGGACCTCCATAAGTGCCATAATGAAAGAAGATGTGCATCTGGTATATTTGAGCACTTTTTATGTAAAGTATAGTGAAAAATTTCAAGCTGTCTTTTTATTGGGGACAGCAAAGTGACTCATAACATGAAAGTCCAACTGGTTTCAAATCTCAGACTGTATGTAAGGTCCCATATGACTGGGTTGTATTCACCTGGTTGTCCTGTTTCCTCTGTCAATATACAACCTGGGCCATGTACCCCACTTATGGATTTCAATGAGCCAAATGTCCCTACAAAAACTGTAACATACCTAAAATAGCAATAATGTAATAGCAATTGCATTCAGTTCTACAAAGATGGCTGTCTGTAAACATAAATATGTTAATTATTATAGTTGTCAGTATTTTTTAGTGCCAGTTTTTACATTCAATTTAACTGGGGTCATTTTTAACAATATGAAATTAAAATAACTTTAATGATTCTAATTCAATCCGGATTCTAATTAAATTCTAAGTCAATGATCACATTGGGTTGTTCAGAGTCAAACCTCAGTCAGTAAAAGCATGTGGTGTTGAGCAAAGTTCAGAAATGTGACAGTGTTTGTGCTGAATATCACTAGAGGTTTATTTATTTGGGCTTGTTCCAGTATCTTATTATTGAATTTATTCATTTTTCAGAAGAAACCTTAAAATTGAAAAAAAGGACACATTGTGTTATCAGCCAGCCTTACTTATTCATACCGCCCAGCTTAAATGCTTACTAAAATGTTTTTGGCCATCATTGTATATTGATGATTTAGTTTTTCACTGTTTATCTTGAACAACTACCTCCAT
The DNA here is from genome assembly GCF_026225935.1 of Boleophthalmus pectinirostris. Lineage (NCBI taxonomy): Eukaryota > Metazoa > Chordata > Actinopteri > Gobiiformes > Gobiidae > Boleophthalmus > Boleophthalmus pectinirostris. Next base: position 26,362,294 of record NW_026571515.1, read on the forward strand.
ATTCAGAGCATCCAAATGAGGCCTTATTCAAACTCAGAGCTTAAATCAGGTCAGGTAGGAAAAGAAAACATCCCGTTTACAGGCAGCAGTGCTGCACTGTTACTGCTGGTACACAGTTTATGTGGGTTAGCGGCTTCAACACTTTGAAGCAGTTTCGTCAAGTCAAGTTTGACATTTTCCAGGGAACTAAAGGCCGAGGTGTGCACAGTGTAGTCAGCAAGGCCAAGTCCTTCCCATTGGTCAAAAGTTAGTCACAGACAATGAAAAAAAAATAATACTGTTTGTAGACTTTCCAATGTGCCACATACTGACATCTCAAATGGTTTTTTGTCTCTACCTCCACATTTAACATTTACTATCTTCCATCAGACTTCAACAAGTAATTTACAACTTGATCTCCAAATTTCAAAGTACTAAACAAAAACAAAAAAATCCATACTGTGATAGTTAAAGCCTTATAATAAGAAACTGCTCCAGCCTAAAGTTGAGAAATAAATTAACATATGTGAACTATATAGAGCTATTAAAACAATCATGTTCAAAGTTATCACCTTGAACAAACAGCAGATGGATAATGTTTCTGAAAGTCTATTTATAAACACTGGGGTCTGACAGGGCCTTATTATAGATGGCAGGAGACACAGTATCCTGAGGTCATATGATGGAGAGGAGGGTGGAGCTGGGACAGGATACAGAGGAAGCAGAGGATGGAGAATATGTGTGGTGCACTCATCGATCCACTGGTCTGCTCTGGGTTCACTTTCAGGAGACTGTAGATCCTCATTTTTAGCTATGATTAAAGTGCATGCAGGAGCATTTTGTCATGATGTTTGTATTTTTTGTTTTTTTTCCTCCAATATGGCTTATACTTTTCATGGTTTTTTGGCATGTGAACTTGTTCATATTTTAATTTATTCATGGAAAGCCCAAAATTTACACAATGCATGAAACTAAAACTAAACAATGTACATATTTCAGTGTAACTAGGATTTGGATAATGTATCATTTGGATAATGATAATGATTTTGACTGTCATCCAGAAATAATTTTCACTCAGGCCAAATCTGAAGCCTTGGAAACCTTTGAAACCTTTTCTACCTTGGACCTAAGGGATTACACTTAAGACTTTAATTTTTAAAGTACCAGCTATCAATGTGCAATGAGCACTGGACCCCTGTAAAGAACAAAGTGGAGACAATTTGCATTCTTTTTGCTTTAATGAATTGATATAGTGAGAATCAGGATAAGACACAGACATGGAGAAAATTGACCAATCAGGGCCAGTTATATGCAAATGATACAGTGATCACATGCTTAACTTCTGGAAATGGTATGCATAGAGCTCGGCAACCCAAAGTGTTTAAATGTAGCCCATGCAAAGCTTGAAGCTGAAGATCAATATTTACAACCAGTTCATTATCTTAGGAATTAGCATATGAACACTTATACATTTATAAACAGCTGCAGACAAAAACTGCAGACACAAACAAAAACTGTCCCATTTTTCACTCACCGCTTCTGCAACCATGAGATCTGATTGACAATAGAAAGGTGTGCAACATCTGTGTGAAGACTGAAGAACACTTTAAACTTTAAAGGAGCTGTGGACAATGTCCCTCAGATGTGCCTCAGTGCATACGGCACCAACAGGCTCAGAACCTGCTTCAATCTCACTGCGGGGAATTCATCAGAAGTCAGTGAACTTTGACAATCTCCTCCTGCCTCTCCACTCTGCACCCGGGGCCGGTCAGGGAGGTGTGAGGACAGAGCTATATTTAGACAAAAAGTCTGCTTGAAATTGTTTTTTTTTGTTTTTTTTTAGTCTTGTACATACTCTGCTCATTTGCATAAAAGTTGAAATGTGCTGCAATAACTAAAACACTGTACTTGATAGAGGTGCATTCGTAAAACTATGGACATGACAATAAAAATAAATTGAGATGGTGTAGGATAGTGCATTTCTAATTTCTTCTTTATGTTTTTTACAACAGTGTCCACATTAATTTAACATCGCATTTAACATTTTATAATAACCAAAAATTGTATAAGACTTCAACATGATCTTGAAATATATGCTCATAGTATCGAAAATTGTGCTCTACTGTAGTGTTTGGAGACAATGATGGGACATGTAAGTGCATTACCATGTATGTGCACCAACATAATTGCAACTTAACATGAAATCTCTCATCATAAATTTTGAAATTGTAATTGACTACAATCAGTTATTTTGTTTCCTTTTTGATTCCACTACCTTGTATGTTTCCTAGCAATAGACATCTTTAAAGTCCAGCAGATCTAGCCTTAAGTCATTTTCACAAAAAGCTCCAGTGAAGTGGACTTAATTCTGCAGCAGTCAAAGTTGAATAAGGTTGACCAAGACTGTGTAACATAATGGAGGGCAGAGCAGGGTCTTCATGTCTCGGGGCACTGTGCTGAGTGAGTGTGGGGAGAGGAGCAGGGACATGAGCAGGGACAGGCAAACGGGCAGGCACAGGAGCAGAGAGAAGCTGGCTCTAGCTGCTCCTCTATACACTTCCATCCAGAGTCTGATTAAGACTTCTGTCCTGATGGACGAAGCGCTGCTGCTGACTCACTGTGTTTCTCTGGGAGGACTCTGACTGGAGCGGGGCTTGGTCATAATGTAGATGTACAGAGGATGCATTTGCTGGAAGCTGATTGGTAAACACAAAGCAATCTTACAAATTATTTAAGAGGAATTGATTTTAATTAAAGCTGCATTACTGGATTCATTCCTTGTTGCCACCTGGTATTAGGACAAAATAAAATGTAACTAGCATTTCCAGTACCAGTAAGTCTGTGTGGGGTTTTATACAGTAGGCCTACATGTTGAGTTTACTCTCGGTTCTTCTTTTTGCCAGTGGATTAAAACAATTTGACAAAGCTTTGTGCATTATGATGTTTGAGGATCTTATCCTTTTAAAATGTATAATGTGCAGTTAGGGTATCTGCTTATCTTGCCAAGTAATGAGCTTTTTTGATTGTTTTAATTAAATATGTTTTGTTTATGAGATAGAAAAGTAAAACCTGAAGAATTAGCTGGAGTGACAATGAGAAAATCCTGTGCCATCCAAGAATATTCCACTTTCTATTTTTTTCTATTTCAAATTTACTATATTACAGGTGTTTTTATTGCTTGCTTGAAAAGAGAATAATCTGGAATGTATGTAATGCATATGCTGAATGCCATGCTGTGGAACATTCCAGGCAAAGCAATATCATCTCCATGGAGACAAGCAAGTGGCAGACCCTTCACATAGTGCATCTTTAATTGTCAAAGAATCATTTTGGTTAAGGGGAGCACGAAACCTCTTCCTCATTTTGCATTCCCTCAGCCTCTCTAATTGGCACATGAAAGCCAAGGACACGTTTCTTTTCCATTGTTTACATGTTGTTGGCATTTAGTTACATAACTCTACAGTCTTTGTTCTGCTGTATTTATAGATCTATGTTCTATGAAAATGCCTTAAAAGTCTGCGTTACCCTATTATGAAAGTGGGGGCTGAATGGGTGCGCTTCATCACGTTGTCAAAGTTGCATGCACTTGGATAGACAGTATTACCGGTGTTATGAAATGTTAGAAATTATGCATTATATTGTATAGGCAGGAGAACCATACCACTTCACTGTTACGGGCGTGTACGGAGGCTACTGCAGTCAGGGGCATCAATTTTGTATAGGAAATGGCTGTTGGAGCGCTCAGCAACGTCAGCTGTGAAGCACTTAGCATCTTTCTCGCTCACCCCGTTAACCACAGTGGGATAACGGGAGGAGGTGGGTCCGCCTTTCTCTGTGCAATGGGGGGAAGAGGAGGAGGGTGGGAAGAGGAGGAGGGAGGGCGCGCTGGCAGCACAATCATGTCAGCCTCAGATTCGAGTGCTACGGGACTCATCGGTAACAAGGTACGCTCCGGGTCTCCTTTTGGTGTTTGCTTGCTCCCCCCGTGTAAACAGTATGTCAGTTGTTGCCTCCTCTCTTCCCCTTTCCCCATCCCCTCGCACTTAAGTCTCATCTTCTGCACTTTGCGGTGCGTCCCCTCCTCACTTCGTAGCGTCTTCCTCCGGCGATATGAACATACCGTACTGCTGCCGGGCTCAACTTTGTCCACGCGCAAGGCTGACTTTCAACTTTTTATTCTAACATGCTGTTGATTAGCAGTTTGCATTTAAAAAATCACATAATGTTAGGCTACTTGTGCTGAGATTTAGGCCTTGTGTTTGGTTTAAACTTTTGGCACTGAAATTACATGTTTTTTTTTTATTTTTTTTTTTATTTACAATTCTTTGGCTTGTATTATTTTCATTAATTTTCAACATCTCAGTGTATTTATTCCATGTGTTGTGTGCACTTGAGTTTTGTTATAGTTTAGTTGAGTTGTTTACACTCCGTATGCTGTCCCCTCCTGGTGGCTCTCCGCTGCTGCACAGTCATTAGCTCATGTTACAATCATTAATAGGGACTTCCAGTATACCGAGATTGCTAACCTACTCAGTGACTCGTTTCTTCTTAGCCACAAAGGCAATCATTGTTACTGTTTCTGTCTTCATAAATATAAACATAAAAAAATATAAGATCCAAAGCTGCATACAAATAGATCACTGAACTACTGAAAACCATTTGAATTATTTCTTAGCTGATAATGATCTAGCTATAAATTCACAAGTTATGTATTATTAAAATAAATAAATATTCACGTATACATGTTTACTATGTGTATACCGCAAATTACAAACTTCAAAACTTACATTACAGTTATTATGATTCTGACTCTTTTTGTCTTTTTTGTCTTTCTCTTTTTTGTGAAAGAATCCAAAGCGCTACACCTATATAGACCTGCAGTACAAAGTGAGATATAGTCTGTTTAAAACAAGTCCAGACATATAATTCTCTGCTGTTACACACTTGACTCTACACCACTGCATTACTGAAGGCAATAGGCATTATTCTTTGTCCGTTTAGTCAGTTTCTCCATTTACGGCCGATTGCATCTCATAATCCTTCTTATTTTTGCTCAGTAAATGCAGTATTTCCACATGAGAGTAAGGCTAAAGCCTGTATAATTATCTATGATGTTTATTTCAGCTCACACTGGTCTTTCCAAATATTAGATTGTACGGTAGACTAGTCTTCTCCATCTGCAGCACCAAAGGGCTCTGTGCTCCACTGCTTTAATTAGACTTTGTTTCTTCTGGAGAAGACTTTTCAGACTGCACCTCACCTCCAGCTAGCTTTGATATTCAAATTATTTGTGCAAACTCTGCATGTGGTTTGTAATATTTGGGAGAAGAGTATGAAAAGGGGAGTACAGGGACAGCAGGTGGGAACAGGTAGAGCAGATGACGGTGCAGTGGGATATATTTAGAGCCTTCTCTAAATGAAGTGGGTGTCCTGTGTGTGGAGTCTCCTGTACCTCCATGGTACTGCAGTCTCACCACATTCAGGCAGCTGCAGAGAGTAGTGTTACATGTCTGTGCTGCAGACCAGCATCAATTCATCAGGACTATTTATGTAGGAAAAAAAGACATTGTTTGTCAAAAGGTGTAAATACACCTGTAAATACAGTCTGGCAAAGTTTGTGCAGAGTATACAGTGCAGTGCTATCATATATTATATCTTCTAATTTATTTATATTTAAATTTATAAAAGGGTGAACCAGGCTGGGGAATCAGGTTGTGTTGTCAATAGCAGAAACAGAAACAGAAACATGAACAGTATATTACATACTAGTATAATATAATCATGTGTCCACTGTTTTAGGGTTCAGCCGATTCCTACACTAGTCGTCCCTCGGATTCAGACCTGTCCCTGGAGGAGGACAAGGAGGCGTCTCGGCGCGAAGCCGAGCGCCAGGCTCAGCTGCAGCTCGAGAGAGCCAAGGTGTGCCCATAGAGCATCTTTAGCTGGAAAAACCTGAACCATGTTTTATATATATATACATATATATATATATATATGTAGAGAGAGAGAGAGAGAGAGAGAGACTTTGAGCTTGACAAATATCACATTTTAAACATGTAATTTCTGTTTCCAGTACAAACCTGTAGCGTTTGCAGTAAAAACAAATGTGAGCTACTGTGGTGCCACTGATGAAGAGTGTCCGGTCCAAGGAGCCGCTGTGAACTTTGATGCCAAAGAATTTCTGCACATAAAAGAGGTGAAGGGCTTGTTTCATTTTGCAACTTTAAATCCATGAAATAAAATAAATACATTTGTTTTACCTGACCTGATTTGTTCTTTGGTCCTTTGATGTTTTAGAAGTACAACAATGACTGGTGGATTGGTCGACTGGTGAAAGAAGGAGCTGACATCACATTCATCCCCAGCCCGGTCAGACTAGAGGCCAGAAGGTGAAGCTCACTTGTGTTTTACACCCACTTCTATCAACCTACTGCATGCCCCTGTAATGTACTTATCTGTGCCATTATTTATAGACTGGATCTATAATCTTATCATATAATTATATATTTTTTATATATGTATGTTAATTATTATTATTTTAACTTCCAAACTGCAGATGATTTAAAACCCCAGCCTTCTGTGTTGTACTGTATATTTTCTCACTGATTATTGTGTGAAGATGTTTGCGCATAAAGGGTTTCTGTTTTTTCAGAAAAAACGCATCCACAGGCTGGAGGTCCACACCTCCCTCATCTGCAGGTGAGTGGGGCTCATGTCTCTCATTCTACTGCATGCTCATCATAAGTCTTAAAACTGTTGACACATTTGTGTTGTTGTCTAATGTCAATTTTTTTGTGTTAAAAGCTAAACAGAAGCAAAAACAGGTATGTATGTGTCAGCATCGTATGCATATCAATGTCTTCTATTTTTCAAAGTACTAACGCTGTGTGGTTTTAATTGGGATTTTTTAAAATAAATAAATTGTTCCAAAGTAACCAAGAGGTCTAACAAGGGCATGGGTAATTGTGAGAGCTTAAGTTAATTATTTTCAGCCACATGTCAATAAGTTCTTCTGTAATTCTTCTAAAATTGTATACTGCCAGACTGTACATATAAATAGACATAGCTAATGCCCTAGCTGCCACATTCCAAATAGGAAGTGAGCACGGGCTCTCCCAACTCCCTCTGACCCTGGCTCCCATTGACTTACACTGGAATATTGTGGCCCCTTTCTCTGTAACTGCTGCTGTGAGCCTTGTCATTTTGGTCTTAAAATGTTTGTATTAACCTGCTCTACATGATCCTGGCATTTTTCTGCTATTTTGTTTTGTATGTTCAAAAAATTCCTATTCATAATATAGAACCTGGCTCCAAATCTGCTCTGGAACTGTTAGCATTGTGAGCTTCATTTAAGTAGAGCCTAACGCAATGGGTGATGTTACGCTCTCTTAGTCCACTTCTTTACCCTCACGCTCTCCTTGGGGTCACATTGACCCGAAGACATTTTTTCTTCGGGTCAATGTGACCCCGAGGAGAGCATGAGGGATTTATAGAGTCTATGTGTCAGACGATTGAAATTTAAGGAGATTAAATATTTAAACTCTCATCAAATTTTGGCAAGACACCATGAATGTTGGTAAGGTTCTGATTGTTAGAGTCACACTTGCAATCAGCCCCAGGGCAGCGGTGGCAAAAGTAGTAGTTCCATTGCAGTGTGTGGGAAGCGAGTGAATAATGGATAGAACTGCTGCTCTGAATGTCCAGATGTCTTATGTGTGCATCTGTGTGTTGTATAGATTGAGCAGGTCCCTCCTTATGATGTGGTGCCATCCATGCGCCCGGTAGTGCTGGTGGGCCCTTCACTTAAAGGCTATGAGGTGAGTGGAATTACATACCAAACTCCAGTACATATATATATATATATATATATATATATATATATATATATATATATATATATATATATATATATATATATATATATATATATATATATATGTGTGTGTGTATGTATGTGTGTATTAAACATGGTGTATCTATGAAGCCCTAGCCCATACTCTCTACTGTGGTTTGCTCATTTTAGGCTTAGCTAAATCTGCTCCACATTTCTATTGGTATCAACTTGCTCCCTTCGATCTAAAGAGAATCTCTCTGGCCTCCATTATTCCATTAGCAGTGATACTAAACACCACAGCCACATCCTTATGAAATTATAGCACTCAAAACACTAATTATATCCCACCAATGTAAGGCCCTTGTATGGTCCTTCAGTAGACACTCTCAGTTATTCTACACATACAGTATATACGCAGAGCATGTATTTCATTGTGAATGTTCAAATTGAGCAGAGCTGAAGTATGCTAGCGGCACAGGTTTGAGGGTCTCTTGTGTGATTGTGAGGCCCGTGCGCCAAGCTGCTTGTTTTTGTCTGTCTCTAAAATATTTATGAACACTCTGGTGGTGTGCAGTGCTCTTCCTCTCTGTCCTTCCTCTCTGTTGTCTCTCTCATAACGTTTAATGTTGTTTGACATTGAGAACTGTATTGGATTTCATAAATACCCATAAATAAATATCCATAAATAAATATATTTTGAAAGCATACTATAGGCCTTGATATTTTTATGCACATCTGGTAGCTTTTTGTGTTAATTTTTTACATTGTGTATTTAGACAAGCTGACTTTTTACAAAATAGATTTCTTTTACTATCACTGCTTTTTCTTAAACTTTCTTACATTTTTGAAGTAAATGTATTCTTACTTGAGTGTATTTTTTGTTTACTCTCTACTCCACTATGTATGTTTGAATGTGTGTGTGTGTTATGTAAAAGTGTATTAGTATTATATTACAAGTAAAATTAAGTAAAAGTTGAGTTATTTATTTATACTTTTGGCACTACGACATGGATGTGAGACATTACACATAAAAAAAAAAGTGTTTATTTAGGCTACAATAATAATGTAACAGAGATGAACACTTATGGCAGCAGGAGAGCAGGGTGCCCGCGCGCAAGAGCGCGCATTGGCCTGGCTCATACCACATGGCTATGTAATAATACATGTGTATTATACTGAAAATGATTGATACTTTAAACATGTACTCTATCTCTTAGGTCACAGACATGATGCAGAAGGCCCTATTTGACTTCCTGAAGCACAGATTTGATGGCAGGTGGGTTGTGTTTGTGTTTTACCACTGGATGGGACTTTTGATCATGTATTTAGGTGTTAACATCTCCTTTTGAAATGCATATTGTGAAATTGCTCATGTAATAATGTTGGTCATGTGATTACTCTGGTCTTTGTACAGGGTCACGATTACACGGGTGACTGCTGATCTGTCACTGGCAAAACGCTCAGTGCTCAACAAGAAGGCTATAATGGAAAGATCCAACGCTCGCTCTACTATGGGTAAGGGACGTGAGGGACAGGATATGTTTGCTCTGTTCAGTGGCTAAATAAAGATGAACGCCTTCCAGGAATAGAAACTGTTTAATGTATTTGTCTTTCTGTGTTGTTGGCTCACAGCAGAGGTTCAAAGTGAAATTGAGAGGATTTTTGAGCTGGCCAAGTCATTGCAACTAGTCGTCCTGGATGCAGACACCATCAACCATCCTGCACAGCTCCTCAAGACCTCCCTGGCCCCGATCATTGTATATGTCAAAGTGTCCTCACCGAAGGTACTATGTGTATTATATTCAGTGATGTGAAGAATACTTTTAAATTGTATTTAATTATATTATACTGAATACTTGCACTAGAATATCTTTTGTAACGTATTCCAATAAATGGTCAGAGTACTGTATTCTGAATAAAACAAACATACAGGGTTGCATATAAATTATAGTGTAAACACGCAGCATAGGATTAAAAACAGTTTTATATTTGTTTTACTGTTTGTTGCATGCATGCATATATCGTGGATCAAAGAACTTCCACACTTGAAGCCTAAATTGAGTGATCAAGAATCACCATGTGTTCCTTTGATTTTAGAAAAGTAATTGTACTCTGAATACCACCAAATGAAACAGTGCCTGTACCGGAATACAGGTACTCGAAACATGTATTCAAAATATGTATTCTTGGTACGTGTACTCAGTTACTTCCCAACACTGATTATATTATGTTATTTGAAGTAAATGACCTTATTGTTTTCTCAATCCTTTTCAGTCATTGCGGGGTGTCAAGTGATTCTAACAAAGTGACAACCTCATTTGCACTTGACAAGCTGTCATTAGGCCTATGTTTATTTGGCCAATACACACCAAAGCCAGGAGGGAGCCATTTAAAGTGTGACTATATGTGGTTTTAGTAAGGATCAGTGTTATGCATGTTTGCTAAACAGAGTTCTGTTTTGGGTGCAATTCATTATAATTTCCACATCTATTTCTTTAAACATATTTACAAGAATATGTTTAGTCCATATGATTTACGATGGATGAAAAATATTTGTCCTAAGGCAGATTGCTCATGCACTAAAGGTTACTGCATAAAATAAACTCATAAGGTTACACATGAATATGCATATGACACACAAATAACAGTACATGTACCTACTACTCATTTGTTTAGCTATTTAAAGCTAAGGCATGCAAGCACATTTGTATTTGTGTGCATGTGCTAGAATTGTAGATGGATGGGAGGGGCCTGTATAAGTCTATGGAAGATTGACTGTTTTTGTAAGACATATTCATACTTATTACCCACAAGTATTGAACCTTGAACCTCATTATTTGTTAGGGTTTGGCTCCACACACTTGCCAGATTTAAATCCTTTCAGCTAACAATAATAACATCTTTGGGGTTGAATAATGGCACTACTCTGTGAAGTTTTCGTGAAAATAATTCCACCTTAGTTTATTTATGCTGACAGAGAAGAACTTGGTGCCAGTTTTTGTTTCATTGTGTAGACCCAGTAAATACAGAGATATTAACTGTGAACCAGGTAAACAAATTTGCAATCCCACATTTAAACAGCAAATTCCATCAGAATTCAGACCTTCCCCCAGCTGCATTTTAAACTATATAGGCATATGAATCACAACCTCTTAAGTGTGTAACAAGTAAAAATATCTTCCTCCATTTTTTGTGTACCAGGTTCTTCAGAGGTTGATCAAATCTCGTGGGAAGTCACAGAGCAAACACCTAAATGTCCAGATGATGGCTGGAGACAAACTAGCCCAGTGTCCACCTGTAAGTCCCTCTGCTTCTGACAATACAGTTTACACGTATTATCTACACAGACATTTGGGCAGTTACTGCATCTTTACCTTTACTTTTGCCAGGATATGTTTGATGTAATCCTGGATGAGAACCAGCTGGAGGATGCTTGTGAACACCTGGCAGAGTATCTAGATGCTTATTGGAGAGCCACACACCTCCCCTCTGCTGTCCCACCTGTGAATAATTCTTTGGGAGACCAAAGCGTCATCACCCCACCTTCTGCTAACTCCAGCCAACAGGTAAAACTAATATTAGAATATTTTGCATCATGGGAATTATGAATTTATTTTATTTGTTTATAGAATTAGTTAGTTGGCTATTTCATTTTTAAATACATGCAAATATATTAAAACATTTGTCCTGTAGATTCTTTGTCTAAAATTGTTTTATTACATGTCAGCTTCTCTCTGAGCAGTATTCTGAGACTCAAGAGTTGATAGAATGAGCCACAGTAAAGATCAAGGTAACATAAGATTAGATTATTTACTTCCTCTTTTGATAAATGCTTAGTTCCTCCTGTGACATTTGTATGCTGCCCATGCAGGAGAAGCTGGTGCTGTTGGCTGGAGTCAGACAGGAGGTCTACATGCACAGGGTCCAGGATGCCACTAGGGGGCAGCAGTACACCTCATGTCTCCGTTTGGAACACTCAGGAGAGAGAAAGGTGCTCTGTAGTGGCGGGATACAGCCAACAGGAGGTGCTGCCCGGCAAACCCCTCTCCCTGTTCCCACTAGACGACTCAGGGCCACTACCTACAGCTGCAGGGATCCAGGCAGAGCACCACACCTGCGATACAGGAAGTCCCACCCACCTGGTCATAATGCTGAGCCAGCCCATGTGTGTTTGGATACAAATTTAGACTGACATTAGCTATTTTCCCAGTAGCTCCAAATTTATTCAGTTCCCTATTCTGAAAATCTGTCACCAAAGAGTGCTGTAAGTCTTCCATCTCCACATTTAACCAAATGGTTCCTAAAGGCACAATTGTATCGAAATTTGTTGCTTTTCTGGGTGCACAAATTATGAGTTTATTAACTTGATTCATGTTTTTGTTTGTGTACTTATATATAACTATTATTTATACCTATGGTTCACACTATTACACACATATCTGCTGTAGTAATGCAAAGCCATGCATGATACACACAGACTGTACATCAGCCATTTACCCTATATGCATCTTGGTCACAACTGTGAATGTAGGAAACACTGGTACTTTTGCTTTGTACTTAAGTCATGCAAGCATATATCATAATATGCACTGTTACAAAGGACAGGCCAAAAACATCTTTCCTATAGTCATTATAGAGATGAAAGAGATGTCTACTGACCTCTATCACCACAACTGATAAATAATAGTTGTGGATGTCTACTGCTTATTAGAGCACATCCACAAATGTGTTATGCAGTTGAAAATGCATGTAGTGTAGTGTAATAATGTATGTATCATTATCACACACACTTATGCAGTAACATACACACAAACATCTCATCTGTGTAAATAACCTGTGCACGACACATTATACCCACACTTCATCAGAAGAACCTCAGGAGCTTCATGAGCCGGACACTCTGCAGACTCACAGTGTGACCTACATACATTTATATATGCATATACCCAACCTGTACATACTGTATATTCAGTGAGCTGATATATTTACTGTTCATTTGGCCAGAGTGAATATTTATTTATATATGTTATTTATGAGCACAATGCAGTATATTTTTTTTTCCACAATGTTATAGATCCTCTGCTAATTTTTTAACTATCAAAAAACATTTATTTCTGAAGACCAGGCTGGAAAAATAAGTACACAGAAAGCACAGTATGTTCCAGGGAATATTAAACTCACTTAGCAAAACTGAAATGCAGGAATTTGTACTAAAAATCAACTATCCTCTTGATATTGGAAGCACAATTTTGTATAACTGTATTATATTTATTATTATTATTTAATATTTACAATACCTATTTCACTCGCCTGAATCCTGTATGCAATACAAAGTTTAGCATTACCATACACTAGCCAAGACTATCAGTGAAGCTCCTCACTTATGATGGGCTGTGAATGATTGCACTAATATCATTTCTGCTTTATGATGCAATAATGCACAGTGTTATGCTATTGCTTTAGCCACTTCCAATACTGAACAACTATCTGGTCCAATGAAAATCAGTCAAAATCAGTCATTTTCGCAGTCTTATACTGGGTGCATCTGTTGTCAATGCCACACTGGACTAAAGGGGGTGAATAAAGAAAATGTTTAAGTAATGTCTTTGTATGAGGTCTTCATTGTGATGGTACCCTCACCAGCAGAGGGCAGCGGTGACAATAACATCCCAAAAAGTGGGGGCTTGATTATGGGTGTACAAAGGCAACGTGACAGAACGATCTGCCTTCTTATGGATATGCCAGTAAATGTTAGATTGTTAGTTTGGTATGAGGGACTGCACAAGCAATGACAAACCTGGACGTTGACTTTTTCTCTACTCACTCCAGACCCTCCACAAACGCACGTGTCCTCCTTGGTGTTATCTTGGGTGTGGATTGGGACCTCAGCGGTGTGGCCTGACACAGCAGGTGCAACGGGTTGAGGTGTCACTATGGTCTTACACACCTCAAACGGAGAGGTGTCACTCTGTTTACTCACAGCCACCTGTTTGTCTGTCCCACCAGCTCCCTCAGCCACATACCCTCTAGTTATGAGCATCTTTTTATTTATTGAATATGGTCATTGTTATTGGTTGAATGTAACGAAGTAAAAGTAGTAAAATACTGTACTTAAGTATATATTTTAGATAGCCTATGGATAATTTTTTTAATCCACTTTACTGCATTTGAGTGAAGGTATCTGTACTTTCTACTTTTTTAACTGGACTGAAAAGTAGAAGTACTTTTTTATTATTGAATGAGACCTGCTGAAAAGGCTGAGGGGTTTATTTTTAACAGGACTTGCTTTAATACTTTTACTTAAGTAGATTTTCTCACGTGATACTCTTACTTGAGTAAAAGTACAGATGCTTCGGCATCTGTTCTTTAAGTAGCAAAATAGATTACTTCTTCCACCACTGGTCATTGTCTTTTGTTATGTAGGAAAATCTGGGACCATATGATAATCTGTAATGCAGTAGTTTAAACAGAAAGTTATATGACAGACAGTTAAATTATTAATTTTACTTTAAACTGATTCTACAACAATACACTCCTCCAGGACTGTGAAAATGATGCAACATGAAACGTGAAAGGATGCTGTGGAGGGCCCATGGTCAGAAGGAAATTGTGACAATGGGGTTATGCTTATATATTATGTCCACAACTATTTAAGTTTTTGGTACTCCATTTTTATTTTTATTTTTTTGCTTTTTAATCATCAATGTTTTAGTTTTGTTGTTATTTTTCATTACTCTTTTTTGTTAAAACATAATTCATATTTAAATTAATCCCACAGTATGATCTAACACTTTCGGGGTCCAGTACTGGAAGCTTTTTAGGCATTCCAAGAAAATGACATTTGAGGTTGTACACTGCATGAGTTGACAACCCTAGATTCTAATCTTCATACAATTTAGGGACTTGAGACTTACTGTAGGGGAAATGTATTACCAAAATTCATGACGCAGCTTCTTAAATCCATCTTACTGACAAAGCACATCCATTCGTCCAACACAATCTTATTTTAACACCAATTTATACTGGTGATTCAGGCTGTAATTTCCTCCAGACACTTAAACCATCTGATTAAAATGACAAAGCCATTTCATTACAGAGAGCAGAAATGTAGAAAATGCAGTCTATCAGTTTTACAGCAGTGCTCATAAACAAACGCAGAGACGCAGGGGCACTAGTGTGTGGCTTATCCCAATGAGTTACAGTACAAGGCTGTAAAAGTCAGACTGGCCCTGAGTGTGTGTGTGTGTGCGTGTGTGTGTGTCTGTCTGTGTGAGGGGGGGCATGAGATATGTCCCGTTTGATGACACTGGCCAAATTGCTTTGACCCACTGGGCTAGAGGATGCTGGATGCTGCTGCTGGGATACTAATTGGCAAGAGTAAGTAAATTAGATAGCGGGTTGCCAGGTACAGAGGAGCAAGGCTAATAGACTTTTATCTCTTAATACTGGCTCCTTTGACTAGCAGTGAGATGTCATTTCCCCACTGTAACAGCCTGCAGGGCGTGAAGAGGTTTGTCCACAGCAGGTCTGACCAACAGACCCCAAAACAGAAGATAGTCACAGCATGTTTTCAAAGGTCAACATGAGAAACTTAAACTACTCAGGCCTTTGATCACAGAGCATTCAAATTGTCGGGCTCATGTCTTATCTGACACTTTGAGCAGGGGCACGGGAGAGAGTGATGAAGGCTTTTGTGCTGGTTTTACACGAAAGACTATGCTCAAGATGTGGAAATCAATCATCAGTAGTCATTGATGGTCAAGTATTTTCTAATGGCTCACAAATAAAAGTATGACTGCCAAATAGTGCAAAGATACTCTGAAAATGTAAAATGATTTGTCTTATAGTCTACTTATCATAATATGAATTGTAGCACAAACAGATGTATCTCTGCAAGAATAATTAAAAAGCAGTTGTGGTGGTAACTTTATAACCACCTCAGTGTCCAGGCAGGGAGTTTTGCCCATTTAAATAATTCAGAGGAAAGCCAGTCCTTCTTGATCTACTGGATTGATTGTGTGTCGGGAGATTAGAGTAAACTAATTAGCCCACAGTGGAGAGGTCTATCAGGCCCATTGTTCTGAGGACTTGAGGTATGTCATTGATCCAGAGCCCAGTCAATCTAATCAAATAATCTGAAAACCACTAATGACAGCACAACACATGTACCACGACTCACATCTCTCAGAATACAAATGATAAAAAAGGTCACAAGGACACAAGACATTTTACTATGTCATCTACAAATGCTATTTTATCTGCGTTTTAAAGTTCGTATATTTTTAAAATTTGGTATCAAAACATTCCTGTACCAGTTGACTGTGTCAAACTGATTTGACTGATTATGTTACAATATCATGTCAACCATACAGTTTTATCATCTCAGGAATATGGTACAGTAGTGGTAACTTCTGTAGATTACTTGAATAAAATAATAAAAATCCTTTTACCAGTTAATTTCTGCCAGAAACAAACAATGAGTATTATTTAGAACGCTGCTACAAATATGGGGAGCAGAGGTTATCATTTATCTTACAAAACCAACATTGTGGGAGATTTTGGGGATGGACCTATTCAGTTATCATGGAAAGTCTTTTCGGTTTAATCTTTTCGTCAACATGAGTCATCGTATTTCCAAACTCCAGTTTTATATTTCAGTGCAGATTTGTGCCGCTGTCTGTCGCTTCTCCTTGTGCAGAGTGGTGTTTTGGCTCTGTGGGGACAGAGCACGGTGCAGTAATGTGATGTTATAAAGCCTGCGGAATGGCGTGCTCCTATTGGCTGCCGGCCCTCCGTATAAAGAGCCGCAGTGGCAAATTAAATCAGATCAACTGCGGCTTCAGCGTGGGCAAGCACACACTGGGACGCGCGCTCTGCACGGGGAACATTGACGGATCTCTTTACGTTTTCCTCTTCACATTTTATAGCACCTTTTGGACTATATTTTTACCAAAATGAAGGAAAGGAGGAGTACGCAGCCGCTTGTTGTGAGGTGTAAACTGGTGCTGGTTGGAGACGTCCAATGCGGAAAAACGGCGATGTTGCAAGTCCTCGCCAAAGACTGTTATCCAGAGGTATGTGGCACTTTAGTTGATGAAACAGAAGATGCAACTTATGCACGTGAATTGGCGACTACAGGATTTTTTTTTTTCATTAGAAAACGGTAAAATGGGCTGCAGTTGTGTGTTGCGTTTGTTGCAGATGATACATTTCATGCGCAATTCCTCTATCAAGTCATCTCCCCCAATGCCATGATAAAACACTCTTTAGAGAGATAATTGTTGGATTTATAGATGTATTTTCCTTTATGTGCTTTAGTGTATATATCTCTTGAACTGATTGATTACCCCCAAGCCCTTGTATACCAGTACACGCTGTTCTTGGGATGAGTTGGCTTATCAGTGCATGTTTTAATAACGCGCTTATTAGCCGGACAAATGTGATTATGTGACCGCCTGGCTGACACGGTCCCACTAACGACAGCGTCTTGTTAATTGCCTCACCAGACGTACGTGCCCACGGTGTTTGAGAACTACACGGCCTGTCTGGAGCTAGAGGAGCAGCGCGTGGAGCTCAGCCTCTGGGACACCTCAGGTAAATGACTACAGGCTACACGCATCCTTTATGTCTCTATGGGCCCCTCTCAGACTCCTATTGTCTCTGTGCCACTAGTGAGATGGCTGTTGAGTGTATGTTTAACATTGTGTCATTCGGCTCATTTCGTTTTTCTGTGCATAATTTATTTTTATATTTATTTTATCTCTTTTCCTCCTGTGGGTCTTCTGGATAAAATTTGATTTACTTCTTAATTACATGGTTTAAAATAGTTGCTGTAGTGTGTTCCTTGTCTGTTTTAGTTGTAGTTAAGGTCACAATATGAAAAATTGTCTGAGCTTTTATCTTAGTTTCAGCTCAGAAGTCATTGCTTCATTTGGCTTATCAGATGATTGGGTGTACATTTTTGAAGCACTCAGTCGAGCCTAAGTAAGTGATCTAGTTGCCCAGCTTGATCACTTCCTTCTTTCCATGGATTATCAATTATTATCAATGATGCATAGCTTGATTCATCTAAAGACTTATTTGTTTATACTGAGAGAAACAAATGTGAACCCTCTACTTATTTTACAGTTATCGATAATCTATTTTATTGGCAAATTCTGTTGTAGTCCTCACTATACACATGTGAACAATGACTTTAGATTTGAATCACACTTGTTGATCTACAATCATCCATGGTTCAAATAACTAAATTTCTTTTGTTACTGGATGTGTTTCCCCTGCCTCCTCTGCACATCCATGTTATTACTACATAGTGAAATTAGGCTCTGAGACTGTGATTCCTTCTGCCTGGTTTGTCCTTCTCATGCATCATATGTTCATTTACACTCTAAGCTTTAAAAACAGGGTCAATGTGTCAGTGTGGGTCTCCCTTGGGCTGTTGTGTGTTGACCTGAATATTACAAACACTGCTTTTTGCATCACCTGTTTGATTCTGCCTCTCCCTCTCTCGTCTCTCTCATCTCTCTCCGTCTCTCCTCTCTCTCCTGTCTGCTTTCTCTGGGTCACAGTTTCGCTCACACGTTTTGCGCATAAAATCCTTTACATAACAGCTCCAATTGTGTCAGACGACTCTGCATGTGTTTACTTACTCCTCGTATATTCACGCCCCCTCATTATCAGACAGGCAGGAAGGAGAGTGTAATTCCCCTGTCAGACCAAATCCTGTGCTTTTTAATCCTACGCTTTGGACCTCATGCCGGAGCAGGTCCTGGCAGGACCACTGGGCCGGGTTCCCGAGGTTTTCTGGAGCAGACGGACACAGAGGTCTGGTCTCTAAAGTTTGCTGACCTGCATTCTCCCCCATATGCTCACTCCAGGACGGCATGATGCAGAGGATTAAGACCCGCCTGTGCGCCCCACTGACCCAACAAGTCTGAGATGCCACATTTCACTTTCAGTCTTTAAACTCTTTGGCTCCTGTCATTTGGCATATTAAGCCCCCCTTTGTTTTCTTTGGCGAGCATAATAGCAACAGAGAGCGTCAGTGTAATTTGCATATGTTGCCCCTCAATACATGGAACAATGAACACAGCGGAAAAGACACAAATACTTCCGTTTACGGTCAACAAAACAACAAACAGCTGACATGAATGAAGACAATATCTGTTCACCTTAAGAAATACACTGTATACACTATAACTCCAGAAATATTTTCCATGACTCCACTAACTAGGGGTCCAAAGCAAAACATCTCTATATTTTTTTCATTCCTCACAAATTATTTGATATGATTAGTTTTTTTAAAAGAATACAAAATTTTGTTGAATTCAAAATTACCCCAATTCTTTCTTACAAAGTCTGAACTCTAATGGATCTTGATTATATTAAAATTGCATTAATTGTAGAGCCCTATCAGTAACTGACTATCATCCAAACTTGTGCAGTTTTGGGAAATCCTCAGTGATGATCAGACTCTGGCTTATTCAGGTTATTGGTAATATGGTAGCCTACAGTCTGCTCATTGTAATTCTGTCTAATTGCGTGGAGTGACACTACTGGTGGTGTGTCCCAGGATCTGAGTGTGGCTCCTCATTATCCCGACTCCCCTGCATTGATTCTCTGACCTCATCACCGGACGGGCGGTCCTTCCTCCCCCGGCCCACCTCGGATTTATACAAACTCAAATCGATGGGCCCGTTTTAATCAGCCTGTGCGCGTCACATACAGAGGAGGGCGGCTGGGGAAGCCCTGAAAGCAGCTCATAAATACTGAATAATGGATGTTTCTATAGTGTTAGTGGGTGATTTATAAGGGCTTAAATGGTCTCGCTGACAAGTCTTTGAGTTTGATGTATATTTAGTTTTCTCTCTGATACAAAGAAGATTGGTCCAGATTGACACTGCTTCCAGTTTAGGTAGATCAATGAAAGAACTAGTAACTGAGTATGACTACTCAAAGACTGCTGTCCTAAACCTGGATAAATTGTTTTATAGAACCCTACATACTAACTCCGGACTGGAAAATCCAAAATCGCATAATTCCAGAGTCATCAAATAAAGCAGATTGTAGCATTAGCAGATTAACTTAATTGAGTAGGATGAATGATCAGGGTTACATGGTCTTATTTTAGTCCTGAAATACTGTAGATCTAGACCATTCAGGAAAAGTCCAACTTTGAAATTTTTCCAGTATTGCCATTTGTTCAAATGAGTATCTACTTTTGATATTAGTTTATATTAATTAATTAATTAATTAATTATTTTTTTTTTTACCGTTTATTGTTTTTAAGTAAAAAAAAAAAAGCTCAGGCTGATATAAAACATACTGCCCAAACTGATCTAAATTACTGTAAGTTATTTATATATTGCTAATATCATTTATACTGGTCCCTCATCCCCTTTGACCCATGTTCCATCATCTGCCCCTTCTTACCATTTACTTCTCCTTTGGTCCAGTTTCATTTTGCCCTGGGCTCTGGTTCATTCTTACTCTAGACTCCTCCTCTCCTTTTGGACTTGGGTAATGCTTTGTACTTTTCCTCTGTTCATCTGCCTCTCATTGCTACTTCAGTGTCTCAGAAACTCCCCATCTGCTGTGGAGGCCTACTGTCAAGAAAGAAGCAGAAAAGCCCATATTTCGGCCATATTTGCTGCATGTGCATTGATCTTTGCGGAGGGAGGGGTCGGGGGATCTTGTGTGATAGCAGACTGCAGGAGGTGAAGGATTAATGGCACAGGAGGATCTTTTGGTCCCCTTAGAGGGCTAACTCTGCTCCACCGCCTCTTTGCTATTGGCGTTTCCCTGCTGTTTCATCCACTTAATAACTTGGTGAGGTGTCAGGAGAGCGCCACTAAACCTATTATTACACACTGGTGGTATGATCTACAGCAGCCATGTCAAAGCCAAGACTCAGAGCATGTTAACTCTGGTCACTGATAGTATGGGCTTTTAGACTTGGTTTTCAGTAGATGGTGTATATGGAAATAATAAATATGACATTAATGTTTATGGTGAAGAAGTATGAGGAGTGACTGAATATTTCTAGCATATAGACAAATCTGTTATTCTTTAACTTTGGGATAATAAGCATCCAATTAAACAAAGCATGTATTTATTAGCTGATTGATTCTGGCTGTAGATTAATTTAGATCTTGTCCATGTGTGTATAATTGTTATCAAATCCTTAAATAAAGTGTGATGTAAGACAACATACGATATACTGTATAAATAAATTCAGAGAGCAGGAAAGGAAAGAAAATTAATAATAGCAGAAAGACTTGTTCCAGTCCCTTGCGAGATTTCCCAGCTTTTTTACACAATAGTATTCTAACCACTAGTTCAGTTGCTTGCATGATGCTGGTTTCAGATTGTATCAGTGACTACAAGTTTACCCTGCTTTTATTTATTCTGATCAAATCAAAGCCATTACTCACTTACAGTCTAATTACAACATTGTTTGCTCTCATTAAGATTCCCATTCACCAGCACTGCTCTGTGAAATCGAGGCCGTCACATTGTAACATGTGTCAGTGTTTCTGCTATAACTATGCGAGCTCTGCTAATGAATCACTCTGCCTGAAGGTCAAAGCCATTTCTCTTTAGCCTTGACAAGACTTAAAAACACCTCGGACGTGTCTTTGCTCCCTGTTTTCTTCCCGGCAGGATAACTCGTCTGTCAGCTTTAATTGCACTGTCTCGTGGACAGTGCACAGTGCTCCTATTGATCGCTGCATTTAGATCAGTGGTGGTTTAATGCGCCCTCACACCCAGGGCAGAGTGTGATAACCCCACAAGATGGGGGAGATTTAGGACTTCACTTTGCCCAGACACAACATGCCACAACAGAAAACAGCATTGTTTCTGTTTGAATGGAGGCTGATGGCCTCACTCTAAACTTTTGTTTGTGGCTCAAGGTGTAACTGTTGATAACAGACAAGTGGTTCTTTGCATTGAGGGAGTTAACGACTGGTCTGTTTACAAAGCTTTTTGAATTGTTTTAGGGTGAACCTTTAAACTAATTTACAAATAAGGCTGCTCCCATGCTGCATTTTTGCTTTTCTAGGTTAAATAATTTATCATTTGCATTTGAACGCTGGACCAACAGGAGCAGTGCAGTACCTACAAATCTTATGCTAGGCTTGGTCACACCTGCCTTAGCTGGAGGATTTTTACCTGTAATATCACTAATGATTCACAGACATGCAGTAATACAGACCCAAATGACTGTACAATAGGCTACTATAAAATTGAAATGAAATTTTGGATAGCTGTAGTGAAATTAAAAAGAAAAGACAATTTGTAGCTGAATTTGATACAGAAATACTCATAGCCACACATGATCACCTTGACTAGTATATACAGCAATGTCAAGAATAATTTCAATAAATATATGCAACGTATTTTATAACATCTATAAAGTTTGTCTTCTGAGCCACATCCTTGCCCCATTGTTTGCTATTGCTGTTGTGTTTGTTTGTTGAAAAAAAAATCTGCTGGAATTTGAGAGCAGCTTGTCATTATTCTGCTCACAGTGCCCGGCAGCTGGCAAAATTCGGTTTTATCCTTTGATAATGTGGAAAAGCATTAAGTATTCATGAAAGTGATCTATATGCACAGAGCCAAGTTGCAGGCTACTGTTTAATTTGCCCTTCCCTGTTTCCTGATACATTGTTGTTTCTCTGCTGTAAATCAATTAACTTAGCGTTGTGCAATAGCTAATTAGTCACTGCTTTTGCTATCAGTTACTATAAAAGGAATCACATTTGGGATTCACAAACAAGCTAATCCCATTGAGCTGTGTGTTCTGTAGCAGGAGATAGCAGGATGTTGCATACCGCTGGCTAAACCCAAACTTTAAATCTTGTTATAAGTGAGCTTTTTGTTTGTGAGGGTGCTTATCTGGGTATAGACCTGAGGGATGTCCCCAGCACTGTGTGGGTGGGTGGGCATGTGGCGGGTGTGAACTGATTGATAGGCAGTTAAGTCTTTATAGAGCCAGCGGTGGGTGGAATGCATGATGTCGTAGTCAGTGGATTCCAAGGCTGTTGCTGTGGTAACAGAGAGTGGAGGTATGGCGTGCCTCTGGATTTTTTCTTTTTAGGAGAGGGGGGATGGCATGCTCACTTGGAATACTACTTGATTTTGTATGACCCCCACCCTTTACTAACAATAGTAAAGGTTTTTTTGTTTTTGTTTTGTTTTTTTGCCTTTTTATTAAAAACAACAAAATTACCTTTTAAGAATAAATTTTCTTGTTTGGAGCATCATTATTATAGTTACAGTTTTATATTCTGCATCTTTCAGTGTTTAGAAAAGTGCTACATAAATCAAATTTATTGTTAATTATTATTTTATTATAGTTTTCCAGATAGAGCTGTGCAATTAAATACAATTTTAACAAAGATAGTATTTCTTTCTGTTTTTATACAATACACAATAGAATACAGAATAGTATACAGTAATAGAATAGTTTTCTCTTAGCAGTAAATATTTCAGTCAAAACCATGCTGACAATACTGTTCTAGGGCAAACAATATTTCCCAAGATCAATAGGGATTTAAGCGTTCGATATTCATCTTCCCTTTAGCCTATCAGACGAGCCGACAAAAGAGCAGTTCCAGGGACAGGAAAGTGGATCTCAGCGGGAAAAATCCGATCTGATGTTTCCTAATTCTGCTGCTGGATTCATTGTGCATGGTCTTTTTATGGTTTACAATGACCCTTAAGACCCATAGTTACTGGGTTCAGTGAATGTTATGATTAAGAAGATGAATGTTTGCTCTCATTATTTACTTTTGTAGTTTGTTAAGATTTTAAGTAATTTAAGTATTAAAGTAGAATTTAGTAATTATTAAGTAATTTATTAAGATCTGACACATTGTTAATCATGACTTGTTTTGTTTTGCAGGTTCGCCATACTATGACAATGTGAGGCCCCTCTGCTATAGCGATTCAGATGCAGTTCTGCTGTGTTTTGACATCAGTCGCCCTGACACTGTGGATGGCAGCCTCAAAAAGGTAACCAGTCTCACTAAAACAAAACAGATATCCTCAAATGATCTCTTTTACTCATTACTGAACAAGCAATAGCGATCACTGATCGCCTCTGTACCAACATGTATTGACTCTTTATGTTTTGTTCTTTGCAGTGGAAGAACGAGATCCTTGACTTCTGCCCCAGCACACGGATCCTTCTGATTGGCTGTAAGACTGACCTGCGCACAGACGTCTGCACCCTGATGGAGCTGTCCAATCAGAAACAGACCCCTCTCACCTACGAGCAGGTTAGGAGAAACTAAATACAGTTGTTGTAAATTCTTCTTGCTTACTAAAAGTTAAATTCTTCATAATTGTAAAAAAAAAAAAAAAAAGGGGGGGGGGAAATTCAACATGTTTTCAACATGGATTCAATATGGATTTTATAGTATGTTATGGGTCCCAAGTTTGACTAACCAAATACATTTTAGAGTAGATTCTTCTCAGTGACTTAATCAAACAGTGAATAACCTGAAATGCGTAAATTATATCTGTTGACATAAAGCATATACATTCATTCTGCTCTCCTCTCTTATCCTAGGGCGCTGCTATGGCCAAGCAGCTGGGTGCCGAGGCCTATCTAGAGTGCTCCGCCTTCACCTCAGAGAAGAGCATCCATAGTGTGTTCCGCACAGCAGCTTTGGCCTGCATCAACAAACTCCAGGCAGTCCCAAAGCCCAGCCCTACGCGCCGCCTATCCAAAAGACTGCTGCACCTCCCTAGCAAGTCAGACCTTCTCTCCTCCACCTTCAAAAAGGAGAAGGCTAAGAGCTGCTCTGTCATGTGAGTGGACGCCATCTTGGGCTTCCAAAAGGTCTCTCCGAGCCCCTGCCTCTTTTGGTCTTGGGGAAGGGGGGGTGGGCACGATTTATCAGGACGTCCTGCTGAATCCTTCCCCTAACCCCCCCATGAAACCTAAACACCACATCAGAACAGGTGGACACTGCACTGTCCACTTGCTCCTGAACATTGTAATGCACATCTGTCATTTATCAACCTCGACCTGCTTTTTGAAGAAACTGTTGTATTCAAGGTTCGGACATTGAGCTGCCATTTTTCACATGCAACAGAAAGATACTACAATGTTCACATTACATGTTGAGTTTGTCCAAAATTGGAAATGTGCAACGTGTGACCATAATATTGATGGGGAAAAAACTCTAATAATTCAATGTATAACTAAAGCTAAATCTAGCATGAACCAATCAGGAGCAAGTACTGTCCTGGACATCTCTTCTAGCAAGGCAGTATTACGTAGCAGGACAAATAAAGGGGCACAGAAGTTAGACAGTCGGTGGTCAAAAGAATAGAGAGATGGGTTATTAAGAGAAGTTGCTCTTGTATAGATGAAGCCTGGTGGTGACGCTGTGGTCAGTTCTGGTCGTATTAAGGTGGAAGAATCAGAGCTGACCAAATCAAAAGGGAAGTTTGCTTGGGCTTCCTGTATCGCTGTGGCTTGAAACTACTTGATGAAGGTGAAAATTTATGAGGCGTACAAGTTTCAATGCCTTGATGTGGCTTGAAGTAGTCACTGTGTGCAAAATGCTTGGATCTGACTGCTAATGCAAATCTTTGTTGGTTAGAATATCATTTGGATTTGTAGCATTGTTTGAGCTGTTCTTTAACAGTATGCAGTTTTGAAAAATGCCTTTCATATCATAATCCCACAATCTTTGGACTTCTATGTGCCTGTGACTTCTCTCATTTGTAAAATATACTCCAATGTAGCACTCCCGATGACTTCCAAGACCTCCGTGTTGTTTCTAATCCAATAAGCAGCACTTACTGTAGGACATACTGTATATGGAGCAAACAGGGGTCTGGTCCGTGCTTAAATCCTTAGTTTTATGGTTGTGCTGACCATAAAACAGTGTTGATTTAAGTGCATGTTATACAAGGGCGACCCGTGGCAATAAAACACAGCTTTGTGATTACTGTTATCTGCTACAATGCTCCATGGACCATCTTTGCTGTACAAAAAGGCTGTTGATATGACTATGATATCTACTAAATATTAACATGAGATTGCGATGGACAAAACCCTGTAGATGCTGTTATTGCACGGAGTAGATGCAGTTTTCAATTTTGCATTGGGAATCTACATATTTCAAATTTGAACCATTGTGAAAGGGCTTAGAAAATGAGAAATATTGGGGGTTTGTAGTTCAAATCAAATGCACAGGCTGGCCCTGTCCAAAGAGCGATATTATTTTCCATAAGGATTTTTTTCTGTTATGTTTGTTAATAGCATGTTGTCTTCATGTTGTTTATGAGTAAGTGTCTATGAAGCAGTGGGCAGCCCTTGTCACAGCCGTGAAATGGTGATTTGCACAAAACCTTTAGTTCACGGTCACACCAAAATTCTGCAGCATCGCCTAGCAACGATTGAGTGCAGGAAGCAGCGAGGACCAAGACAGAGACAGGGCTGGATCAGTGGCACATCCCCAAATCCAGACAGCAGCAGCTTCTACCAAACTGCCTAACATCAAAATCAAAGACTGCACAAAATGAAGGTGCAGCACTAGACACATTTGGGTATTAATCACAAGGCTCTGGACTCAGTCAAAATTAATGTTATAACTAAACTAAAATATGTTGAAGTTGAAACCCATTGTAAATTGAAAGAAACATCAATTATCTGCTCAAGTGTAACACCTTTTAATCAATTAAGTGGAGCATCTTATCAAAGCTATGAACTGTATCTAATTACTTTGCTGAGACTGTGATGGCAGAGATCCCAGTCAGAATCATATCATGCAGTTCTGGTTTTCTGTGGCTGTTCTGGTGTGGACAGAACAGTCTGTGTGTGCAGAGGAGGCTCATAGACCTGTACTCAACCTTCGTGTTGTGGTCAGTGTTTGGTACACTGGTGCAGTCCAACTCCTAAAGCATGTCCTATTGAAGTTGTATGATTGTACATATCTTCTGTCTCCTGTTTTATAACCACTGAAAGGCACTCCTGAGATGTCAGAGGAGCCATTGTTGTAAATGTGAATATTTATTTAGTTGCTCTTTTTGTTGTCATGTACATTCATTTGAAATCTATTTTGTAAATTGAGCCTTTTTTGTTTTGACTATTTTTTGCTGTGTTAATAAAGCTTGCCTTGTTCGGCATACAAAGTTGCTTTTCATAAAATCAATCATAAATTTAATTATTAAAACAAGAAATAAGTGGTATATTTAAACAATAAATAGTTTAAGTGATAACAGGATCTATGCACTGTTGCATCATGAACATGGTAACTATATGCTGTGCTAAAGGTGATGTATGTGGATAAAGAAACTTTACTTTAATCTAAAAATCTGAAATCATAAATGTAGCTTATTCACAAAGGATATAATTATAGTAGATGTTAAACATGTTTTTTGTTAAATGTTCCCTGTACATGAGTATTATCCCTGCTCATTTATGCAGAAAAGCATATGCAGTCATGTATCTCGTCACTCATTTCCATATGAAGTGTGTCCCTTATCTCTTCCACTCCACTGGTACTAATAATTCCTTGAACAGGCCCGGTGTCGCTGAGTGCATGCGGAGCAACTCTCATTAGGGACAGAACAAATTTGAATCGTGATGGATCGGGGATTACTGTCATTTCGTATCTCTTCTTCAACGCTGAGCAGAGATGAGAGCATCTGATGAGGAGGGCGCCTGGATAATCTCCTGAACCACAGAGACCAAAGGGTGTCACGTGTAATTAAGACATACTTAACAGCGGCACGATCTGGAAACGCAGGGTTCAACTAAAGGGGAGCAAGTTCCCCAATTGAGAAGAGTGGTAAAACAAATCAACTTTCAGAGTACACAGAATGAATTTCACCGATAATTTGACTATTTTTAGGAAGGTCCTCTGTTCAGTTCTCTGACAGGCCTGTGTAGACTAAGCAAGTTGTTCCAGAGTCTGGGTAGTTTATGGGTGCTACTGTTTCACTGATCAAACTTAAACATGCAGGTTATCTCCCAGCAGGACAGGTATAGTTCAGACTCAAACTTTAGTTAAAGACCCCTATGTGCTGCACTGTGGTCGCCCACTCTGTAAAGATACCCCAGCAGTGGAATGAAAGGATTGGTTAAATACCAGGTTACATACATGAAAACAAAAGCTTTAGCATTGCTACAGGATTAGTACCATTGGTTAACTTCATACTGATTGCAAACTGAAGTAATAGAATTGGTTGTAGGTTGACCACCTGTCCCTCTTTGGTTGTCCTGTACAGCTACACACACAGCGCGTTTGATATGATGTGACCTATATTGTGTTTAAATGGGTTAAACTTTGAAAACCATGGCATTTTATAGCAGTCTATATCCGACTATTTGAGTTGGTCATTATAAAGGGTTGAGGCATAAATAAATAAGATTTGTGTTTTTTGTCTCATTTCAAAATGTAGCAGCAGCTGTTAAATTTTGCCCTGTTGACAGTTTCCTCAGTTTCCTCACAGTTTCAGTGACACTTCTGAAGATGTAACGATGCTCAGTGTGCAAACAGAGCCCATCTGGAGCCACATGTGCACAGGTGTGTGGTACTGGCCCAGTGCCCAGGAGACAGAGTACAGACATCAGATGCTCCTCAGCTCTATGCCCAGTGCGGCTCACATGACAGGACCAGGGGAATACTTTGGATGTGAGCAATTGTTAGATCTTCTATGCTTTGACAAAATAAATGTTTGGTCTGGACCGATCACTTTTTCTAAGTTTATGATAACTACCACTGTATTTAACAATTATAGACATTTGAATGGACAACCAAAGTAATTGATTAATTCAAATTCAAAATCAGTGGTTTTCAGATAGTCCCAGATTGGACAGTGCTGTTGAATGCATTGTATTCTCACAGGAAACAAGTACATTCTCAAATGTTGATCTATCTAGAACCTAGAACATGCTGTACTGTCCAAAAATATGCTTTATAACAATATTCACTTTAGCTGCCCCTCATCTATATGAAGTGTAATTCGCCCCTTGAAAGTTGAGATGTTATCTGACCTGAATGACCATGAACCAGACAGCTCTACAATCCACATGAAAAGATTTCCTGGTGCCCTCTAAAACTGAAGCGAGTGGTTGGTGGGGGCAGACCTGGGGCAGTAGGTGACTTTCACTCAGCTAGATGCACCCTTGGGTGTCAGGACACCTGCTAGTCCTGTGCTAGTCCCATAAAATGAGGCCAACATCTGGAATGGCTGCATGGCCTGATTCTGCTGCTGAGGCAAAGGTTCACATTGCAGGTCCAGGAGGTTGTCAGGGCGACCTCAATATTTTGTTGGGGCTTTAACACAAACTGCTCTTTGTCTCCTACGCAAACAGTGGACCACTCTGACCTAGGATTATGGTGTTACCATGGACAAAAGCCCAACAGGAAGGCTATTAGAGCGATACAAAGCTAGTTTCTTTCACATGTAGCAGATTAATGCAATTCAAATGCAGTATGACTAATTACTATGTGCTTAGAGAAACATTTAGATAATGATACAACAGTAGATTGATGAGAATGACTCAAATGAGACCAATTGAAGATAATAATACTACATTTTGAAATGTTTATTGTCATATTTATGCAATGCTTTATCTCCATTGGGTACTTCAGCTCCTTATCGTGAACGTGCATTCATAGTGCACATGTGCCTAAGCGTTAAGTGGGTGCTGTTGTATAACATACCATAATTTTCTCTCCTCAGAATCTCCCTGTCACCACAACAATGCTACATGCTATTCTTCACTTTACACCTGTGCATGTGCCAGTACTTTGGAACATTTCACAAGTTCTAAATTTACTGTAGGCCCATGTATGTGTTTGAATCATTTACTATAAAGAGGAGGTTTTGAGGGTGTCTCCTCTTCTCCGTGCCACCCTCTAACACAGAGACACAGCTCCTCTGCCGCAGTGCAGGGAACAGCCACAACACCAAAATCTGTGTGCTTTTTTCAACCTAGCAGTGAGGCTATATACTTGGGAGCAAGGACAGGACATGAAATACAGCAACTCCTTTTACAATAGCATTTCTACACATTTCAGTATATCTGTAAGCATAACAATAAGATACCAATTTCCCACTGAATATGTGTTCAGCACATGTGAGCCACTATTTATCATGAGCACCTTCACTTAAAGCCTAGGACTGGACTGTTTAAGAAACAACATGCTTGATAAGATAAAATGCATTATTATTCTCATAGGCTTCTGGTGTGAAGTAAACCCACCCACTTTACGCCCCTCACCTCTCCCCGTGACCTCTGACCCTCCCTGTGGATAAACCTACTGTGGGCCTCACTCTCTCTTGACCTTGTGTTTCCCGGGAAGCTCAGTTCAATGTGTGATGTGCAATTGTTTCATGTTTCCCAGCGGTCACGCGACTAAAGCCCAGATGTCCATTTGAACATGGACAGACGATGTGTGGGTCGAGAGGATACGCTTGGCTTCATTTGTTATAATGGATCGTATGCCATTGAGTAGGACCAAAGCCAGGATTAATATAGAAGTATTGGGCATGTTGCTACTACTCCCTTCCAAGTAGCTCACCAAGGGATTTCTGAATTATACTATATGTATTATGCGAAATAACTCAAAATTGATTTTGAGTTGTTGTTTTTTTTAAACTATTACCATTGTAAATGTCTAAATTTGATGCCTAACTTTGTGCACTAATACGTGGATAATGATTTATGTTTTATAATCATCTACTTTTACCCCACGGAAAGCTTGCGGTCTTTCTTACATTAACAAAATTTCATGTGACTACTAAATTTATCTGGCATTTTCGTTTTGTAAAGGTAGCTCACCGGAGGAAAAAGGTTGGAGACCTCTGATCTATAGCAATCAGCTATTATGTTCAGGACTAAGAACTTTTTGATTTAATATTATTGTAAATGTTAATGCTCATTTTTGTTTCTCTCCAATCAAAGTTGGCTCAAGAACCCTCACTCAGTATGCAGACACATGCAACAAGTACGATCAAGTGTCTTGCCCAAGGACACAACAGCAGCATTGGTGGAAGCTGGTTTGTAATCTCAAAACTGTCTTTGGGGTTCAGAGGGGAAACTCTGCACAGACTGTAGTTTATGGCAAGATGCATTCTCCAAAGTGGTGTGTATCGCTTATAGCCATTTGTACCATAAAAGACATAAGGGTGAAGCATTAAGTCAGTGAAACACTAAGTTGAATGTATAATGTTAGCAGAGGGCTGCTCTTTCTAATTGGCAGTAATGTCAGTGCCACAGATGTTCCCTTCGCATTATGCACTAATTCCCCACATCGCACACACACACGCACACGCACACACACACACACACACACACACACAGAACACAAACAGAATACAAAGCCGAAGGGCTGGCCACTGTGTACCAAACTGTACTATTAGAGCATGCACAGTGGATTCGTGACAACATGAACCAAAATAAACTCATGTTAAGTTTGTTATGGGGTGGCTCTCTCACAGCTGCAGTGGACAAACAGTGGGCTCTGGTGTCCTTCATGCATCTATGAGGATTAAACACACCATTAGGTCAGAGACAGCAGACTGAGAACAACAGGGATAATTACAGGATAATTACTACATACTGGTTCATTTGAAAGCTACAATTTGTATTTAACATGACATTTGTGACTGTTGTGTAGCCTTTGGAGACGCAGAAATAAAATGGTAAAAAAAATACTTGTAATACTTTGTAATAATAATGATATTGCATTTGCTAATTCTTTCATTGCTGATTTTGCTATTAACTGCTAGTACCACTGGTACTTTGTATCTTCATGGAGACAAAAGATTTAATACTATTTAATACCATGATGTGAAGCATTCCAGACAAAGAAATAACATCTCCTGTTATATTATAACAGACTCCCCACCAGAAAGGTTGCACGGTTACCCTGAGTCAAGAAAACCATAATAATAAGAATTGTATTTATATTATGCTTTTCTAGACTCTAGCTCTCTATGAGCTAGAGTCTAGAAAAGCATAATAATAGCATGAACAAATGAAAACAAGAAAAACAAAGTAAGCAAATAAGTAAAAAAACAAACAAACAAAAAACAGCATTATTTATTTACTTGTGACATAGAGCAGCTCTAACTCACTTGTGCAAAATCATGGCAGCATTACTCTGAACTGGCCATGTGCTATTTGATGGGTAGGATCAGTGGGGGAGGAGGGACACAAAGGAAAGGGACGGCTGGCCTCCTCCAAAGGGAACCATGGCTACGGGACAGAACAGTCGCGGTAGTAATGGGCCATGTGAGTGTCCAGGATACTCTACATTCACAGGGTCCTCCCCAGGAAACATAATTCTACAGCTACTGCCGCTGCTGCTGCTGCTGCTGCTGCTGCTGATGGTGGTGGTGGTGAGGCAGTGCAGAGACAGAGAAAGCTCAGAACTAGTGCATCATGTTCTCCATTAAAAATAAAACTTAAAAAATGCTGAAACAGCATTAAAAAGGTGTTTGTGAAGTAGACAGCTAAGCAGAATTAGGTGGAACAACAGACTTTTGTAATTTATTCAGATGTACAGGGATTAAGTAAAAAAATAAGTAACATTTACATGTGCACTTCTAACTCTATAGACTTTCCCCCAGAGGACAAATGAAAATTGTATCTAATGAAGGCATTTGTGGATAGTTTGAATAATAAATAACATTTATTCGTATAAAGCTGTGCTATATGCACTAAACCCCATACAAATGTTAAAAATTGAATAAGTATCTAAACACAATGTTAGTGAAATACTCCCCAATATGAAAAGTACTTTTTCCAAAGACATTCACAATTTGAATACTAAGTTTAAAATCTCAAACTTATTTACTGGAACCCATAGCACATATTGTCAACCTTTCCATCTCCACAAACACCTTTTCAGCGTACTGGAAAAGAGTACAACAGTTCAATTTCAAATTCAAAAGTGTTAAATTCATGGTGTTGGTGTTGTGAGTAAAGTGAAGGAAATCCAGATATGTTTCAACATTGTAAAGAGTTATTTCAACTATGACAGTGCTGTAGAGTAAAATGAGTAGCTGTTGATTAACAGTGTTAACGTCAAACAGTTAAGAAGTGTATTTTGAACATTACACTACATCAGTGTTGGACTTTTGTAACATTTCCAGCGGGAGAGCTACAGTGCGAGAGAGAAGCCACATTTCACATTTCACTCTGCAGTTAATTTAATTCATAAAAATATTAAATATATTTGGTCTAATGCTAGTAGTAATACTGAGTAGTAGTAAGCTAATTAATTTAGCTGTGACAGTCAATGTTGCCGTTACTGATGGCCATGAAAATTGGGTAAAATAGCCACAAATTGCACTAAATTAAAAGTAACGTTACTTCAAAAAAATATTTCTCAAGTCTAAGAAAAATGTAGAAGTCCAAAAAATTTATTAAGTAGCTAAGAGTAAAAGTATTCGAGGAAACTACACTTCAAATTATAAATAACTGGACGAAACATCTGATTTGTCATTTAAAGTTAATGGAATTGCGAGGATGAAATATGAAATAGTACTCAGGTCCTGTATTTTCACAGTGGGAAGAAAGTACAATATCGGTAAATAGTGACTCAAGTAAATGTATTAGGTCATAATACATTAGGTCATGCTTGTGTCACCGGCCTTACACTGACTTAGGACAGTTATGAGCTATTTATGAGCTATTTCAAGCAATAAATACAAAAATGTTGGCGTAAAATAATGTCTCCTACGTTTATTTCATTATTGTCACCTGTTGTCTGGGTTTTACATGTTTTGTACATGGTTTTACATGGTTTACAGCGCCTCTCTCCTCAAATGAAATGTTAAGTTAAATCAAAACAAGTTTATATCTGTTATGGCAATGCACAGACATTCCACTGTTGCCAGTAGTTGCGTATATAAACTCCAACATTAGGATTTTCTGCCATTCTCCGTCTGCTCTCCAAAAGGGAAGCTACATTTCACTGTAGTTGAGGTAGGATATTGTATCAAGTGGAGAATTATTTAAATTATTTGAATCAAAAGGTAGTAGTATTCTGTAAAAATAAAATATCTTCAAGTTTGATGTCTTACCCAATACAATGTCTTAACATGCTATTGACCTTTAGTCAAACAGAGTAATGATACATACTTTTCTTTAGTGGTTCACATGCATCCCCATCTCCTAAAGGCTACAGTGGAAAGATGAAGGCTCAAGCCATTAACCATCTCGTCAGAGACTTGCAGGTATGTCATGAAATGGTTAAATGTAAAACTGAAATGTAACCTCACCAATAATTTCATAATTGACTAATTGAATTTTATATATGTGTTAAAGTTGTATAGAGGATTTTCCAAGGAACGAGAAATCCAGCGACTGTTTGTCCTTTTTCAAATGTTGCGCATGCGTGAAACCACCCCCCCTCCCCTACAGCTCCCTACGTAGAAACGCCTTCTCCCGCCTCCTCTTTACGCCAGAAACAGGTTTGTTTACAGCCGGTGCTGCACATGACTTGTAAACAACTAACTACAGTGTTGGTTAGGCAAGGTGGAGAAGTGAGGAGCGGGAGCGGGTGCGCGGACATTTCGTTCACGGACGAGAAGTGAGGAGCAGGGAGAAGAGCGGAGCAGGGAGAGAGGAGAGAGAGAGGAGAGGGAGCGGTGCGCGGAGATTCCGTGCCCGGAGAACTGAGGAGCAGGGGAAAGAGCGGATCGGGCAGCGGGGACAGGAAAGGGGTGCAGAGAAGGTTGCGCGGAGATTCCGTGCGAATGAACTAGCTACAACACGCAGCAGCAAGCGGACTCTTTCTTTGCCTTGAAAATTACGTTTTCAGACATAGGATATCGCTTTCGTGTCTGAAAAACGTTTGACTAGCTCTTGGAAATAAAGTACGTTTTCATAATAAGCAGAAGTGACCTGTCCAGGAGTAATTTGGCGACCAATGCGTCAGTCTTTAGACCCTGCGTCTGCTTCATCGCGCCATCGCTGGAATGAATCTTCAAGAATGACCTTAGTTTAGCTTCGCTGCTTTTCCCCTTGTCTTCTTCTTTCAGCGACCTCAAAAACGGACTTTCTTTTGCGGCTAACTGCTCCTGGATTCTTGTCGCCATTGCAACAAACTTTGTGCTAACTGCGAGGAAGATATAGGTCAAAAAAAGCCGCTAAGAACTGTTGCGTTGGTGGAGTAAACAGCGTCTGTGCGGCTTGCGTCTGCGTGACAGGCGTACGAAACCACGTACCGGCGGCGCGCAGGCAAGTCAGTTACGCTAGAAACTAGGGAGATTGATTGACAGCCTGTCAGCTAACAGATAACAGGCAGTGTCGTTATCTATTGGCAAATGTTTAGCTGGCCCCACCACGTCCAGAGTTGATGAATTTATTCTCTTTTTTTGGTCATCATAATTTACAAGGCTACTGCACCTCTATAATGCTATCATTGACAACTTGAAACAAAAACAAACAAAAAAAAATTCCATACACCTTTAAGTAGTTGTAATTTTTGCCTTAATCTCATTCTGTTTTCTTGATTAATGGCATTTAGGTGTTTTGTTAATAAATTATTTGTTAATAATTTGTTAATAATCTTTTCTAAGGGGCTACATTTTTTTTATTTATTTGAATGGTTCCTGTATACAAAAACATACAGCTCATGCAACAGAATAAACTGCTTAATAGGAACAAACAAATAATGATATATGCATTCACCAAAATATATTTACTATATATTTACTTTTTAATTTTTATTCATGGCTCATTAAATATTGCATAGCCTGTTTTGAAAGGTGGTTACTTGAATATGTTATATTTATTCTGTTCTATATTTTATTTTACAGATCGGTATGGACACATTTCTTGCTGGTTGAGCCTGGATGGCCTTTCTACCTGTGACTGA
This sequence comes from Boleophthalmus pectinirostris, assembly GCF_026225935.1. Taxonomy (NCBI): domain Eukaryota; kingdom Metazoa; phylum Chordata; class Actinopteri; order Gobiiformes; family Gobiidae; genus Boleophthalmus; species Boleophthalmus pectinirostris. The sequence continues at coordinate 26,397,973 of NW_026571515.1, forward strand.
AGTGGGAAGAACAAAGGTTTTTTATGTCATCGTTGACCTGGCTGAATTTGGTGAACACTTCAAGGGACTTGGCCCTCAGACTCTTTACACCTGTATTCAAAGAGCTGTCTACAACATGGACATTGGATGTGTCAAAAGAAACCCCAAGATTGAAAGACTGACTTTTGAGGTAAAAGGTTTCTGCGTTGTTAATGTTTCAGAATTAGCAGGACTGCCTCTATTGTGAACATTGTTATGTTTATATAATGGAGAGAAGATGGAGAGAAGATCTTGTTTCAAACAGTCAGACATGCTCCTCTCACTTTTGGAGATGAGCATGCCTGAATTTCATTCAAAATAAGATCTTGATTCATCCATCAACAGCTTGCATTGAAAAATCTACTTTAAAAAAATAAATGACAGTCACTGTGACCAACTGTTGAGGGCACAGAGAATTCCTGCTGTCAGTTGGATTTTGCAAAAATAGTTTTGTGTCATATGACTTGTTTAAATTGTTGTGATTGTATGATGTGCACTGTTTTAATACAAGTTAAGTTGAAATGGAATTTTGTGGTGGTTTTCATTATTTTACATTTGTAAAAGGGATTATGAACTAGAATGACCACAGCATTTACAGTGTATTTAGTGAAGAAAGAGTTACTATTGAATAGTGTAACATGAAGAACACTCTACACTTTTTCTACTTCATAAAGTGTTAAAACATAGCAATATAGAGAAATGAGTTTTTCATTAAACACTAGTGTAAAAAAAAGTCTAATCTTGATCAGTGTTAAATTCAACTATGAGGAGTGTGGTTACATCACCAGTGTTAATTAATTAATAATTGCATTTATATAGCACTTTTCAAGATACCCAAAGCACTTTACAGTTCATTATTCATTTACTCTACACTCAGTGGTGGTAAGCTACTATTGTAGCCACAGATGCCCTGGGGCAGACTGACGGAAGCAAGGCCATCAATCTGCACCATCTGCCCCTCTGACCACCACCATCACTCACGCACACACCACTTTCATATTAGGCAATGTGAGTGAGGTGTCTTGCCTAAGGACACAACGACAGTTTTTGCCACTGGCACCCCACTGTGGCACCTGGAATTCCCAGTGGTCTCCCATCCAAGTACTAACCAGGCCCGACTCTGCTTAGTTTCTGAGATCTGATGGGATCAGGCTTTGACAAGCCGGTGTGGCCACAGTGTTGAGCCTTCCACACTTTGGAAAGTGTAGTTTGAACTAATTTTATTGTAGACCCCATATGACATGATAAAAGTGTTAAAATTAACAATATATGAGTTGAATTAACACTTGAATTTGCTGTGTACAGTGTGCTGTGTTTTATTCAAAAAGTAAGGAGTTTTATAAGCACACAAATGTGAATAGCATTTATATCCCATGCATAAACGTGAGTGTTATGAGATAAATTTGGACGTGCCGCTAATAGAGATGCACTACAGACAGGGGGTGGCTTGATGGTGATTGCTGGTGACGGGAACAGTAAAAGCTTTGAAAACACTCATACCGAAGGATGTTCTGCAATGTATCAGCTCAAAGGAAGAACTGAAGCATGGAGCCAGGCTGATTACATAAGAGCTACCTTAGCACTGGAGGGGACATGAGCTGGCACCGATTACAGGGGCCAATACACAGGAGGAAACATCAAACAAATAAGGTGTACAGCTAAAATTTAAATATTAAATCTCTACAACATTTCAGAGAGCAGCATCCTGACATCCTAAAGCTGTCGTCATGGCAACAGCATGTATCAAGTTCCCCAAAAATGTGTCACTATAAACAACAGTGTGCCCAGTTTGTGTATATTTATTTATTTATTTCACATGTGATATGTGATGATATGTTTTTGTTTTGTTTTTTTCTTGTGGGTGGTGTATTCTAAGCTGTAATATTTAAACATTTCAGTAGACTGTTCAGAAAACATTAACATGAGATCATGGGACCCTATAGAGAATTAATATGATTTTTCAGGTAATAAAGGAGCACACTGGGTGACAAGCAATCTTACTACACAACTCATGACAGGCTGTATCAGTGTTTTTCATAAATGGATCAAATGTAAAGGTGAAACATCCTTAGAGCGACACTAAAGAGAGAGAAAAGTCAAAAAGTGCATAAACGGGGTTGTACTATGTGCAAACTGTGGGAAAAAATAAATAAATTACCGAGGTATTCTATATATAACATGAACCTTGTTGTGTTGCCCATCCCATGGCAAAGACCTTACCCACACCTCTCTGTGCCTCTAATTAGTACATGTTGTAGTGTTTATGATCTCAGAGGTGAAGTGCTGACTGTACTGGATCTGCTGCAGCTGGAGGACTTCTGCAGTTCTCTGGGCTGTGACGTCACTATGACAGCACATTAGGTGAGCCCAGGTGCACGACTGACTCATACTCATTTGGAGTATAGATCATAGGACCACTTTTTTTTTTTTTTTAAAGATATATATAGGTATTAACTAACTGCAGAAGTATCATGTATCACAAACATGTCTATCGATTAATTGGGAAACTTTAAACTACGAGACATCATTTCTGAAAAGAATCCAGTGAAGTGCTCCTATCATTATTGTTTAGATTTATATTTAAATATATAATTTATATATATATATATATATATATATGTGTGTGTGTGTGTGTGTGTGTGTGTGTGTGTGTATATATATATATATATATATATATATATATATATATATATATATATATATATATATATATATATATATATATATATATATATATTTAAATAAAATTAAAAACAGCAACTACACAGAGATGTTTTTCTCTTTCACACATTTTATATTAAAATACCAAGATTATAGCACAGTATTCACATATGGGGCTTAAATAAAATGTCAGAGGCACATTAATTACAAAAATGAAAGTCCACTGTTACTAGTTCATTTTACATGTTATATATAAGGCTGTGTTACATTTATTTGCAATGGCACTGTTCATTCATAGATTCGTTCATAAATCCACTATAGTAACATCTAAGTTCTGCTCTTGATATTGAAAGCTAGCTTCATTTCAGTGTGTATTGTGTAAAGAATTATTTTGGGGAAAAATGGCTTTGTATATGCATAAACTATAATGTTCCATTTTCCTGTGCTGCAAAGTAGAACTCTCCTTTTCATTGAAGAATATTCAAGCAGAAATGTCCCAAACAAAATGCACTGAAGTCTCTCCAGCTGTTTTTGTTTGCTGATATGAAAATGCCTTGTGTTGTTTGTGAAATGATGAGGGTCATATGTGTTGCTATGACAGCCACTGCTAATTGCTCAAACCCGAAGCGCCTGACCAGACACAAGCATTCAGACAATCACAGAAACAGGAGGTATAAAGACATACAAGGCCTAGACATTATCATGCCTTTATTTTCACTGTATGACCAGGGTGTAAAGATGTGTTAAAATCCACTTGGCCTATCGTGGCTGAAAAGGCTACCATTATTGTAATATATTTAACAGCTACATGTGAAAATGTGAACACAAAGAACACAGAAAGTCATAAAACAGTGGAATTAAGAGACAATAAACAGACATAAACAGAATAAACATGCAGATATGATACTTCTAATGGCAGAAAATTGTATGTATATGTGCCTTTACTGATCAGAGTATCAGCAGTTGCTCCAAACACTTTCAGAACTTTCAGAGTGTTAATCATATTTCTTACCCAACATTACTGATGTTTCCAAAATATTGACTATCATTGAACATTACCTGAGTTATCTTGGTTATAGGTCCGTAACTTACGGTTTAAAGTCATAATAAAGAATGAACAAAGACTTAATTCACAATGAACACATTGTTTATTGATTAATAGCATTTAAATAGCGCCTTTCAGTGGTGGTAAGCTACTATTGTAGCCACAGCTGCCCTGGGGTAGACTGACAGAAGCAAGGCTGCCAATCTGCACCATCAGCCCCTCCGACCTCCACCATCACTCACACCTCTTTCATACTAGGCAATGTGGGTGAAGTGTCTTGCCTAAGGACACAATGTTTTTCTGCCACTGGCGCCCCACTGTGGCACCTTGAATTCCTGGCAGTCTCCCATCCAAGTACTACCCAGGGCCAGCCTGCTTAACTTCTGTGATCTGACGGGATAAGGCTTTTAGAAGCCGGTATGGCCACTTATTCTGAGACCCACAGTTGCAGAATTGCAACATTTACTTAAAGCTGTCTAGTTTTGCTTCACATTGACTGAATGTAACAAAAACTGTATATCCCAGCACCCAACACTCTGTATTACATCACACATGCATTTTTGGAGGGAAAATATGAATACTGGAGTGAATATCACATTCCAAAGTCAAACGACATGGCTGCCTTCTACTGACCACCCAGCTCTCTTTTCTGCCTCAATTTTAACAATTGTAGAAGTAATAAACAATCTGTAATATTTTTTTCTTTCATTCTTAACATGTTTAGTGTTAGAAAAGTTAAATATATTTTTTAAAAGTATACTACACACGATTTAGAGTGATTTATGTAAATGTCGCAAAAACGCAACACTGGGTTACAAAGGGTGCCCCTTTTACACAGAGAATCCCTCACCCCTGAGTGTTGAGCCAATAGAATAGATGGATAGGTGTGTGGGTTTACAGTTATGTAGTATATAAAACTGTATCAATTTGAAATAGAATCAGAGAACTGTGATAGTGATAACTGTTTCCGGTGCTTGCTTTCATCCTTCCACATTGTGGACAACCTCAGTGTTACAGATGAACAGAAGCAAGACAAACTTTGGAAGATTAGGCCATGGTTGGAGTCCTTCAGTGAGAAGTGCTTACAGATAGTGCCAGAGGAGCATAATTAATATTTCTTTCTTTCTTTATTATTTAATTAATCTTTGCATTGCATTTATATAGCACATTTCAAGATACCCAAAGCACTTTACAGTTCATTATTCATTCACTCAGCACTCAATGATAGTAAACTACTTTTGTTGCCACCACAGTTACCCTGGGGCAGACTGATGGAAGCGAGGCTGCCAATCGGTGCCATCTGCCCTTTTGACTACACACATCACTTTCATACTAGGCATTGTGGGTAAAGTGTCTTGCCTAAGGACACGACAACAGTTTTCGCCACTGGTGACCCCTATGGCACCTGGAATTCACAGCGGTCTCCCATCCAGGTTCTAACCAGGCCCGGCCTTGCTTAGTTTGATGAGATCAGGCTTTGACAAGCTGGGATGGTCAAAACTAACTCCATTGATGAAATGATGATTCCTTTCAAGGGAAGGTTCAGAGGGTTCAGGCAGTATATACATGGGAAACCCCATCCCTGGGGCTTCAAGATGTGGGCAAGAACAGGAATCTCCGGCATACTCTGTGACTTCGATGTGAATCAAGGTGTGTGGTTAAGCCTGCTAGGTCTAGCACCAAACCATGGTCTAATCTTCTGAAGTTTGTCTTGGTTCTGGTCATCCCTAACACTCAGGTTGTCCACAAAGTGGATGGGTGAAAGCAAAGCACTGGAAACGGTTACAAGGCATGGGGCTATTCTGTGTACTGCTGTTCTGTATAAAAAACTTTTTAGTTTTTTTTGTTTTGTTTTTTGGTTTTGTTTTTTTATTAAATTCATTCATTTTAAAATATGTTTTCATTTTATTGAGTGAACAATAACTAATACAAAGTTGGCATTTATTAAATGTGAAGTTGTAATATTTGTAACCACTAAAGCCCACTGTTGCATGTTTGCAACATTTCCACAGATTCCTCAAAAAAAAAAGAAAAAAAGATCAAACCAATTATTTTCTGCATTAGAGGCTTAGTAAAAACATGTTAAAGAGGGCTAAAAAATTTTTCATCCAGGAAATTAATGCTTGAGTCTGATTCAGGTTTAGTAAGTACTTAATTGATAACCTGATTCATCAGCCCGTTTCACTTCGTAGAAACCGTCTGACCTCGATGGTATACTTTTTTTCATTTAACCTGCTATTTGGTCGCGATATATGTAATGCTCCCCTAACGGGGTTAACTGGTATATTAAACTTTTCCCAAATCCCGTAGGAAGAAGGGCAATAACGTCTTCCCCTTGATAAAATTAATCAAACATTCTCTTTGTTACAGCTTTAAATCCTCGATCTTGAGAATCATTGCCACCACAGAATGTATGGCTCTTCACTGATTGGCTGGTGCCTGAACTTGCACTTCCAGGATTTTTGTGAACCGTCTAGTGTAGAGTATTCTGATTCCTGACCTAATCACTGGAGAGAAATGAAATTGAGCAGAAGCACTAGGTGGCAACCAGCTTGGCTACTTGATACCCTAACTCCAAACCCTTTAATTAAATTACTTACCCTGAATTGTACTGGCCATCAAAGACTATTAGCTATGACAAACTAGTGCTACAGTAAAAATGTTAATTTACTTTTTAAATTTTGTTTGTTGCTATTTTTTACAATTGGTGTATCTGAATTAGCTGTTTTAAAGCTTTAATTGTTTCAATAGACAAACATCTTGTGCTCCAATGTGACAAACTCATTTCAAACCCAACTGTCTCTCATGCTGCTCTTGTGTCCTCTCTTTAAACTGGCCTTGTAAATCTGTCAGTGTTTCTAAGAAAACCTTACTGGCTCTGCTGCTGCATGTGCTAAATCAGGTCGACAAACCACGACTACAGCTCTGCGGTGATGAATCACAGAGGAACACAATGTGCCCATGTTACAGCCTCCATAGACATGCGCATGTATCCAGTCAAGTGTATGTGTACAGGCTGTGTGCTCAGAGCCAGTCAAACAGACAAAAGCCACCCACATCCTCACTCTGCTCTGCTTATAAGTAAACATGCCTGAGGCACAGAGGAGGAGAGATACATGGGGACACTTTGGAGTCAGACACTACAGCAGAAGATGTCCTACTGTTCATTTACTTTTGTCATGTGTGTATGGGATCCACAGGCCTATCATTTGGCACAGAAATTAGGCATGCACCAATCTCACTTTTCCTTTCTGATATCAATACTTTGCTTTATGTGCTGATACCCTGATAGAGAAAATGCATTTCTCTGCTGTGCCAGCCTCACACTGCCAGCTAAATCCTAGTTAATAATACTAGGTAATAATACAAAAGAAGCAGACTGGACTGGACTATACTGGAATGGACAATACTGTGACAGTGTTTTGGGGTTTCGGTTCCTGTTCTGATGGTAAACAAGCTTCTCCTTTTCTTCCAACTCTTTCAAGTACCTCAATTTATTCTACCACATACCTGGTATAACCAATACCACTGTAGGGACAGAAAATAGCCTTTCTTTCCTTATAACACAATTCATACATAACACAACAGATGCCAATATTTGATGTTATTAATCATTCATTAAGACCTTCAGAACAGATAAAACATCAAACATCATGAGATGTTCTGCGATCACAGCCAATATTAAATGACCCAAACAGGCCATTGTTTGAGCTAATATCATAGAATACCCGATACCAATACTGGTATCAGGTATTGCCCATACCTGATATAGCGTCCCTAACCGAGCAAATGTAAGGCAAGGCAAGGCAAGGCAAGTTTATTTGTATAGCACAATTCGTACACAAAGTAATTCAAAGTGCTTTACAGAATAAGCAATACATTAAAATCATAATAAAAACAAATCAAAACATAAATAATCATGAAGATTAAAATTAAAAAAGAGAGACATAAATTGGAGAGAAGAGTGCGGAATGAAAACCTTTCAGTTATATGCACAGTTAAACAGAAATGTTTTGAGCCTGGATTTAAACAGCATCACAGAAGAGGCCTGTCTCACATGTTCAGGAAGACTGTTCCAGGTTTTAGCTGCATGAACCTGAAACGCTGACTCCCCTTGTTTAGTCCTGACTCTGGGCACCAGCAGGAGAGTGCGAGATGGTTCATATGACACTAACATGTCACAGATGTACTTTGGTGCTCGGCCATGGAGAGACTTGTACACAAGCAGAGCTGCTTTAAAGTCTATTCTCTGAGGCACAGGAAGCCAGTGCAGAGACCTGAGCACAGGACTTATGTGCTCGTACTTCCTAGTTCGAGTAAGGACCCGAGCTGCAGCGTTCTGGATGTTCTGCAGCTGTCTCACAGCTCGTTTGGAGAGACCAGTGAGCAGACCATTACAGTAGTCTAATCTACTGGAGACAAACGCATGGATAAGTTTCTCCAAGTCTGCTTTAGACAGTAAACCTTTGATTTTTGCTATGTTTTTTAGATGGTAAAAGGCTGCAGATGTTATTGATTTGATGTGGCTGTTAAAGTTCAAGTCTGAGTCCATTATTACCCCGAGATTTCTTGCCTGATTTGAAGGTTTTAGAGAGAGAGAGACTGGAGGTGACTGCTGACACTGTCCCTTTGTTTTTGTGGACCAAACAATATGACTTCAGTCTTGTCAGAGTTTAGCTGGAGAAAGTTGTTTTGCATCCACACACTGATCTGTTGGATGCAATGACCAAGTGACTCCACTGGTCCATAGTCTCCTGCTGCCAGAGAGACGTAGATCTGAGTGTCATCTGCATAATTGTGGTAGGACAAGTTATTGCTGCTTATTAACTGGCCTAATGGCAGCATGTAGAGATTGAACAACAAGGGGCCCAGGATTGACCCCTGAGGCACCCCACAGGTCAGGGCCATGTGATCTGAGACACAGTTTCCAATTTCAACAAAATACTTCCTGTCTTCTAGATAGGACTTGAACCAGTTTAGTACAGTACCAGAGATGCCCACCCAGTCCTCTAGTCTCTGTAAGAGGATCCCATGATCGACAGTGTCAAAAGCAGCACTCAGATCTAACAGGATCAAGACTGAGACTTTGCCTGCATCAGTGTTCAGGCGGATGTCATTTGTCACCTTGATAAGAGCAGTCTCAGTGCTGTGGTGGGCTCTAAAACCTGACTGGAAAACATCAAAGGAGTTGTTCATTTGGAGAAAGTTCGTAAGCTGTTGGTAAACAGCTTTTTCAAGGACTTTGCCAAAAAACGGCAGATTTGAGATGGGTCGGAAATTGTTCAGTACTGTGGCATCAAGACTGCTCTTCTTTAGGAGAGGCTTAATGACCGCAGTTTTCAATGCGTTTGGGAATGTTCCAGATTGAAGTGACATGTTAACTATGTGAGTGAGTGGTGAAAGTAAACTGTTGAGGACAGACTTTAGAAATCTAGTGGGTAACATGTCCAGGCAGCAGGTAGATGAACTCAGACTGGTAACGATCTCTAAAACAGTTTTGTCAGTTACAGGTGCAAAGTGACTCAGCTCTAAGTGTCTCTGTGGCTGCATGCTTGTTATTTTTGTTGTGGAATTGATGGCATTTTTGATACCCTGAACTTTGTCATTAAAGAAAACTGCAAAACTCATTACATTTAGATGTGGAAATTAGTTCTAGTGGCAGTGGAGCTGGAGGGTTTGTTAATCTGTTCACTGTTGCAAACAGGACACGAGAGTTGTTACTGCAATTACCAATAATGTCCGAAAAATACTTCTCTCTTGTTTTACTCAAAGTGTAGTTGTACATATGCATTGTTCCTCTGTAAATCTCATAATGAACCTGGAGGTTTGACTTGCGCCATTTCCGCTCAGCCTTCCGGCACTCCCTTTTCTGTGCTCTGACTGAGTCATCATTCCTCCACGGAGCTTTTCGCCTATCTTTAACTATTTTAACCTTTATCGGGGCGATGGCATCCAGAACATTCAAAACACTCAAAGTCACAGAGTTCAACACATCATCAACATTAGAACATGAGGCAATTTCAAAATGTATCATTTCCATGAACAGTGCACCTGTGTTATCATTTATGTGTCTTCTTCGAACAACTGTAGGAGCAGCCGGTGGTTTGGGAATAACAGACAGGTCAAAGAAGACACAGAAATGATCAGACAGAGCAACATCAACCACATTGACATTTGAAATATTTACACCCTTTGTAATGAGCAGGTCCAGAGTGTGTCCCTCTGTTGTGAGTGGGCTCACTGACATGCTGAGTCAGACCAATAGTTTCAAGGACAACACTAAGCTCTTTGGCATTTTTGTCACACACATTATCCACATGTACATTAAAATCACCTGTAATGACTAAACCATCAAAGTCTGTGCAAACAACTGAAAGCATCTCAGTAAAATCATCAATAAAACTTTGACAGTGCTGAGGAGGTTTGTATATGATGACGATGTAGAGTATGGACGGTGATTGTTTTAGCTCCATTTTGAAGGAAACATACTCAAATGATGAAAACACCCCAAATGACAACCTGTGTGTAACCAAATGATCTCTAAAAAATGCACACACTCCTCCACCTTTTTTATTTGCTCGTGTTTCAGATTCAAATTTGAAGTTGGGAGGGGTTGATTCCACTAGCACTGCATGACCTGTGTTTTTGTCAAGCCATGTTTCAGTTAAAAACATAAAGTCAAGATTAAAAGAAGAAATAAAATCATGAATTAGAAATGATTTGTTACATAAAGATCTGACATTGAGCACAGCAAGTTTCTGCTTAGTTTCAGTAGGACTGGATGTTATCTTCTTACAGGGAATGTGAACTAAATTTCTCTGATTAGACAGTCTAACTGTCCATCTTTTAAATGTATTTAAAGTTGAATTGGCTGGATAAGTGTCAATTGAGAGGGGTAGAAAACATGACCTATTTTTATTTTGTTTATTTATATATATATATATATATATATATATATATATATATATATATATATATATATATATATATATATATATATATATATATATATATATATATAGTATATTTATATTTATTTTTGGAAAAAAAGGACACCATTCTGGGTGAACTGGATGGTTTGACAGTAAAACAGAAAAGCTTTCTTTTCAAATAATGTATATATCACTGTGCTCACAATTGTTCAGCATACATGGTTACATCATTAGTTCAGTTTAATCATCTCATAGGTCTAGTGCAGGGGTGTCAAACTCATTTTGTTCCAGGGGCCGTATCCAACCGACTTTGATCCCGAAGGGGCCAGATCAGAAAAGTCATGACATATAAACCCCAAAAACAACAAGACAGAGACAAGTCTTCATTTGCGCTGCTCTGGTGGGAGGGGCCACATACAGAGACGCTGGAGACGCTGCTGTGATAAACACCACAGAAAATTAACAATATTTTAATAAAAAATAGACTCAAAATATTTTTGTAGAAAATCAGCCGAGGGCCAGATTAAAGGTCTTGAAGGGCCGGATCTGGCCCCCGGGCTGCATGTTTGACACCTGTGGTCTAGTGTTTATACATTGTATTATTTTTTATTTATTATTATTTTTTATTTTTTTATTATTATTATTTTATTTTATTTTTTTTATAAAAGACCCAAATCACATCAAACCTTTTTCTTTCTATATGTGCACCCAACATATTGTTCTTACTTGTCTCCAAACTCAAATTCGAATAGACCAGGGGCATTATTGCCACTCTGAACAAACAAAAAATGGGTGAAAATGCTTTGATGGTATGCTGCAGTCTGGGGGGCATGTCCTCATTACAGTGACAGGAGATGAGAGGCATGCTCTCAACACACAGGTACAGTGTGTGTGGAAGTGTATTCATCACATTGTGTGGACTGAAATTTGAACACACCAAAAATCAGGCCCTCATGAGGAAAATCCTTCAGTATTAGATCAATGACATGGCTTGAAGTTAAGATAACGATTAATTTATAGGTTTAAGCTATAGCAAGTCATTTTGGTTAGAAGTCAGTTTCCAGAAAATAATTGTCAATGTATTTCAGTATCCCCAATACAGTGTATTGAAACTATAGCAATTATGGGTACATGTTCTCCCTGTGGCAACCTAAAGCAGGTTAAGTTTAGAAGACATACCGGTTGTGTCTGGTTAAGATTTGGGTTAGACTACAGAAAATGTATGCCCCCACAAGACACATTAACCAACCTGTTTGTGTGAATGAGAGAGAGAAAAGGATGGAGGGGGAGAGAGGGGTGGCAAGTTGAGAAGCAAAAGCAGGATGGCAAGAGACGTGCCAGGGCTGTCCCCACACTCTGAGACAGTGTAATTAAAGAGCACAGAGGGGGCTACGACACCCACTCTGCCATTGTCACATAATGATTTAGAGATCATCTCTAGTACAGGAATACTCCACACATTTCCACTGGTTTCCTGGTAGAGCCCTGACTCATAATAGTTATGTTCAGTGGAGAAAAGACAGCTTTGTATTAATGATTAGAGTGTTTAATCCACACAGCTTATTTTTGCAATTTCATCATTCTATTTTATAGCTTAGATAGGGGCATGTTGCTGTCCATTTACTTTGATGCATATTTAATCCACCCTGACTGAATAAACGTGACCAATATGTCATGGAAAGCAGATAAGGAATAAAGATAATCATGCTTACAGTATTTGTTTAGTTTATATTTACTTATGACAAAAAAGGTGTGGTTAGCATGTCCCATTTTCACATCTAATTCAAGTTAAACCACTGTGCTGAAAAGAAAAAAAAAAAAGTTTTACAGATATCTGAACCTATAATGCTCAGTGTCTAAACTAGGCCTACATTGTGTTATTTGGATTCACAGACAAATTCTTGGATAAGTCAGTATACACCAGTGATAAAATTGAAACCATTGTTTGTATGTATTTGAAAATAATAAATTAATCAAATGAAATTGCATAAACTTGTGTTTCAAATTGTGTGTTTTGTTAAATAGTTGATATAAATGTTAAAATGCTTGTTGATAGCCACAGCTCATATAATAGATAAATAACAGATAATTATTAAAGAAATATAAAACAAAACAAAAGTGGCGTAGTTCTGCAGACAGATGGGTTGTGTTTTGTTTTGTGAGGGTAACAGATGCTCTGAGGCTGCAAGCTGCACACTGCTCCACACCACAGAGATAAAGAGAGTGAGCTGACCAGAGCTGTGCATCACATGGATCAAAGTATAGGAAAATAGGTTAAGCATATAGTTCATATCTCATCAGTTTATTCACTACCAAACTGGAGCAAAGAGCAAATATGTGTCATTTTAAAGGTGCAATATATGACTTTTCTTGTAGAGGTTGTTGCTGCATTTTTGTCTTCATGAAGGTGCTTTGCTTGGAATGTTTTACAGTATGTTAAATTTAACTGTCTCCATGGAAATGAGCAGGAAATGCCACCAGATCTGGTCAGATCTTTGTAGAGGATGGCCCGCTGACTACAGGTGCGCATGTTCTTTGAGGTAGAAAAATGTCCATAACTGAATGAATGGAAGATGGATAAGTTTTAATACCATGGTGTGAAACATTTCAGACAAAAATAATACCCTCTCCACGGAAACAATGGCAGACCTTCTACCCAAAAAGTTACCCAACGAACCTAAGTCTACATGCTTAGGTTTTTTGTGACAAGTTCTCCAACCAGTCTTCTGGAGACCACAGTTTGCTTGTGAATTGTGTGAATTAATGTTTTTAATTAATTAAATAATTATTTTTTAATTAATGTAATGCTTTGAAATTTGCATTCCCTGAGTGTCCTGCTTTAAGCACTTATGACAGGTTTGTATCTGGTAAATGTTGATCAGATAGCCTTACACAATCAAATGGCAGTTGTGAAGAGCTATTGGGGAGGAGTTAAAATGACAAAATTCTCAATAGTTATTACAAAATGCCAAAATGACACAGGTCTGATAATCTTGTGGAACTCCCCTTTGATCTTTCTAATATGGAGAAAGGACTACATGCAGGTCTGGTTACCATGAGACCTATGTCCAGATCTGCTGTGGGAACAAGGGACAACGTGTTGTTATTATTATTATTATTATTATTGTTACTACTACTACTACTACTACTACTACTACTACTACTACTAATAATAATAATAATAATAATAATAATAATTATTATTATTATTATTATTATTATTATTATTATTATTATAACATGCTCAGTTTTGTTTTCATTTATTTCCTTTGTTCCAACAATTTGGCAATATTTAACAGGTAGATTTATCCATCCATCCATCCATTTTCGTCCGCTTATCCGGGGCCGGGTCGCGGGGGCAGCAGTCTAAGCAAGGACTCCCAGACTTCCTTCACCCCAGACACGTCCTCCAGCTCCTCCGGGGGGACCCCGAGGCGTTCCCAGGCCAGCCGAGAGACATAGTCCCTCCAGCGTGTCCTGGGTCTTTCCCGGGGCCTCCTCCTGGTGTGACATGCCCAGAACACCTCCCGAGGGAGGCGCCCAGGAGGCATCCGAAACAGATGCCCGAGCCACCTCAACTGGCTCCTCTCGACGTGGAGGAGCAGCGGCTCTACTCCGAGCTCCTCCCGTGTGACTGAGCTCCTCACCCTATCTCTAAGGGAGCGCCCAGCCACCCTGCGGAGGAAACCCATTTCAAGCGCTTGTATCCGCGATCTCGTCCTTTCGGTCACTACCCAGAGCTCATGACCATAGGTGAGAGTAGGAACGAAGACTGACCGGTAAATCGAGAGCTTCGCCTTTCGGCTCAGCTCCCTCTTCACCACAACGGTCCGATACAGCGACCGCATCACTGCCGAAGCTGCACCGATCCGCCTGTCAATCTCACGTTCCGTCCTTCCCTCACTCGTGAACAAGACCCCGAGATACTTGAACTCCTCCACTTGAGGCAAAGACTCCCCACCCACCTGGAGAGGGCAAGCCACCTTTTTCCGGTCGAGAACCATGGCCTCAGACTTAGAAGAGCTGATCTTCATCCCAGCCGCTTCACACTCGGCTGCAAACCACCCCAGTGCACATTGCAGGTCCTGGTTCGATGAAGCCAACAGGACAACATCATCCGCAAACAGCAGAGATGAGATCCTGTGGTCCCCAAACCGGACCCCCTCCGGCCCCTGACTGCGCCTAGAAATTCTGTCCATAAATACAATGAACAGAACCGGTGACAAAGGGCAGCCCTGGCGGAGTCCAACATGCACAGGTCTGACTTACTGCCGGCAATGTGAACACAGCTCCTGCTCCGGTCATACAGGGACCGGACAGCCCTTAGCAAAGGGCTCCAGACCCCATACTCCCAGAGCACCCCCCACAGGACACCACGAGGGACACGGTCGAATGCCTTCTCCAAGACCACAAAGCACATGTGGACTGGTTGGGCAAACTCCCATGAACCCTCGAGCACCCGATGGAGAGTGTAGAGCTGGTCCAGTGTTCCACGGCCAGGACGAAAACCACACTGCTCTTCCTGGATCCGAGGTTCGACTATCGGTCGGATTCTCCTCTCCAGTACCCTGGCATAGACCTTACCAGGAAGGCTGAGGAGTGTGATCCCCCTATAGTTGGAACACACCCTCCGGTCCCCCTTCTTATACAGAGGGACCACCACCCCGGTTTGCCAGTCCAGAGGTACTGTCCCCGACCGCCACGCGATGTTGAAGAGGCGTTTCAGCCAAGACAGCCCCACAACATCCAGAGACTTAAGGTACTCAGGACGGATCTCATCAAACCCCGGAGCCTTGCCACCAAGGAGCTTTCCAACCACCTCAGTGACTTCAGCCAGGGTGATGGATGAGTCCGCCCCCGAGTCCCCAGCCTCGGCCTCCTCCTCGGAAGACGCGACGGTGGGATTGAGGAGATCCTCAAAGTATTCCTTCCACTGCCAGACAACGTCCCCAGTCGTGGTCAGCAGCTCTCCCCCCGCACTGGAAACAGTGTTGGTGAAGAACTCCTTCCTCCTCCTGAGGCGCCGGACGGTTTGCCAGAATTTCTTTGAGGCCGTCCGATAGTCCTCCTCCATGGCCTCCCCGAACTCCTCCCAGCTCCGAGTTTTTGCCTCCGCAACCACATGGGCTGCAGCACGCTTGGCCCGCCGGTACCCGTCAGCTGCTTCAGGAGTCCCACAAGCCAACAAGGCCCGATAGGACTCCTTCTTCAGCTTGACGGCATCCCTTACTTCCGGTGTCCACCACCGGGTTCGGGGATTGCCGCCGCGACAGGCACCACAGACCTTACGCCCACAGCTCCGAGCAGCCGCATCGACAATAGAAGCCGAGAATGAAGCCCACTCGGACTCCATATCTCCAGCCTTCCCCGGAATCCAGGAGAAGTCCTCCCGGAGGTGCGAGTTGAAAGTCCCTCTGACAGAGGGCTCCGCCAGACATTCCCAACAGACCCTCACTACACGCTTGGGCCTGCCAGGTCTTTCCGGCTTCCTCCTCCGCCAGCGAACCCAACTCACAACCAGGTGGTGATCAGTTGACAGCTCAGCCCCTCTCTTCACCCGAGTGTCCAAGACACGCGGCCGGAGATCAGATGACACGACTACAAAGTCGATCATCGACCTCCGACCTAGGGTGTCCTGGTGCCACGTGCACTTATGGACACCCTTGTGCTCGAACATGGTGTTGTTATGGACAAACCGTGACTAGCACAGAAGTCCAATAACAGAACACCACCGGGTTCAGATCAGGGAGGCCGTTCCTCCCAATCACCCCTCTCCAAGTGTCACTGTCGTTGCCCACGTGGGCGTTGAAGTCCCCCAGGAGAACAACGGAGTCCCCGGATGGTGCACTGTCTAGTACCCCTCCCAAGGACTCCGAGAAGGCCGGGTACTCAGCACTGCTGTTCGGCCCATAGGCCGACACCACAGTGAGAGACCTGTCCCCGACCCGAAGGCGCAGGGACGCGACCCTCTCGTTCACCGGGGTAAACTCCAACACACAGCGGCTGAGCTGTGGGGCAATGAGCAGGCCCACACCAGCCCGCCGCCGCTCCCCGCGGCCAACGCCAGAGAAATGGAGAGTCCAGCCCCTCTTAAGGAGTTGGGTTCCAGAGCCCAAACTGTGCGTGGAGGTGAGGCCGACTATATCTAGTCGGTAACGCTCAACCTCCCGCACAAGCTCAGGCTCCTTTCCCCCCAGCGAGGTGACATTCCATGTCCCCAGAGCTAGTCTCCATGTCCGGAGATCCGGTCGCCGAGGCCCCCCGCCGTCGACTGCCGCCCAGATCTCTCTGCACTGGCCCATATGGATCCTCCCGCGGGTGGTGGGCCCACGTGAGGACGGCCCCACGTCGCTCCTTCGGGCTAAGCCCGGCCGGGCCCCGTGGGGGAAGGCCCGGCTACCAGGCGCTCGCTGGCGAGCACCCACCCCAGGCCTGGCTCCAGGGTGAGGCCCCGGTGATGCCAATCCGGGCGACGTAACTGGCCTCTGTGTGTTGCTCATCATAGGGGCTTCTGAACCGTTCTTCGTCTGACCCGTCCCCCCGGACCTGTTTGCCTTGGGTGACCCTACCAGGGGCATGAAGCCCCCGACAACATAGCTCCTGGGATCATTCGGGCACTCAAACCCCTCCACCACGATAAGGTGACGGTTCAAGGAGGGGTGGTAGATTTATGCGTTTACTATTTTGGACTTTAACTGTATAAAACATGTATAGGATCTGTGTATCTCACTGAAACTGCCTTATCGCCATAGAAACACATGAGTCATCATCATGTGGGGCAGATGAGGAGCTCTCTCTCTCTCTCTCTCTCTGATTTTTGGCTGGTTTGGGAGGCGCTGCTGGTGTCACAGTATAGCTGCATACCAAGTACGAGCTATGGTTGCATTTGTTGAAGCTGAAGGCGCCCTCTTGTGCCAACCTACGGGAGCATAGATACATTGGTAAGCTAAATACTTCAATTCAAACTAAGGGGCTCATTCAGCTTTCTGATAAAACACACAAAACACAAAAGTAGACACTTTTAAAAATATATATAAATAATTTTGTAAATGTGAATCAACATCAAAGTTATAATTGTTACCAGTGAAATATATTGAAACATATTTAAAATGTTTCAAACCTGAGAACAAAAAACATATTTTATACAAATCGTACATGACCTATGCTACCAGTAAAAGTTTTTTTTTTTTGAGGTTGAACCATTGAACTGACAAAAAAGTTTTACAGATATCTGAAAAATCTAAAAAAAAAAGTTTGTTTGGATTAACAGACAAATATTCGGAAGCAAAATCAAATGATAAAGAATACAACTCAGTACACAACACTGATACATTACAACAGCTGTAACCTGAGGACAAAGGTCATGTTTATGAAATAGTTTATACAAATCGTATATAACCTATGTTAGGCTACCTATAAAACTTAAGTACGCGGAGAACAAAAACAAAATAAAAACAAAATTTGTAAAGAAAACAGAATAAATATTGACACTATCATGCATCAGTGGAATGTATATGATTTAATTAAAAGAATATGCATTGCATAAGAGGCTTGTGAAGACACCTGCCCTGAGATTTCAGTTATCTCCAAAATGAGGTCACAATGAGGAAACAGCTTCTCTTCAAAGGTACATCTTTGGTAAACACAGATATTTCATAACACAACAATTCCTCAAAGGAAATTCACACACACAAAGAGTAAAACAACAGTGGAATCATTAAACTAAACCTGCAATTCTTCTGGTAACATCCATGTAATAGAATCATAGACTCTTGAACAATAATACAACAATAATACAAATGAGTAATAATTGAGATATAGCTTTGTTTTAAGAATTCTTTACAGTTCAGTCTTCGTCCGTAATTCCTTTTAATTGAAGCTCTTCTTGAACCCTTGAAAGGTAACCAGGATCAGGATACCCAAAACTGAAACAGACAAATCCCTGGTTATCCCATATATTTACTGATCATGTTTACAAAATTAGACCTTACCACTGAGGACCTCCTGTCATGCTGGTCTTATGGTGGATGTCATTCCAGGTGATGACATTGTTGAGTCCAGTGGTGGCCGATCGGCCAATGGTGAAGATAAGTCTTTGCTCAAAGGCTCTCTTGAGCAATCTTAGGACTTTTTCTCCCTCTGGGCAGTCTGGGAGGTAGGCTGTTCGGGCTGTGCCTCTATACTGTCTTCCAGGATTAGGGTGCTCAGGCTGAATCAAACAATATACATGTAACACAGGGCAGTATCAGTATGAAGGAAGTAGTGTCAGGTTACAGGGAAAAGCATAAGGCATAAGACTATAGTAAATCACAACTAAAATTATATCATATAGGCCTACTATACTCTGTGTATAGCTCACTGGTACAGTTTACATGTGGCATATACCATACTTGTCAAAGTCTTGTAAGAACTGAATAGCAAGGACAGTAATATCAGGTGCCACAGTAGGTCAGCAGTGACTCTAGTGGAAACTGTTGGTGTGTCCTTATGTAAGGTACTAGGCACTATAAATTCACCATTTTATTATACAACAGCATCCCCAAGTGGACATTTGACGGATCCTATACGGAAAAGCACAGAGGCCGGTATAATAATTCTTCCAAGTTGCTAAAACACTTACGTGGTATCAAATTCAATTCTCACCCCTTGTATTCCCGAGGCGAACACATAGTCAATAGCGATTGACCCGCAGTGTTCATACCCGGGAAGAGACCGATAGCTGCGGGTGACAGACATGGCTCCTTCCGGCTGGGTCCCGGTGTACACCCCGTGGAAGGTGTTGCATATGGGGCAGGCTGGCTTTGACCTGAACACGGAGTCGATACACTTTGAGCAGAAGGAGTGGCGACACTTCAGAGTCTTCTTATCTCTGATTGTGTCTAAACAAATCGGACAGTCTTCCTTGTTTCCCATTGCTTTATGAACTTTGTCGTGCTATGCTGAACTCGACAGGGTTGCTGTAGCTATCATCAAAAACAGATGACGTCTTGGAGGAAAGTACCGCTCTCTTTCGATTGGCCCACAGCGCTGCTGTGATTGGATGGAAACCCTTACTATATAGCCCTATGTAGCCTTTTGTAAAGAACAGGCTAAACGTTCAGAATATATTGCACGACCCCAAAACCTGGATGCCTGATACAAATTAAAATTGCCATGGGGTCTATCAGAGGCTCAAAATTATGGAATAGACCGACGCTTGAAAACAACGCCCATGGATGAACTTCCGCTTTTTTCTTGGGCACTTGGCTACTTGGGTCAATGTTGAATGTCTTGTAATGTCAGTAATGCGTCTGTTGCTGTCTAAATGTGGCCATACCTGCTTGTCAAAGCCTGATTCCGCCAGATCTCAGAAGCTAAGCAGGGCCGGGCTGGGAATTCCAGGTGCCACAGTGGGCCGCCAATGGCAAAAACTGTTGTTGTGTCCTTAGGCAAAACACTTCACCCACATTGCCTAGAATGAAAGTGGTGTGTGCGTGAGTGATGGTGGTCGTTGGTGGGGCAGATGGTGCGGATTGGCAGCCTTGCTTCTGTCAATCTGCCCCAGGGCAGCTGTGGCTACAGTAGTAGCTTACCACCACTGAGTGTGGAGTGACTGAATAATGAAGTGCTTTGGGTATCTTATACAGCGCTATATAAATGCAATGATTAATTAATTAATTGAATATTTAATGATTTTACTTACCTTAGGAAACCTAGCTATTGTGCTAACTCTGGCTTATGTGGAAGTTGCTTACTGACACTTTAAAATGCACTGTCCTAAGTCAAATAAATAAATGATACAATGAAAAAAAAAAAAAAAATGAAATTAAATAAACTATTATTACCAGCTTGTTATGTGGCAATGTGTTCTAAAATACAACTAAAAAGTCATGTACAAGACCATAGCTGAAATTGTTTTCTACATTTCAAGTTTACCAGGGTGGCCAAAGAAATGTATATCCTTTTACGTCAGTAGTAGCTGCGTTTTACACAGAATTGTATATTTGGAATGAAAGGGTGTAGATAATTTGAAACATAACTTTTTATTCAAGTATTAAAATGTAAAGCACATTTTTATATCAACAGAGTATAAACTAAAACAACTGGAAAAGCAAATTAACAACTTTTCCTCAACAATCCCTTCCTAAGTTTTAATTTTGCTCACTCCTTTATGTATGCATAGAAATGTTTGCCTGGTAACTTTATGAGCTACTCACATAACTTATGTCCAAATGTTTTAGTTTCTTGGTCCCTTAACTGAAATGTAGGGGCTTTAACAAAATAAATTAGTTTTAAAAGAATATAAATTATTAATGTTTAACAAATGTCATCTTAGTTGAATTTTGGACTACAAGATCATTATAAACAAAATGGTAGGTTCTGTGAGGTTTTAAGTCAGAGAATCCTCTAAAACAAGTTATATAAACAAATCTTATCCTAATAAATCTTAATTACAGCATGCTAACTTTTTATAATCAAACTAAATGTAAGAGAAGGCACAATTATATAATAACTCAGATCAATTGTACCTGTGATATTTTTTTATAAACAATATTACATATGTTTCACATGTTAAATCAATAATTTGATATTTCATACTTCACTCTCCCAATTTAACAAGGAGGTATAGATTTTAAAGAGCTTTTGTGCCTTGGATTTGGTATGACTGGTCTATATGCCCTTTACATACTGACATCTTTATAAATCTAGATTGGCCTATTTGACAAGAATACTACTGAGAATCAATAGACTCAATGCATTAAAAATCGGGTATAACAAAGGAATGATGATTCCAAGGAAATAGACTGGACAGAAAAGTGCTGCAAAACTCTGCATACATTCGCCATTGTTTTGTAAAATTAGAGGAAAGTATTAAAATAAAAAACTAATACTTCCAAGAAACTGACATCAATTTGTAGTTTATAAGCGTTTACAGCCCATAACTACATTAACAATTTGGCATCTAAGCAATCTCCTTCCACCTAGAACTCTTCTAGAACCAGCTCCACAAAACTAAATGATAATAATAAAAATGTTAAAATAAATAAAATGCCTGTGAGTGCCTTGGATTGTAGTTATTGTACAAAATGAAATCCATATCATTTAAATTTAACAAACTAAACCAAAATCTGTATATATGAAACAAAATATCCACAACATAAATATTCAAATAACAAAAACTAATCATAATAATAACAATGTACCTTGTACAGTACCAACATGGTGACACTCTTGTGCATCAGGCTTCTGTTCTATTTGAAAACAGTTAGGTTCGTATTATACAAGAATGCTTTGCACTCAAAATATGGTCTTCCACTTTTAGCACTGCTGCTGATACGAACAAACAAATGAACAGCTAATGTAGGGGTGAGGGCTTGCTGCAGCATCAGATGAGAGTCCTTTAAGCAGTGGGCAGAGGCTGGGGTGGTGCTCAGAGCAAGGACAGTAAAAAGTCATAGAGTCCTGGAAGAGAGTCACTATGAGGCGATCAGTCCGCTGTGATGCCTTTCTCTCTGAGCTCCTCTGTCACTCGCACAAGGTAAGTCGGGTCCGGGTAGCCAAAACTGTCAGAACAAATTAGGATGCCATTAGTAAATCTCAACATAGACATCAACTGATAGTCTTTCAAGACAGAGAAAAGTATTGAGTGTGTTGTGCCAACTGATGCTGATGGGACAGAAAATTGTACTAATGCACATGTATCTGTCCAAATAGGACTGAGAGATTGCAGGTAGAAAATGTTATTCTGTCAACAGAACAGGAGAAAAGATTTTAGGAGTCAATGTGTTTTGCCACTGTAGGCCAAGCCTCGAATATTTGCCTCAAGTTAGTCCCTCCCTTCAAGACAAATATTTAAAGGCAGGGACTTTCCAGAATCCTATCAAAATTGAAGAAGCTATTTGGATGAGAGACAAAACAAATTCACTCCTAGTCTTTTGTCAATGCCCATGTAATTATCACACACTTAAGTAGAACTAGTGCATACTTTGCAGTATTTAACATATTGAGTACTAGTCAATTACATCACCAAATATGTGTAATGGAGTTACAATCTTTACATACCAGCGAGGCCCTCCCCATATTGAGGTTTTGTGGTGAATGTCATTCCACGTGATGACATTTTGCATGCCCGTGGTCATGGAGGTACCGATGGTGAAGATAAGGCGCTGTTCAAAGGCTCGTCTGAGCAGACCCAGCACACGGTTCCCCTCAGGGCTATCAGGGAGGTAGGCCACGCGGTCAGTTCCTGGGTAACGCACACCTGGGTTTGGGTGCTCAGGCTGGACATGCCAAAAGAGAATAGAAATAACAATAAACAATTCAAAGAATATTTACTTTTTGACAACATTTGCTTTCAAAAAGGATGAAAACCAAATAGGTTTTCAGCAAAAAAGGGATGTGCTATAGATTTTACTCTTTTCTCATCATGGGTTTTGACTCTACCCAAAACAGTTGCATAATCAGTTTTGTTGTGTGAAGGAACCTGATTTAAAAATTTCATCATCACTGGCCTTTGTTAACCAGCTAGTCCTAGATGATTTTAGAAACGTTGTTTTACAACAGGATGTAATCTTGACAGAGGTAATCAATCTTATTGGAAGGAGATATGTTGTTTGCTTGAATGGCTCATAATTGGACAGGATATAGACTGAAAACTCTTTGTAAATTAAGTAGTAGTAAAAGTGTCATAAGTAACTCACCGCCTGAAGTCCAGGAGGGAAGCTGTAGATGATGCAGATACACCCATATCCTTCATGTCCAGGAAGCTCGATATCAGGGTCTCGCTCTACAATCATTGTACCATTTGCTGGCTGGTTACCGATTAACTGTCCATACACCAGTCGACACACAGGACAAGCCTTCTTCACTTTAAAGGCTTGGTCTAGGCAGGTGCGGCAGAAAGAGTGGCCACACCTCTCCAGCATGGTTCTGTCCACAATGTCCCCCATACAAATGGAGCAGGTGCTGTTGTCCTCTGCCTCACTGTGGGAGGACATATTAGGGTCCATGTCTTTTCTTTGAGATAACTCATGAAACATGGCACAAGCCTCTTCATCCGCAGGCTTCCTGAAGCGCTGTTGCTGCCTCTGGGAGCGCCGCGGTTGAGGAAGAGGAGGGGGCATCAAGCTTCCCTCTCCACCGTTTGGCTCCAGGACTCCAACACAGGGCAGTAGAGTCCTTTTTCTCTTTGGTCCCCCCTCCAGTTTGCTCATTTCTTTTCGGGCACAGCGGCATAAGTCAATGAAAGCTTTCCGCGTCTCGCTGGAGATGGGTTCATCCATCACACCAGCACCAGAGCTCCTGAAGCCTTCCACCGGCTGCAGCCTCACGGCACAGCAGCCCCCCCTCTCTCCTCGCCTAATGATACCAGCTCTCATCCCCTGCTTGTGCTGGAAGTCAATGAGCCAGGGGCGCCCCGCTGCAGCCAGGTAATCCCACACTGCCTGTGAAACCAGCACCTCGTCACTGCCCTGGCCCGCACGCACACTCATCTCATCAGACGAGACTGCACAGAAAGGACAGAACACATGTTTACAGCACAAGAATGCAAGTAATAGTACCACACAGAGCAAGCTGGATTCCATGTGTGAAAGGCGCAAATACAGATGGTTTATCAAAACGAACGAAACCATGTTACAATCAATGTCAAAACTCTAGTTATAGCTGAGTAATAAACTTGATATGTTCATAAGAGATGAAGAGTGGCTGGTGTTTGGCTGCATCACGTTAGCCTCATGCAGCAGGCAGCATCGCGGCAGATCAGCTGTTCACAAATGCACACTGTAAACAAAGGGAAACTAGAGCTACCGCCTATCCCTGAAAGGCTGAATTGTAACATATCTAAACACCATTATGACGACACAGTGATTCTACAGTTAATTTACCTCGTGATCCCATAAATTCCTTCAATTGCGAGTGAAGCGCCCTGTTGAACAGAAAACAGAGAGAAAAGATGAACAAGAGCTTGCGTAAACATAAGCCTCCAGTGCCGCGATGATGGGAGTCGACGGGTCTAACAATGATTTTATAGCTACATGAGCTCGACTTTTGTGCATTTATTGATGAAAATACGCCTCACCCTTTACCGTAGCTCGTCGCTACCTGTTAGGGAGGTTTATGGCGGGATTAAATAGCATCCATCGGAGAAGAAGGAGGCCTGTTCTCGCCCCTCGCTGCTGCAGCTTATCCGCGGAGCATTACTCTTTAGTAGTCAAGACATGGTATCCCAATGTACGCCCGTTTCATAATCTCCATATCGGCTTAAAATCTCATCAAGTCGTTCTCGATGCCACCAAACGCAACCCAGAGCAGCAGCTCGTCCCCGGTCTTGGCTGTTAGTCTTCCACGTAGCTTACGTCCTTGAGTTAGGCGTTACACAAAGTAAATAGCATTTTGACTTTCTTATCCGGCTCCCTCACGCAGGCTCTAAGATTGTTTGAGCCAGATAAACCTGACAGTTCTGGTATCTTCCGAGTGACAGCTTCCTTTCCTCCGTCATATAGGCTACAGTTAAAGCGCTCCTCATTAAAACAAGGTATTTGAGACCAGCCTAAAATGTGACCAGGAAGTTCGTCACTGCGCGCACAGGATTGGAGGATAACATGTTCTATGTTGGTGAGTGTTCTGGCAGTGAATCATACTTCGGTCGTGATTTAGAGCTTGACAAACACGATATGTGCACACAGCCTACATACAGGGAGTACCCACTCATTCAGTTGTCATGCAAATGAGTTTGGGGAATCTGTCCTTTGGCATTAATTTATAATAATTTGGCCCTCATACAAATAATGAAATATATTATTGTATGATAGATTTCATTATTTTTATGATGTCATGTTTCAGACATAAGGATTCCTTGATTTGAATGATTTGGAATAGGTATTGCCCTCCGTTGGTATAACTCAGGAAGAAATAATTTGCCCGAAACTAAGATAGATTCATGAAAACAAACCCTGACAGATACTTCTAGCCACAAGCGAGTTCTCATTACTTTACTACCAGTATTTATAATTTTAAGGTCATTTCTGGGCATATATATATATATATATATATATATATATATATATATATATATATATATATATATATATATATATATATATATATATATATATATATATTTATTTATTTATTTTTTGTACCAGCAGCCCCCAGACTGTAAATTCTAAGTTATTCAAAAGCTCATGCAAACTAAGGAAGCCCTCATTTTCTTTAAATAGACTTTGCTGATTTCATAGTATAATTGTCAGTAGCTGAGTCCATACAGCGTCTTGACTTCCCAACATGCTGTAATTTTACATTAAGTAGTAGTAGTATTAAGGTGTATTTGTCTGTTTCAAGCATAGACATTTATGTCTATGGTTTCAGACGTGAGGATTCCTTGATTTGAATGATTTGGAATAGGTATTGACCTCCGTCGATATAACTCAGGAAGAAATCATTTGCCCGAAACTAAGATAGATTCAGTGAAAGCAAACCCTGACAGATACTTCTAGCCACAAGCGAGTTCTCAATACTTTACTACCTTTATTTATAATTTTAAGGCAATTTCTGGGCCTGTTTTTAGTTATAATCTGTTAGAGTTTTCCTCTTTTGACAGCTACAATATGGCCGCCGAAATTGACACTGCAACAGTATCTAAGGTCCTCTAGCCTTTCCATATTGGGCTTTGCTCTCGCATCACGTATTAAAGACCGAAACTACGCGATACTACAGCAGAATATCGCACAATTTGTTAACTGTTTACGTTTCAATGAACGTAGTAGCCGGGTGAATCTGAACAAGGATTGAGTTTATTGACCAAAACGTGTCCCAACGCTGATAACTTATAAACACTATCAAAATGTAAGTCTTTGATTTGTTTTTTCATCTGTAGTGGTTAGCACGTTCCTCAAGTAGAGTAGGACAATCGGCTAACATTAGCTTACTGGCATAGCACACGCGTTAGCTTCAATACAGTCATAGTACAACGTGTTACTCACACCGAGAGAAGCTTTCGCGTTCATTAATGTACAATATACAGTTTATTCAGCCCATTGTGATCAAACACATGTCACTGATATAAACATATTCGTCTGTACTTCACTCACCAAAGCTCTATGATTAGCAAAGAAGCTAATGTCAATCACAGGTTAATGTTAGCAATGAAAAAGCGTGGTGTCATCATTAGCCTGGCAGATTACACTTGAGCTATTGGGGTAACTAACGTTCGCTGGAGCAAACAGGAAATATACCTGCAGTGATCCGTTGTAGAAATCGTTCATGTCTTTTTTAATATGATGAATAGATATGTATGGGAGTAAGTAGATTGGCTGTGCATGTGTTGATCTCTTGAAATAGTAATTGTAAAGTATGTTGGACCTCACCCCTTTGAGTATAATGAATGGTGAAGCTTTGCCCAGGTCTAACGTGAACTCAGGTGACCTTTGTACATAAAGTACACAACAGAGATAAAATATTCTGCCTGAATAATTGATTTTATTAAAAAAAATATATATATACAATATATATATATATATATATATATATATATATATATATATATATATATATATATATATATATATATATATATAAAATTTTGAAATGGATAATATTTTAGATTGTGTCATTGACTCTTTTCTATCAACAGGCATCCTGCACCAGCCAAATGGTATGACAGACGGGACGCAGTTTTTGTTGAGTTCTGTGTTGAAGACAGCAGAGATGTCAAAGTAAATTTTGACAAAAGCAAGCTGGATTTCAGGTGACATTTCATCTGCTACTTAAACATTTAATATTTGATAAAAAAAATAATTTTCATTTGTTCTCTGTCACAGCTGTGTTAGTGGAACAGATAATGTCAAACATCAAAATGAAGTTGAGCTTTTTGGAGAAATAGACCCAAAAGTATGTTCTTTAAATTATTATTTAGATGTTTATGTATTTGCCTGTATTGTATTCATATTGTCTTGTTTTCAGGAATCCAAGCACAGACGCACTGACAGGTCGGTCTTGTGTTGTATACGAAAGGCAGAACCAGGGAAAACATGGGTGCGACTAACCAAAGCTAAAGTGAAGGCAAGTCACTTTGTTTTTTACAGAAATGGCATAAGTTACTCAATAGTCCAGAAAAGGCCTCTTCAGTTGGAGGTTTAGAGATGAATTTCAAGGAGGTCCAAATAAAAAAATGCACTATAACTGAAAGAGAAAATGTAAAAAATGTGGAGTGTTTTTTCTAATGTCTTATGTTACAGTGCAACTGGTTGAGTGTTGATTTTAACAATTGGAAAGACTGGGAAAATGATTCGGATGAAGACTTGTCTGGGTTTGACAAATTTTCAGAGGTAAGTAAAGACATGATTAAAGGAATTGCACAGAAATGTACAGTGCTGAATGCAGATATTTTCAGATCATGAAAAACATGGGCGGGGATGACCTTGATATAGACGAGGTAAAATGATGTTTGTTAAATAGAATATGTAAAAAAAAAAAAAAAAAAAAAAGTTCAAATCTGACTTGTGTGTCTTTGATGCAGCATGAGTCTGGAGACAGTGATGATGACCGTAAGTATAGGCATTATTTCAGTTGTCTTTATGTGATTTATTTTTTTTATTTTTTTTAAAGCAACGCCGGGTGCCTAATAGCAGATGAGTCACTGCGAAGTCAGCTTTACATCATCTTGTTCAATTTTTCAGAATTACCTGACCTTGAGTAGACAAATAAGGATGCCGCCCCAGTAGTACGTAATTCACTTGGGTTGAAGAGACTTAGACATGAGATGGCAGCCGCTCCAGAGAAGATCTCCACTGTTTCAAAGAGAAACTGTTGAAGGGAGTGACTGTTGATACAGACTGCACTGAGGCCCTCTTGACGTACAGTGCTGTGCTTCGCTCTTCTGTTCTGCATGAACAACTCTGTTCAAATGAAAATGTTATTGTTCATTGACTTTAATGACTGTAATGGGACGTGCTGATGTCTTACACATGTTTTTTGCAATGTCAGATTATGTATTGTGATTCCGTATGAGAAAAAAAACAAACTCCAAAACACAATTTTCCAAAAACCCATTTTTAATGATAGTTTCCCCCTTTTCATGTTTGTATTGTAGATTGGACTTTGTGTTAATTTAAAAAGGGTTTTCAGTTGTATGTCATTATTTTACCGCAGTTTAACTTCAGTGAAATAAAACTTGCTTGTGCATCGTAAATATTGTGTTAAAACGTTGATAAACATTTTTGCTTGTAGACAACATGGGAGTCAGTTTGAGAGAGTACTGCATATTGTAGCAGGGCCATTTTCTTCCAAATGCTTTCATAATAAGGACCTCAATCCCTGTTTTCAGTGCAGTTTACAAATGGCTGTTGCTCACATATCACTAGATTTGTGTTACAATGTTCTATGTCTGAACTTGTGTTGCATTAGTCTGATGCTGTGGGAGTATGTTTGTAATAAACTGTCAGACCATTGAATTAACACTGGCCATGCATTTATCTTAAAATACACAGCCACAAGGGTTTGTGTGGCATAAAATTTTCAGCATTGAATCCTAATGTAATATTTCGACTTTTCATTTGCCGCAAAATAATTTATTTCCTTTGGAATAAAAACAAATAGGTTGTAGGTGTCCAGACATATCGACAGATCCTAAATTAAAGTGGGTAATTCCATATTGATTTCATTTTTGTTAAATATTTGTGTCATCTCCAGCTGTAGGCAGGCTCCAGCTTGTACATGTCAGCAGTCTGGGCCCAGCAAAACACTAGGCAAGCACCTTCTGGTAGTCACCCCCATAGACTAAACCTTGGGCTTAGACCCACAAAAGAAAGCTTTCTAAGGATGGTGGGAGTTGGGACGTGGTCAAACACAAAGAGCTGTACTGTACAAACATAAATTATTTTATATATATTTTTTAACTCATATAGTCTTAGACATAATAGTACCTGCAGAGAAATTTATTTATTCTTTTGTGTAAAATTTGATTATTGCAAAAAATTCAAAAGAGCAAGTTTGTCTAGTCTAGCCAGTAATGACTTTCAACAGTGCTGGCCAATGCAAACAGATGACAGAAACCAGCAGAACCAATAGTGCCACTCGTGTGAATAGAAAAACACTGAACTCATCACAATCTATTGAGTCTCTGCAGGCCGCCCCTCAGCTGCCCCGGTCAGCATCACACTCTCCCTCTTCCCTCATAACATTTGTGGCTTTATCCAGACTGAGCCCCCAAAACACACCAGGACACAATGTAAATGTCTGTCTAATCATTTCTGCTGCTATGGGCCACTGCAGCAATGGAGCAATGGAGAATTTACTGTAATGTCTGTACCTTTGATAACTTTGAATCATGTTAGATTTAAAATATAATTCAATTAAAAAAACTGAACCAAACCCATAAAGCACCTCTATGATGGAGCTCAGGTGCTGCCCACTACAGGCCCACAGCTGCTCTGTTTTCAGAATTGATATTGTGATTTCTCGAAGGGTTTGGGGAAAGTTATGAATGTGATTTTATTTGGATACACTTGACTAATATTCTCAAGTTTGCACTGCCATGAGGGAGGGTGTTGAATCAAACACTTTATGTGCACCTTTGCACCTGTTACAAATGTGTAGTTGGCTCTGTGCTGGATCTTTAGCCAGATCAGTAGGTGGGAGGGTAGTTCATTTTGTTTGGAGATGCAGTATTGTGTGTAACCCCTCCCCTGGTTGTAGTGGGGTTAGTGGGGCCCTGTGGTGTAATATAAAGGCCTCTGATCTCTCCCCTCTCTAGTATAGAGACCAAATGTCTGCATGGCATGCTTAATGTTATTGTACTGATCAGTAAAGGTGTGGCACAACCTTGTGACACATCTTCAGACAGAATTAGCTTTAGAGTTTTAGATTATAGATGTTTACAGATTTAAAGAGAAAATCAGCTTGACAGCATTTATAGTTAATTTTAGTTTTGTTTTACCAGTTGTATATCCTTGTCCCTATTTATTTTTAAGTTTTTGTTTGTTGCCATGATGTGGGAGTTCAGGTCCATGTCGTTCTGGAGGGCAGTTTTTGCTGAGTTTTATGGTACCATGTTCTTTGTTTTCTTTGGCCTTGGAGCTGCTCTGCGCTGGACCACTGGGCCTCACAATGTTCTGCATGTGGCCTTTTGCTTTGGGCTGGCAGCTGCCACTCTCATCCAGTCCATCGGCCACATCAGTGGGGGACACATCAACCCTGCTGTCACCTTTGCCTATTTGATCGGCTCTCAGATGTCCCTGTTTAGGGCTTTCTTCTACATCATAGCCCAGTGTCTGGGGGCCCTGGCCGGTGCTGCTGTCCTATATGGGGTCACTCCCACTAACATGAGGGGAAACCTGGCTCTCAATACGGTAAGACTTTCTAACAGCTTGGATTATGTAGTTTCTTTTCTGTCTGGTCTCATCCTGACCCTTTGGCTCCTGCAGCTGCAGCCAGGGATCAGCCTGGGAATGGCCACCACCATGGAGATCTTCCTCACGGTGCAGCTAGTCATCTGCATCTTCGCTGTGACCGATGAGAGGCGCAACGGCCGCCTAGGCTCTGCAGCACTGGCCATCGGTTTCTCTGTGCTCATGGGACATCTTCTTGGGGTGAGAACACAACACTAAATCATCCAGTTAGCTAAAAATCACCAGCATCAGGGTTAAATTAATTCCAGTCTTGTATAATGTAGATGTACTACACTGGAGCAGGCATGAACCCAGCAAGATCATTTGCCCCTGCAGTTCTGGTCAGAAACTTTGTCAACCATTGGGTAAGTTATTTTTTGTGTACAAATGATCTCATAATGTATTAAAGAAGCCTGGCGTAAACTGTGCTTGTGCCTGTGTTGCTGCAGGTGTACTGGGTGGGGCCGATGATCGGAGGGGCCATAGGAGCTCTGGTGTATGACTTCATGCTGTTTCCTCGTATGCGCGGTCTGTCTGAGAGGCTGGCCACACTGAAGGGTATTAGACCTCCAGAGGCACAGGGGCAGCCAGACACCAGAGGAGAGCCCATTGAGCTCAAGACCCAGGCTCTATAAACCTTTACAGGACAAGTGCATCCTAAACCTGAACAGAATTTACAATACCTCCTCCAAAAGTCTCAGTCTGCAACCCACCACAGGACCATCCTGGGGCAGGGGCCACACCTCTGGACGACCAGCCTCTCTCCTCCAGCCACATGGAAACAGTGGTTTGACAAAGACTTGCCCATTGTGGTTGAGCATATCACGGGCTTGTGTGATTTTTTATTTTTTATGTTTGCTCCCCTTTTGTATTCTGAGTGAAACAGTAGAGCAGTAACCTTCTGCATGATGCTTATTGATCATATTTGACTTATCTGTTTTAATGAACTTTGGGTAAATTATATGTGCTCTAGACAATTTTGGCAAATGTTTGTTGCGTTTGTGTGAGGAAACCATATGTGTGTCACTTTTTTGTGCATGTTTGTGTGCTTATTCATTTTAATTTTTTATTATTTATTTAAGTTTTACGCTCCAGGGGATAAATCTTTGATCTAGTTATAATATTTCTTATGAACATAATACATTATCACCTTATTTCCATGCTCTGACATTAGCCTTGGGCCACATTCTTTGAGATGTATATAAAAACTGGGCTATTACAGTTTAAACTGTTTTTTGTTCAAATCAACTTTGCTTTTCATTTGATTTTAGTTTTTCTCTTTTAGTGCAGCACTTTTACAGATGTACAGGTGTGGATCTAGTGTGCATTTCTTCTGTTTGTCTTCACATCAACATTTTAATTAATTTACTTTGTTTGAAAATATGAATGTGTCTGTGGCTCACAGTAACAAACGTCTGGTTTGTTTAACGAGCCCAGAAACCTTAACTGTTAAAGAATGAGAGAATGAAATGATACATTTATTTCCCCCCTTGTTTACATGGCAGCGATCTAGTGAGCCTATTAAGAAACATGTGCTCCCTCTGCTTCTCTTAGTGTGATGTGTTTGAGCAGTGGTTTTAGTGTGATGTTGAAATGTGCTTTGTAAAAGACTTTGATGTACAGTGTAAAATCTTCTTTTCTATGAACTGACATTGGATGAATAGTGTACTTGATTGACATACTTTGCGGACCTTCTGGCTGTCAGAGGGGAGAGATGCCTCTAATTACACATTAAGGTGCTTGGCTGATCTTCACCTTCACAATGATGTATTATTTTTATATGTAAAGAAAACGCTATGTTTCTAACTTCCTTCTCTGTTTTATTTAATGTTACTGTACAGCATGATTTTTACACACAAACAAAACAACAGTACCAACCATAGACTTCTTTATACAGAATATGGGACCAACATATCCCCCAAGGCCCATTTTAATGTGAGCCACGGGACATTTCAATAAACAAAAACTTCACAAAGCTATTTTTGTATTCATCAAATTAGAGGAGTTATACAGCCAACATTTTCATATGTAAAATAAACATGACGGCAAAAAAAATTGGAAAAGCCAGATTAACAAAGCAACTACCGGTATATACATTTTTAAGAAACCAGTGCAAAAGCATACATATTAGTACTCCACTTACAGATCATTTTACAAGTTAAGGTCCTCAAAAACTGAACAGAACAAACAAAACTGAACAAAATTATATCTTAAATGAATAAAAAGAAAAACATTTCTTTTAGAGCTTAATAAAAAACACCTCAGGTTGTAACAGACATACCAGAACAATACTGGAACAATAACACAACAAGTTATCCTTTGATTTATGCACTAGTCTAGCACTTTTATAGATATGTCTACAGAGAAAGTATCCATGTTCTTTGGTATACTCTTGTCAAATACTTTCCCTGTTTCTATTTTGAGAAAAATAGCTGAAAAAGAACATTGTATAAATATATGGTCTGTCATGCTTAGTGAAGAAAATTATCATGTAATTTCTCAGACCCTGCACCATCAGAATAACTTTTAATGAGAAAGAGACAGATGTAGCCAAACAACAAGGCCATTCAGTTTTTACCCAACCTAGTTTGTCCATTATTGTATCAGCAACACAATTTATAAGTAAGTCATAACTAAAACAGAACTTACTTTAGGGCCAGTAACGCCATGCCGTGTTTTCCTATTTACATGTTCTTATGTTGGTCCAAGAAACCAAATCCCTTTTCACAGTCAGGGGGCATTGTCCATTGTTAGATCAGAAAGAAAATCACCAAAATCTCCCAAATCCATTTTAGTACTGTCTGACCTGAGGAAGAAACAGACAGGCATTCAATTTACAAATTACTTGCTTTTTTTCCTTTTTTAATTATTATTATTTTTTTTTTACACAAAATAATATTAGAACCCATCATAAGACCTTACTGCAGAGTATAAAAACATACCTAAATAAATATTCAAATTTTTACACATTGGTGATCGTTACAACTGAAATAACTTAAATAGGGAAACTGGATTTGTCAGTTATGTAATAGCTCATATAAATTTGGCAAAGGTAATTAACTGCCCTGAACCCCCAAGCAATGTTTGGAATGAGGATAGTTTGAGACTTACATGTTAAAGGCAACTTGTTGGTCACTAAGTGCTAAACTGGGATCCCTGAAATACACAATTTATGTCAAAAGTTACATAAAAATTCAAATCACCTTGATATTTGTGAAAGTGTATTATTTCAGCTACAACTGAGTAGCTCCTAGACAGCTCTTTCAAAATAGCAGTCGCTTCAAATCTTGTCTAAGAATATATTTCTTGAGCATCTTTTTTTTACACAAGAGGCAAGAGGCGTTCCACAACTTGCCACTCAGAGAGCAAGCACTGAGCTCATATTAGCACGACCTTATTTCTCTTCTCAAGGCTCAACTTTTATATCAAAACTACAAAACACAAATCCTAAACACAATGATCAGCGATCAACAAATGATAAGGTAAGACTGTCCACTTTAAGACTATGCATTTTAAACATTATACAGGGGTCTTTCACTTAAAAGCTAATTAAACACAAAAGCAAGTGTTTTACAAGGCCTTACATGTAAATGGGGTCCGGACAGTTTGGAGAATACTGTGCAATCATGGAGACTGGATTTTGAGCAGAGTTAGAGTCCCTATACACACAAATATATACCTTAATATTATGAACAACTTACTAGAATATCTCAAATAATTTCATAATTAAAGATTCATTAAAGGTGTACTGTTTAACTTTTCTGGCGGAGCAGTGCAACTGCTTGTTTCCGTGGAGATGTCTTTGCTCTGCATGGAATTTTCTACAGCACGGCATTCCAAGGACAAGCACTACAAGGCCAAGTTATAGGTCAGATCTGTGGAGAGGTGACTATGCTGATGATGAGAATGCATGTTTTTAAGGTATTTACAGACAAAAATATCTGTAATTTACTTAATGTTAGGTAGTTTTATGGCATCCTGTGGAACATTACAGGCAAAGCAGTAACATCTCCATGGAGACATTTAGGTGGCAGACCCTCTACCTGAAAAGTTGCATAGCGCACCTTTAACTAAAATCAACTAACGCACTGCTGAAAGACTTACAAAGGGTAGGGCTCAGGGCTGCTCAGAGTTGGAGCGGGTCTCATAATGTTTTGGTTTGAAGAGCCATTCCTAATAACAAAGACACAACTGTATCACTCTTTACAATGATGATTATTATTTAAAACTATTAACAGTAAATAGAGCCTTACATGTCTGAAGGTTGTGCCACAGTGACCAACTGGACTGGGATGTAACCTGAGCCAGCAGCCTTTGCAGGTCCTGTTTCATCAAATAAACAATATAAAATTATTTGGCAATTGAAACATGCTTTGTGCTTTGTGCTGCATTTTATGAGAGGTCTTACCTATGTAGTACTTTTTAAAAACGTTTTTTGAAATATTGGGATACAGATATGTTAAATAGTTGATGTCAATGATGCGGTTTCCAAGGCCACTGATTTCCAGGTCTTTTTTGCTGAAAGGCATTATATTTTGCACCTTTGGAACTCCATCTAGGGGAATTGGAAAATATTCAAACTGCAGTCATTTTAAGATTTTTTTTAAAGAATAAACTTTAAAATAAACTGGTGATTTCCTCACTTTCAGAGACAGCAACATAGGCGATAGTAATGGCTCCAATCTCTGAGTCACTGAAGCGCAGGAGGAATGTGCCACCTGGTCGGTCTTTGAGGATTACATGTAAGTGCTGCTTCCCAATAAAGCCAAAAATCAACCTGGACAAATAAGAATAGTAATTTTTTAATAACTAAAGTCACCTCAAATAACTAAGGCTAAAATAAAGATGCACCTGTCGCTCCAGTAAGAGTGAAGGTGCTTTTTGGTCAGCTCCATCACTCCCTCAAACCACTGCCAGAAAGTGAAGGACCGTCCTGGAAGTGTTTCCTGAAAACAAACATATATATAATTAAGTTATATTTGTATAGTATTACATGCAAGTGGTCATACATTGCTTTTGCTTCTTTCCCTTATTTTCCATTAAACAATTGTACAGAAATGTCAGACACCTCAAGCTATTGTTTTCAAATTATGACTTTATTTGATGGGAAGATTACATAATAAAGGCTGTACCTTGTTGAACTGGGACCAGGACACAAACATGTTGCTAAAGTCACAGATGTCGTGTTTGTCAAAGATCTTTTGAGCCAGAAACAGTAGGTTGTAGTCGTTCAGAGACTGCTGAGTGTTCACCTCCGATGTGAACTTCACATTCAGTGTGTTACACATCTGTCTCCATGGCACCCGGTCTGGGACCACGAATGGCACCCTGTCCTAAAGCGCAACAAGGACATTGTGAAAAAATTGTGAAAAACAATATTATTGTATCTATATGTAAATGCAAGCTCATGATGTTATTGAGGAAGAAAACAAGATGTTTCTTGGGGGCCTAAATTCAGAAATTGCTTCAATAATCTTTCATGTCATTGCTACAACCTCCATCATGAGCATCTAAAATGTAAAACTGTACAGTTTATAAAACAAGATGAGGACTGAACCCGAAACATGCTGAGTAAATAATATTTTTTGTCTTAGTAGAAGAAAATACACAAAGAATGGGCATTCAACTTTCAACTGGGTCCTAGCGGCTGATGGGACTATGTGCATATGCACACTGTGCCTCCACCAAGAAAACTGTATACCTGTAAATATGTATTTTTCTCACAAATTATTAAGAGTGATGCTGCACCTAAACAGTGTCACAATTTGACAAGCCTAGATTCCAGAAAGTTTTTGGGGAAAAAAAATTATAACATGTTGAGTGTTTTTGTTTTTTCAAACAAACTACAAAAATAATTCTCACTGGTTCTGCAAAAGCACAGTCCCAGATAACTGTGGCCATAGCATTGATGTCTTGACTGCCGTGAACAATGACCACTATTGGCACCGAAATTACCTGTGAAAATCCAAAAGACATAAAATAATTAGATTTTAATCACTGTGCTGGAGAAATAATTATGGAAGGAACAGTTCAGATAATAAACAAAGAAAATGCTCAGACATGTATGCTGTAGGGGTAGTCACAGCCAGTAACGTGGATCTCTCCAGAAAACAGCAAAGCAAACTTCTCCTCTGTCACACACTCCGAGCCCTTTCTCTCTGCCCTCTTGATCTTTTTGATGGACTGTTGAATCAAAGATTAATTCAGGTATATAAGCATAACTTAACAATAATAATATAAGTTTACAATGTAAGGTGCATCCTACCATATTTCTGAAGGCAGCCGATGTGGATTTCGTGGTTGTATTGTGCTCCAGGATAGCTGTGTGGTTCATCAGCTCTCCAACATTATCACTAAGTAAAAAGAATCAAAATAAAATATCATTAACAAAACTGTCATAAGAAAAAAGGGCTAAACAAAAACGTAATTACACAGTCTATGTATTTATTAAATGATCTGAATAAGGCTGCTTTGGTCCTGGTTTAGTCTCACTTTTTAGTCACTTTTTTAGTCTCACATTTGAATTAGTTACTCATTCCTCAGTAACTCCATGAACTGTTTTATTAGTAGCCATTTTGTAGAACTGTATTCAGTGTATTCATGTTTAATCCTTGTGCTAATATTCTTGCTGTTAATAGTGTTTCTGAAGATTGCATTATACACAATATACAAAACATTTATTCCAAACCAAAGTATTGATTTCTGTTTGCATTGTGGTATTGTGTTTCTCACCTGAGTAAGCCCCCTTGGCCCAGCCCTCGAGCCTGCTGTTCATTGATAATCTGCACCTTTAACATGGCAGGTTTTCCTGGAGCAATCTTATCCCCAAACAGATATCGCACAGATGCAGAGAATTTAGACTGTGTTTTGATGACCTGCGGAGGCTGCTTTTCAATAACCAGAGAGCTGTGACAGACAGGGAAAAGTGTAAATAAAAATCTCCAAATATATTAAAAGTTGTTGTTTTTGTATTAAGTTGTTTTATTAAGAGTTGTTACCTCTGGACTAGGACAGTGAGTAGAGAGGTCAGTTTCTCTGTTAGGCCCACGATTGTTGGATCTCCGACCAAAAATACCTCTTGACGCAGCTTTGCATTCATCTCCAGTAACTGCTCAAACCTGCACACAAGATGTACAAAATGAAATTAGCTAATGAAAATAGCTGTGTGTATGTGTGACTTAGCTGATGTTTCACATCTGTACTGCTTTACTTGCCGTCTCAGTCCATTAAACGTCTCAGTCAATTAAACATATACAAACATATAAAAATGCGGTAAACCACGAGTGTTGTAGCATCATAAAATGCAGTCAGTTCACTACTCATTATTAAAATATTGAGTCTCTATAACTTTAACACAACAAGTTAACTACGTTTGTTAGAAAAAGTCCTGACCCAG
Source organism: Boleophthalmus pectinirostris (assembly GCF_026225935.1). Taxonomy (NCBI): domain Eukaryota; kingdom Metazoa; phylum Chordata; class Actinopteri; order Gobiiformes; family Gobiidae; genus Boleophthalmus; species Boleophthalmus pectinirostris. The sequence continues at coordinate 26,436,391 of NW_026571515.1, forward strand.
CCTGCAGGGGGTGTAGGTTGTCGTCAAAGGGGTGGCCAATGGCCGCTTTGTGCTGCTCGTAGCACCAGGTCTTGAGTTTGGAAATGAGGTCCAGCTGGTACTGCTCCAGTCTTTCCAAACACTCCTGGAGGAGCTGGACTCTGGTCTAAACAAACATCAACAGTTCTAGATATCATACTTTGTCATATTTAATATTTATTTGAATGGACTTGTTCGGCTTCTCACCATCGCCATAGAGTGCAGACTGTACTTTTTCTGCTGGATACAAATACGAAGGTTTTTCTGTGGATCTTCACTGGAAGGATCTAGACCATTCTGCACCACAGACCCTAATCCACAACAACTTTCATATTTATTAAAATCACATAAACAATACACAGCACTACTACTTTATGTATGTATGTACCAATGTTAGAATTAGTTATGTATTAGTTTATTATTTTGCAGAGCTTCTCCTCTGCTCTTATAATTTACAATGCACTTACTAGGATCAGGAAGGGCATTTTGATTAATACCAAAATATTATTCATTAACTCACAGAAATCTTACCTTGTGGAGCCATTGCTTCAAATTTTTCCTGATCCAGGTTGAGTTCTTCCTGTAGCACGTGAATCTTCTGCCGGATGTCTTGGATCTCCACCACTTTGTTGACTAGTTGGTCCATGGTGATCTCCGGAGCTGTGGGCTTCTGCTGATACTGGGGGCATGAGATCTGTGGGTACTGAAAGCATCACGTTTGTGAGAATTAGCCACAAAAAGTAATCTAAATAAATAAATTTATGTCTAAATCTCACATTGCTGAGCAGAAACTGTTCTTTCCTGAGGATGTCTCTAACCAATATTCCAAACTCTAGAGGTCGTGGCTGGAATACACCTGTAAATAAGCAGTTTAAGTACAGTAATGGTTTCCTGAGTAGTATATATTATGTTAATGTGTAACTTCCCTGTATCTATATAATGTGTAATCTGCATGAAATCCATATGTGAGCACTCATTATTCACATTCAACAAGACTCATTCCAAGTCGCAATCTTATTTTCATGTGATAAACCAACATGGTAAAATTGTAGTGTTTTTATATACTGTGTACTTTGTCTTGTTCGGATCCATAACTGATATAAAGTAGGTTTTGTCTGTTACTATAAAGCTTCTGATCAAACTGATGTAGTGCTATGCATTAGGCTTTGCAATTACAATCCAATTATAACTCCTTTCAGCTGTAACATTATTGACCAAAATTTTGAAGCAGCACACACTGTGAACAACTGTTTAGAAAATCCATGGGTTGTTACACACAGCATAAGCAGTGACTCAGCACCTGGACATCGGACCGTTGATTTGGAAATCACACTGACTACATCCTCTGCAAAAACTCTAGGAAATGCTATTAAAGCTCGATAAGTACTGTTTCCTTTGTTATACCAAGAATCAAGCTTTTTGTGACTGTCAGGAATACTCTGTGGGGCACCTATCAGTCTTATACACTAAAAAAGACAATTGTGACATGGTTAAATGTTCAGAGAAGTAGATTTTATGAAACAGGTCTCCTTCAATGGGAAACACTGCCAATGCATACCAGAGTTTTGCTGATCTGTCTGAGCTTCATCTTGTCCACTATACTACTGTTCTGCTCGGAGATGATTTGAAGCAGGTTGATCACTTGGTCCAGCTGGTATTTGGCCCGAGCCTCCAGCTCAGTTTTGCCAGGCTCAAAGTCCTCCCTACAAATCAACAAACACATACACAATAATTTACACTGATGCTACATACACTGTACATTATTGTCATATTATTATCTGTGTATACGGTTTCCCACCAGATCTGTTGCTCGATCCAATCTGCGAGAAAGTGCCGCACATCGATGGGGAAAGTGGAGGGGTACAGATCGTTCACCATCTCGTGGGACAGAAACTGGAAGAGCTGGGTCATCTGAGACCACTGCGCCATGGTCACTCACAGTTAACAATGCTGAAACACAAGTCAGGTTCAAATTAGGCCAACTGGATGTGTTTTTATAGTTTAAGAAGTTACCTTTTGGGTGCTTCAGTTTTTTCTTTTTTTTTTCTTTTTTTGCATTACCTTGTTAGACAGTATTTAATGGATCAATAATGTGCACATTTTCTTTCAAGATTATTACAAAAACTATATATATATATATATATATATATATATATATATATATATATATATATATATATATATATACAAATGATACAAATATATAATAAAAAAAAAACATCTATAAGCAATAGCAACTTGAATAACATTTGGTGAAATTTACTAGTGCTGTGATGGTACCCCATACTAAAGCACATGAACACTTTTAGTTCACAGACAATAGTTTGATTCTTTGTTAATTAAGTGAACTTAATTAACTTTGAAAACAGTTGTTTAAAACCTTTTTTTGTTGTTTTCATCACTGCTTTAATATACAATGAGGCTTCAGACCATCAAGGGGTGCAATGTACTTCTCTATTCCCACAACATACTGGTGCCAACTAGCATAACTGAACAAGCAACTAAAACTGGATAAACTGAGAACTATGAATTACAATTGATACATTTTATTTGCCTGTTGTCTGCCTGGAGCATGCACTAACAGCACACAGTGAAATGAGTTTAGTATCAGTTAAAATAACATCCTGGCAGAGTAATCTCAGAGCCACATCTGACAGGGCACATTGAGCAACTTTTGGTTTCTGTTGAATCACGCTTCTGTTCACCTTGTTTGCAGCAGAAAATGCAAGTAAAAAGAGAAACCAAATTCCAAATAAAATAATTTCTTCTAGTAAAATCACAGGGAGCACCTAGCTGGTACAACATACATCAGTAAAATTGTGCATACACTACAGCTTGTCTAAGCAATGTGTACTTTAGAGTGACAGTTTTGGAGAACTAATCATTCACTCCATTCCAAAACATGTTGACGCATGTGTTAAAGAATAGCAGCTAAGATATAAATAGTTAACAAGAATGCCCTGCTTTGAAGTCCCGTTTTGTCTTAAACTTTCACATTTGTTACAGTGAAGCCCTATAGTTAAACACAACATGACTGCAGTAGACACTTCACAGCTAGCTACATGTTATCTAGCCCTCATCTCATCTGTAGAGAGCAGATAGGAAACAGCTTATTTCACAGTTTGTACCAGCAGACAAGTCAGAGGAAAACAGTGTAAACTATGTTAGATCATTATTTGTGACCTATTTTTATTCAGAGATCGAACAATGTGCGATGCTCCATGTCATACTGTTTTGGTTGGTCACTATCCACTGTAAATTTGTTAAATGGCAAGTCCAAGTGCATTTTATAATGCAGTGGCATTTGGTTACTTGGGGAAAAGCTTCTAACATAATAATAAGCACAGCATAAACCACAATCACGTTTTTTTCTTCACTTCCTCTTGATTCCAGCAAATATCTTACTTCAGAGACTGTACATAGAGACAAGAAGGAGGATGTGGGCTATTATGCATCTCAGACCTTGATGAAAACAGCTGAACTAAAAATATGAATGTACTAAAAGCACACAAAATGAGTCAAGACAAATCTAGAAGCATTTTGTAGCCTTTTGGATCATGCAAAGATGCTGGTCTAGTTTGATACTGAATGGGCTCCAATCCAAATGAGTAGCCCACCGTTAAGGGCTCAAACCTGAATAAAAAGCATTCAGTTTAAATTATTTATGGCTGTTGGTGTAATCTCACATTTGTACAGAAGTGGTCCATAGTAACATCATTGTCTCCCCAAAATGGTAGCCTGTTGCCTTTATTACAACTCTATAGTTTGTTAAAATCTCACCAGCCAAGCACAAATGGACTTCACACGTGGGACTACAAAGCGATGGTCCTGCATCAACATGTCTGTTTGCTATAACTGGATGCATTTCAACATTCAAGAACTGGTCATTTTATACACGTATTCTTTAATCAAACTACACTCCAATGAAATTACACTATAAACAAATGTTACTACAGTAGCTTCCCAAATACATTAAGAAATAGCAGATTATGCAATGGACACTCCCAGGACTCAGCATAGTAATTTAATAATAATAATGAAACTGACACAATCTATTATATAAATTTCACTTTAAATAAACCTAAACGTAAAGGACAATTATATGATTGCCCATTTGATCGCATTTAATCAGCTTGGAGACAGTACAAAATAGGCTTCTACAGGCCGCACGTCCTGCTTTGTTTATTTTGTAAATGGAATCATGTCAACAACAGGAATGACGCATCTCCTGACATGGCAGCTATAAAACACATCCACCGCCTTAAATATAATTATAATACTATTACAACAAGAAAATACACTTACTTTCCGTGTGCTGGATAACAAAACGTATAGTTGGCTCGTCTCTTTCTTCTAATATGGCTGGTACGCAAACTTTCAGTTATTGATATTTCCGTGTCCCATAATTCAGTTCGCCCCAGATGTCGTCTCTCAGGGATGTGGCTGAGTAAAGTCCAAAAGAAAGTTAGTCTGACCACGTAACAGCTTTCGTGAGGCCACTGAAAACTTTTCAGTTTTCTAGATTACTTGCTCACTTCCCTTTTGCGCACGGCGATCCGAGGACTTTATTTCCTGACCAAGACTCAAATTTACTAAACGAAACTAATAAGCGATAGTTTATAAAGAGCGGACTCGAGATCCTGTAAAAAGCTTTTGAGAAAGAAAATATGTTTCAACAGAGGTAATTTAGGCTCTGAAATCGCCACCTGAAACAACCAAAGTACCTAGGATATACTTCCACAGAAGCGGAGGCGGAGTGACGTTTCCACACGATAGCAAAACTTCCAGTAATCTGTGATCTGAGCTGACATCTGATCCAACCGTATCAGGACCGAGCACTTAGAGGCACTTATGAAGACCACCACGTGTTAAATGTAAACCACTGCACTGTGTGCCATTAAGTACTAGGACTTTTAGTAAGCATGACATCAGAATTTAAAAGTGTGTTCAAATTGCGCGTAAACAAGAGATCGAATCCGAAACTAAACGGGCTACAGCAGGGCCAATCCTGTGTCAACCTAAACGTCCAGCAGGGGGCACACACGCAGCATTCTTTTTCCTTTAACAAGCAACAACACTGCTACAGAATGTACAGTCCCTGACAAAAGTCTTGTCGTTTATCCATTTTGTAGAAACAAAAGCTTATAACCTGACTTTAAATTAATCAATTGGTTTTAGAAATGTCTCATATGAAAGCTAAAACCCTCCCAAATTATGCTCAATATACTAAAATAAATTTGCTTCGCTGAAGAAAGATTGATCATTTAATGAACACAGAAAGGTCAGATTTGGCAAGACAAAAGTTTTGTTGCCTACAGAAAATTGAACAAATAATTTACTTCAAATACACAAATATGTTGCATAACGTCAGTGAATTAAGTAGTGGTGCTGTGAGATCCATATTTAAGATCTTGTATGACTTCCATGAGCTTGAAGGACTGCATCCATGCGGTTCGACAGTGATTCATACAATTTGTTGATGAAGTCATCAGGAATAGCAAAGAAAGCGTCTTACATGCCTCCCAGAGTTCATCAAGATTCTTTGGTTTTGCCTTCCATGCTTCCTCTTTCATTCTACCCCAGACATGCTCAATGATGTTCATGTCTGGTGACTGGGCTGGCCAGTCCTGGAGCACCTTGAGCTTCTTCACCTTGAGAAACTTTGATGTAGAGATAGAAGTATGCGATGGAGCACCATCCTGCTGCAAAATTTGACCCCTTTTATGATTGGGAATGTAAGAGGTAGCCAATACTTCTTGATATTTTAGGCTATTGATATTGCCTTCCACCCTGCAAATGTCTCGCACACCCCCATACTGGATGTAACCCCAGACCATGATTTTTCCACCACCAAACTTAACTGTTTTCTGGGTGAATCTTGGATCCATGTGGGCTCCAGTAGGTCTCCTGCAATATTTGTGGCGGCTGTGATGTAATTCAGGCGAGGATTCATCTGAGAAATCCACCTTCTGCCACTTTACCAGTGTCCATCCTTTTAGCAGGCTGTGGGCCTTGGCAAATGCCACACGGTTTTTTAATTGCCTTTTGTTTAGTGCTGTTTTCTGTGCACTGATTCGACCATGGAGGCCATTTCGAGACAGAATTCTACAAACTGTTCTGGTTGACACAGGGACTTGAGGTGACCGGGCCTGGTGGAGCTCTGCTGCAGTGGAAAAGGGGCTGGCCGTGGATTTTTGAATCAACAAACGGTCCTCCCGAGCAGTTGTCTTGCGGGGTCTGCCGGACCTGGGCTTGTCAAAAACATCTCCAGTCATTTCAGATCTTTTTCTTATTCTTTGTACTTGACGCTGAGACACATTGAAGGTGTCAGCCACCTCAGCAGTGGATCTGGTCTTCAGCCTCTTGATAATTAATGCTTTGGTCTCAGGGTGGATCTTAGGCATGTTGTCAGAGGTCAAGTTGCAGTTGATGTGAAGGTCTGGTGTGCTGGAGTTCTTTTTATACACACCCACTAATTGATTGATCAGTAACTGATCACAGGTGAGGCTGTAATCTAGGATTGAGTGCCTCATATGACAAGTCGACAAGACTTTTGTCTTGCCAAAATCTGACCTTTCTGTGTTCATTGAATGATCAATCTTTCTTCAGTGAAGCAAATTTATTTTAGTATATTGAGCATAATTTGGGAGGGTTTTAGCTTTCATATGAGACATTTCTAAAACCAATCGATTAATTTAAAGTCAGGTCATAAGCTTTTGTTTCTACAAAATGGATAAGACTTTTGTCAGGGACTGTACACTGCTCGAAAAAAAAAAATAAAGGAACACTTTGAAAACACATCAGATCTCAATGTGAAACAAAACTAAAGGATGCCACCTCCTAATGGAAATGAACAGCAGGTGCACTAGAGTGAGAACAATGACACAACCTCTAAAACAGAACTGGTTTTGCATATGTAGATTATTTCAGATTTCTCCCTCTTAGTCTTTTTTGGATTTGGATTTTCCACTGCTGCCCTACAGAAGTTGCATGGATTGTCCAACTTCTCCAGAATGGCACACCCGGATGTGCACAATCTCCAGATCATGGAGGAGGCTTCGGGAGACAGGTAGTTGCTCTAGGGGAGGTGGGCAGGGCTGTAGAAGGTCCTCAACCCATCAGCAGGACGAATGTTTGCTCCTTTGTGCAAGGAGGAACAGGCTGAGCATTGCCAGTGCGCTACAGAATGACCTCCAAACACTCCAGGCCACTAGTGTGAATGTCTCTGCCCAAACACTCAGAAACAGACTTCATGAGGGAGGCTGAAGGCATCACGTCCTGTAGTGGGCTCTGTGCCCACTGCCCAGCACTGTGGAGTTCCATTGATATTTGCTAGACCACAACAGAATTGGCGAGTCCGCCACTGGTGCCCTGTCCCTTTCACAGATGAGAGCAGGTTCACCCTGAGCAACCTGTGATAGACATGAAATAGTGCCGGCAAGAAAATGGCTGTAGGTCCTGGGTTCCTCCTGATGCACGACAATGCCTGGCCTTGTGTGAAAAAAGTCTGTAGGCAAAACCTGGAAGATAAAGGGATTGATACAGTTGAATGGCCCTCATGATCACCTGACTTAAACCTGATAGAACATCTCTGGGACATTATGTTTGGGTCCATCAGATGCTGCCAGGTTGCTCCTCAGACTATACAGGAGCAAGACACAAGACACTATCCGTCGTCTCATTAGGAACGAGCCACGACTATGTCAAACATGCACACAAGCACGTGAGTAAATATTGTAAGTAGCACCCGAAAATGTGTCGATATTATAGTAGCTTTCTCTAATGTGAGATATTCTTGTCTTTTTAGTGAGTGCTGCTGGTGGCCACTTGGGGGCGTCCTCCACCTTCGCGTCTGTGCAGTCTTCAGCAGTAGCTGCGGTGGTCTGTTTGACATGACATCCCAGCAGAGCAACGTGAAACAATACAGACACCAACACAAGGCTCACTAAAAACATCCATTCTCAAATAGCTGCTTCTAAATTTGGATGACAAACAGGAGGTTGGCGGTTCGACTCTCGACATAAACATCTCTGTTCGACCCACTGACGAACTGGCTGGCAGTGCAATTCTTCCCACAGATGAATGGTGTTGTTGTGACCTTGGGCAAGACACTTTACCCACCTCACCTCCAGTGTCTGTGTACATTTCTGTATGAATGTGTGTGGTTCCTTGATGACCACGTTGATTGCCTTGGGAATGCAAAAGTGCAATATAAAGATAGATTTAAGATTTAAATGTCGAATCGATTTTTTATCACTTTGGCCTACTTATTTTTAATCAAATACTAGTGTGAAGTGAAAGAGGGGGAAGCTTAGTCCAATAGTTCATTGGGACATTCCACCTGTCACTTCTCATTTCCAGCCCATTTTGAGTGACCTGTCCAACACAAACAATGCAGCTGCTCCAGAAATGTATAGAGGAGTCATTGAGTCCACATGGGTTTTATGCATTCATATAATGGACTCTCTCATGTGTTTCAACTTTGGTTCAATGATCAGATATAGGCTATATTTTATTCATGTTTAGAACTGCACATTATTCTCACCCAATTTAACAAATCTGGTTTAGGCAGGTAGTTATTAAAGGTGCACAGTGTAACTTTTCAGGTGGTGTACCCTCCACCAAAAAAGTTACACAGTCTACCTTTAATTATATAGAGGTTTAATATTATCTGTCACTTCTAGAAGAATGAATAGAAAAGGAAAGGAAGAAAAAATAACTCTAAATAAGCAGTAGTTGTGATTACTGAAAGTCTCTATCTGAATTACAGGTTTTAGAAATACTTTGTCATACTTTCTTACATAGATTTATTTATTATTATTTTATTATTTATTTTTGCTAATTGAATGGACTATATGTTGCAGTAAGGGCAGTTTTGTTCACATTAATAACTCATTCAATTAACATCAAGGTCCCTGTTGTGGCATGTTTTTAAGGTTTGAATCACTGTGATTTATAGACTTTGTTTCTTTAGATTTGGCCCCATAAGTCCCCTGTCATCACTTCGCTTTACTGTAGTCCTTAACTTGAAGTGGATGTCCGTTTGGAGGATTATGCACTATAGTATCCTGCCCCACATCATTATAGCTTCCAGGGGCCAATCTCTAATCTTCACGCACATTTTTAGTGGACAGGTCATCTGACAAAAACACACAAGATTAACACATTCTCCACACTCTGAACATGCGTGTACCTCTTCACACTTTGCTAATGCCATTACCACAACATGTGCACTTCTGTCATCATTTCTCGGGGTCCTCTTAGGTAAAGGGCCCTCGGTGCAAGCTGTGGAAACATCTGGAAGCGATACAGCCGCACGGCCTATCTGTGGGAGCGGGGCTGGGAGGTTGCATGCTGGATGGGGGGGTTGGAGGCGGGCTGGTTGCTGCTTTGGCCCTGGGGGTGCGTGTGTCCCTGACTTCAAAATAGACTTGATTGCTAACAGCTGGCAGTCCTAACTCACCAGTGTCAGAGTGCTCCTCTCATGTCAGCCCTGTCAGTATCAAGGCCCGGGCAGCACAGGCAACCGCTCCAGGTATGACCGCCCAGAGCCTGCACAATCACATTCACACGATGACCTTTTCCAACCAAGGTCCTCACCATAAATATATTCAACTTTTTGTCAAGAGCACCACAAACATGCATGTTGACAACAAACAGAGAAGCATGTAGACTCTTGAAGGTGATGGTGACTGGGTGTGAGCTGCTACTGTATGGTCTAAAATTAAGATTCACACAATTCTAGCTAGTTGTTTTGTCTCTTCCACTCTTGTCACAGTTAATTCCACTTTATGATAACTTCACCATAATTAGCCTTAAACATTTCTAGTGGAGGGTTTGCTACCTGCTTGCCTCCATGGAAAAGTTGTTGCTTTATCTGGAATATTCCACAATATACACTGAAAAAGAGTCAGTTAAGTTAAAAAGACTTAACTTAAGAACATTTTACTTTGTTTGAGTAGATTCAGCCTGACAAGTAAAATGATCTACCAATGGAATAAGTGTGTTTTTCTTAATTCAAGCAACATTCGATTTTGTTTCTTATTTTAAGTGCAAAAAGTTCTTGTTTTTCTTGTTTTAAGAGTAGCAAAAGTATTTTCATATTTTAAGTACAAAAAGTCTTGTTCCACTGGCAGATAATTTTACTTTATTTTTTTGTTAAGTGGAATTTACTCAAATCATGATAAAACTTTCTTAATTCAAGTCATCTTAACTTGACTAGATTTTGTTTTTTGCACTGTAGATTAAATCTACCCTAAGGGAGGTTACAGCACTAGATCATTTTACTTGTCAAGTTGAATCTACTCCAGTAAAGTAAAAGGTTCCGTCATTTTCACTTACCTAGATATTGTTTTTTTTTCAGTGTACACTACATTACATTTTGGATCTGCATCCCTATTCACAGAAGAAATTATTCTATTTTTGAGCAATAGAAACATGCTCGATGTTATGCCGTGTAACATTCCAGGCAAAGCAATAACATCTCCATGGAGACAAGTAGGTAGCAGACCCTCCAGCAGAAAGTTGCACAGTGCACATTTAATAAGGCATGGACAGACTTAATTTGTAATTCATGCTTAGTAACTACTTATTTGGGGGCTTATGGGTAGTAGTTAGGGCATTAATAGAGTTACTAAACCTGAGACATTTTTAAGTTATTTGTTCATTATGAATTAAGTCTTTGTTCATGCTTTATTTAGACAATTAAAAGACTGGTTAGTAAAAAATTTACTTACTCATCTGCTTTCTAACATTTACACCTATGACAGTTATCCTTTACCTTTACCCTTCTTTACCCAACATCTCATATATACTGTCGCATCCTGCACACAGAATATTTGACAGGGCAGAACAAATGTAGGTAAAGTGTGTGAAGAGGCAATCAGAAAATAGTCAGTAAATAATGCATTCAGTTTGTTAAAATTCTAAATTATCAAGCTCTGAATAATATTGCTTCCTATTATATTGATGTTTGAGTTTGAGTATTAATTTTATAGTCAGTTTTATTATAATAAATTTTTACTGCCTTTCCGTAATTGAGAAAAATTTTAAATTGTTCAAACTTAGGCCTACTTCTTGCTGTTTAAAATGTGAGATACAGCCCCTTACTATATATTAATTTATCTATGAAGGTAATTGATTGGTCAGGGTATTATTAACCATGCTGATGATGAGTTAGATTAGATTGTTGTGAGCTCTGGAGAAAGTGTGTTTCTATCACCACCTCACTGTGAGTAAATAGGACAGCAGCCTCATTAGCATCTTTTATTATCCAATTACAAACAGGGCTCGCCTAATTACCTCCAATCAGCAGGAGAGGGAAAATGATGGACTTCCTGTTGGAGGGAAATCACTCAGGACACAGAGGACAAACGGGGCACAGAGGGACGAGTGCCAGGACTGGGTTTAAGGGTTTAGGCTGAGATGTGTTTTGTGTGAAGATGTAAGTTCAAGGCCTTTGCATGTTCAGGAAAGAGATTTTGAGCCCATTATGAATTTTGGTCATTACCCAAACTATAGCTGAGTTCACATTTGTACTTGTTGGATCCTGCTGTGAGCTCAGTTGTAGATGTAGGCTTAGTTTTGACCTGACTAGTCCAAGTCTAGTCCAGAATTAGTTCCAAATGTTGCCCCAGTTTAGTCCTAATTTTGATCTATGGGTAATGATCATCACCCTAGACTACATAAAATTACAATTTGTGCTTTGCCCTCTTCATTTTAAAGAGTTAAAATAAAGCATTTAGTCAGGTGACTGGCTTATATAAAATGCTGACCAAAACATTGGTCTATCTCTAGGCCAGGATTAAGTAGACCAGTAGGGATTTATTGGCCATAATACAGTATTTACATTGAAAATTAAGTCTTTCAAAGCAGGGAGCCAATTAGTCCAATCTAAAAAAGCTTGAAGTCAAAAAATCAAACTATATGTGCACTTCACTACTCCAGCTTTTAACATTCAACCTTTGATTTCACGAAGTATGTTTGATTTTAGAGTTTGAAAACTCTGATGTCTGCCAGGCATTTATCAAACATGGGTTACATCTGTCACAGAGCTTTATCTAAAAATAGTGAAGAACTACATAAATATAATAATAACAATAACAAATAATACATAATAATCCATATAAATTCTGTTTTATGTGTGGAGTCCTTCTTCACACAGGCCCTTATTCCCCCCCCAAGGTTATGCTGTAGTGTTATTGAGTTTGTGACAGGGAGATAGTGTAGAAATCATTTGGAAACAGCTGCAGGAGCGATTATCCTTCGTCAGAGGATGAAGGGCGGCCGCTGCACAAGGTTGTGTTTGTGGCTCTATGCATCATTATTAGACAATTAATTAGTCTGTCATCAGCCAGGACCCAACCACAGATGTTCTAGACCTCAGTAATTCAACTTTCTCCATCTAACTAAAACTTTCAGAAATTGACTTTATTTCACGTGTTATTATGTTTTGGGAGATGTGAGGAGATGCTGGGAATAGTGCATGCCGTTGGGACAGAGTGTTGTTTACAGACGGTGACAGGGATGGAGGACCTGTGTGCTTGGAGATGCAGCCCCTGGGGTGTGCTGCTGCTTCCTCTGCTGCTGTGGAGATTGCAGTGTTCACCTAAAGCACAGTGGACACAAGCTGTTCACTGAGAGACTGGGTTGGGTTTAATCAGGGATATTCCTCAACTTGGGCTGCTAGCTCTACTGTAGGTTTTTGTCCAATCAAAGTTCAATTCAGGATTGTGTATGGAAAATTGCATGTTTCAAAATAAATGAAAGTATCAGCCAAACCAGACGTACATTCAAAATGGAGTCATGCAAACACATGGTCCTTGGTAAACTGTGAACCGTGACACTGCACTTGAGCCAAAATGACAGTGATAAACTTAAATGATTTTCTAAGGAAAGAGGTTGTTGATAATTGTATAGCAGGAATATTTTTTTATGGTTTTGTGGTTTTATTTAATTGTTTTAATTAATCTGTTTATAATAAAATGTAAAGTATTTTCAGTCTGCCCTTAAATGTGTCTCTACCAACATTTTACTGGACTCATCAGTTCCTAAATAACCACAGAAATGCTGTTAACACCACAAAGCCAAGTGCGACCTCAGTCCCCTAACCTTCTGATGCTTTCTAATGTTTATCATCCAAATGATTCACCAATCACTTAAAGTAACTGCACTGACCTCAAGGCTGGGATTAGCCCCAGAAACACAAGGGGCAACACACCAACCCAGAAACAGAAAACACAGGAGCAGGCTCAATGCAATACTGACAAAGTCTGTTTAATATTGTTGATATTCTTTTCTTAAAATACAGTCTTTTCTGAGGTAGACCAATACAGTTCAAGAACATTATTATCATTTCAAAAGAGACATCAAAAAAGACATGAAATAAATACTTTCATGTACAATATGCCGCAAAAATGAGGTAGAAATGGTTACAGAAAATGTACAATAACCAAACTGCAACAACCAATTAAAACATGTAAAAATAAAAACCTATTTTGTTGGACAAACTGGGCAAATTACAATTTAAATGTGACATTTGTGGTTGTGGAATTAATTTAATAGTGAATAATGGATTTTCAGAGCTCCTGCAGCAGAGGCTATGTTTTGGGTTGCTCAGACAGTGATCAGTGTGCACAGCAGGGGTCTCTCTGATTGATCAGGCTGTATGGCATGAGTGAAGCCACCAGCTGGAGAGGGGAGCTGTGCTCTGATATAGGGTTGCTGGACATCAATCAGGCCACTTCCACTCCCCAAGAGTGGGTCCAGGCGGGAGGCAGGAGGGGGCTGGGAGGACGCAGCAGCGCCACATGGCCACTGGGGCTCGTGACCAGGGGGCAATCCAATCTAATGAGAGTGCATTGGGGAGAGAAAAGGAGAGAAAGAGTGATGGGGACGGACCAGTAGGAAATATTACGTCATTGAGTGTATGAGCAGCCATGGCAACAGTCAAATATAGTGAGCTGTTTTTTCCAGTGTGTTGAAGAGGACCTTTCTCTGGATTGTCTACATGTGGGTTACTCATTGTGACCATGTTTATTTGAGTTTGGGATTCACTAAATGCTCATGGTAAATGTATACAGAATGTATTGTGTCTATTCAATGGCAAATGGCATTTGTGCTCAGATCGTCAGTATGAGTCCATATGTGATTGTTATATATTTACAGCAGACATGCATATACATGATATGTAAACATGAGAATCACAGCAGTTTGTCCAACAAAATCAGAAATATTTTCTGTTGTTAACATTTCTTAGACAACCATCACTCCACCATAAACTACAATGAAAATAAAGGATGAGGGAACAGAAAGAAAGGTATTTATATATTCATATATAATAATACATGGATTTATGGCATCAAATATCCTTTGAAATACCTGAATTACATTCAATGTTACTCTTTGTAGCATATTCAAGTTTCTCTGCCGAGGTAAAGCCCAGCTGCAGTGGGTATGACAAGAGACAGGCTTCTTCACTTGCTGCTCCTCTCTACTAAGACCCTAAGATTACATACATTCTTTATTTCATATTCTGAGGTAAAGAAATTCTTCCTGAGCATTTCAAACAAGACTAATACTACGAAATAAAAGGTACATGAGGACAGACCAAGGGGCTGGGTGTGCACTGTTGTTGGGAGCAGGAATCTCAGGACACTGCAGCGATGAGGAATGTGACACATGCATTTACAGAAGCACATGGTGAAGGAGCTTTCAGTTTGATATTGTATACAATACAGTTCTCCAGTGTGAAGGGCAGACACTTCTCAACTTGTTTTGGTGGAAAGCTCTAAAGATTTGATTTTGGACTGAGACCGGATTTATTTGAGGAGTACAACAGCAGCATATTTGGTTCAAATTGTTTTTGGTCAAAACAGTAATTTACTGCAGATTAGCTGAAGCCCTTCGAGCTGCATGATTAGTGAAAGCCCAATGACTGACTATAAGGATAACACAGAGTTGAAATGGCAATAAATAGGATCCTGAGAGTCGCAGTCAAAGGGAGGATTTCCTAAACCCTGATTATCCATAATCTTGGACCACGTCACCTAGCAACATATAATTGATTTTGTCCTGGACCAAGGCTAATCAGGATGTGGTTTACTTTCTGATTTTCCCATAGGCCTAACAACTTATACACTACCCCACACATCAGGCCTTTTTGTCTTTCTTGTCTTTGGGGAAAAATATTGCAGATATTTTCAAAGCAAACTAAAGTAGCACACCATGGCATGCTAAAGCCAAGCCAGCATTAGCTTGTCTCTCCTTGACGCTATCTCTGGCTCTTTTGGCTGCATAATCTGAAATTACAAAAACAACACATTCGCAAGGCTTGCCATGTCTGGGTCATGGGGCAGTTCGAGCAGAGCCTGGCTGCTCTCAGTGGCTGTACATCTTGCTCCACTCTAAACAAGTGTCCAGTTCTTTAGTGGTGCTGTGTGGGCGCACCTTACAGAAGGCATTCTCAAAGTCTGTAAAGGCAGGGGGCTTGGTGGGCGTGGGGATCCCATGGAGGTTCCCTGATGGAGAGGCAGAGGACAGGGCCTGCTGACTCAGCTGGATCAGCTCCCACACAGAGAAGCCCTCTGAGCGCTGCAGGACTGCACTCATCTCTCTGTCACTCAGCCCACAGCTATGAGGTCCTAGTGCCTGCAGCAACACCTGCCTCCTCATGCTCCCGTCTGGCAGGCCCACGTGGTAGCGCTTGGCAAAACTCCGGTGCACTGAGTCCTGCAGGAGGTCAGGCCTCCCAGTGGCACACACCAGGATCACAAGGCCACTGGAGCCCATCTGGGCCTTCTCCAGAGCAGACAGCAGTATCTGCCGCAGGCCCTCCTCCTCCAGGGCCTCCATGTGACTCAGCAGCACCACTGAGGGCTGCCGTGCCCCCGCCACCTGCAGCAGAGCACCCAAGATGTGCTCTGCCTCTGCCTTACCTTTGGCAACCAGCATGGCTCCACTGACACGGTAGAAGGAGGCTCCCAGCTGTGAGGCCAGAGAGCGGGTGAGTGTGGTCTTACCCCCTCCGCGAGGACCAAACAACAGGACGGTTCGGGGTGGCCTCACTACAGGACTAGGCCTCAGTACAGGCCACAGAATGTCCTCCTCCAGAGCAGCCTTCACATGGGTCAGTCCCACTAGGTCAGTCCAGCCCAGTGCAGGGGAGCAGTCCAGTAACTCCCCATTGACCAGATCCAACAGCCGAGGGTCCGGGCTCTTCAGAGCATCTGTGGGGGCACATAGTGAGGGCCGTTTATGGGACTGGGAACGGTGCTGAGAGTAACTCTGTTCAGAAGCTCCATTCTCCCCTGTGAGCCCGGCCGGGGGGCTGTAGTCCCCCGCCCCATACTGAGGGGACACCAAAGGCTGCGAGGAGGGCTTAGTGGGTTTGAAGCTCTGAGTGTCTGTGCTGCCTGAGCTGCTGAAGCCATTTCCTCTGCACTCTGTTTTATCAAAAGGCGAGCTGTACTTTCTAAAGCGTGAACCATCCCCATTCTCATCCTCCTCCAGTCCCATTTCAAAGGCCTTTCTTTTCAACGTGCCACCAGATTCAGAGGCCAGAGTGGTGTTGGGGTAGCTGTAGCTGCCTCCGACCACTGCAGGCCTGGTGGGGACTGGGGTGGGGGCAGGCAGACCAGAGGGCAGGTAGGAGGCAGAGGGGTGACTGTAGCTAGAGGTCAGGCCTGGTTGGGATGGGTATGTGCTCGGGGTGTAGTTGTAGGCCGGTGTGGGTGGGCTGTAGCTGGGCACCAGTGTGGGGGTGGACTGCAGAGTGTGGAGCGAGGCTGGGGGAAGTGCTGCGCTGGGCTGGGGACAGTAGCCTGATGAGAGATAGGTGCCATTATAGGTGGAGGGGTACTCATTGGAGCCACTGCAAGAGCTGCTGCCACTGTAGCCAGAGTCTGACAGGTTACTGTTGACTACTGACACAGTGCTGGCCCCCGGGGGCCCCGCAGTTGTGGTTTTAGAACCTGGCAGACTATCGTGTCCCCCAGAGGCTACTAAGGAGTATGGGGCATCAGTGCTGTGTGTGAGCGGCCAGGGCTCCAGTTCAGTTTTTTGACCATTGAGTCCAAAAGCTCCAGGCTCAGGGTATGTGCCAGGTCGGTCATAGGGCGAGTCCAACACCCCAGAGTACTTCTCGGCGTAGCGCTTCAACAGGTTGGACGCGGTGAGGGCAGAGATGTCATCGTTGGCCCAAGCGTAGCTGTAGGAGCCACGGCTGCGGCTCGAGTACAAGTCCGACTTGTGTGCCGGTGACGAGGTGGTGGACGACACGTCTAAGTGCTGCTCCGGCCACTGGCTCAGGGGCTGGGCATGCTCTGGGGTCCAGTGCATCTTCAACAGGCCTGAAAAAAACACATGTTACATTAGATAAACGGTTTGAGTGTTTAGGACATTAAAGTCTTTAAAGACAATATATAACTCAAAACTTTTTTACTTAGCATGATGTGATTGCACAGAAGATCAACATAACATGAATGACAAAAGTTACAGAAGATATGGTCAACGTTGTGTTTTTGTAGCTGACGCTGAGCTGTGATTAGATCCCACACTATCCCCATCCTGCTAGCATCTGCAGCTCTCCCAGAGGACCTATTGTTATCTCCCTTTTGCATGTTGCTGTGAATGCCTGCTCTCTCCGCCCTGCACCCCCAGCTACCACCCACCCAAGCAGCGTACACCACATCTCCACAGAGTGAGCGCCGGCTGGACAGTGGTGTGGAGAGAGTGGGAGAGAAAGAGGGGGTTGGGTTTGGGCCTGCAACATAGTGTGCTATTCATCAGCACAGTCTCCCATGGAACATTGGGAAAGTGGAATGTGTGTTTGTGGGGCTGACTTCAGCACGGGTCCGGTCTGATCGATCACGGCTGCTAAGTTCAGAGCTAACACTCAGCTAACACAAGGAAATTACTTTTAACACAAAAGATGCAAAAAAACCTTTCATTTTCAAATATTTATTGCTCTAATTATTTGATCCCACATTCAGGATTCACAACAGTTAACAATGTCTGTCTTTTTGTTTTATTCATTGTTTAGAGCTACGCTGCATTTAAGTCTTTACATTTCCTATTTACCTCATGAGGACTAGCACTACTTCTTGCTGAGGCATTAGCTTAACATTCCACACATAGCTTGGCATTATTGAACTGTCATGATTTAGCCCGAGGTGAGCATTACTCGAGCTAGAAAACAGAGAGGTAAAGAAATAAAGCAAAAGCTGTGATTACTGGCTTGCTTTTCCTTCAGTAGACTACTCATGATTCATTATTCATAACCACCTGCGTGTGTGCATGTGCAGAGCCAGGCCTTATTGCCATTTAAATCAAATCTCAATATCCAGTGCCTCTGAGTCCACTGCTGCAGCTTGCTCCTAAACTTTAGCCTCTTTATTTCCCTCCTCTCCTCACCTCCCTGTGTGTGTTTTCAGATTATACCCGTTATTTATTCAGCCAGATGAGATTCAGTCACACCAGATGGCCGCTGGATTATCATGTCCTTCATATTCAAATCCACTGCCTTAAGTTCCCAATGGCCACACCAGTTCAAGTGTTTTTTTCACTATTACCACAAGACAAACTGGATATTTCAACTTCTTTTGGTAAATCCACACCCAAATGACCACATATTTTTTCTGGTTGGACTTGCAGAGGTCTTTATCCAAAAGCTGCAAGAAAGAAACTGTATATGTCCTCAAGGCCCTTCCCATCTGCAGCCTGACCAGTTTGTGAGCAGCAGCAAGCAGCCCCAATAATGGGCCCTGTGTGTGACAGAGATGGATGAGAGCCCAAGGGAGCTCATAAAACCTGCAGCAGGGAGGGGAGGGGTGAGGTGGGGTGGGGGGAGAGAGAGTGGACAGCAGGCTTCGTCCTCTTCAAGTGGGCCGGAGCGGACATTAGAGGACTCAGCCAGGCGGGCTAACGGCTGTCTACTCCATCATCAGAGCAGCACCAATACAGAATGGGACCCTAACCAACTCCCCCACCAAACCCACTCTGACCAATGTAATGACCAGCTGGACTTAAAAAAAACAATCCACGGTCAATGCGTAGTCAAATATGGGTAAATTAGATTCCTTCCAAGTGCTTTAAGAGTGAATAAAGGAACAGTACAATGCTTCACATTGTGTCTTTAAAGAGGCACAACAAGAGTTATTATACCGTGGCTACAGTAGATAGTTGTCATTCATTATCTAGTATGGAAAAGCAGACATGGGATGCACACGCTTGAAGTCATATAGGGTCACCGAAGCTAAAAAAGAAACCCTGTTTGAGTATAAGAAAAACAACTGGTATGAGTAAGAGGATATACTGGCAGTTCCTTTGCTGCTATTATTCTTAAAGCATATGCATAATTTAATCCACATGCTTTTTCTCCTGTCTCATAAGTTGACCAACTATAGCTAGAGCATGTATTAACATTCACTAAATTCTGAACTGCCTTTAAACTCCATTTTAAGGGCATAGGAGGTTATGTGATAGGGGCTGAGTGGCAGGACATCACTCAAACACGTTGGACGCACAGCAGGGTGGTCAAGCGGCAATTAGAGCCTGCCTTCTGCTGGACACTGCTGCACCAGGCCTCCACAATAAACTGAGCAAAAGCCTTAATCTACAGTTCTGCTTAAATCAGAAGCATCATCTAGATTAATTCACTGGGGGCCAGGAAGAAAGCTAAGATTAGAAGTGGAAAATCAGGACAATGTGGTCAAGATCAGGCTACTGGGACAAAGTAGATGCATTTGATTATCTTGTAGATCTGAGCTAAAGTATAAATCATTTACACCTTTTTTAATAGTAGGTGCAACAGTCAGACTGTTATTTAAATAGCAAAAAGAGAGACTCTTTACATTAATCATTGAGAGATGATATCAGATATGCACCAATAAATCTGAATTTTGCAAAAGTATTTTAATTTTGAATTTTGTTTGTTTTTTGCAGTACAAACTACTAGACTACTTGATTTTGTTTTAAAATGTAATTACTTGGTTTAGATAAAACTATGATTCTACACTTCACAAAACAAGAATAGTTAAGAGTTACCATGACTAAAGACACTGTTGGCTAAAAATATTAGTTGCATTACATCTTAAAATGCAAATATATCATGTTAACAGCTAAAACATTTGTATGTTTTGCCAACAATATGCAGAAGAGAATGTAAAGTGAATTAATATCCCCTGTTTAAGTTAAGACTAGGTTGAAAGGGTTGTTTGCAGGTGGTTGTGTTGACCAATAGTCTTATATGCGTTTGTGGGCCTGATAAGATCCCTATGTGTATGTTTGGGCTCTCGCTCTCACTGTGGGAGAAAAGTCTAAACCCCAAGAGAGACAGATGTTCGTGCACTGACCGCCTTACTGTCTGCACCGCCATTGTGGTCTGCGGCCGGCCAGCAGACGTGCGCACTCCTCGGACAATCCAGTTGGCTCTGAGACAAAGCCTGAAGAATCTTATTGTCAAGGGCCTGTCTAATTATGGAAATCTTATTAATCTATTCAGCAGCAGTCCACTGACAGCTTTTGTGTCAGCCCAGGATTTATTGAGGGACCTGTGTGAGCTGCATCCTATTGAGGGACTTCGTGATGAAGGCAGTGTCGTGGGCTCTCAAACCGAATTTACTTTGAGAAGGCCCTAAAATGACAATAGGACGCCTATTGCTCTTGGGAAGTGTTAAAGCTCATTTGTGATTTCGTTTTTGCCAATAAAAGTAATAAAAGCCACCATTTGCTGTGTTCACTCACTCAGTTTGAATTTCATGTTGACTCATTGAAACTCAAGATGGCTTTGGTCCGTAAAGGCTGTAGTACTCGAGAGCGTGTTGTGGTTTCCTATAAAAGGGGTATCATTGGTCAGGTTAAACGTTATCCTGGCAGGAAGCCCAGAGACTCCAATGGCTCCGGTGGCGGTTCACTGTTCCCTAGAGGATACTTCTCTCCTTTCTCTCTTCCTGGCACTTTTTGTTTCCCCCCTGCCCCGAGGAACAAACTGGACACGGATGCAACAGGCCTTCTGGGACAGTGCGCTATTAAACCGTGCCGATTGTGAGGAGGCCGCTTGTAAACAAGAGCTCTGGATCAATCCAATCAGGGTCCTATTCAGAAGCTTCGACCCCCACCTCCGCCACTAGAATAAACTACCAACACCTCCACTCCATCATGCACATCTATAGCTCACATGCTGTTAAAACCCACTTTAATATAGGCTTTTAAATCCTGTCATCTTTTGTCCTGGAAAACAACCACTTTCTCCAACACCTAATTCGTTTGGGAATGCCGCACTAGTCATTGTGGCAGTTTGTCAGGAATGCAATTTGCTCAGCACAAGTTTACACAAGCACCACTTTGAGAAATAATAGCTTAAATGCTGCCATGCTAAAGACCCGGTGGCTTAAGACAGAAGGGCAGAGTAGGACAGAGGCTTTATTTGTGCTGATAAAACACAAAGTTGACGCTCTGATGACTGCAATAGCTCTTATGCATTCAGCTAACACAAGATAATCGATGAATTATTGGATGAACTGTCCTGTGCATAAATATGTAAAAGCATCTCTTTCTTGTTGACCACACTTTAGTTTTTCACACATGTGCCGACTGAAAGCACTTTCTTGTCTGACGCAAAGCAAAACACGTGAACTTCAGTTATTTATAAGTTTGTTATCTTGATTTGTCATCTCGTCCTGGAGCCCCCAAAGTCCTCTGTTCTCAAGTTCACTGTGATTTATGGCTCTAATATCAGGCAGGACGTTCTCACTAGGCCTCGGCTGCATACTACCTGGGCTGTCATAAAAACACCAATCCACAAGCTGGCTACATTTCACCCAGTGGCAGGTGGAGACACTGGAAAATTGTCTGAGAGAGTCCCTCTCTCACTTTGGTGTGAAATACGCATTATATCAGCTCCAGCACACGCCGTACGGACACGCTGTGCAATGATGTATTCTGGCTACATATAGGAGAGTACATTTGTGGGTCCTGGATCATGTTTAAAAAGTGCCTCACAATGACAAATAGCACAACCGCACAAGGATGCTATTCTACTACTATGTTTTTTTTTTTTAAATGGTCAGTATTTGAGTTTAAGGTTGGCTGTTTAAAAATATATACAGTTATATTATCCTACTTAAGTGTTAAAATAAAAACAAAACAAAACAAAAATTACTATTCTTTTATGATCTGGCCAAAGTAGCTCCATATACAAAATGAAGGCACTTAGATCACATTAAGTATAAAAAATATTAATAATAAAATAATAATATAAAATTAATAAAATAAAATAAATAATAAAATTCAATTTATTTGATTGTCTTTCTAAATTGTAATAGTACAAGCTACCAATAACAGCAATGTTCGAATGTGTGTATAAATCCCAGAAAAACTTGAAAGAAGTGCACCTGACAGAATGAACAGCAGTGGCCAACAGTGACTACTCAGGCCATCATCATAACTCATGGGCTGTGCCTAATTAGGCCCAGCCAAATAATATTATTATAAATGTATGTGTTACTCAAAAGGCTGCTATCAATCACCTGACACAAAATGGCACACTGGTAGTGACTCCCTCCAGCTCATCTGCTGCTTCTTTCAGGGCCCTAAAAAGATGTAATAACAGAAGAGTGCGGGAGTTTTCACACCTGCTGCCCTGCACGGGAGCAGACGCAGCGCTTTTCAGAGCAGCCGGTCCCAGAGGAAGAGGCCGGTCCTGCACTGAGACATGTCCTCTGTGTCTCTTTGTGGACAGAGCGGCCACTCCAACATACATCAGGCTGACAGCTTGACTCACTATTTTTTGTTTAGTCCCCTGAGCCTGTGTCAGGCCCACTGTCAAAGCAGCTTTTGTCACTGTTTGCAGCTAATTTAGTTTTGCTAAAGGTAAAGGACATTATGACAAGTAGGGTCTGGTGATATGACAAAGTGAAACTGAAATGTGATCTGACTCTGTGACATTTTGCCATTTTGTTAAAACTTGATTCTAAGCTTTTCTGCAGGTGTATAACACAAACTGTTTCCCACCAACCCTTCTTATTAGTCAGCCTCGGTTATGACAAACTGGCTTAATCAATCACAGTCAAGTGTGAACTGTCAGAAGAAACAGATAGTTATCCATAAGTTGATATAAAGTTGCTAGGCATATACACATGAATCATGACTTAAAAAAATTTAACTGTGACCTAGCTGATATACGTGTAACATATAAGACAACAGGCTTTCCTCTTGCCAAAACCCATGTAACAAATGGCTAACAATAACCATGTCATTACTGTGTTCATTCTGTTGAGTGTTTGTGGTGCTGCAGCGGCCAAAATACTTGATGATGGCATTTGTTAAACATTGATTAATTGGCAAACACGTTTAGAATAGCTAATTATAGTGCCGCAAAAGCAAATCCCATCTGAGCTTAGTTTACAGCCCTTTCTCTGCACTCTCCAAAACTAAAAAGCCTGAGGAATAATTGTTAGATGCGTCACTTCATGCTCGTAATTTTAGAAATAACCCCCCCCAACCCCCACTCCCCTTTAACGCACGTCCACAAATGGCAGAAGCCCGTCTGCTCTACCCTCCCACCAAGAAAAACAGGGTCCCTATTTTCTGTGACTGCAGGCTGGCTCTAGGTCATTGTGTCCACTAATATATCAAAGAACAGCTGTCCTAAAGCTCTGTGATGACCAATCACCCTTTCCATCTGTCTCCCTCGCCCAATCTCACTGGTCCAGACCTTTACCATGCAATCCCTGCACCAGCCTCTCTCCGCGCGTTCCCAATGAGAATGTTGCACTGCCTCTTTTCTCTCCAAATCCCGGCCCTCTGAGATTAGTCTAAGAACATTGGAGCTCTGGGATTTGTTGTTTTCTGTAAGTATACACACAAATTACAGAAAACTCAATATATTCACAACAGCACTTTGTTTTTATGAGCAGCATACGACTAATGGCATAACGATTAAACCAAGTTATTTCTTAAGTGTGGTTGTTCGCTAATTAGCTGTGAAAGACATTGTGGCTCATTGTGTGAAATGTGCTGTCTCAGGAATCCAGTGAAGTGTTGCAATCCAAATGAGCTTCACCTCCTGCTTCTTAATTGGGCCCTTAATGTTTAGTGAGATGTCCTTAATGAGCTGATGGACCCTCGCAGACAGAGAGGGGAACACTCTCTTGGCCTTATGTCCCTAACCTCCTCCGCTGTGGACACACACCTTTACACACTAGGGGCTAATTAGGGCCCATTCACACCCTCCACTAATGATGTGTGCTTTTATTCACATACACTTAAATGGCTGTATGTTTACTCAAGAGCCTCACTGGCCCCTCACTGCACCACTCATACCACTTGCCCTACAATGGGCTATATGCCTGGGCGGCCCTCCAACCTGCTTCTCAGGGGCCCGCACGAACCAGCGTCTTCTTCTTTCTATTCAAACTGCTCCATGACTTGGGCGAGTCATTCAGAAAGACACTTGTACAAAACATAAAAAACAGAGGTAGAGAGGGAGAGGCAGCAGCGCGGGGTCAGTCAGAGGAGAGCTATAAAATCTGCCAGACCTGTACTGTGTGTGCGTGTTGTAAAAGAAAAGGTATCGCTGAAGCAGCGGGGCCCCTGCAACAAGAGTTAGGGCACTCCTGGGTTGGCGGCCTGGGACTGATTTAAGAGTCTGTTTGAAGTGCAGATTACAGATTCTTTGCACCAAATCCCTCCAGGAGTATCCATGGCCCCTGGAATCTCTCTCAGGTTACTCCTCCGCTCCGGCCGCTGCCTGCCCCAGCTTGAAGCCCTCTGGACTGGCCGGACATGAGCTCTGAGGCTGGACACACCAGCAACAATAACATGGCAAAGAACCAATGTGGTTGACTAAAACCAATCTAAACCATGTGTCATCATGCACACATTCCCATGGACCTGTTCAGTGCATGACCACAAATGCCTACAGCAGGAGTCAGAAGTAGCACTGGGAAGTGGAAATTCCCACAAAGTGAATTTCAACATGGATGTGAGAGTCTTCACATGTGCTGCATATATGCAAAGTGCCTCACTGTCAAATTGCTGTGTAAAATCATGAGTCCAGTCTTTAAGTGGGAGATGGTGAGACGCACACGGATGTTTGTGTGTCACTGGGCTGAGAGCAAACAGCAGTGCTCCTCACACCGCTGTGTGCAGCCGTAGACATACAGATTACTACAGTGGACACTGCACTGGAGCAGTGGAAACAATCTGCTAACAGAGCACGCCTGTGCACTCTGGACACATGAAAACCTGCATTGTGCCTCACCATCATAAAAGCTTTCACACACAAAGGCCAGTACAGAGCGCACTGAAGTTTCCCATGACAGAAAAGCACTGGCCGTTCTAGAAGCATGTTACTCATTTCATCAGCAGTTTGTGACATTCTAGGATACAGTGTCCACTTGACTCGAGGGAGTGTCCTCAGGGTGGGCTCTTAGGCCGCTGGGAGCTGATGGGACAAGCAGACTCTGCACAAACCTGTGTGGTGTGTTTACAGCACAGCCGCCTGGAGACATTACAGTCATTAAGCATTACCTCAACAAAGGGAGAGGATTAACAACTGATGCAAACAGTTGAGAGTATTATGTAGGAGCACAAGTGTATATAGTGTACTGCATTGAAGCTAATAAGTTTTATATCCTTCTAGAAGAACATTTTCCTTGTGAAGCCTTTCAAGCTAAATTGACTGCCTGTCTATGGGTCTTTAAAAAACATTTTTACTGTTAATTTATTTTACAGACATGTACAACCACTGGTTTTACTCACAAAGCTGCCCTCAGATTCCCTTTATCTGCTCAGTGCCTTAGAGATAACTTAAGACCAATGACCAAAACAAATGTCATGATGACTGTCCACACCTACAGGCAGCACATTCACTCTCCCACGTGCCTGACCTGCTCAAACTCTGACTTCCATTTTTTGCACATTAGCGCAGCCATCACCAAAGCAAACCCTGTGTCTCCTATAAGTATTACTTTGTCAATCAAGAGTTACGTTTCACTCCACTCTTTTCATGTAACTGTCATGCTGATAAAGCCCCTTTGAGACTGGTTAAAGAGCTAGGAAAAGGGGGCTCTTCACGCAGAAGCCCCATGCTGGCCACAAAACAATGCTGTTTTGGAGAAGCTGAGCACTGCACTCCAATGCAGCCTGGTGGGAGGGGGAGCCAGGACTGGACACGTCAGTTATTAGGTCAGCGCAGAGGGGGAAGAGGCGCGGGGGGAACAGCATGTGTGGTAGTAACTCTTGACCGTGTTGGTAAAATGACACTGGCAGAACTGATGGCTTTCTGCTGCTTAAACCATCAGCACCACAGTCTCCTCCGCCCCTCTTCCTCTCCCACTGTCTCCCTTCCGCCACGTGATGAAACATTCAGACCGGACCAGGACCTGGGTTTAGCCTTTCCACAGCACGTCAAGGAAAACTTTGCCCTTTTTCACTGGTCCTCTTTGTCCTTTCAGAAGATGCTTCATATAAAATGCTAGAGTTGGGGACTCACCTCAGTATATAAAGTTTGATGTTCTTATGAAATCTTTATAGAGTGTAATTCATGTCAGAGCTTATTTTGTCTCTTCTGTACCCTTCTTTTGGGCTTATTTAAAATAGATCAGATTGTAATTGAGTAGTATATGGTATTCATAACACTGGATAACAACAATGATGAATATACTAGTTTCTATAAATTCACTGAGAACATTTTGACTTTAAAACAGATAAAAAGTGTTAATGTTGAAATTAGAGTTTTGCCACTTTTCTTCTTGTGGTCATTGAACTTTTTAAATAATTAACAGCATCTTGTATATGTTCATTTTAGGCAAAATAATAAGGCTGCTCCCTCTATTTTTAGAACTCATTGATTTAGCCAAAGTCCAACTAAAAGTCAAGTCCTGTTTGGTGAGATGACACAGATGTTTAGTACTCACTATAGGGAACAATGGGACTCAGCATTCTGTGGAGCTGGTCTCAGTTTGAAGGAATGCCGTTTGGTGAATGCCAGCTCAGGTTAGCGTCCGTCCAGCTGTAGTCCATCACTGGTGGGCTCTTCCGTTGACGACAACTGCCCTGGAGACAAAAAGAACCAAAAGCTGTTACAGACCGTCGCACAATGTCCACAGAAAACACTCAAATGTCAACTAACGGTCTCAATCCACGCGGCGTCTGATTGAGTTACGGACCAACCTGAGAAGCCTATATCAGTGTGACCAAAACATGCACAGAAAGAAGAAGAGTAGAGTTGGGCAAATTGACACACACAAGGGGATTCATTATAGGGCAAAGCATTAAGCTGATTGTGAGGCGTCCAGCCACTAAAGAGGGCTTTCTAAATCTGCCTGACAAAAAAGGACTGGGTGCATACCACTGCTCTGTGCACTGGGGCAATAAAGAGTGCATTCTTAGGAGACCAAACAGCTGCACAAGCCAAAAGCAAAAAGAAAGAATGAGTTTTGTGCAAACGCAAAAAGTTGGAAAAGGAGTTGTGCCTTCACCTGTGTTGTAGATTCAAGAGTAAAAGATTATACAATACTGTTCAGTATCAGTAAGTCTGTAGTTTTAAACAAAAATTAAATACGTTTTTAGTTCAGCATTTTCAAAAATAGTACTATTTCTCAGATGGACGCTTTGGTGTTTTATGCTGTAATAGTTTTTTATGTGTCATATTTGCATATATTTATTAAAAGTAAATATACATAATCAAGTCTTTTTTTAAATTGTTGCATGTCTTTGTCTGCAAAGAAATTTAAAAATTACTTAAATGCAATTAAAAAAACATAAAAATATAGAAACAAAAAAAGTCAACAGCATTAAATCAGAAGAAAAGACATGCAAAATCAAAGCACACATCTTAAGTTTAAAACCAATCCAATCTAATGTAAAAGCCCTAAAAATGTATGGTATCTCTCAAATGCACCAAACGTCAAAACAGTGATGGCTGTTGTACAACATTAAGACTATTATATAACAAAAAGGCACCTCACTCAGAGAATAATGTTGCCCATTTCCAATCACTCATGTGCCATTCATCTGGAGGAGCAATTACGCAATAACTGTCTCCGGACACCAATCTAGGACATCCCGGCTCGCCAACTGACTTTTACCATGCAACACCTCGTCTAACAATAATACATAATAATACATAAAACTGCTAAAAAAAACATAATTTCCTACTCAGAACAAACCCAGATCTGTCCGTGCATAAGGCAAGCACCGGTTAAACATGTCTTGGTAAACATAAGAACAGCAAGCTACAGTAACAATACTTAAACTTCTTTAAATTCAATGACAGAGCATAAAAACAAAAGAGGATGTATTCTTACCTATTCATGCCTCTATATTGTCCATCAGATCTCAAAATGCTGCTAGGATAATCCCTGGAGTGGAGCCGTGTTCGCTGCTAGGCTTTTTTACACATGGGACAAGCACAAGTGGACTCTGCCAGCCCCTCTCTGTTCTGCCTCTCTCTGGCCAGTGACAACAGAGCAAGCAAGCGGCTCTCCATGAGCTCACCCCTCCCCCACGCCACTCCCCTCCCCCTGGCCCCCCCTCCTTTCTTTCTTCTCTCTCTCTCTCTCTCTCTCTCTCTCTCTCTCTCTCTCTCTCTCTTCTCTCTCTCTCTCTCCCTCCCTCCCTCCCTCCCTCTCCCTGTGGCTCTTTATGCTAAATGTATTTAAGTAAAGAGAGAGTAGAATTAGGGGTGGGCAGCAGTCAGGGGGAGTGCAGCCAATTGAGGAGACTGGACATTGTAGTGAAGGGAGAATAGCATAGGAAAGGGTTAGAAATTTTGGATAAAGTTCTCCTCTGCAAAGCTATGTTTGAGGAGGAAGTATCAGATAAACAAATGTGGCTACAAATGTCTTTTCTAATCAGTGCTTCCTCACAGCTCTCTGAGCCTGTTCATGTTGCTTGAATGTTGTCAAACCAGTGACTGAACAATTCTTTCATGAAAGAGTATCTTTGCACTAACAGCTGCTTCAAGCCTCACCAATTGTTTTGTCAAATTTCAGTCAAAATTAAACTGTAACACAATAATTTATGTCATGATGGGTGTCTCTATTGTTCAATAAAAATTAGGAAAAATATGCATCCTTGACCTGGTGGTGGCTTTCCAAGTGTTCATCTCTTGCCTGGAATGTTTCACAGTGTGGCATTTAACTTGTATATCTACACAGAGAATGTTCCAAATTATTGCTTTGTATTTGTATGGTGCTTAAAGTTACCAAGACTTATCTCATATCACAGATGTACTTGACTAGTAAATTAATATCACTAAAGCCCCTTTCTGCAGACGCATTCCACCTGTCATATTCAGGAGTGAAGAGTTGTGATCCACAGTGTGAGTGCAGTGATATGTCCCTAATACTCTGTGGGAGGGGGGTATGTTTCCCGTCACTGCCCGTTTGGGAGGCGCGTGGATGTAGCAGTCAGGTGCTGCTCTAGTTTCCACACACAGCTGTCAGCCTGTTTTTAGCTGCTCACTGAGGCCACATGGCCCAGTCATCTGCTCCTGTTACACAGGGCCTGTTCCTCTGTCAAGCATCTCATAGAGCAGCCCCACCGGACCCACCAACCACACTCTCCACACGCTGAGGAAAGTGTCTGAAAATAGACAGGGACGCTGTGATCATATGTTTGGAGTCCAGAGCATCCCATGCACTTCATCATGTGACAGGATTACCCAAAGTGTTTGCTGCACTGACAGCTCGAGGCACACATATGAATCATTCAACATAACACAGGGCCAAGGAAATAATGCCACTTTTACTTTCAAAATACACTAAGATGTATAGTAAAAAAAAAAATATATATATATATATATATATATATATATATATATATATATATATATATATATATATATATATATTATTTTTTTATATATAAGCCTTTGAGTCAACTAGCCACAATAAGTCAATTTATTGGCCACTTCACTTTTGTAATAGTTTGCTGCAGTCAGTGTAAACCTGTGTGTCAAAGAGCCACTAAAGCACCAAAGGACGTCAGAAACACGTTCTCCTTTGTAAGATATGTGGGCTGAGCTATTTTTGGGGACGCCCCAGTGGTCAGTGACATGGCTTAAATTGGAATGTAGGGCAATAAAGCCATTGGAGGAAACAGTGACTCATTAGAGCGGTTACAAAACTTACAGAGCAGAGTCCCAGTCCAGGAGCACAATTAGACTCCTTAATGTTTGCCTTAATATGGGATCCTCAATAGATTTGCTAATGATGTCTCTGTGGGGGGTTAGCTCAGGGTATGCTTGAGTAGGGATGTTGAAAGCAGACAACTCTGGCGCTCTCTCTATCACTCTATTGCCTTATTAGTGCTGAGGCAGCAGAGTGTGGACATAGGCAGCCTGCTGAGCCCAGCACTACTGCAGCACAAAGACTTTGGGCCCCGGGACATGAAACAAGCCAAAAAGTGTAGAAAACAGATGGACAGAGCCTGACAAAATGCAGCCTGTACACAGCACACTCACAGAGTACAGCAGAGAGGCCTGTCCATTGGCCTGTCTCATGAGCCAGTCTGACAGGTGTCAGAGAGCCCGCCCCCTGCTCAGACACATTAAGATATTTGTGCATGTTTGACAGCACTGCTCCCCTGAGCTCTCACACTTGTTCCAGTAGTGCTAGGTTACTGTGAGGTGTAGAGGTGCTGTGCAGGAGGTTAATGGAGAGACATGAGTGAAGACAAAAGTGCCGTGGCAGGCTGAAAATGCCTCCTGAATGGGCCAAGGCTACAGGTCAACACGCCTGTGTTTGACCTACAGCAGGCCACATCAACTCAACACCTACATTCAGCAGGTTGTTCGGCCGCTGACCAGCTGTGTTAGTGGGTCAGCTGGTTTTACGGAAGCAAACTGATGAATCAGGAAAATATTTAATTTGGCCAAATGAGATCTGCATACGGAGCAGCCCCAGTGTGATTAGCTAAGCAAAAGAGCACGCTGTGGTATGAACTTCCTCTGAAGGACAGATGTTGGGACCTTAATCCTCATATAGAGGTGCATTCTGAGCTGTATCAGTGAAAGACTGAAGATGTATGACTGATGTGTATTAGTTTTACACTAAAAAGTGTAGTGTAGTAACACCTTGATTAAACTTCACCCAAAAATACATATTTTCAATTGTGCATACACAAAAATGTTTAAACTGAAAAAGTTGACTTTGAAATTATTATGTATAGAATGTGCTTGTACATTATCGGTCTAAAATAAGGCTTAAAGTGAAGTATTTCAGCTGCAAAGCCCACTTTTGTGGATGATATCATTGGCACACTGACTGCAGCACTTATGCCTTTTAAAAATTTATAAACACAACATTTCTCTGACATTGCATAGGCCTCAAAGAATGAGGCTGTGCAAAGTTAAAAGGACAGAGTGGACTAAAGGTTTGGCCTCGAGAGACTAATTGTTTCCAGGAGTGTTCTGAACCAAAGCATTACCAAAGGAACTCGCAGATCTAAACTCACTTTGAGAGAAAAGAGGCTCAGAACAAATTTTGCACATTATGTTTCCCAAACACACATTACAAGTAATTTCCTGTTATTTTCTTGAGTGACACAGTTTCATCGTTGGGCAAAGAACAAGAGGAAACAACACTCCAGAAATACTTCAGAACTATGTGCCTTTTTGTCGCCACCAAAGTGTCAATGAGAGAGTGTGAGCAGTGATAATCAGTTCCAGGTTTATAGTACCACCACTAACCGAGGGGCAAAGATGAACCCTGCTTAAAAAGACATTGTGCAAGATTCATACAACGATTGACATTGATCTATTTCTTTTCAAACAACTAAGTCCTAAGCTTATTTGAACATCATTTTAAATGGGGGCTTTAAGACAATATTTGGCAACCAGAGGTACAAGGACCCCTGTGGGTACTCAATCACATTTTCACTATTATGTGATTGAGAAATGGAATGTTTTTTTCAGATTTTAAAGGTGCACTATGTAACATTTTGGGTTGGGAGTCCATCACCTCCTTGTTTCTATGAATATGTCAATGCTCTCTCTGGAATGTTCTTACATATTTGAATACTTATTCAATTACAGGTGCTTTGATAACCCAAAAACACAAAGAAAAACAGGCATTTTGACTATGAGTGGGGTCGCCTCTCCAAAAGTCTGACCTGTAACTTGGTCTGGTTTGGTCTCCTTTAAGATAGAACATTACATTTTGAATTTGAGAATTTTGGACATCGTAAGAAGATAGAAATAATAAGTAACAATTTTACATACTACGAGTAACACATACTACTAGCAAACACATACATTTGTCTAGTACCTACAGTAATCCATGATAATCAAGACAAAAAAGGTTGGGAACCACTGCTTTTGGACTGCTAGTTACTTCATTGGTTGCATTTCATGATAGTATTTTGGAGAAAACGCGTGTGGTAACTTAATTAAGTTAAGTTGCCCTGAGGAGGTAGAGAGAGGTGGAGGAAGGGCAGAAGTGTGCTGGGGGGGGGGCAGTCAGTGGGATTATTAGTGGGAGGTTCAGCTGTTTATTATTCCAATTCTATCTCTAACAGCTGAAAATTGGAGAATTAGGCGTCCGGCCCAAGCAGCCCGGGGGATCAATGAGAGGAGGTTAAACCCTGTGGCAAGGCGCGACGCACTGCCAACGCGCTCACAGAAGTCCTGACGCAGCACAAACCCAGAGGTCACCCGCGAAACTCACCAGACACATCACATTTACCGCTTGCCTCTGATAAGACACTCTTCAGGCTCTTCACACCATACTGCTGCACAAGGCTTTGGGTGGCAGGCAAAAGACAGGGCGTGGTCCTATGGGGAAAGTGGCAAGATGATTATTTTGGGGGTAAATACTTAAATTCATAATGGCAGGGTTAAAATAAAGGACTTAATACTTTTTAAGGTACTACTAATTGAGACCTTACTGAGGCGAGATGAGATGCAAAAAAGCTGTTATGAACATTTATATATAACAACCTCTAACATTGTCAATCCGTAATGATTTTTTTGTAATTCTTGATATAATGATCACAATTAATGTGTTTTATTGCACAGGTTAAATTGGTTTAAGAATGCTGTAACATGTAGAACGCAGAATGCCAACGACCAGTGAATCTATGAAAAGACAACATTGTCAAGTGTCTGTTTCAGCCTCACTGCTCTGATGAATCTTTATGTATCTATAAAAACTAAAGCCCTTTGATACTTTATTTCTCCCATTCCCTCCTCTTCACGTGCCATCAGCTGCTAACAGCGTGTGACCGAAGAGGAGAGAGCTGCAGTGAAGCAGCAGAACTGTCTCTCTCAACATGTCCAGACAGTAGTTGTACCTTTGCGCTTGTCCTCTCGGTGACTTTCTGTGGCACATAATAGTTGGCATGAAAGTGTGTGCGGTGAAAGAGTCCGGTCACGTCCGCACATGTTGTTAATCTGGAACAGGACATGTGACACTGGGAACTGAGAAACATGAACTTTCAGCACCATGTGGGCGTGCAGCCTGGAGACAGCTCTGTGGACATATGGAGGTCAGACATGGAGAGTTTAAATAGGCTACTAATTACTATAGGTATTTTTAATTGGCTAGTCATTAGGGTGGTTGATATGATCCTAAATACTTCACAGTTATTAATAGTGGTATTAAGTAAAAAATAAAGATTATTATAACCATCTACAGCATAATTATGAGGAGATTAACACAAAACATTATGGTTCTCGCACGATTCAAAATGTCAAGGTTATACTTGTACATTAGTAGTAATAAGTAGTTAAATTAGGATCATTGTGGTCCTTTTAAACAGCCTTCCATCTCAGAAGGGCTGATTAAAAACGATACAGGGTTTTGTAGGGCTTTGCTTTCAGAGGCATGCTTCAAATGACATTCACTTTAAAAATGCTTACTTAATGATAACAATTTACTTAAATAATGACATACATTAATGCACCATGAACAGGTCACCTGGAAGTGACAACATTTTTCATTTCAAATATCTTCTGACATATTTTCTCTAATGATTATTGAGAAGAACGGACTGAAGTAGTAGAATGTTGTAGAGCTGTAGAGCCAACTCAGCACAATAAGTAGGCCTATCATGATAACAAATTTTGAAGTGCGGGAAGTAAATATATAGATGATAAATGATAACATTGAATCTGAATCTGAAGTAGAGTTAAGTAAAGTACTTAGTTTCTAGCTATAATCAGTCACAGAAGTTCATAATTCACCTCTCTCTCAAGTCTCACTGTAGAATGGAAAAATCGCCAAACTTTTTCCACTAGTACAAAGAAAAAGTACTCATGATAAATATTGACCTGCAAAAATTACTGTTTTATCTGTCATGTATTGAACGATAATTCGATATAGTAATTATAGTGACAGGACTAACAATGTCAGTTTCTCTGAACAAAACACAAATGTCTGGAATAAACACATGAATCATATTTAACTCCACCTACAAAGTTTTGGCTTTGTCAGCTTCGCAGTACTAATACTCAGTTAATACCACATCAATTTTAAACAACCCTTTATAAAAATGTATGAAGAACCACAACAAATAATTTGGTTTCCTCTTCTCTATTGTGCTGTTATGTAAAAACACGTCTCTAATCAAATTACTTGTATGCGTGCCCCATCACGGCCCAGGCATGTGTGAATAAAAAGTCACTCAATTATGGCTCAATCACAAGCAGCTATTGATGCTGTTGTACTGGAGGACTTCTAGTGCATTGACTGGAAATTGATCTGGTTTTTGAAAAGACGACTCATAACGAAGGCAAAGGAAAAATCAATATTAGTTATCTCTGTGCAAAACAAATACCGGGAAGTCCATGGGAAACTATGGAATCACAATATTAGAAAACAAAAATATGTATTTACAGAGTGTAGCTATATATGTGCTGTAGCGTTATTTGAGCTAGTCTAGAGTTCAGTTACACAATTTATTTAAAAATATAATTAAAAACATTAAAAACATAAATGATGTAGGGGAGAGAAATATAATTATACACTGGCTCAATTGGAAAATCAGGGCCTATCAAAAGTGTGTACAAATCAGGTAGTTGTTTGCGTAATCATTTGAAAACTATATATAAATTGATACAAGTTACCAAAGCATCTAGGGTTGGTCCCTGTTGTATTGCATAGCTGAGAGCTTTGATGTATGTTATGATAAATGTTACATCGCAGAAGCAAGAAAATCAATACAGATATTTTGTGCCTGTCCACTCTTGTATAACATAACCTAGCTAAGGAGTGTGGGCTGTAGCCTTGCTCCCAGTGCGCTCAGAAAAGGAATTAGTTTCCCCTTACATGATTGTCACAGACTCCAATGGTTCTTGTTGGTCCATTGGTCCTTCTATTTTCGCCTCTATCAACAGAGATGGGTGGGGATCTAATAGCCATTCTCCACTCTTTAATAAACCTTTTGGCTGAGGTCGTGCTTGTGTCCAGCGTTGAAGGAAACATAGCCAACCACGCGGTCCACCTCTCTCCGGGGAGTCCTTTCTCAAATGTCCATCCCGTTGGAGAGGACCTGGACAAAGCAGGAGGCCGGTGAAAGCTGCCTGTTGTCCACCTAATCCCAGCTATGGCCCTGTCGCCGTTGACAACGCAGAGCTGAACAATGGTCTCTTTCAGGAGTTGCTTTCTTCACTGACACACTGACAGAGCAACAATAGATGAAGACACGTTAGGAATGGAAAACCTTGTCCGTAATCACAAATGCACTTTCTTTACAAATTATACAGCAATGAAAGCAGCGTCTGTAAATGACCGTCTTCAATAAATAAGAGTAGGGAATGTGCTGCCAGAGAGAGATGGGACGGTGCTCCTATTTCTACAGTGATGATTGCAATAAACAGAGGATCGGCAGGCTGGAATGAGGTCCACTCTGCGCGGTGGTATAAAATGATTTCTCTTCTTTCAGATCAGCTTTTCTCACCTTGCTCCTTCCCGTCGCATTGAGCACATTTGCTGACCAACAGAAAAGGAAGATGAATGCTTCCATTTGAGATGCCAAGGCCCCCTTCTCTCATCTTCTTCGATCCAGATTCCACATTAAACTTGTAATAGCATACGACCTGCAAGGCGCAATTCTCATTCAGGTGGGCCATGTTATATGAATGAGTTTTGGTGAAATTCCAATATTTATGCACATACATTCGCTTTCACCACACTTTTTCCATCATTGCATCTACTTTTGTGCTAAAGGAGGAGCAGCTGTCATTTCCAACATCAAATTACATCCAGGATTACGCACATAAAATGCTACAGCAGCCACAGCGCACACTCCGGGCAGTGTTTAGCCCGTAATAAGGGTCTACCGGTAGCACTCTGACCAGCTGGCCCACAAGTTACTGCTACAGTTGTTGGGAAGGTCATCTGTCAGAGGCTGAACTAGGCAGTGGCTGTTTGGCTTTACCCAGGAGGTCCGTGGAGAGGAGAGGGGCGTCTCAGAAGGACACTTTCCCTCCTCTCGCCCCTCTCCATACTCTAATTCAATCGCTTTGACAGGCTCGCGCTGTCCCAGTGTCTGCCAGCCCAGTAATCTCTGGGTAATTGAGTTCCCAATCAGCCATCCATCAATAATGCATCTGAATCCATGAGGGACACACAGCCTTTTCCAACCAGAAACAACATTACAAGAGTGTAGTCCGGGCCACACAAGAGTGGACTCCTAAGACCAAGATCAAGAGTTACTCCAAATCAGAACCAGTTTTTTGCAGCTTAGACCCATCTCCCAAAACACTAAACCAACCACTCAAAAAATGTGCTATGGGATCTATTCTTATCCCTGCTCATTTTGTTATGACCCAGTTTACACAATATTTAATAACTTCATTAATATTTTACGACCTTTCAGGCTGGCATACATTTTCTAAAATGTCTTAATCATTTCCTTAATATTCAAACAAAATGTAGGGGTCAGAGAGACACTATTCTGCAATTAAAGATTCAGTAACTTTTGTAGCACTGAGAATAAAATTTTGTCTGATTACCATTGTTTGTAACAGCTTCATAAATAACTGAGGGCAGTAATTTATTCAGATTACAATACAAAATAAGTAATCAATCTTCATAATGATTAGGTTAACTCATTAAAGTGTTGAACAAGAAATTATATACAGTTTAGATCAGATCAGGTGTTATTTTAAACAATGTCAGAAAAGGGCACAAAATGAAAACTTGCAAAAAAAATTTAATTTCACTACAAATACTCAAATACTGGTAATGTGATTTACTTCCCATCAGGTTGAATGACACACTGCTCACTGGTGGCAGCCCATCACACTCCTTAAGCAAAGTTTACAAAGCCCAAACAGGTTTCTTCTCTCATTGTTCTTTTAACACCTCAAATGCACCAGAATGACTCACTGTGAGCTTGACGACCTGCCCACATATTCCTCTATTGGTGCTACATGCCAACCCATCAATTAGTGACTAAGACCATGGTCCTCCAAGGTTAAACTGTACAGCTGTCTGAATGATTTTCAATTATACAGTCAGGAAGCCCCCGACAGCTCCCTGGCTCCCACCTCCCACTCAGGCTTCGCAGGGTCATTCATAAGACCCTCAGCCCACCTCAGATAATTGTCTTTTGCCATCTTTGCTTTCCTATTTGTTGAACAGTGGCATTACCATTTCCAATTTCCGATCTGAGAACACCTGCTATCCACCCCTCACACGAGTTAGCAAGAAAATCAACGAATAATAGAGACGGCTCATAATCGTATGTATTTGAGAATGTGCTGTAAGAAAAATGTCCACTATTATTTCCTGACAGGCTTAAGTGAAACAAAAAGTGCAGTTCAATAGCCACGCGTCTTGGTTAGCTCCCTGGATGGCGTTGTGTTGTGCTGTCCCTTTACCCTTGGGTCTGCCAGATTAATGGCTCATTAAAGTTCCCATTACATTACATTAGCCCGTTGGACGAGCGCACACTGTTCACTCCCAAGCAAATAAATCACATCATGAAAATATGAATCAATCTCAATAAGTGACTGTACATAATCTGTTAGATGTTAAAGACTATGACAAAGGTTTACACTGAGCGCCGCAAATTACTGTCACTCAGGGAGGGGCAAGCAGTAATAGCTCACAGGGTATTGACGCTGTGGGCTAATTTAAGGCTATGGCAAAGACTTTTTTGGTGAATCTATTATATGTACAAGGTCGACTGTAAAAGCGGAGGAGGCTAGATGAGTCACAAAAATGGAAGCTTATGACAGTGGTTGAAGGAATACCAGGATCTCTACTGGAGTAAAAATATATAAAATAATCTATTGTCTATAATATAAGTGTATGATAATTGGTCTGTAGAAAAAACAAATCTATACAAATTTAAGGGAGTGAAAGTACTGAGTCTTAAATTAGTGTTAAGTAGAAAAAACAAAGTAGTAGGGTTTCAGCTTCCTATTAGATGTGACTTTTTACCATCCAAAATATATAATATTTAGCTTTAAATTGCTAGTTGCTATGAAAGCAGTTGCTAAGAAAGCAGCAGCATTTTCATTATTCTGAAACTCATGGGTGGCTAAAACTCCTGTATTACATGTACTTTAAAATAATTAGAGCCACAACTACTAAAGCTAACACCACTATTGCTATTTACCTACATTTGTTCTGTATTCAAAATACAACATATGGTTAAAATACATTCTATATTTCTCAATTATAGTCATGTGTTTTTAAATAATCCTTTGTATCTTTATGGAAAAATATTTAAGGTAACTTATACTGAAGTAAAAGTAGCCTCTGCCTAAAACCAAATAGTGAAAGTGTGAGCAGAAAAAGGTGGCTTGCTGCAGCCTGGAAACATGTCCATAGGTGTGGTGTGTTCCCAGCTGGAGGTTAATTTAATTCGAGGCTGCTCCATTTTGAGGCTGCTGTCAGGCGCAGGTCTGCAGTGTGACATTGTGAGGGAGAGGTAATTACATTTTGGCCCAGTCCGGCGACTCAGCGTCTATTCAGGGGTACAGCCAGTGCCCTCCTCCTATAGACCACAGCCACCAGAGGAATGTCCAACAGCAAACTGCACCGCTCTGGCCAGGAACACTGCAAACACAAATACAGAGCTAGGGCTGGGCTTTGATGGTTCTGTAGTAATGTGTGTTTTAAAAGATGATTTATGTGGACAACACTGACAACTTTTTGGTACAAATTACATGAAAAGATATTTTGTGCCAGAAGATATAGGAAACCGTAGACCGTGGAATAGGAAAAGAGAATATTGCATTTAAATAGAAGAAATCCTATGTGAATATACAGTATATATATATATATATATATATATATATATATATATATATATATATATATATATATATATATATATATATATATATATATATATATATATATATATATATATATATATATATATATATATATATATATATATATATATATATATATATATATATAATATATATATATATACATATTTCTTCTATGTTTTTTCTTCCACTAAGCCAACGAGTCGAGCCTCATTGACCTTAAGGCCTAAATCTCAGTTCATCAATCTCAATCAAAAAAAGCTAAAAATAGGTTAGCAAATGAAAAGCCATTTCCTCTGTATACAGATAAACAAACAAGCAAAGTGGGACAAATGGTCACAGAATGAGAGGGAAAAAAGCTATATTTTTTGTCTGAAAAATGTTTTGGCTGCACTTCAGATTTACAACCTCGCAATGCTCCGGATTCATGTGTGGCCGTGCTGTACTTGTCCATTGTGTACTATTGATCAGGCAGTGGTGAAACTTGTGACTAAAGCTTAGTCCTATCCCAGCAGAATAAATCACAGTATTGACCCTGAGCTTATCAATAAAGGTAATGACAAACATCTGGCCCCACCTTTAATGGAATCGACAGAGTCTTACTGGCAGAGGCCCAGCATTGGTCACACATAGATTGGCTTGATCTTTCCAGTGGGAACCAACTCTTAGTATGCAAATGAAGAGAGAAATGCAATCACCATCTAAAGGCAGGAGACACTGCTATCGAATTAGGAGCTGAAAATCTCCATAAACACCAAAGGCGAAGTGGAGGAGCGCTGCTGACAATGAGGATGTTTGGACAGACTTAGATTTATTCTGTCAAGGAGCTCTGCCACAGTGTATCCGTGTCAATGCAGGAATATGTGAAGAGATCAAATCAATGGGTGCTCCACTGAGGGCCAGAGGTGCTGAGCTGGACTTTTGGAGGGTCCTGCAAAGACAGCACTTGACAAAAACAGCACTCGGGCCAACGCTACAGATCTTGTTACCAGGTTCAAGGGGCGTCAATGACAATTTACACCTCTGTATGGGATACAACATACATGCACTGGGTATTTTTTTTTGCACCTATGAAGTGATTATCTGTGTTTCTGGATTTTCTAACATTTTTTGATTTTCACCACAACTCCAAGGGTATTTTTTCTTTTTAAGTGTTTTTAATGGGCAGACCACATAATGATAAAACTTTTGCACAACCTTTTTTTATTCTTATTTATTTATTTATTTTTTTTAAGGCTTTTGACCCATAGGGCTGACATCACAGTAAGCTGAGTAAAATAAAGGTGAAGAGTTGGGAGAAATATTCAATTAGGGTGGATCAATTAAACAAATTGATTCAAATCAAGATTCAATATAGTTAGAAATCGTAAATGATAAACTTGGTGCTTTTTAAATGAAAGGTCTATGGTCAAGCCTCAATCAAAAAAGCATAATTTGGATAACAGTTCATGAATGTTGAATGTTCATGAAATTTATATTGAAAAAGCATGCATAAGCTATAACACTGTAAATGATCAATAACTATGAGGAAAAGGTGATTTCTTTTTTGTAGTATCAATCATCCAAACAGTCTCACAAAACTGAGCACAGAAGATAGAATTTAGTCAGTTGTGCAGAAACCGTGATGAAAACTTTTAACATCGACGACACTTTCAGACGATCAGATGTTCCTATACAGCTAGAGTAGCGGCTGCATTACTAGTTTTTAAAGACCACAATGTCCTTCGACCTTGGTATTGATGGAAATAAACAGGAAGCTGCAG
The DNA here is from genome assembly GCF_026225935.1 of Boleophthalmus pectinirostris. Lineage (NCBI taxonomy): Eukaryota > Metazoa > Chordata > Actinopteri > Gobiiformes > Gobiidae > Boleophthalmus > Boleophthalmus pectinirostris. The sequence goes on from NW_026571515.1 coordinate 26,477,410, forward strand.
TAGATGCCTGTTTCTTTGCTGTTCTCACGTCTCGCACAGGAGAGAGAGACAGAAAGAGCAAAGATGTGGGCGCTCATAAAATTCATCATATTTAAGACACCAGCTCATAACAGGAGCTGATACCCTGAAGCCCAGTTAGCGTTAGCGACTACAGCCCACCATCAAATTGAACAAGCTCTGAGCCCTAATAGTGAATGACACAGACTGCATTTTATCGACAGTATTGAATTCCTAAAGGCACTGAACACCAAGCTATTACAGCTCTCTATCACATACAATTTAAAATAACACAATAACGCCAGTCGCCCTAATCAAAACATTACAGTTGGCATTTTCCTTAACAGGCAATTTGATGCAATAACCATAAACAAGAGAGGAACAACATTTAGTACAAATGAATATATGTAATCGGAAAGGATTATCCACAAAATAATTTCTAAAGTATATGAAATAAACGTGCCACTTTTATGAGGAGAGACCAAAGACAGTTAAACCTTTATCAGTCAAATATAAAAATTCCCTCAACCTTGTAAAGAGTTTTGGTTTTCTTTTTCATTTAGCGAATGGGACAGACATATGGGCTTGGTGACCCATAAAGAAGGGATGTATATGTAGCAAACCTAAGAAGAAAAATATAAAAGAGCAATTTAATTATGAGAGACTTTTGGCCCTGGGATCATATGACATAAACATACATAAAAAGGAAGTTAATTGATCCTTTTTAAGACAGCATATGTTTTTTTATGGATCTTCATCATGTCTCCAAGACTTGTATTACAAGCGTAGGTCAGTTTCATTTATGATAAAACAGTTTCCCTTTGTAAAGGAAAGTTATCATTAATAAATAAAAGTAATATCTACATGTCAGAGCATTTTTTATAATTCAGTCATTTACAAATGAAAGTAACTAATGGACTGAATACATTTTCAATTAATTCACACACAGTTAAGGACCAGTTGTGATCTTAGAAAAACATACACAATGTTAACAAAGGAAAAAGCACCCTACTGCAATGTGAAATTGATTTGGTATGCTAAAATTCTTTTTGTTATTTCCATGATGTAATCCACATTCCACATGTAGATAACTAGATTACACTTTAGGAAATACAATTGAGTATTTATGCTCTAGCAGTCACCCAGATATTTGCACAGACAGCAAATATTGTGTGCACCTTTTTTTCTTCTTTTTATGGGAATGCGAGGTGGCCCTATTCCTCAACAATCCTGTTACGGACGGGATTGGTTCTGGCTGCCCTATAAAAGATTAGTCCTCGAGGAGAAAGAATGGACTTGATTAGCTAGACAGCAATTTAATGGGATTGTCAGAGGCCCTATAATAAATCAGCTTTTGTGATTAAATGGGATCTCCAGTAAAAGTTGTATGTCTCCAGATCAATACCTATTGAATGTTTCTGCCTTTTGTTAGAGTGTGAGGAGGGAGTGGGGGGGGGGGCTTAAGCAATAGAAACAAAGCCAAAATTTCCGGTGGGCTAATGACCGTGTAGCTGGTTGTGAGAAAGTGCTTACAGCATGCTCATGGGGACAGGAGAGGGAGAGAAAACATTGTATTTGGAAAAAAACATGAGGGAATAGTCAGGGCATTAACTAAAAGCAAATGGACTTAAGCAGAAACGGATGTAAGGCCATAATTGGACTGCTACAGTAAAATCTCCACAGGCTGTAATGGCTAAGCAGTGCCCTAGATGTGTACAACCACTCCCGCTCTATGTCCTATGAGATCCTACACTGGGCAGAAGAGTCCTGCTTTGTTTATTACTGGGAAATAAAGGAGTGAAGAGGCACACAGTCTCCAGCTGGCCTCTGACCTGCATCGCCACAGAGAGCTGCCCTGGTCAATTAGGAAACACAAGCCTGATTCACCAATACATATTAACTACCAAAACTGGAGAAGGTGCCGCTCATAGATCATCACTCGTTGGTAATTGAAAATATCACAGGCCAGTGGTGTTTTTGAGACTAAGTAGATGGGGGATTTGGACTTTGGAGTCAGGTATCATAAGGTTAAAGGATTTTATTGATGTTGAAAAAGGACTTGCTTTTTTGCAAAAACTTGGAAACAGAGACATTTATCATAGTGCACAAAATGATTTTCTTAGGGGTAACTACCTGATAATATTTTAAAATCTGATCATATTTATCATAGTCCACAAATTGCAATGGTATAGTATGAGAAGTTCAAGTTACAATTTTGACAAACTTGAACAAAAACACTTCTTTTAGTTGTTCAGCAACGCTATATACATGTGTTTTGCCACTAAATTATATTTATTTATTAAATATGGGACAGTGCACATGAATCAACATGTGTTAGTTCAGCATGTAAATGTGCCAGAGCTAGCCCTTCAAGCTAATTTAAATCCATAGTCCCTTTGGCACATGAACATTCACATTCAGTCCATACACATGATAAAGACATTAAATATCAGTGAAATATAAAATGTAGTCAAATTTCTAAAATTAAAATGTGTTACAGACAATAGACCAGAAGCACAGTCTCACAAAAAGACAGAGACATTTGCTATGTGATGTTAAAACACATACAGATTAGTTCATGTTACGTTCACATGCCACTGCTGTATATAATCTTGATATGTGACAGAAACTAAAACTTAAGATATTTTAAGATGAATCCCCTATTCAGTGATACAGATTACAGCTACTACAGCTATGATTTATTTCTCAATATGATGATACTGACCAACACTGTGTGTCCTAAATATGCACAGAAATTAATCATACTTCATCAGCTCAGTGTTACTATTTCAACTGTCATGAACTTTACTGCTGCCATGGCGAATGTTCCCCTTTGCATGGACAAATCTTGCCCTATGCTGAGTAGTGGGGGCTGTACGACTGCCCCTCTTGATAATTACCCCTGTTCCCATCTCTCTCTTGTTCTCCTTGCACTGGTTAAAATCTGGTGTGCAGCTGCAGCGCCGTGGCCCTGGGCTGTATCTCAGGTCCACTTCACACATCACATCAGATCAGAGCGTTCCAGGTCCTACCAGGCCGCTCTACATTCCTGCTGCTTTGATACTGGGGGGGCTCCCCTGTGTCTGTCCATCATCATCTCCTCCACCTCCAAAGGCTCCTCTAATCCCCCTCGCACACACATATACACACACCTACACACATGTACACAAATCACTCATGCACACACACACACACACACACACACACACACACCTACACATACACACACATTCACTGGCTGTACAGAGCTGTCCTCCCCCAGCTCAGAGGAATTCTCCAGCTCTGGACAATGTTTCATTTCTTCACAGGCCACATCCTTGATAGCTTAATGGCCCCTTCGAAGAGGACAACATTCACTGACAGAGCCGCATTTAAAGCACCATCCTCCATTTTACAAGCATCACCGCAACCAACTGTCTCTGAGAAGTAGTTGTTTCTATATAACATTCTTCAGCTTCATCAACTGACATGTTTTCCACTACATCTGAGAATAAAGAAGCCATGAATCCCATCATAAAACTTAAGTTAGACAGTTAGACAGCTTAAACATCAAGGACAATTCTTTTACACATAAATGTTTGATTTTGTGAAAAGAAACCACTCAACTGAAGATCTTACATGAACAAATGAATACATCACAACTTCACAAATCAGTCCTTTATGTGAAATCATATTGACATAAGCCTATAGCATATCCCAACCAATCCCCTCATCTCTGTGACACCACTAAGCTTAAATAAGAGTGATAAAATGTTGCATCACCTTTTTTGGATTTGTGTTAACCACAAACTTTGGAAATAGCATGATAAACTCTGTTGTACATGTGTGCATACGGCTTGACTGTGGCTGTACCTTTGGCAGGCTGCTGCTGTCTGCACACTGAAGCACAAGAGGAGCCTGTAGCCTTGAGCATTGTCCAAGAAAAAGAAAAAGCTTTCACACAATAAAGCTGTGTACATGGGCTGGACTCTCTCTCTCCCCATTCACCTCATGGCTCTGCTCTTTGTCAAGACCATTTCTCTGTAGCGCTCACTTTTCCAACATCATCGTGAGTGTCTGTGGCCCTCTGCACTTTGAAGGTCTGTTCAGTTTCTACTCTGAAGAACACTGCACAACCCTTATGCCCACCGCTCCATCCAAATGACAGCAACTACTTGGCTTTTGTCAAGAGAATAAAAAATCTCACCAGGGCTTATGACTTGTAGCATGTCTATTAAAACATAAAAACACACATTTGAAAGCATCAAAAGATAACGTAATAATGTATTGATTTCTGACCCCTACCTCTTTATTCTGTGATAAATATAAAGATCACCAATGTCTCTATCTACAATTTATTTTCCACTACTCAGAATGCCCTATATGAGAGGTGTTATTTCAAACTCTAAATGAATGACTTGATTGATAATGACTGAATACTATTTAGACGACATGCTTTAGGGGCAAAAGGTGGAAATGTGGTTACTCATGTCCAGTGTATCCAGATTGACAAGTATAACCTTACACACTGACAAATCTAACCTTTTGTACACATCAAACATCAGATACCTGGAAGTAATATAAAGAAGTGTTTCTATGAACTGGGAAGCAAAAAAGATTTGAAATTAGGGTTAGAGTAAATAAACAACTATTATGTTGTTTTTAAATTGCATTAATTGTATTAAAAAGATCTTTTTTATTGCAATTGTGGTACTGCAATCAACATCCAGTACCAAGCGTTTTCCTCAGTATCAAAATACACTTTGAAATGACAGTATCACCACAACACTACTGAAATATTTAATTTAGCATTATCATTTACCGGAATAAATGAACAACAAAATGCAAACATGTTTGGTAAGCACCAGATTTAGATTTACCGTGTTCACTGTTGGAGCTGTATTATGTAAGGATTCTAATTTCTAGTATTTGGCACCCCATGCTTTTAAAGAATAAATTGTATGTTTATATATTGGAAACTATGAGACCAAATTACACGGGTTGTCTTGATGAAATAACAGTAGCTGAAGCCATAGCCAGCCGCTGACCTTCAGATGCCATTTGAGGGACAACTCCATGAAGTCATTTTTACAACCTCTCCCGCCTCACTCTCTCTGTCTCTCTTCTGTGTGTAATAGCATGGCCTGTAGTCATTTCAGCAGAGGCACATTTTATTACAGTCCATAGCTGTGCCTGCCTGTCCACCAGTTCTGTGCAGAGGCAGCAGCAGCAGCCTGGCCCCACCACACACAAACTGACCCTTAAGCACGGCACTGGTCGGGCCACTGCAGCCCGAGCAGCCTATGGGGCAGATTATGGCAGGAGGGGTGGGCGTGTGGGTTAATCTCAGGTGTTGTGAGCAGGTTTTAATATAGATGGTCAGTGTGGATGTGATAGGGGATAATTGCTTCTGGGCTTGTCACAGATGGGGCAGGTTGATCTGTTAACAGGAGCCACACCAGGGCTCAGTCAAGGACATTTTTACCACTGTGATCGCCTTATCTCGCCCTCACAATGTCCATCAGCTGCAGTCCGGTTGGCACTGGTCCAACTTCACGGGAAGAGATTTTCACTGTTATTTTCTAGTTTTCTGTTGTTGTGTCCTTGCATTGGTGCACAGATATAAAACGGATTGTGTGAAAGTTAGAAGCTGAGCACACAACTATAAACTCATTTATATAAAACTATAAAATACATTTATTCACTAAGAAAACGATTATAACTCACTGTATTACTGCTCTATAAGTATACGTAAATGCTGTCAGTTAAGGAAATTGCTTCAAAATTGGCTGTATTTATTTTTTTTATTAGACAAATCATAAAGCACAGTTGATAGAAGGGTAGAATTGCTGTAAAACTAGGTAATAAAATATCAATACTGAAGAAATTGTAGAAAAGGTCTTTCCTGAATCGTTTTGGGATGTTCTTTGATCCAAGCTAGCATAACACCACAAAATAATTATATACGAAAGTCAATACTCATATTTTAAGTTGAAAATCACATTATGGTTGGTTTTCTAACTATAGAAGTATCAAAATCGTTATCGCACCCTTTCCTTAGTACTGAAAATTTGTTTGAAATTATTATATGCACTGTTTGCACAAACTTGATTCAAAACTGCAGCGTGAACCTAGCACAATTTAAATGACAAAAGCACAGTCAGAACTAAAGCAGACAGTGAGAGTGACAGGCGCAGTGGCTCCCTCATCAGACCAGTCCCTGTCAGGAGCTCTGGGGCGGGCCTTTCCATCACACAGACAGCTCGGAGAGGTGTAATCCACACATGGACCACTGCTGCGGTACAGGCAGACATCACTCAGACCCTTCCACTGTGTCCACATAAAAGTACTGCAGCCCGTCCTCTGAGAGAGCACCTCCACTGACAGCTCCTCTTAAATATTTATGCTGACAGAGAGAAGAGAAGAATGTTATCTGTAACTGGACTTATCCCATATCAACACATGCTCTGACTCAGACATTCACTCCAGACTCACGACCCCACTCATCCTCCCGCTTTTACAGCTAGTTAAAAGGCATTAGAGTGACAACAGTGGATAGTGTGTCCAGTCTGTTTATCTGTATCTGTCTGCAGTGAATTAAGGAGGAGGGAGGGAAAAAGTAAAGAACTATTATTACAAAATCTTAATATTATGATTTGGTATATATTAGGGCTGCAAGCAACAATTATTGTGCTGATAAATTAAATTTTAACTGATTGTTTGGATTGCAAAATGCCTATAAATATGAGCTTTTCCTTTTCCTCTTTCTTTTTTTAACAAAATTTGATGAAGAAAAAGCATGAGTCAACCCACTTGAGGACAAGAGCCTCACCAAGTATACCTGCACCTGTTTTTAATGGTTTTAATGAACCTGTGCAATTATTTGTTTTGCTTGTCAATATTTTGTATTTATTTGTTTTGTTTGTTGTTGGTGCTCATGAAAAAGAGAGCCTGGTACTCTCATTTGGCTCTCCCTGTATAAAGAAAGATAAAAGATAAGCTAAAATGAAAATCAAGATGGAGGATAGTATCAGTGGCGAGCCTACACAGATAGTTGTCAGTAATCGCTTCACATGTTAAGTTTTAAAATAATGCTATTTCCAAATAAACATGACAAGCCCTAGTTGTAGGTATGCATGAGCACGAAATCATTGAAGAATTCAAATGAAAGCCTTGTAAAATGTATTAGATTTCCTGTCTGTATATCCTCACAGTCATACAGAAGCATTCCAACAGCATTAAATAAAGGAGAAAGCAGAATCTCCCATCTTGTATCTCAGATTAAAAGGAATGTGCTCTAGTAAAAAGCTGGTGAGATAAGATAAACACTAAAGCATGTGGCTACGTTAACTGTATGCAGTAAATATTCATATGAACCTTTCCAATTAAACAACTGTAAACTTGTCACCCGGAAATGATGGCAGTAGTAAATTAAAAACCACTTCATTCACCCATACAGTGACCTGCACCCTACATTTTATTTATGTTACCCATTGGCTGCAAGTTCATTTGGCGCTCCCCATCCCAAACACAGATGGGCCGGTGTTACAGTGTGCTGGACCCTGGGGACATGAGGGCCAGTGCTGTACACAGATGCCACAGCTCATGTGAGGCACATCCCATTAAAAGAAGGAGGACAGTTTCCCCAATCAACAGATCACCTTTTCAAACACGCCTTTGTTCCCAGGCCTCAGCAGCTGGCAACAATTAGCAGGCAGGGCGACGCACAACAGTCCAAGTTGCCAGTCAGTCCATTATGGAGTTGGTGGAGTGAAGGATTGCAGTCCCTAGTGCTAGAGGCTGTGAATTAAACGTGTGATAGATGTGGGAAGTGTGACTCTAAAAACCTTTGCAGATAAGTTGGCAGGGGAAGCCTCACACATGTTAGATCTGAATGGTGCCATGTGGGATACCAGCTGGTTTATACTTTGTCAAGTTGGCAGAGTACAGAAGTGCCATCTATCCTGCACAGCCAAGTTTCCCCTTGAAAAGTCTTGTTGCTGACAGCAATAATAAATTGCAATCCGACCAATCAATTACAGGCCAGCTTGAACCCTTTAAGTCCTTAAGAATGAGAAGCTGGGAAAAAATCAATTTGCAATTTACATCAGGCTGATGAGTGTTGAAAACACTAAGAAAGAGACCGCTTCAAGGAAGTATAATTACATCCCAGGCAGTATGAGCTCCTGATCCACACAATGTCCAGCAGTTTACAATCAATGGAGCCGTGGACAACTCACTCAGTCCTGTCATTCAGCTCTTGAGAGCTCACATGCGGCGCAGGTAACGGAGGAAGTGATTTGTGTCGCATCATTGGGCAGTAAGTAAGTGGGGACGAGCTCTGAGTGCCAAACTTCCTCAGAACGTGGCTGTGAGTGTGAGAGACAAAAGGTGGAGAGAAAATGAGACACCACTGGAGGTACGGGCCATACTGAGGCACTCAAGGGCCAGAGGCTACTCTTGATGTAAATAGTGTCATATGTGCTGGAGTCTGGAGCCACTAGGTTGTGACTTGTGATGTTTTGTTTTTTTTTTATTATTATTCTCGCATTACTAGGACGAGCTATGTTTCTTCTCTCAGAAAAACAGTGACAAATAAAAGCTATGGACACAATAATGAAAAAGCAGCGACAGAGATAAAACCATCATGAGTCATTGTGAAAAGTCATCGTGAAAAACACAAGCACAGGGAGCTGCATGAATGGTGCGGTTCCAACTATGTTTTGTTTCTGCTGCAGACAGAGAAAGGAGGCAGAAAAGGCGCAGGCTCGAAGGGTTAAATGTTGGCGAAAAGTGAAGAGGGACAAAAGCTCCATTGTAAGGGCTAAAAGTATCCCCGGAAAGGAGGGGACAGAGAAGAAAGCCACCACTGGCTGGTCCCCCAGTCTCATTGTAGGCAAAGGGGAGTGCAGCCACGCATGACAGATGTCCCTAGCCATTGTTTCCCAGCAGCCTCCTCTCTGCCTCCTGCTCTGCTCCAAATGCCTCTGAACGGGCACTGCCTGTGAGAGCGGCGCTACACAGGTTCCGTGAGTGCCAGGCGCGACGCCTCTGTCTCTGTTGGAGCTGTGGGAGTGTGGACTCCAGGTGGGCCAGTCTACTTCTCAGGACAGCTCTTAGCAAGGTGCACAGGCACTTCACATTGTAATATGTAATAGTATCACACGTACAGCAATGCACAGTGCCACAGCAGTTAGACATGGACACAATAATTAAATCCATTAACGCAACACAGTTATAAAGATGACAACATAAAATCTGACATTCAACTTAAAAATCAATGGCAGTGAGATCAATGACAGCTGTAATAACCAGAATGCCTCACTAAAACAGCACCATTGACTCTGGCCTGGGGTGCTAACAGGCAAAGCAATTACTAAAATGTCAAGTGAAGCGCAGGTAAAAGCCTCTTCCAACATAAAGAGTTTAGGTAAGCTGTTTTACAAAGTACTGACATTCCCATTCAGTGTCCCACCATGTGGCAGTCCAATGGAGGCGGCTTGGCGAGCTGTCACTCACAGCAACACTGTGCCAGTGGGAAGGATCGCAACAAAAGCTCTGTCTGGTTAATGGGTGAAAGAAATTACACACAACTTCTTTTGCTCCCAAACACTTTGTACCAAAAGTCACGATCAGCTGCCCCACCCCCGCCTGCCTGTTCACATCTGAGACACATTCCAGTGAATAAGCATGAGTAAGATCTCTAAACAGAAGGGCAAATCTTTCTGAAAGCAATGAATGTTTGCCAGGTGGATCAATGGAGGTTGTTAGCTCGCTGAGTGAAATACTACAGTGCACCTCTGTGGAAAACACAAGCACAGTGACCCTAAACTAAAACTGTGTCAGCACAAAACTAGGCCACAAGTGGGAGACATAAAGGTAACAATGCCTTTACAAATGCTGACAAAAAATAGTGTGTATGTTTTATACCAGTAGATTCCCAATCACAAGGGTGAATGTACTGAAGCTTCACTATGTTTAAATCGATAAAATAATGAGGACTAAATACATGGTCCAGTAAAAGGTTAAGGTAATAGAATTTAATAGAAAATAAAACAGCAAAAACAATATCATTCATCCTCCAACCTGAGGAAGTTCATTTTCAATGCAGAGGTGCAAAGGAGGGACATATGGCTCTGTCCATCGTTGGGGTGGGAGTGACTGGTGTAGCAGAGCTCAGGGTAAAGTCAAACGAATGCATGTAAACATTTAGCCCCCCGTGCACTGCGCTGTGATCCTGTGCATGGGCTTAGGTGACCCCAGTCGGCATCAATCAGACCCAGCACAATGGGATGAGGCGCGCATGGGGAAATACCGGGTCAACCGCACGTTTAATAACAGCGTGGATGGCATAGTGGCGCTGCTCTTCGAACCACAGGAAGGCTGGGCGCCTGCCCCTCTGTGGCTAGTTACGGCTGTGGTCAACGCATGAGCTTTAGAGATGAGTGGATAATCTACTTGGACGGATTTAGGACTAATCTGCCATTTCTGCTCTCCAAATCAAATCACAATGGGATACATATAGGGCTTATGCACTGATATGATGGTTTGAGAGCACAACCAGCAGGAGCCTGGTTTCAATAGAATGGAGCATTTTATAAAGGTTTAGAAAGACTAAAACATCAACTCAATACAATTTTTTTCTGAGTTTAGACAAAAAACTCATCCCTTTCCACAATTTCTTACTGCAGCCAGCACCATGCATCAACTGAACAGACAGAAAATAACTGTTTTGACAGCTGTGCGGACATATTAGCCCTTTTCTCTGCTTTCTGAGATAAGAACTATCAGCAGAGAAGAAAACGCAGGAGCTGGTCACGCCTTTCTGCTGTAAACGTGCAGTTAGGCTGTCATCCCCCAGGTTCAAGTCTGTCACCACAATGAAGACATGTACCAACCCACTGAGCTAATGACAGTCTACAAACACAAGCCAGAGTGCAGTCACTGCCTGTCCGACTGTCAGTAAGAACAACATGGCGTCCTTATATCTATAAACATATATAATCGAATGTACAACCCTACATGTGTGAGAAAACATCCACAAACTGGGGTCAAAATGCTTTCTGTCTGTTACAGTCTCTGACCCTCCTTTTCTCAGGCCCTTACAATGTACCAGGACTATCATCTGATCCAAGCGCACATCAGTATAAAAGGTAAACAGCACACACATAAACAAAATTATGATGTAGAACATGTAAAGATTCTCAAACTATTATTTCTTCACTATGGTTTAAATAACTTAGTATTAATTGTAATAGTAATTTTCAGTATCTTCTCAAGTCTTGTCAAGATTGCATTGCTATTCTACTTAAAATATCCCTCACTTTGCATTGTGGCTTAGTTGTATTCATATAAAAACTTTTAAATTTTTTGGAACTGCATGGCAACAAATGGGCAACACAACTAAAGTTACCTAAGACTTGGTGCCTAATTTGATTGGGAACAGTTGTTTGAAAATAGTCTGCCTCAGCTGCTCATCCTCCACGAGAGAAAGCCAAAATGATCACCAGACCGCCATCCAGCCACCCCCGAGGAGACAGGCCCTTCTTCAGAGTACTGATGACTTTAGGATCCTGTTATTAGCAAGAAAGATAATTTTTATTCATTCATCTTCTTATTTATCATGGGGACTGCCTTGTACCAAATTCACACTACATGGGCAAATCAAAATATAAACAGGAAGTTATGTGTTTTAATAGACACACTCTTGGACAAGAACAATGCACATCAAATTTATAAACAAACATGAGTTGCTATGTTCTTGCTTTGTTGAGTCTGTCTCTCACCCCACCCCTCCACAGTCAGTGTTGGAGGCTGAGGATCCATGCCCTGAGTGCGCTCGCCGGAGCACAGGGCCAGGCAAGAATGCACCTATTCAACAGGCTGACTCCAGATGCGACACAAAACAATCCTTCAGGCTACAGGGAGCAGAGGAGGGGAGAGGACAGGAAAGGCTGATAGGAATCTGATAGCCTATCATTAACAGACTAAATAAAGTGAGGTAAAATCTCAGGCAGCAGCAGTGCCCTTAGTTGTTATGTTTAAGGGTCCTTATTGTTTCATCTCCTGTGGTGTTTCAAAGACATGCTATGCTTCACCAGAGGTATTTGTTGTTGATAATAAATCATCATGTGGTGGGTTCATTGCGATTCACTGAAAAGTCCCAACTGGGGCAATGTCAGGTAAGTGGACAGCGTGGGAGTTTCTATTAAGGTAAACTAATCCGTCCTTACCTTATCTCTACCACTGGTTTCAAATGTAGCACCTGAAAGAAACCTATAATCTGAATAAATGTTGCGCAAGCCTTTGAGCTTATGCAAAAATGAATTGCAGAAACAAAACAAAAAAACAAACTCACAAATGTTTTGATGTTCCTGAGAGACTATATCTTCTCAGTCTCCAGCTATTTTCATCCATACTGCAAAAGACTGCGCTGTGTACAAGGGAAAGGAGGATCAATGCAATATTAATGTATCAATCAACAGCGAGTTATCAAGAAGCGACAGAGAAAACAGCAATGCAGTCCCTGTAAACATGACCTTCGGCTATACAGCCCCAGCTCTCAACTCCCCCTCTTCTTCTAGTCATCATATATATCGAATATAGACTCAAACATTTATGGGCTCAGGGCTCCTCCCCAAGGATACTGTCAGAAGAAAATGAAAAGAATAAGTTCTCAGGCAAGTGTGGGTGTTTTCTGCCTTTCTTTTGAGAGCATGGGCAGCACCACATAAAATTCAATGTTCTGTAAACAAAATAGCTCATCTTACATTTCCTGTCCTGCATTTGAAATCACTGGTTATCAGAGAAAAAACACACACAAACGCACACTCACACGATCATTCACTGGATTTTTCTCAATGCGTTTTCCACAGCAACTGACCGGACAGTGCTCGCAATAGCAATACTGACACCTGGTGGACAGATAGCCTAACTTAAAGTGCTGACATGTTATCATTTTTGTGTTTTTTGTTTTTATTTCTTCGTTTTAAGACATGGTACATGTTAAATATTTGTCATATAGTTTTAAAGGGAAAAAAGTAAAAAAAAAAACAAAAACAAAAACAAAAAAACAGGAATCAATGTCTGTTATTAACACATTTACTGGGCAGGTACATCAGTTTAAGAAATACCTATGCAGGTGATGTTATATATTTTTATTCGGTAGGCTAAATAGTATGGAAAATTAAACTGACCTTTTGATTACACTAGTATGCCCCGTCCTAATATGTCACACCTATCTACTGATGATGTATAAATTAATAATAAAATAAACTTGGATACTGTTGCTGTGAAAATTACAGTGGCTATCTTGTGTAAAAGCAGCACAATTTGAATTGAAAATTAAAACAGTTTACTTCAAGCCAATTACTATAAATGAAGAGTTGGTAGAGCATTCGTCCACTGATCTGAAGGTGTTGTTGTAAAGTGATTTGAATGCCTTGAAGGTGGAAAAGTGCTACAGAAAAATTTGACCTTTTATCATTTTATTAAAACCTACAATATTCCTTTATGTAAAATAAATAAATAAAGCTTTCACATACAACATCCAAGTCCAGCTTCCTATTATTTTGCATTCAGTAAATTTTTTCAGGAACTCGACGGTACTGTAGTTCCTAGTTTTAATATACCTGCTGCAACCAGGGAAATTAAACTTCCCCAACAGAGTATAAACTATATAAGCAGTGTCCAAACTGGCTGGGGGCTAAATGTGGCCCTCTGACCAATTTTTGCTGGCGCTTAGGCTTCCCTTTTCCCTGCTTTTTACTGCATATTAAAGTCTACTTACTGTCATAAGCCTACATGATCATAACACTGTGATGTGGTACAGACCTAAGAATGCTCTATGCTTTATAAATGGTGTGGTGGCTCAGTCAAACTAACCTCAAAATGCAACATTTTGAGTGATTAGCTATACTGTCTGTGGCTCATCATTTCATGTATGTTACAATGCGGGGCCCTCTGTGAAACGAGGTTGTGCCTATGCCTACTATACATATGCCTACCTCAGTTTCCAAGAAGGAGGGCGGCTGTGACAAATGTTGCATGTTATAGAAAAAAAAAAATCATTAAAAAATATAACTTGTTGTGTTATTTAATCTCATTGATGTAGTTAGTTCAAGATAGACCAAAATAAACGTTGAATTTAGGCTTATCGTGTTCTCGGGTCGTGACATAAGCACTAAAGATGGCGGACAGGAGAAGCTAGTACGTGGTTTCTTCTTAAAACTGGCAAACGGTGTAATCAGTATCGATATCATCAGTTACTATGACAATTGCGTTAACATGTTATCTGTGTTATTTGTATAAGTCTGTTATTTATTGGTTCGCATCTAGTGAAACCTATCTCTAATCAAGCTTATTTGCTGAATTTTACATTAGCGAGGGTAGCTAAATTAGTCTACACACCACAATGTTTAAGCACCACGATATTTTTTTTTTTTCTAAGGACCACCACAACTTCAGCTCCCATAAAGTAAATGACGTACAAAGTGAAATGTTTCAGATTTTAGCTTGACCCGTGTGGCCTCACCTGACTTATGGCCATACTGCGCGTGACGTCAGACTGACGGGGCCGCAGACTTTCCTGAGCGCGATTCTTGTTTCGAGGGCGGGTCAACCATGTTTATCAAATATGTTCAGTCCACATATCCGCTGGTATAACCTGTAGCAGATTTACAGGCTCAAGTGTCTTTACCGAGTTATGGAAGACAAAAAGCTATAAATAATAATAACAATAATAATAATAATAATAATAATAATAATAATAATAATAATAATAATAATAATAATAATAATAATAATTGTGATACCCTTGTTGCTGAATCCTCTGTTATTGATGTGTCGTTGTGTATAGAAATATAGATATATACTAAGAAATAAGATTCCAATTTTGAATCCAAAAGTCAATGGTTTGATCCCAGTTGTGACCAAGTGATGCAGCTGATCCTTGGGCAAGCTATTTCACTTTTTTTTTTTTTTTTTTCCATCTTTTCACCTCCTCACACAATTAGTGATTGGTGATGGTTGCAGGAGCCTATGATGCAGATTGATAGCCTCAGTTTCATCCAGGGGATTCAACGAGGGGACAAAGGGGGCTGTTGTTACGGACCCTAGGGTCTTTGGGGCCCAGAATTGGATCTTCTTGCTATTCATTTATTGTGAGGCTTCTTGATCTGGACCTCCAAATTTCTGTTGACAGGCCTGGTTACATCAACCTACTAGGACAGCTGTGGATACTATAGCAGCTATAGAGTGAATGAACAATTTATACAATATAGCACTTTGAGAGGCTTGATGAGTTTGTTAAATGTAATATAAATATAAGACAATTTCTGCACAAACACTTGTACAACTTGTAAGGATGCTTCAGTGCAGTGACATAGTCCATAGTGAGGTTGGAGAAGAACACACCCGTACACCTGCTGCTGAGTGAGTAAGAGAGAGGGCTCTGACCACTGACCTGATTGTCTGAGCATCTTGGATCCACACCACTGTAATGAGCAGTAGGGCCCTGTGCTGTAGCACCTGACCCAAGTGTCACCGTAGGACACCTGCCTCTTATTTAAGTGACAGCGACCATGTTATTCCGGGTTAGTCCACTTCCAGAGAACCAGAAAAATGTTTATTGTTTAGAGTTTAACTGCATGTGTACAAGAAACTTATCATATAGACCATAAGTGGATACGCCGCAGAGTTCTTCAAGGTACTGTCTGTTCTACTGCTCAATATTTTGATTTATGTTATTTTAACTGTTATACCTTTACTGTAGGGCACTGTAAAGATGAACCTGCTGATTTGGTGCATGCTGATTTTTTTATGCGCAGACAGTAAACAAATGGTTTTAGATCACAGCAGTGTCGCAAGGTATGTTCGTCCTGTCATTTATATAGAAATCACATTATAATGATGAGCTTAATTGTATTTTGGAAATGAAAGCGAAAACTTGAATTTAATAGATGCATGTATTTTAGCAGAATTGACAGAAGGATTTGATCCTGCTCTGAATCTTCACCTATTTGTATTTTTTTTCTAGGTGGCATTTATATAATATAGAAAAAGGTCACCGCTTTATAAGAAGACATTCTGATGGGACATTTACCAGTGATTTTACCAATAATCAGGACAGAATGAAGGCGAAGGACTTTGTGAAGTGGCTAGCCAGCACAAAAAGAGGAAGGTCAGTTTTAATGCGCAAGTTAAATGTTGAAATGTGTTTTTTAGAATAACTGACATTTAGTATATGATTTTATTGTTTTATTTTAGATGTCACGAAGAGCTCATTGAATTTGCTGGAGTATAAAGAAAGTTCCATCAATTAACATTTAATATTTGTCAACAAAAAACATGGTTGTGGGATATTTTTAGATTTTATAGGCTGTATGACAAAACCTTCAATAGCTGTATCTTATTAGAGGTTTTTGGCATTTATGTCAAGTCTTCTGTATTTTGTGAATAAAGTAAAAATAGTTATAATAATAACCTATATTTTTGTTTTGGTTTCATATGCAAATAAACTAATGAAGCACCAATGTTCTATGTGTATTAAATGAATACAGCCAGACCAAACATTATATATTAGAAGAGACCAGTGTTACAGTTTTTCCATTTCTGTATCTATGTGTCCAAACTTGGACTAGTAATGTATGTTTTCATTCATTCATGTCATGTCATTTCATTATTTTATTTTTATTTTTTTTTTCTACATAATTTATTAGATCTTACTTATATGTTAGGCGATTTATAAACACAAATCTGCTATCATTTTTGTGGAAAAACAAAACAAAAAAACTGCAGCGTGACAACTACCCAATGTAACTACATGCCCTGGTCTTCCCCAATGGAGGGCGCTGTTATTCTTTAAAACAAATTTAGGAGGTCAGTTTTGTGATTGGGGATCGCAGCGTTTAAAGTAGCCGATACTTTGTATAGGTTTGAAGGCATCTGTTATATTTAGGTCTGTATCAGGAATATCCTTATTATTATTGCACAGTCAACGCTGTTTTTACAGCATCTGCTCACCGCAGTGCCTGGGAGCCAGTCTGTAGGCTTCCTCTTGATTTTCCCAGAAGCATGTCAGGGTAGACCGTAGGAGGAGGGGGATGCGTGGGGGAACACCATTGCACAAACATAAGCCTGTGATCTCACACAGGGGTTGAAACGGGATCAGATAGAAGGAAAGCCCTCTATACCGCTACCTGTACGTACCCTCTGTAGCAGGACTGCATGTGGAAACTACACACTCCTTCATCAAAGCATCATGTTTCTAACAGAATTTATTGGAGATATTATCTGAAAATAATGGGTAACACAGAGTCATGCTTACATGGTTGGTGTGAGTGCAGTGGTTTAACGGATACATTAGTAGTCCAGAGAGAGAGAGAGAGAGAGAGAGAGAGAGAGAGAGAGAGAGAGAGAGAGAGAGAGAGAGAGAGAGAGAGAGAGAGAGAGAGAGAGAGAGAGAGATATATATGCTATACTGAAGAGGAGGGGTGATTCGGAAAAAGCGATGGGGGGAGTGTAGGTGTGGCTGTCTGTAAATTAGGTCGAGCTCCACCGCGCACTAAACCGTTTTTATAGCTGTTCCACTCCAACCAACACCGTCCTCTACACGGATAGCTCCACCCACGAGCTGGGGGAGTCTACTAGCACCATGGACAGCTCCCGATGCACCAGGAGATGTTTCTATTCAATATGATCCGTGCCACTCCCAACAGTGCGTTGTTTTCATGCTTATCTGGACATGTATATCGGAGACGGTACTGGGCCAAACGGAGAGTGTGCTGCTGACTCAGCGTCGACTGCTGCATTCATTTATCTGCACTGCAGTGCACCCCCTCCCCCTCTCCTCCTCCATCCCTCTCTCTTCTCCCCCTCACTGCACTTCACAACCATCCCGGAGCACTGCACTGAGACACGGAGAACCGATGGTCAATGTGGACCGAATAATCGAATAATACTACAAGTGTTCCATCACATAGAAGCAGTTGGTGAAAAATGACAGAGACAAAAAATGAAGTTGTAGCAAGAGCTGGGAGTGCTGACCAAGATGGACCAAGACTGGAAAAATCACGTGACTTGATTGGCAGAAATATCATTTACAATACGATCACCTTTGAGGTCACCAGGGCAGCCTAATAGTTGCACAAACTCTGGGCTCAGTTCGGCCTGATGGACACAAGAGCAAAACTGCCCAGATGGACTGTACAAGGGAGCAAACACTGGTCCATCTTGAGAGAGGGTTGTTGTTAACACAGGCTCTTAACAAATTCAATACGACCATTACATTTGAAAGGACGCCCATTACCGCAGCACCACACTTCTCCATTTCATAGGATGTTTTGTGTATCCACTTGCTCCTTACACTACACCACAAAAGTGAAATAACCTGCACAAAATGGTGACCAGTGACCACCACTTACAATCGACAAAAAGACAAGTGTTGAATGAATCCTAAAATGTTTGTTATTGATGTTATATCCATTCATATTCATGGATTTCAGACAAACAGTTCCTTCCTGATTTGAAGGACTTTGTGTATATCTATAGAGGACCTTTCTCATTCAAGATAATATTTTGATATGAACTGCTTAATGGAGCAGTTACTGTATCTTGAAATCAATGAACTGGCTTTGTATTTAAACATGATTATTGTGAATACATTTTATAGAAAAAAAAATTACACAAGAAAGCACTGACAGGGTGTAACTGGAAGGCTGCTTTATTGGTAATAAAAAGATTCGTGCTCAAATGAAGACAATCTTTCATATTCTTACCAAGTGGTTGTGCAACACACCTCATATTGTATCCTCTTTTTATTATGGTGTCAAATGATATCAACAGTTTGAAAAGCACTTTTTCATTTTTCAGCAAAAAGAAAAACAAAAATGCTTATAATAAACCATGCTAAAAAGAAAGCGTCCTATAATCAAATATTGATACAAAAATAAACTTCAGATGGAAACATAAATACAGAAGAAACAGACTATAGAAAGGCAAGCTGCTTTTTCACAAGCCAAGTGGGTGACACACATATCACTAAAACTGGATATTTTGAGTTAGCTGTTTTCTGATAACATCACACACTGTTGAATATTTATATGAGGTGGGGGGATGATCTCCGGCAGTTTTTCTGACTCCCTGAATTTTGTTGTGCTCACCCCATACCCCACCCTCCACAGTTTGGAAACACTGGTAGTTCTTTCTATTTTCTATTTTGTTCTCTTTTACATTGATGTGATATCATTTTCGGTGTGGAATTGACATCCAATTTTGCAGAAAAAGCAGAAAAAGGCACATGCCACTGAGTGTTACATTGGAAACAAATCATTCAACAGAAGAGGTGTGAGGATGAGAAGCAGGACTGTATCTGTTTACATGTGGTAATGTCTCCGAGTGTGTCCAGGGCAGTGGTCAGTCACAGCACTGTGAACTCAGAGAGTGAGAGATTGGACAGTACAAATGTGCTGGTAACATCCTTTCTTTATGAACAGGCTACAATCCATGACAAGCAGCTCCAGAAACATCGCATATGAGTTATTCCTGGAAACAACCAGTTTTAGACATCCACTCAATGTGTTGCACATATAAATCAAATGTGACAAACAGTGTTCTCCTGCTTTATGTATATACATATAGACATATATGTATACATGTATATATCTTTTGTATTATATAATATCTATATTCATTCATTTTCCGTCAACAAAGTGAAAAGTGTCTCAAAAAATCCAAAGGTAACAAATGTGACAAAGGGCATAGCTGGAAGCCATTCTATATTATTGTTGTTTTTTGATTATTAGTAGTAACATTTTTAAAATTTCATATTTACAAAAAACACAACAAAGCATGCCTGTAAAATAAAATAATATGATACAGTATTTATAGTTTCTCTCAAAAAGTTCGTTCTTTTTCAGCGATTGTGCCATTTACATCATAGCCTGCACTGTACATATACTATATGTTTTGTGTTTCTTTTTTGTCTTTTTCATTTTTATGTTTTCAAGTGTGAATGTACCATTCTAAAATGTTACATCCAAGATGAACATGGGTGAAGTTACTCACTCCTGTGGTTTTATTGGGAATGTATTTGGTTTCAGTGTGCAGCAGCCAAACTGATTCCGAGACCTCATTTTGTAAACAGACTTCAAATATCTTTACAGACAGGGGCTTCAGGTACAGGCAGTGTTAAACACACCAAATGGCATAAGTGGTGTGATGATGGACACAGGGTTTGAGCCCGCGCTGTCCATTAGAAATAGGACCATCACTCCTGTGTAGAAAAGAAATGGCAGGAACATCTAAGGAGGCAGTTATCTCTCCCCCATTGACAAGCCTTAGGTTTGAATGAAAACACCCACAGAGTATTTACACATAGCTGCATCTACATGAGGCCTGCTGATGGTTTAATCTCGGCAGGTTTCAGCTTTTCGACCTGCATTTCTGGCTAACTGTTTTGATGCGGGTATAGCATTTGAAAGCCTACAGTTTGTGAGATATGGTGCAAGCCTGGGTCAAACACCACACAGTGTTTTAGAGGTCCCACAGAAGCACAATGATACACTGACAGACATGGGACTTTCCACATCATGACACAGATCCCAGCGTCACTGCTGTTCTAATGGCAGTCAGTCTGAAACCCTGAAAGGAGAGGCCTTACATGTTTATTGGTCCACAATGTTTATTATTACCCATCCACCTCCCTGAAAGACCTGATCATGTCCATTAAGTCCATTTATCCGGCAGTCAAGACCACTAGCCCTTCATAACTATCCACTGTACGTACACACGAGGCACGACAAGGTTTGTCCTTGTGATAATTCTCCACTCACTTTGCTGTTTGGTATAACCACTGTCTCCTGTCTCTCTCACCTATCAAAACACCTTTTCTGAGAATGATTGCATCACAAGGAAATCAGAGAAGGACTCTGAGTTTTTTGTTTGTTTTTTGTCTAAAGCTGGCAACTCAAATTATCCAAAAGCACTACCAAACACACCAGTCACTTGAAAGTTTGAATGATAAAAATGAAATAAAATAAAATGTTTAAAAAGCATATAAAATGAATTATTAAAAAGTACAGTGTTGTTCACTTGCACTAAAGCTGAAACAAAAACATACATCCCACATGTGCCCCTTTGTCCAAAGAACACTAAAAAAGGGATACCTACTGGCAGACTCTGACCGGTGCCTGACATCATTCCTTGGCATAAAGAATTATCTCCCAATGCTGGAATATGGCCACAGGAATGTAAGTAAACAAAGAAGGATAAAGTCCCACAGTCAGTTAAAGTACATGGCCTTCAAATCTATGCGTCCTCAACATGAGGATACACATCTGTCTCACATGCATACACGCCACATTCTTTCTACAGAATATTCAGGGCAAAAACATTGCCGTTTGTGATGCACTGCAGACTGGGACTTTCAGTCTCTGAGTGCTTACATCCTTCATCTGTAAAAATGATACAGGACTGGATTCAAAGATCTATTCCTTTCAGGTCAAAAAACACAAGCAGAAACATTGACTCCTTTTCCCCAAAAATCTATATCAATAACCAGAATCTTTATCCTACCACTATATCACATAATTTTCCCAGTGGACAGCCTCAAATCTAAAGTCAAGCCACTGCTGTGGGCAGAAAATTAGTGTCTTGTGAACTATGATTACTCATGCATGACTCCTGATCAAAACATGCCTTCATGCAAGTCATTTCTATGCATTGAACGAGCACAATAATTATTTATTTGAAACTCAATCTGAGCAAGTCTCCTTCAGCCCAAGTCAACACAATGACTAATGACCCCTAACTGGTCAGTGTGAAAGCCCATGTAGAAAATACCTTCTTCAATGTCAGTATAACAAAGATGATGAAAGAACTAGTGACATGGGCTAAATGTCCTTCTTTTTTGCTGCTCAAAGAATGAGAAAATGCAAGTGTATTTAGCTAACAAATAAAAAAATCTTTGTCTACGGTTCCAGGTTTCCCTTGCCTCACTAGATTATTTTCCTAACTAATTTTACTTGGTTGATTATTGTAATTCTTTGTTGATGGCAAACTGTTTTAGACCCTCCTGTAGACTGCTTTGTCAGTTCATTGAGGATCTGTATGATCTGGTCGTGTAGCAGCAATATGCTGCGGTCCACGCTCGGTGGTGGCAGGGATATGCAGTTTCTCCAATCAATAAACATAGAATTCTGTGCCTTGGCAGTTGGTCCCCAAAGAAATATGTGTCATTGGCCAGCACACTGTGAGTTACTGTTTCTGCTTCTCATTACATGGTCTCTGGGCAGCAAAGTTCTTCAGTAAACTGATTGCATTTGGTTCAGCTGTCTAAGACGACATATGAAACCACACTGCCTCAATTGCATTTGAGTCTGTAAACAATTTTTTGTCCGTTTTGTTGTTATTACGTTCAAATATTCACTTTTCTATATTTGTTGGGTCAATATTTTTAGGCTCAGTGTCTGATATCACTGCGTTTAATAGTGTCATTAAACACTAACATTTAGATTCCCATTCATCTTTTTGGTTTTTGTCCTTCTCTCGGTTGTCATCCTGTTTCTCTTTGTCAGGTTTGGTTACACTGTCGTAAGAAGGAAGAGAGGCAGTAGAGGGTGTGCTCTCCTTCTTTTCCTGGTTTCCACCATTTTCAAGTTTGCTCGAAAAGATGCGCTTGAAGATGATTCCACGCCTGATGAGGTGGGCTCGATAAGCATTCTGGATAGTTCTGGCAGAGACATCTTCCTGTTTGCGGCGCAGGGTGGTGGTGATTGGTTCGTACGATACTTTGGAGGGGTTGGCTGCCACAAAACGCTCCTCCATCTGCTGCCTTAGCATGTCCAACTCACCACTGTCACCCAACACACGCTTTGTAAAAGCAAACAGGATGTCCAGGCAGTGAATGCGGTCACCACTGACCATTGGCATGTCCATGGCAATTAGTTCTATAGTGTTTGGCTTTGGCACACGCAGTGGGTGCTCTAATGCATCAGCAAAGTCAGACAGTTTAGCAAAAGTGATAAACTGAGAGGCAGTTGGATCAAATTTCTCCCAAATCTCATAAAATGTCTCAAAGTCGTCCTCACTGAGGGGATCTGCACTTTCCTCCGTCGCCACGCTGAAGTTCTCCAGAATGATGGCAATGTACATGTTAACAACAATAAGGAAAGAAATGATAATGTACATCACGAAAAAGAAGATTCCCACTGATGGATTTCCACAGTCACCTTTAACAGAAGTACCGGGATTCTCCAGGTTAGGGTCACAGTCGGGTGGGTAATTAAGGATGGGTAATAACAAACCATCCCAACCGGCAGATGTAGTAATCATGAACAAGATGATCATACTGTTGCCAAATGTTTCAAAGTTATACAAGTCATCTATTCCTGCTCCATGCTTCACATAGCCAAAGTTAGACATGCCAAAGATTGAGAAGATGAACATGACCAGAAAGAGGAGCAGACCAATGTTGAACAGAGCGGGCAGTGACATCATCAGAGCAAAGAGTAGGGTTCGGATTCCTTTGGCTCCTTTAATGAGACGAAGAATACGACCAATACGAGCTAAACGGATCACCCTGAACAGGGTCGGAGACACAAAGTACTTCTCAATCAGGTCTGCGAGGAACATACCTGTGACAGGCAGAAAAAGAAGAATCACTATTTGTACATTTCTCTCATTGTATGGGCATAAATTTATGGATTCATTTTAACATCACTAACCAACAATAGACAGGATGACAACCACCACATCAAAAATATTCCAGCCATTAGTAAAATAGTAATGGCGAAGAGCAAAGAGTTTGAGCAGGAACTCCATTGTAAAGACTACAATGAAGATGAAGTTGACCCAGTACAGGACCATCTCTGTTTCATCGGACTGATCGTCTGTTTCCACCATCATAGTTACCATGTTGAGGCAAATGAGGATCATGATGGAGATGTCAAAGACCTGCTGTGTCACAAAGTCAAACACCATCCCCTGGATCTTGTTCTACAGAAGGATTCAAATACATTAGCACTGGTACACTGGAACAATCTTAACCCAGTAATCAACAGTTAAATCACCTGCGGTCGTGGAATAGGTTTTTGAGGCTTTTTGGAGCCCAATTTTTTCATGGCATTATAATATTTTTTCTGTTCCTCTGTCATAAAGATATCCTGACCTCCAAAGTAAAGGGACAAAACAAGATTTGGTCATAATCTGTCTCACAGTACAATCAAATATGAAATTATTTAGTTGAATATATCTTATCTTTTTCTTCTGTTGGTTGAAATTGTCAATGATCACACCAATGAACAGGTTGAGAGTGAAGAAGGAGCCAAAAATGATGAAAATGACAAAATAGATGTACATATAAATGTTGACTTCATAGTCCGGCTGCTCTTCCACCTGAAAGAGATGAGGCATGGCATTACTGTCAGTAGTAGCATAAAGAGTAATAAAAATACTATAAAAGTACATACATTTCTAGAATCAACAGCTGCATACATGATGTCCATCCATCCCTTAAATGTTGCCTGTAAAAAACCAAACAAAAAAAAACATTTAAAACAGGCAAACTAGTCAAAATTAATGGTAAAGAAGAGTACTCAAACTAAAATCAACACCTTTTCAGCATGTGGTACAGCTTGTGCACAGAAACAAAGAAACAGGCATGGAGACACACAGAAAACACAAATGAATGACACATATATACCACAGTGGACTTTAAATGGAGAAATGAAGGCAAATAGGGAAATATTTAACATGCATGCACCATATACAGAATGGAGACAGGCAAACGCCAGCAGCTAATGTCTCACCACTTGTAGGAGGGCGAGGTATCCAGCTCCCACATTGTCAAAGTTGATCTTGACATTCTTCCACCGGACCTCCGAGAAATTATTTCTGATAAGCTCCTCACATTGTGTTTTGTTATTGACGATATCAACAGGAAAGTACTCCTCTGATGTTTCATTGAAACAAAAGTAGTACTTGCCCGCAAACAGATTGACCCCCATTATACTGAAAATCAGCCAAAAGATGAGGCACACCAGCAACACATTCATAATGGAAGGGATGGCACCCACCAAGGCGTTGACTACCACCTAGACCAAACGAGGAAAGAGAAGACAAGAGACTGTGAGAACCTATAAACCAGGTGATGTGCTTCAGCCCTATATCACGACATAGTGCTATGGCATCACACTGTAATCTATCCAGATTTTTTCTATCTATCATTTTGTCTATAAAAAGAGTGACACACATCACCCAGATGTGTACTCTGTAGCTAGGGAGCAGTCTGTTCACTTTTTATTAGAGAAGTAGTGAAAGGACTGAACACGCTCTTTGATCTTTCAGATATTGGACCAGCTGACATGTATAGACAGTATATATGTGTTAAAATCTGGCAGAAATCTGTAGTTGTAAAGGAATTATTACAGTGTAATACAGTAGAAATCAATCAAAAAGATTTGAATTTATTTAATCTGAACAATTTATTTATTTCCTTTTGGGAATTAATAAAACAAATTATGATTCTTTAACATTAATCTTTTCAAAAAGACATTTATCTTGAGGCAGACTTGAACAAAAAAGTTTCTACCCGCAGAGTCATTTATCAATCAGTCTTTCAGTCTCAATCTAGAACCGTCCTATTTGTACTAGTATACCATCCTGCCAAAGCACTCACTACTCACACTTTATCATTGTCTAATACTATGTTAGATTTGATTACCATAGCACAATGAAGTGACCTAGATTAAAAACAATTGCAGTAAAAATATTTTGCCCTCCCCACCCACAAAACGTCACATTTCTAGCCTTCCAATGTGATTTCCCTGAGGTCATTTTATATGCAGTAATCATAAGCTCAGCTCACTACCAGTGTTAGGCAGGCCGAGCAGCAGCTCGCAGGCACACAGCTGAGCATGCATGTCTTTGGCAGACTCTTTTGTGGAGCCATATTCCCTCCTCATAACAGACAGGCAGGAGCTAGAGAGCAGGACTCTCTTAGCAAGTACACAGCCTTCATTCACACATCCACTTAAATAAACCATAAATTACAGATAATTCCTCTCTGATGAGTTCATAGATTTGGATTGAATTATATCCTGAGCAAAGGCTGTTTTACTCACTAAGAGAAAGACTAAGCTCCACTGGGTCAAATTGAACCACTTTAAAGACTCAGATTAATGCAGAAATAGGTCATGCTATGTGGAAAGCATTCTCAGAAAGAGGGAAAATGGCTTTCAAAAATGCAAAATGTGCATCGGCAGTTATACTACATGCGTGTTACATGACACTGTGCAATCTCAAGAACCGCTCAAATAAATAAATAAATAAACAGAGTAATGAGTGGGTATGGATATAATGACAGAGGAGATAACTGAAGTGTCAATAATTTGAGCCAATTTGTTTTCTTTTACAAATATCAAAAATACTGTAGAAATGCAGCCCAACTGGTCTTTAGAAAGAAGTATATCTATTGTACTGTTTAAAAAAAGCATGGAAAATATTAGTATTTTTATTAGTATATAGTATTTCCTTTTCATTTTCGATAACTAGAATAAAAAAAATGTTCCTGAGCTCTCTTCAGTTTTAAAAAAATTGTCTCAAACTCTCTGTCATCTCTCCATCAAACTCTGTTTATTTACTTATTGCTTTGACCTTTATTTATCTCTACTCAGTTCAAAGAAAATGGCAATTCAATTAATGAACATAAACATTATAGTATAACTGATACAGCAGGATCAAGTCCCTCTCTATCCCTTTGGTAAGACTGGGCCACTCTTACCTCGTACTTACGCCCCACAGGGGGAGGACATTCATAGGGCAGACATTTACTAAAGCCCCATAATAAAACAGGTATTTATTTATTTCTAGCATTTCAAAACCCAAAAAGACATGGGTTCAAATATTAATCATAGATGTAAAATAAAACCTTTATCATCCATAACGCCTATCCAGGGCCTAAAATCATTGATGTCTGCTCCATGCAATGGCATCACTTTTAGTCACTGGATATCTGCATATGAATGTGGCTTCAATACGTATAATGACACAAGCCCTCATCTCCTGCTAGCATGAGAGTTTTGGTACTACATACACAAGGGCATTGTGTATAAAGACAACTGTTGTATTGTCTATGGGCCGTCTACAGTTTGAGTGGGCAGTTGTTGCCTCCCATTTTCACGTCCTGTGGGAGTGGAAGGCAACAGGAAGCCAGGGCCTGCTGTATGCTCTGTGTGTGCCATGGCATGACAGCTATAATGTGTTGTGGGAAATGGCAGCTTTTCATATTTGCTAAGCTTCTGCCAGCAAAAGGAAATGTCCAGTCATATTACATAAACCATCAAACCATCTCTTTTTTGTGGAAAGCAGACGTTAACCTTGCCACCAAAGGCTTCCAGCAGCTCTGCTAGTCTAATGCTGAATTGTAAAACACTATACATGGCAGAAGCTTGACAAATATTTTTCTCCCAAAGCCACACCACTGTAAGTGTGTGGTTTCTGACTGAGTATTTGATGCAGGAAGATCCTGGACAAGCAGGAGAATTGTGAGACCCTCTCTTGGCCCGTCCTAGCCGAACCAGGTTGATGGCAGGGAGCAGTGGAGGGTACAGGGTGAGGAGGAGGGGAGAGGAGGATGGGAGAGTGCTGCTGCACATGGGGGCTGATTGAAGGAGGTGAAGAAAAGCTCAAACTAGAAGACAAGGCAATCAGTCCAAGAACAGAGAGAAGGACAGGGATCCAAATGTTTGAAGGGATAGAGAAAGAGACAGAAAGGCTACAATGACAACAACCAGGTGCAACCTAACACTACCGCCAGTCACAGGGACGACCAATCAAATGTCTGTGGAAAGTGATGGTTGAAACAACTGTATATCTACATACATGTTTTACTGTTAACTATGAAACTGAGTCCTCTGATGGACTCTAACTAAGAAGATTGGTGTTTTGGCGCTGCCTGGTTCCTGCTGGTTGTTCTCTACGTCAGATGCAGTGAGGGATGAGTGAGAGCTGAGGAGAGGGTTATGGGAGCAGAGGGCATGTGAAGAGAGGGGGCACTCATTTGAAAGCAGTGGTTGACAATCAGCTAATTGTTGATTTGAATGCTCTATGAGATGGCATGTAAGTTTGATTAGCTTTGACCAATTTCACACTGACTTTGGCCAATCAAGAGGAGGAAAATAGAATGATCAGAACTCCTTATTTGTCAGTATTGTGATGAGGCAGCTTTGTGTAAAGAATTATGGAAATATGTTGGATATGCTTTTAAGTGTAAATTTAACTCTGAGTATCCAATGTTCAATTTGTCAGAGGTAATTTAACATAAGTCAGTCCCCAGCTGCATCATGACTTATTGTTTAGCTCTTACAGAGGCATGGTACGACATTGCGCATGGAAAGGTGACTTTTAGGCTTTCATTTGGTTGTTTAGAAAAAATACTCCAACAGATTGGAGTTTTTTGTCCTGAGGTTGTTTTAAATCAGTTCTAGCATGCTTTAAACTGTTGAATGGGCATGCGGAAGGATCAGCTGCTTAGCTTTGGATCTTACCCTCATCCCTTCAAAACGTGACAAGGCTCTGAGGGGTCTCAAGGCCCTTAGTGTCCTGAGTGATTTAATGGGCCCTAGATCGGAGTAGCCCAGCGCATTAGCTACAAGGCTGACTATAGACACCTACACAAAAACAGAGAAGCAAAAGAGGTTCCAAACTGTTAGAAGTGAGGTTCACTAAGGAAGAGCCGGCCCTGGCATAGGCGGAGAGTTGTTGACATACACACATAAATCTATGCATGTATATGCATGTATAATATTGCATTTATACATGTATATACACCAAGAGAGAAGGTCAATGTTTAGTATAGGTTTTATGTGCGTAGTAATTTTAGTTGCAGGGATTATTTTTTCTGTTATTTGGGGAAGTTGACAAGATGGGGAAGTCCATTGTACCTGTAAAGAAACTGGTGGTTGAAAGAGAGAGAGGAGACATTATAGAGTTTAAATTAGGCAGAGTGCTACAAGATTTCGTTCAGATACAAGCAGAAGGGTTGGGAGAGCAAGAGGAGGAGGAGTTCAGGGAGAAGGGAAGTGGTTACCCTGTAGAAGCTGATAAAAACCCAACAGACTTGAGAGCCTTACCCTTGCCCCTCTAACAATGTCTCTCCATGTCGCTCTTGGGCTGAGGCATAAATTCCCATATAATTTAAGACAGACAAACTAATGGAACCTAAGAGAAAGAATACAGGTAAACATGTACAAGTCTGTCATTTTATCATTAACTTATATTAAACATAAATTCACAGCATTAGAGTGAAAGGGGGCTACGTTCACATAAAACACACACAAGAAAGGAGGTGGAGGTTAGGAGCAGACCAGTTATGGTTAAGAGTAAAAGCACTGGATGGCACTGAAAGGACAGAATTACACATTGTACAGTGAACTTACACACGGGTACCAAGGATTAACACACAATCGCTAAGAAACTGGCACAAGCCACCGAAGACACAATTTTTTTAAGCAAATTATTTAGATTTAGTTTTGAATGGATTTTAGCCTAAAATGTTACACAGTAAGTTTTAATATGGATGAATATAGTTTTAGGCACATTTTACACTAGGACAGTTTGCCAGTTTCTTCCTTATAAATAAGTAAGATTAACAACGGTGAACACATGTGAAGGCACCTTGAACCAGCCACTGACACCAACTCGTCAAACTCACCGCAAAAAGTCCACAACATTCAAAGCTTACCAAAGTCACGGAGGGAGGATTACCCGAGCAAAATCTTAATTTGGACTGTAAATGCTGTATGTAGAAGGCCCAATTTCAAAGATGTCATAGATCATTAAGTACATAATACATAATGGATTAGTGGCAGTAAGTTTTAACAAAGCAAATTATTGCAAGTACTTAAGTAATTTTTTAGGAGTTTTATAAAATTGTATCTATATAAAGAATTGTCCCGTGTCCACATCTGTCTGACACAACAAATGTGGGAAGAACTGAGTCAAATAGAGATTTTGCCTGGATCTAGACAGTTTGGGGTTAGTGTCACCTTTAGCCTGACCCCCAGACGTGCCCCCTTTGGGGAACCCGGCCTCTGGCCCCTGCTGAGCCAGCTGTGCAGTAGTGGCCTCAGTGCTGTAAGGTCCGTCTCATTGAGCTCTGCAAGGCAAGGCCAGTGACATCTGATGCTGTGGTCCCATGAAGACGACAGCACAAACCAAAGCCAAATGAAACAAACTAAAATCAAAAGAAAGAAACAGAACAATGACATAATCTGAGTGGAAAAGAAAGATGAGTGAAGAATGACAACTTTCAACTAACTAACCTAATTTTGAGATATATATATTCAAACAATTTAAACATGAACAGAAAAGAAGATAGGAAAATAAACCAAAAGGGATGAAAACACAGGCTGGTCTAATGATGGTGCCCCGTTTTGACAGAGTCAGATCACAACACAAGACGCAGAGGCCACAGCACAAGCCAAACTCACCACCAACAGGTTTTCAGAGGGGCGTTTGTGAAGACCAAACTTACCGCCAACCGCCTGTCACCACCATCATTACATCTCAGCACAATCTCAACACTTTCTGGGTCATACTTTCAAAAGGTGTAGGAGGAGGACAAAGGGGGGAGAAAGAAGGGAAGTCAATCTGTTCACAGCTTAGCAAATGTGCCACAAGAGGCAACACTCCTACAGCAGGGCAGTCTGCAATGGCATTGTCTCACTAAATATAATTTATGTTGTTTAAGAGTAATGATACTAGTGTTTTAATTATTGCATTTGATTTATTACTTTTTCTGGAACAAAAATTGCCTCATAAAAAGTCTAATAAATGTATGTAAATCATAGACCGTATAAAGAAGTGGACTAAGGGAGTGTGACGTCACCCATAGCATTCAGCTCCACTCAAATGAAGCTCACTATGCTAACAGTTAAAAGAGCGATTTTAGAGCTAGGCTCTATATTATGAATAGGAAATTTTTAACCCCAAAATAGTGCGAAAAAACCACCAGGATCATCCAGGGTGGGTTAATGCGAACATTTTCAGACAAAAATGAGAAAGCCCACTGCAGTAGTTACAGAGAGAGGGGCCACAATATTGCAAAGTAAGCCAGGGGTCAGAAGGAGACAGATGTGCCTGCATGCGAGCCTCTTATTTGAAACATGGCAGCTAGCACATTAGCTATGTCCATTTATATATACAGTCTATGATCTAAATATGCAAAGATACACTTCATATTACCATTTAGATATGCAATATCTACTAATAGTTAAAATCTGTCATCTTTTCTGAAGTAATGGCAACCCATTGATATGGATCCATTTATAAAATATTGGCTGACAGTGGACACTGCGGAGAGGTGGTGGTTAAATTAAGCTGAAAGCCAGAAGTCTAGAGCATTCTATTTTTTCCTAATTACTGACAGATAGCAAGTGAACAATTAAAATAAAATATAATATAATGAATTATCCAGTCCTTGTGAATTGAAGTAGATAAGAATGTTTATACTAAATAATGATATAGTAAATATTAAGAATTCAATATGAATTATAGTAATTGAAAAAAAAATTTAATGATGAGGGAAAAGAAGGAATGCTCCTGTATCTGTGCTTTCATATTTTATGACAAAGACAAGGAGCAGAAAAGTACAAGGAGAAAGGACAAAAGGCACATATCAAACATTGTATAGGGCAAAGAAACAGTAACTGCTGCATCTGCTCTGGGTATGACTTGAATATGATTTGGCTATAGCTGCTAGGATTGTTTTATTTACAGTAATGTAAATGACTATTTGGCTTTTCATGTATAGAATTTGAAGTAACCACACATTCAAGTATCCCAGAGTTGTAGATTTGTGAGGCAGATAAAAACTGCTGCTTGATGGACCTTAAATGTGACAGAGGCATGTTTGCACTTAACAGGAACAGACATTGTGGTCTTGCAAAACACAGTCCCTGTAATCTTGTCCAATTGTAAAATTGTTTTTAAACACGCCACAACACTCACTTCCCATCATGTAGCAGAAACTATAACCTGATCTTTCACAGCTATGCCACACCCAACAGAAAACCATTTGAACATGTTTATATTTCTGACAATAGAATTTATCTTAACTTAGCTTTGTGTGGTATTGACATATCTTAGAGACAGAACCAATAAAATATTAATTTGATTCTGGTAATAAATAATTTAGTATCTAGGCCAGTGTTTGGTGTAATAGTTTTTGCTGTTGGGTTGTGGTTTTGCAGACGTCCTAATAAAATCCTCTTATTCTATTCAAAAACTATTCAACAATCAAACACAAATATATTGAAAGAATAGTCAAACTTACATCAACAATGAAGAAGTCCAGCCAACACCAGGCATTGGTGAAGTACTTCACAAACCCATAGGCTACCCATTTGAGCAACATCTCCAGGATGAATATGTAGGTGAACACCTTGTCAGCGTACTCCAAAATAGTTCGAACGGTCTTCCTCTGTTCAATGTACACATCCTCAAAGGCCTGTAGAAGAGCATACATCAGCCACAAATGGACTGGGAAACACAAAAAATAGTATAAGATGTATTACTGTGCTAATTAAATTGAAAACAGCAGAGAGGATCTGCAAAGAATCATTTTCAAAATAAGCTGCTGCCCAATGAAAGATTATCAATACCTGCAAGGTTAATGTAAATGAAGTGTAACCTCCTTTATTTAGTAGGGTATGACATGCTTCAAACCCTCCAAGAATATATATACAATTTGATCATTTTTACAGTCCATTACTCACAGGTCCAACTGAGCCCTCCCCCAACAGAGCTGCTGAAGTGACTGCACCACTGGGAACATCTCCCCATAAAACTGCCCCATATGATGTCCTATACTTCTATCAGAACGAATTTTACTGTAAACTTAGGTTCCCTAAATATTATGTTTCTCACCAGGGCACCACTACTGAGAAGGATCATGAAGATGATGAGGGTCTCAAACCAGTTGTGTTCGACAATCAGGTAACATGTTTTCCTCAGGAACCACCAGCTCTTCCCCCAGCCCATTGTGATGTCCACATCGCAGCACTTGTATTTGGCCACACACGCTGCAGATACAAAGAAGGGAGCATTTTAATTACTTTTAATTTCAAATCAAATGGATTAACACTGTACTGTATCATGCAATGGCAGATGTTTAGCAATGATTATGACAGTATTTCTATAATAAATGTCAAAATATCAAAGCTTTTAAGTGAAATATAACAAGAGAACAATACAACTTTGAGTATGCTCATGATGAGGGAGCGATGTTACATTGTGGTTAAAAACTTGATTTAGCATATGTCCCTTTTAAATTCACAAATGCTGAACAGAATCATTTAGATTAGATACAATTCATCCACACCAAACAATCAGCACAATCTTACAATCCACTGTCAGTATAATGAGTGGAATAAAACCAGCAGCCTCACCATCTGTCCAGCATGGCTCAGGTTCCATGTACTCCTCTACCGTTTCCACAACAACTACTTCCTCCACATCTGGCTTTATATCTATGGTGCTGCCCTCCGATGAACTGGTGTCATCGAGCTGTAGTGACAAAGACGCATTAGTTACAATGGCAGTCAACATCTTCTCATGTTTACTTAGAATCTCAGAATCTTATTTGAGTAACTGTAAAAAAAATGGACTGTTTGTTTAAAATTTAACTGGGTAATCAAAAAATATTTATTATAGTACCCAGCATGTGTATGAGCAAAATCCTCATAATGTTACCTTAACTATATAATTTTTGAACAGTTTTTACTACTGTAATTAATACGGTGTGTTGGGCACTATAACATAGAAAATGCATGTACAAGAGTTAGAACAACAGGAAAATGGCCTCACTAATTATTCTTCTTTATAGACCTAATAGAGGGAAAAGACTGAAGTGGTAGAAATGCCTCACACTACATCTACATGAACACTGAAATGGAATATCAAGTGTCCGACCATCTGCCCAGACTCAAAGTCTTTTAAATGCACTCTGCAAAACTACAAGCATCAGCAGATATCCATTTCATCTGCACAGCCTGTCTGTCTTTGTAGATGACTCTGTTGACTAATGGAGGCCTGTTAGAGTCTACACAGAAGAAAAGCCAGCCACACCCACGATCTGGCAGGTCAGAGGAGGATAATGCACTACACTCCAGCTGGCTCAATACAGTTTTTTAATCATATATTTAATTAATAATATATAATACTGACCCTGGACAAATATAGTACATGTACAAGTATTTAATCAGCTGACTTAAAGGGCCCATATTACGCTATTTTCTGATCTATGTTATAATGTTGTTTCCTCATCACCTGGTGTGTTTTTTTTTTTTTTATTCACACGTTTAACACAAATCCTGCACATTTAGGCAGGATCTCTCAAACATAAAACACTCTGTTCCTCCTTGTGATGTCATATGGTAATATAGAAATTGCTACACTGTGTTTTTAAACTCCATACAGCTTCACTCAAATGATCTGGAAAATTCAGATCAGAAATTTCCAATCTCTACTTAACAAAAGATAAAAGAAGTTGTTAACTCATTATCTATCACTACATCACATGACATCAGAAGGTGAAACAGAGCACTTTGAGCAAGAGAGATGTAAACAATAAAAATAATAAAGGATTACCCACACAACTCAAGGTATGTTTTTGATGAGATAACAACTTTCTAACATTGCTTAAAGCTCACAAAAGTCAATTTTGCTTAATATAGGACCTCTAAACACACTTCAAAAATAATACAGCTCACAATAAAACTATTGGAACAGCAAGGGCAATATGTATAATTCTGCACAGACCTAGAAGACCCACCTCTTTACTGTTTTCGATGTCTGACTCGCTGCTGAAGTCCTCTGTATTGAGATTCTCGAAGTCTGACTCTCCCACAGCAATGGGGACACAGACAGTCAGGTTTGGGTTGTGGATGAACGACATGTGGGCATCGTCCAGCACATACTTGCCAACGCTGCTACCAATGCCACTGGTCGTCCCATTACCATTCTTAGTGTAATCCAGGTCTCGGTTGATGTCTACTCCAGTGTGATTAGCAATGCAGTTCACTTTATTTCCATACATGTCTTCCAGTGGTTTTTGCTCATCCTCCATAAGGGGTTTTCTTAATAAACTGGCCATCAGAATTCGCATCTTTGCTTTAAACCAGGCAATTCCTTTCTTGATACGCATGACTGAAATCTGTAGGTTGTTTGGTTCCCCATCATCATCTGTGGCTGCTAAATTGTCAGCACTGAATGAGCTCAGCAGCAAGGCAAGAAACAAGTTCAACACCTAGAAAGGAGAGATAAAAAAAATGTTATTTCACTCACCCAAATATTACAGACTATTTGAAATGCATATTTCACCACACTCACCACTAAATTACCGATGACCATGACCATCATAAAGACAATGAGGCACATCGCCTGACCAGCGACCTCCATGCAGTCCCACATGGTCTCAATCCACTCTCCACACAATACCCGGAAGACGATCAAAAATGAATGGAAGAAGTCATTCATGTGCCAGCGGGGCAGCTCGCAGTCCAGGGCAATCTTACACACACAGTCTTTGTAGCTTTTGCCAAACAGCTGCATTCCCACCACAGCAAAGATGAAGACAATAATGGCCAGCACCAAGGTGAGGTTTCCCAAGGCTCCCACTGAGTTACCAATAATTTTGATCAGCATGTTTAGGGTGGGCCATGATTTAGCCAGCTTAAATACTCTCAGCTATAGGAGAAACACAGAAACAAATATAGAATCAGCTTGAAGCTTCACTGAGTAGCTTCTTTCTTGATCCTCTATATTTAGTCATGGAGTTTTTGACACCTCTCCAGACTGAGTTTGGACTGGCATCTATTATGGTCCTAGGATCAGTTGTTGCTAGGCAACCTGGAATCTGACCAGCCATGTTTTCTCAGATAGCAACCAGACAGGTGGGTGCCTGTCCATGGGTCCATTGGATTATTTGTTTGCTTGATTCTATTTTATAAGTTATTGTAGTAGGCTAATTGGTGGGGTACAAACAACATGTATTTGGCTAAGCTAGCAAACGTCATGGAGCAATGTTAGCTAGCTAGCTAGAGGTTCAGTAAAATTAGTAGAAAGAAATAAGAAGCTAAGCATCATAGATTATGGCAAGCAGGCAACGTTAATAATTTACACTGTGAGGTATTTAAATGGCAATTATAAACAACTTAAACATGTATAAGGTTAGGTTAAGTTTATTTAAAAAGAAGATTTACCAAACGGAATGACCGCAGGACTGAGAGACCCTCGACGTCAGCCAGAGCCAGCTCTACTAAACTCAGCGTCACAATGAACCCGTCAAAGCAGTTCCATGCCTCTTGGAAGTAATAATACGGATCCATGGCCACGAGTTTAAAGAGCATCTCCCCGGCAAAGATCCCCGTGAACACCTGGCAAACAGGACACAGGACATGGCATTGTCTAGGTGAGCAGATT
Organism: Boleophthalmus pectinirostris; assembly: GCF_026225935.1. Lineage (NCBI taxonomy): Eukaryota > Metazoa > Chordata > Actinopteri > Gobiiformes > Gobiidae > Boleophthalmus > Boleophthalmus pectinirostris. The sequence goes on from NW_026571515.1 coordinate 26,513,866, forward strand.
GTGGGTGAGCATTCACTCACTCTCATGCACGAAAACAATCAACCAAGTAACAGACTACACTTTGAATATCAAAATGGTATTTGGTTTGTGACATTCTGTTTTCAGAGTGTAGAAATGCATTATACAAGACTAGTAAGATTACCCAAAGCTGGGCAAATTCATTATAAAAAGCAGTTAATATTTTTTTTGTGGTGATATTATGAGCAGAGCCAAGACACGAATTGTGCAAGGTCTATGAAGTGAAGTTCTATTGCATACAGCAAGCAGCAGTATTTTTCTGTAGCACAGAAGTTGCAAATGAACAATTCCCCATATGTGACATAAATTATGCTAGACCCAATGACATTTTGTCTCAGCTTTCCTAAAATACTACATTGAAAATGGTCAGGTTGAGTTATCTGTGCAGTGATTCAAGGCACCATTTCAGAGCCCTCATCGATCAAGCTCCATGAAATATTAATGTAAGCCTCCCACCAATCAGCCAACCGGTGAGACTGGTCCCTCTGTAGCCTTACTCAACCAGAAGAGAAAAACATGTGACAATGAAAAAGACAGAAAACGTGTGCAACAAACATGACAAGTGCATCACAAGAAACAACACACAATACACAGATGAATAATGCGCTTTCTTCTTTCAAATCTCTGAAAGAGTTGACAGTTGTTCCCAAAATATCTCCAAAGGTCACCTATTAAGCATACAAGCCTTTTTCTTCATTTTATTAAAACAGATTAAATTCCCCAATGTTTCAAAGTGAGGACTAAAGAGGACTAGAGACTTAGTGCCAGATTTTCAGGTGACATTTCAAGATACATGCTACAAGATACATTGAAAATACTTATTACATAACGACACAGACATAATAAACACTAAGATAACCTACTCACCAGATTGCCCACCGACAGCATATCTTCAAAGTCAGTGGTCATCGGGTAATGCTCCATTGCCATGAAGAGGGTGTTGAGAACAATACAAATAGTAATGGCTAAATCCACAAAGGGGTCCATCACTATAAGGTTCACAATCTCCTTGATCTTGATCCACATAGGGGAGCACTCCCAGATCAGGAAAGTGTTAGCAAACTTATACCAGCAAGGGGGACACTTGCGCTGAGACTCCTCCAGTTCTGAAGACATAGTGTGGATCAGTTGTTAAAATCAAACATAATTACATGCCAAAGAAATATGCATGCAATGGTAGTAAAATAATTTAATGCATTGTATGTATCTGGTACTTGTTGGATATGCAAAGCAAATAAGCAGGAAATTCATGTCAAACTTCAATCAATGATAGCAGCCCTAGTTAAAGAATAATAATGAGAGAGAGCAGGTTAAATAGCTGGGTTAAATGGCAGTACCCTCCACTAGTGTGACGCTCATGATACTGTTGGCCCGCTCTTTCCGCCCAAAGGAGGTATTGAGCTGGTCCACAGACACCATCAGGGAGCCCGACAGCTTCTTCTTCACCTCAACCTCAGTAGTGGGCTGTCAGGAGGAGAGGAAGAATCAAGCACCCATGGAGACGACATGAACAGCACCACCGGTGGCCGGCAGAGGGAAGTGCACAACAGCATTGGCAGGAAAAAGTAGTTGAGGATCAGATTGTTCAGAATTAGAATTAGGAACAGGACATTTTTCAATAATTTCTATTTCAATGCTGGTTTCAAGGAAGATGTGTGTATGCTGTAAATGCATGCAGGTATCAGCCAAAGTGGGAGCAGTGGTTTAGGGCCTAATTGTGTTTGAATGTAATTAGCTCATCCAGATTAAATCAGACATGAGATTTTGTGCAAGGAGAGCTGTTTTGCTTAATGCATCTTCAGTCCTGTCATGCAATAATGGAGGCTTTGCTGCCATTGCAATATAATTATTAGGTCAAAACTAGTTTGTAAAATATCTCCCAATTCTGGCCATTTTAACATGTATTAAAATCACATTACTTTATCTTCCTAATTTGAAACCATACAATTTATATTGCAACAATAGAGTCAAGTTCATATGAGGCAGATAATTCAGATTCATTCATTTGACATGCACAAGCATGCTCCAAGTCAAAGAGAAGGAGAGAAAATTACAAACACCATAGTTTAAGATCTACTGCTACTACAGGTTATCATGCTTCATGTTATTTAGGTTCTAAATCTACCATGCTAACTACAAAGAGGACAGACTAGTTCATTAATGTAGACCAGGGGGAGTTTGAGAGACAGAGAAAGGTAGACAGACAAGGACAGCAGCCCTCCTTCTTAACTAAGTGTTGTTATCAGATGGTGCCATCTCTATGTTTGGGGGGTATTAGCTCTGTTTTATGTAAATATATATGTGTACTGATCCCCTCTGTTTCCTCTGCCTCCTACTGTAGATCTACCCACTCAGGCTAGCAGAGGACCGGGTGCCTGTATGGAGGAGGAACACATCAACACACTGGACCATGTAAACCCTTCAGATTAGCTGTTTGAAAACAGACATTGAAATATTGTGCAAACACACATTTCCTAAAGATTCCTGAAAGATTGTCTATATTGTTATAGACAAAGATCCAATGATTATCCTGATTAATAGCTACTGTTAAAATATTAAGTAATATATTAATATATTAGGAACAGTATTAAACAGAACATGTACATGAACCATCAACAAAAGAATGCTGGAAGTCACTGACAGACACAGTTTGGACTAAAATATCTTATGGGGTTAGCTAGTAGTCTGCTCCTATTTAAATTTATTTGTTTCTCCATCCTTTGCCTATTCGGAGGGCAGCATACACTGCAGGGGCTGGGGGAGGGAAGGCGCGAGCGCTTAGCCAAGAGATACATACGAAACTTGCAAGATGACAGAGTAGAAGATAGAATCAGAGAGAGGTTCGGGCGGTAGGGGGCCATGCCTAGATAGGTCTACTCATTGACTTCCTTACACTGTCATCAGAATCTGCCTTATCTATTTTCACCTCAGGCAGAAGGCGTCCACCGGGCCCAGGGCCGATGAGGGACACCACGCCGTTGCAGTCGACCGTGCTATTCCTCTTGCCATGAAAGCCAGTGTAGCTGTTCCGTCTGTATGGGCTGAACAAGGACCCCCTCCTCTCCTCACACTCCTCCACTGTGCTGTGCTCATCATCGGCAAACTCATTCTCCGAGCCCACGTCCTTACTGCGGCCCTTGAAGCTGAAGATGCTGCTCTTACTGTTGTGTCTGGATAGGAAAGGTGAGCCTGGGATGCTGAGGAGTGACTAAAGAAAAGAGGGTGCACATAAATTATCATTAATCTTGCCATCATTTGTGTTCTGTTTATCACATCTAGCGGTCAAGGGGAAAAAAGCCAGCTTGTGTGGGGTATGTGAAATTACTTGCAACCAACCCAGTTTTCCCTAAGGAGGTCTTTCTGCTGTAGTGGTCATGTGATCTGTCATATGAGGGGAAATTCATAATTAGGTCAGAGATATCCTTTTGCTGTCAAGGTCAAACTGGCAGGACAGGGAATCAGGTTTGTACCACTCTTACACCAACAAGACCATGAGTCATGAGAACAGCCATCTGAGCTGCTGTAATTATTGATCCATGTATTACCATCTATTACTGGAGCTGCTCACAACAAATAGCTAAACAAAGGTGGCCTTATCAAAGCTGTCAGCTGGTTGTTTTCAAATTCATAATGTCAGATGGGGGCAAGGGCTAGATTTGATTTTATTGTACTTTGCCATAAAATATCCATAAGATAAATGTACTGTTGAATCTGATCATTTCTATTACTGACTAGATCTTAGAATTCACTATATTACAACAAAAATCTGCATTTTAACAATATTCTTTTTTAACAATTCATTTAACAATATTTTAACAATATTGATTTTAGTTCTTCCCCATCTGCACCTGAAAACCTGAAACATGGCTATGGGCTAATGCCATTATACATTTTAAAGCATCTTACTCTGAACACTAAATGAATGTTTGGGAATTGAACATAAGTGACTCAAAACTACATCAAACAGTTTTCGTGTTCTTACTTGGTTCATAATGGAAGACTTTCGACCAAGGCGGTTATCAGGGAACCGGAAGCGACTTCTTTTGCTGCCGTCATCCGACTCAGATTTGACAAACTTCTCACTGTCACCTTTCTCTTTCTCCTGCTCTTTCTGACGCCACTTCTTCTTACGATTGCGGCGTTCTTTGGCACTCTTGGAGCTAAGTTTTGACATCTCTGAAGAACTGCATGATAGATGCCCCCCTCCATCGTCTTCTACTGCATCCTCTGAAACTGTACCCGCAGAGGTTGCCATAGCAGCAGTCTAGAAAAAACAGAAATCCAGTAAATGATATAACAATCGTGAGAGTGTTTAAAGTAAAAGGTCCTGATGGCTTACTTGGGCTTCTTCCTGTTGTTTTTTGAGCTGCTCCAGCATAGCTTTAAATTCCTCTTCTTTTTGTTGCGCCTCTTCCATTGTGGCCTGGTTCTGCTCCTCATAGGCCATAGCAACCACAGCCAGAATGAGATTGACCAAATAGAAGGAGCCCACAAAGATGACCAGCACAAAGAAGATCATGTATGTTTTCCCAGCAGCTCTCAGGGTCTGTTTAGGGGAATAAAATACAGAGTGAGTGACCTCTGAAGTATGACCCTAAACTGTGCCAAGCTCAGCATCAGCCTAGTCACAGAATGACTCATCACAACAAAGTTGTCAGCTCATTTGGCATTTTTGAAGATAAAACTTCAATTCAGCAGAACTGTATTTGCTTCCTCTTGACAATATTTCTAGGACAGGACACCCCAATTTTGTTCATATAAGGACCAGTGCAAGGACCCCTGCATAGAGGATCTGTTAACTACTGTGTAATGTTAACAATTCCAATCCATTCTTTTTCTGAAATTACATACTCACTTTAGGGCTCACAGCATGGGGTCAACTATGTTTTTAATGAAGGACATATGCATTTTGACCTACTTTCCTGATGTTATAATTTAATGCAGTGTACAACTCTTGGCTGTGTTCAGAGCCAGCAATGTTGGGGGTTGAATCTACGCAAATTAAAGTGTTGGCATCTTAAGTTGTTTTTGTTTGTCTTAGAGTAAGTAATGTCTTTAGGGACCAAAGCAAAACGTGACTTCCTGGAATAGAAAGGAGACAATCTCTTGTTCATTAATTATGGATGAGGTTGGCATACTGCTCAGGAGAAACTTAATGTTCACCATATGAAAAAGATGGTGACAAATCTTTATGTCAGGCTTCTTAATACTGTCTTTTTACAGAAATTAGAGAATTGCAGACTTTTCATTTCCACAGAGGTTGGTTGAAAGCCAAAAATCAAGAATGAAAAACTGAAAATCAGGATGCTCCCATGCACTGTATTCCTATGATGTTAATATTTTATCCTCCTACTTTGGACTTCAGCAGCTACACAGGGAGGCTATGTCAGTGCAGACTAATGCCAAACATGTCCATAAGTACTATGGAATCAACTGATATTCTGGCACTTACAGCTAATATCAAGTTTGAGCAATGATGACAGTATATAGTATAACTATGGATCGAGTGTATATGTGATGTTTCTACTTTGATATATGCATATATTTTTTAATCTAATTCCTTATTCCATATTATTTCAGGTTACGCATATGCTAACATACCAGCATATACAGATTTTCCCAGAAATCCTGTGTCATGAGCCTGAAGAGAGCGAGGAAAGCCCAGCCAAAGCTGTCAAAGCTGGTGTAGCCGTAGTTTGGATTCCTCCCAGCTTTCATGCACATGAATCCCTCTGGGCAGCGGCTGAGGGGCGGAGAGAGAGGAGCAGTCAGGCAGCAGCCAAAGTGACTCAGCACTTCTTCTAATCAAATATGAAAATCACAGCAGTCTCACTGGGACCAGGAGGAACAGGGACAGACACTCACCCAGAGTCCGAGCTGTTTCCACACAGAAGGGCATCTAACTGACCAGGCAGGAAGTAGAAGTTCGCTGAAGATGGAGAGACATGGAGTCATTAGTCTTTGATGAAAAAGTTGAGTAAATGCATTTATTCTAATGATTTGAGTAAATTACATCCACAATAATCACAATAATCCATTATGGATAAATTGCATTGCAAAATTATGTTGACATTTAATTACTGTTTTATATTATATGTGTCATAGACTCTTATGACAATGAACTGTCATACACAGAAGCTATTCGGGATAGTTTATGTCAGTGCAGTCACACAGTATTTTTTAGTTGTTATTTATGCATTTTCAAATGGCTCCAGTCTCCACAGTGCCACTGTGACATATTGTTTTTTTGATTGCAGCATATGGGCTGACTCATGCCCCACACTGTTCCCAGCTCATCGAAGCCCAGCCGCACTTACTTTCGTTCATGATGTACTCGTCCCAGTCGAAGCCCCTGCTGCCATTGGCCAGGTAGCTCTCAGTGGTGTTGATGGGCCAGATCACACACTTCTGACGGAGATTTCCCATGAAGAGCTGCAGGCCGATGAGGGCAAACACACTGAGGCAGAAGACAGTCAGGATCATCACGTCTGAGAGCTTCTTCACGGACTGGATCAGGGCGCCCACAATGGTCTTCAGTCCTGAGGTGGGCACGCACGTACACAGACCACACAGGTGATGCACGGAATGTCCAGCCACCACATAGTCTTATGTGTTGAAGTACTACTTATTACAAATGTAATGGCTTTATATGTTAGATATCATTTAACATATATGTATAATTCCTTATTTACTTAAAGCTTTAAGTTTTGACATAATTATACTTAATAATTATTCATGTGTAATTTCATAATGTTATATATGTTTTTAGTACTTTTGCTTAAGTAAATGCAATTAAATGTAAATGAAAAAGCAGTAGTAATACATACAGTACATTTACATATATAACATCTCTAGAAACAAACAAACAGGAAATATTTAGGAGCCTTCCCACACTTTTCCTTTATACTCATTGATTAAAGTGCACACATTATTTTTGGTCATAATCACTTATAATAATAAGGTGAATAAAGTGAAAGAGAGGGGGGAGGCTGCAGAAAAGTGAGAGGAAGTTTATAAGGAGGAGAGCACAGCAGCACAAAGAGGGCCATGAGAGGGACAATGGCACAGGCAGGGGCTGGAAAACACATGCAGTCATTTAAACTCCAAGGCTGAACAGGACCAATTCAATGCCAGCACCACTCAGGGCACTTTCTTGAACTGTCTTGTAAGAGGTGTATAGAGCAAAGCACTGACTCCCCAAAACGTGACCCTGCAGTCTGTCTCGTCACATGTTCACTCCACACAGAGAGATTACCTTCAGAGCGGGCTTCCTCTGCAGCGTTCACACAAATCCACTGGGAGCTGGCGAGACCACACCCTGAATCTATCTAGTGCCTATGACTACAATATCAACTACATTAAGAGCCTGTTTGCGTTGTCTTTATGGAGATATGCCAAAATATGTTTAAATTACATGAAATTACCATTGTATTTCTTCTTAAAATTACAGAATAAACACACTATTTTACTTTTTATTTACACCCAAACAAATTGTCAGTAAATAAATGTAGGTTTCTAATTTGCAAAGATTACTATATCATGTTACTCCTAAAATATCCATTTCATGTGAGTTATCCTTCTTTCCCTTTAACCCTCTTTCCCTTTTATATTTTCACATAGGCATGTTGACAAACCCAGCAGGGTTTGACTAAGCAGCATTTGGTTTTACTTTTTCCATCAATAGAAGTGCGTCTGTTCAGGTCAGTGATTCAAATGTCAATAGGTCAGACAACCTTTGCATCCCCAACCTCTATAATCTGGATGTGCTGATTCTTTCCTGTGTGTGGTATATCATTCACGTAGGCCTTAACAAAATCAATCAGTAACAAAGTAAAAACAAAAAATAAAAGAGGGCAAATGAAACTTTCAATGCCATTTGTCAGCCAAGCTCTTAGTAGACTAGTATTATAAAAGCAAGTGACTCAAAAGCATCATGCAGCATAAGAGATATGTTCACAAACTAGGCTTGGCAGTCTTCATACATAAGTCATGGGTGTATTCTGTTGGGTTTATGAGAGTATGAGCTATGTCATTTCATATATGAGCATCAATGTAGACTTAATTAGTTTAGCCTTTACAATCCAATTGTTTACATTCTTTATCTAGGAGGCTAGGGTTAAGGGAGAAGCAAATGTTTTATTTTAAAATAAAGGTCAACTACTCTGCCATTAAAGGGTGTATTGGTATACTGCTTATAGTCAGTAGCTGTAGTTTCATTTACTTGCTTATTGTACAAATCTAGTTACAGATAAGCAACCTGTGTTGCACACAAGGTTTGCTAAGTCATCTGGATCACTTACTTCTCCTTTAACTGCTGTAAACCAATGTAATACAGAGCTCTTCTGTGTGATATGGAGGATAGGAGGACAGAGGCTATTTCTGTGAGCTAGGAGCGTGTTAAAGTTATTTCTGGAGGGAAACACAGCTGCCTTTGAGATGGGTCTCATAATGAGACTGCTACTGGGGCAGAGGAGAGACACTTTGGAGAGCCCTAGAGGAGACTGCAAAGCCTATCAAAAATGTATTAGTACCATTTTTGATAATTTTGGAGAAAAAATAAATCAAAAAATGGTTGTCTCCAATTCTTTAGTTGTTGCGAAAATCATAATTGTAATCATAATAAGAGTAGTGAGTAGAAAAGAAAGGGTGAGAGGATCAGCCTTAGTGTTTAAACTGAGTCTCACCTGGAATGACAGAGATTGTTTTGAGTGCTCGGAGAACTCTGAACGTTCTCAGCGCAGATACATTGCCCAGGTCCACAAACTCTGTTATATATCTGAAATAGGGGAAGGATCACACACAGAACAAACACGATGACAAAACCACACACGTCAAGAGCACAACACCAGCAACACCACCGAACCAGGAGGAGACGACGCCACTCACAGAGCCTGTCCACTGAGGAGAAGGGTGGAAGGAATAAGGAAAGAGAGACAAGACACAGAGCTAACACCGACCCGCCCCGACCGTCCCACCGCCCCATCCTGTCTTACCTGGAATTACAGAAATAGTTCAATGCCCTCAACACCCTGAACGTGCGCAGAGCTGAGACATTGCCTAGGTTTACAAACTCTGTTATATACCTGTAGGATCAAACCACAGTTACAAGAGGTGGTTATTTACATTGAGAGAAAGAGTGAAATACAGTCGCCATACAGCCCTGAGCTACACAGTGGGAATGTATCTGTCAGAGCCATGTAATCATCAAGGAGGCATAGTAACATGATTTTAGTTCAGTAATTGTAATTACTTTATGAAACATTGAGTATATTTAAAGAAGATTACAGATGTTTAATTTAAGTCCTAAATGTGAACCAGGCTGTAGCTGGAGTGCTGTCTTTAAGTCTTATTGACCAACCAATGTTTCATTGTTTGATTTCTAACTTTTCTGCTTGGTTAAATCAAACATTTTGTGATATCATGTGAGAAAATAGCTGTTATGATTTTGAATGATACAAAAATCTATTGAATTGAGTAACCAGAACATTCTATATGATCTATTTCACAGATTTAACCCTTGTGTAAGTCCCATTGAAGTGTTGTATTTATGACTACATGACTCTGACATGCCCTGTTCTGAGTGGAGAAACATTTCAGAAGTTGCCTGAATGCTGCAGAGTGGAAACCTTCTGATCCCAAAGAGAGGGACCACCAGAAATATCCCAAGTAAAAAGAATCACAGCAGATGGTTATTAGACAGATGCAAGAAAAAAAGAGGCTATAAGAACCACAACTGACAGACGGTACTGCAATTTCTTCGGCTGTTGCTGAAAACAAACATATGGGAAAACATCTTCATGTCCTCAAACTGTTCATGATGTAATGTAAAGAGGTATACTTACGCCATAGAAATGACCATGAAGTCCAGCCAGTTCCATGGATCTCGAAGGAATGTAAACCCATCTATACAGAATCCTCGTGCTGTGATTTTTACAAGAGACTCAAATGTATAAATTCCCGTGAATGTGTACCTGAAGACAAATGAATTGACATAATTGGCAAAGTATGCAGCATTGCATTATTATTTTCAAGGATTTTAATGTGCAAAAACAAGTAAGACACAAGGTATAGGCAGAAATGATACGTACTCTACTTGTTTGGACCATTCTGGAGGATCGCTAAAGGTCATGAATATACAGTTGGTCAAAATTGTACACATAATGATCATGCTGAAAAGGGTGGAATGTTTGTTAAGGAAATACATGGAGATCGATAAACTAAACTGTTACACAATCACATTTTACATCAATTTCCCTACTGTAATATTTATCACATTATTTCTGTGGTTTTTTCATTATTGCCATCAGTGGTCAATGGGTTAACACCACAAATCTTCTGGCTGCACTTAGGAGTGGTTACGCATGTCCACCACTGACGGCCATTACTCGAGCCATGAAATATTCAGCTGCTGCATATTTAGTGGAAACACACTGACTTGGCCTTCCTCTCCAAATGACCAAACTATGGCTCACTAGAAGCAGCAGAGCTTTCAGGGCAACACTGTTTTAAAAACTGCTCCCAGAAGCCTCTGATAATGTATATTATGTAATAGGAGTATTGTAGTTAGCGTCTGTAAATAATTAAGGAAAGTCTCACAGTAATTCTATTATACAATATAGGGAATGTATACAAAAAAACTGACATGGTTTATTTTGTGCTAATTTGTTTCAGATTTTTTGAGATATGTAACATGAGCGTAACAATAGACGTGGGACAGGCCTGTGTCTTGAGATAGACAGAACCATTGTTCACTAATAATAGGCTTTAAGGGCAGTGCTAACCTGGTTTACTGTAAAGGAGGATGAGTCATCATTCTATTCTCTCTGTATTTCAACCACAGCTGCACATTCTATTATATAAAACTTAACAGCATAGGTTTTTACTATTTTTTGTGATCTGTTCTACATTGAACATACTTTTCACTGTATTAGAAATTGCATGAAACAGGGAGCAGCATTATAGTATCATAATACAAATACATAAGAACAGTGAAAGGATATGAATGTATCAAAATTTTAATTGCGAATCGCCTAATTGGATTAAAAGGGCTTATGAAGTACAAGGCAGGTGTGGCACTAAAACGGAAGATTGTCTTCCCTTTATTTAGCACTATAAATGTCTGTTGAGAGAAAAGAGAAAAACAACAGATTAGATTAGTCAACATAAAACCAAATGAATAAATCAATATGCTCATGAAGTTCAATTCTATCTGTTTTTCAGTTTAGAGTCTATACATATGCTGTATACATATGTATCAAGATCAAGTATAAATCAGTAAATCATAATTAATCACAATAAACATAATGTAACAATGAGAGAGAATGATAATTTTTCCTAGTCACTCATTGCTTGTGATTGTTTTGCTTTTATTTCGGAGGAAAAACCCAGTGAGCTGCTGAGACAGCACACATCAGTGGGCCTGCAGTGGCTTTGGTGGTTTTGAGAGAAGGAAAGAGGACTGCTGAGGCTTTCTGTGGATAACCTCATAATTGTTTGAATAAAACATTGCAATTTTCATGAAACTTTAATGACACACTGTGCATTTGCACCAGTGATATGGAGCTGTGTGCTTTTAACAAGGCATCCCTCACTACATTAAGGCTGCAGAGAACAAGCTCAGTGCTGACGGCTGGAGACAGTGGAGTCAGTGGGGCGGGGTAGCACAGGAAAGCTCCTCATGCTAATGCCACATGATGTGACCTGAGCACATCTAAAAGAAAACTGATAGACAGATGTTAACATAATCGTTTTAGAAACCAACATTACCAACCAATCTGAAATATTTCCAGTTGAGGAATGATTTCTACCAAGATCTGTTTTTGAAGAAAAGTGCACTGTCTTAAATCATCTAGAGCATATTTTTCTCCCTTTTTCCGAGTATGGGTCAATGCCTGAGTGAGGGCTGCCTTGGGACTCAACTCTCACACACACTTCACTGAAAGGAGCAGAAATGTCACACTTGTCCCAGGACTATGACATTTTGAAAATACTACAAGCGGTGCTCACAAACAAGTCAGCATAGTAACAAAAACACACATACATGTTACACAGTCCAAGTGAATATTATTACACGTTGAAATAGACTTGGTTATGTAGGGAGTCTTTTTCTGTAACGCATGACTAAACTGCTGCAAAGCTACTGAAATTTTCATTATATCGAGCTGAGGAGAAAACGGTGGAGAGCAAGTGAAAGCGGCAGGCAGCAACTGTAGGAGCCACTAGGAGTCAGAGAAGAAAGGAGGGTGAAAGAGGGGAGTCAGAAGACTAATATGACAGAAGAGGAGTAAGAGGGTGGAGGGAGGAGGAAGGAGGAGGTGGAAGGAGGAGAAAGGAGGAGGAAGGGGAAAAAGGAGAGAAGAGGACAGAGGAGGAAGGAGAGAGGAGAAAAGAGGCAGAGGAAGGAGGAGAGCTGGAGGAGGAGGATTGTTGGAGGGAGAGGGAGGTGAAGAAAGGAGTAAGAGCAAAAGTAGTTGGAGAAGTCGGAGAGGGACAGAGGAGTAGGGAGGGAGGAGAAGAGTCAGAGTGGGAGGAGGGAGGAAGGAAAAGGGAGGGGGAGGGGCACAAACCACAGAGCTTGAGCAGACAGGAGCTATAGCATCTGCCCTATGTGATGGCTAATTCAGAGAGCCTCCTGTCAACCTTTGTAGTGGGGACTAAATGAATCACATTTTATAATGCTTTGAGCCTGAAAAAAACTAAATTAACACACACACAGATGGTAGCCAAGCTAAAACTAAATGCTAAGCTAACATCTCAAAAGAGCCAAATCATGTTGTTTAAACCCTGTGTCTCCACACTATTTACTTTCATTTCAGCTTGAATGCATGGTTCAAATTAACCATTATCTTGCACTTGTCAGTTCCACCTCTGTCTCCCTTCCATTTCTTTTTTCTTTCTCCTTGAAAATAACCTCTCGTCAGGCTCATACAGTGAAGCCAGGTTTGACACGGCTAAGCTCGGCACAGCATGGCCTAGACTGAGTGCTGCGTCATCACCCAACCCGCCCTGACGCCATCTAAAAGAGGCCGGGATCTGAAGATTTGTTACCAGTGAGTCAATGAACGCCCCTGCTTTGCATTACCCCACCAACCCCCTGCTACCAAGAGACGTGCAACTGGACCAGCCCCTCCACACTGACAAAGACATACAGAGCAATGTTCCTTCATCAAGGTCAGCACCTGATCTGACGTCACTGCTGCTCTGCCTGCCAGGACCGAAGATGCGCCTCTCCCCTCAGCATAAAAATGAGTCTAAACTGAGGTTCCATAATTAGATTTGCTAGAAACTGAAAGATGATAGGCCTGCTGGTAAAAACGAGAGAGAGGAGGAGCTGCAGCTAGAAAGTTTAGCAAGTGTAAAATGTATCTGTGGGGTTCAGAATAATAAAAGATGAGGACTGTTGTCATAGCAAGTGACAATTAATTAAATAAAATATTCTATTTTTTGAACTGAGAAAAGTCCTCAAAATGTCACCTAAGACAGGACGCTAAAACCCATGAATATCTTATAAGTATTGTGCTGGGTACTTGTTTAAGTAATAATACTGGTGGTTAATAATCTAAATTACTATTTTTGTTTGCTGTTTTTGTAGGAATCGTGTCTTCTCCTTGTGCAGTGGACTGGTGTTACATAACCAGCAGCGTGCACGTTGTAAAGAGGAGGTATAAGACAGACAGTGCGAAAGGCAGAGCACACCTGCATACAAAGGTACATGTGCTATCCAAAAACTCAGATAACTCCAAGGTGACAAAACACTAATGCTACAATTCTGTGTACATTGACTAGAGTCAAATCAAAACAAATGTAGACAAAGAGTGAAACTAATTTTGTTACACCAAGAGAATTAAAATGCATGGCTGTTATATAAATCTTAAAAATAGATAACAAAAGATGTTTCCATGGAAAGATTTTAGCCATGATGCTCAGGCAAAATAGTCAAAGCTAGCTCTTATGCTGATAAATGATATGCTATGCTAGTATTTTTGTCATGTCTCCAGGACTATATTTTTCAAAATGGCTCCTGAATTTGTTAAAACTTTCTGCACTGTCACTTCACCATCCATCAGTATCTGCAAGTCATGGCTGCTATTTCATTTATGCTTTCAGCTCCAATTAAAAATAGAAGAGAGCAACGACAGTACAGACAGTATCCTAGCTTTTTGTAAGTGTCTTTGGTTTGACAGGTACACAGGGCTCCACTCAAGGTCACCCAGCAGCCCTCACGCCAACATGACACAAACCCCAAAGGGATTCACAACACTTCCCCTTTAAGACACCCCTCTGAATATCTGTCCGGCTACAGATTCATTTTTGAACAAATAACAAAGTCTGTCAGGTGGAACAGCAGTCTTTGTACAGCTAGTGCTCCTGCTTTTTGCTCAAAGCCCCACAAGCACATCAGAGATACAGTGGAGGCAAATAACTCAAGTGAGCATTTCCCAAATTGTACAAAAGCAATTACAATCTTCAGCCAATTGTAAAACGTCTCACCACACGTGGAACCATGTCCTACGTCACTGAAGTAGTCAGACGGACTAGTGCCTAGGCCAACGTGACTCACATGTGACGTCATCATCTACTCGTCTCCATTACTCTAAAAAGTATTACAGAGGTCCATTCATTTACTTCAGTCTACCACAATGATATCCTAACTGTGTATGTTGTCTGCAAGTCATGACTAAACTACACTGTAGCTGATGCTCTACTCTATCAGGATACAACCATCGAGTGAGAATATAATCTCACTCACACACGATGTGACTTTTTAAAATTACAAATATGCTAAAAAGATAAGTTTCCTTCATTTCAAAACCACTTAAAGCTAAAAATTAAGCCATTAACCTTGCTTTTTAAGTGAACAGCTTTCAAATTCTGGACCAATATAAATACACTTCATTAGAGTAATTCAAATTAATGGTGTATGTGTGGTTTAAAAATATATGATTTCCAATACAGTACAGTAATACAGAATGTCATCATCCAAGCCATGGCTATTATATGATGAGTAGTGTTTGTGTTTTGTGTGTTTCAGGTTGCAGTTAACTTACTTTCTGAGAGTTCACGTAGAATGGGTCTAGATCCTCCAGTGGTACCGCCACCAGTCCTGGTGGGATGTCCCCATAGATGTAGGGCAGGCTCTTGCCAGCCTCCAGGTCACTGTTAGGCTTCGGCTTGTTCTCGTCATCATCGTCACGGTAACTGCTGTCCTGCTTGGGTGGCTTTTTCTTTTTCTCCTCATTGATGCGCTGTTCAAGGGCCGCCAAAGATTCCCTGTTGAACTTCTTGAAACTGTCGGGTCCTGGCGGTGCAAGAAGGGGTGCAGCCATGTTTTCATCCTGCAGCTACTTGGGCTTTAGGTTTGTACCATCCACAGTGGTCAGCTCTAAGGAAAAGAGGATTCATTAGTCCATAGCAACAAAACTAGTTACAAATCTTCAAAAGGTAATGCAATAACTTGTTCAAAAGACATGAAAATTCCATGAGTTAAATTTCTGGTGGAGGGTCTGCTACCTACTTGTCACCATGGAGATGTAATTGCTATGCTTAGAATGTTGGTATGACTAGCACATCTAGCACTTATTCATTACGAGTGTTTCTGTTGCTCAAAAGTACAATAATTCCTGCATGTTAGTTTTCATCATTTTACATTTAGTAAATACACATACAAAGTTTAAAGTACAGTGCTGTTAGTCATTGATGCAGTTGGCAATTCTCTTTACACCTAGGCCTGAAAATATCTAAAATACAGCAATGATTTCACCCTGTCATGGCACATGTGTGAGCACTGATTTTTAAATTCCTCACAGCAATAGCAGCAACACAGTTTATTATATACATTTGGCTTTGAAATGATTTTGATGCTCATTTTGTATGTCCTGATTATGTGCTGCGCTTGTATTTTAAAATAAGGGAGTACAATAATGTAAACATAGTCATATAATTACTTTATTATAGAATCATTGAGAATAAAGTTAATAGAGGGATTTTTTTAAGCAGACAGTTTCTCATGACATCTGATGTCATGACATCAGATTAAACATAAGTCAGAATTTCCCCTCATTAAACCAAGGGGAAATTTTGATTTGAGAAGAGAATATTTGGAAATGATGGGTAAAAACATGCATGTTGAAAGACATTTTTTAAGCATACCCTATACACATTGAATGTCCCACTACAATTGTTGACTTGGGCGCTAAGGTTAGTTCAGACACCCGTTCAGACATATCTGCATCGTTAAAGGCCTGTCACATCCCGGCTTCTCTCTTGCATAACACAATCTCCTCAAAGATTGCTCGTCGTGTCATGGTGAAATCTCACGGAAAATATCCCGCTTCTGCCTCTGTCTCTGTATGAAAACGTTAGCAAAACTGCGAAGAAAAACACGCAGCCTTTGAGCCAAGACGTCTGTTTTAAAATGGACCCCGGAACCTCGCAGTCACTGCCTTCTGCTGCTCTGCTGGCGCTGTCCGCTTCAGCACCACGCGAGCGCGCGCACACAGACATGCGCGCACACACACTGCACACGGGCTGCATACGGGAGGGTTCACTGAAGGGAAAAAAAAAAAAAAAAAAAATACGCTATGTGGAGAAGCATTTTGGCCTAGGCGCCTGCAGGCCGCCACTTATCCACCATTCCTCCAGTTTGTGTTATTAAACGATGATGACAACACTCGTCGCGTTGCGTCTGTCTCTGGAGTGTCACATTGCTTACATTCTGTCTAGCGTCAATCATATTCCTACTCAGGACACTAAGCGTTCCTAGTCATGGTCATGGGAGGTGACATTAAACAACGCGTCGAGTGGACATTTTAACGTTTTGCACAAAAGAAAGAAAACTCCCAAAGAGATACTGCGCAAGAAGTGGTCCGATACAACCAAATAGTCCACAGCAAACTGCTGCAGTGGGTGGTTTGCACTGAGTGTGGAGAATGTCACGCGGAGGTAAACGCGACAGAAATAAATACAGCTAAAAAAAAAAAAATAAAAATAAAAAGCACTGTTTTTTTTAGAATACAACATTACACGTTAGGTTTATGCATGGTAATTTTAAACTAAAGGGAACTGCACTGTTTTTCTGGGGTTTTGCGCGTCGCCTTGAAGGATCTGCACCACACCCGTGAAGCCATGTCGACTGCTAAATCAATACGACTATATCAGTGCACTGGTAGCCTACAGCAGGATGCTAGACAGCTGTATTTCACACGGTATAGACATGACATAAAACATATCGCATACCATCTGCAAAGAGCAATGACAACGCGTTCATATGAATCCAGGCGACATGAGCTGTAGATGAGGATGACCAGGTAATACTCACGCGTAGCATTAAAGCCCCGGCCAAAACCCATTTGCAGCATCCCGTCCCCTAGAGAGTTAAAACACGGTCTTTTAACAAGCTATAACCAAAATGAATCGATTTTACCTTATTGGAGAAGAGAGGACCACTGAGATGGCACCTTACCTGAAGCCCATCGCCAACACATTCACTCCCTTAAGGGGTGTTGAAATCAAATTCGACAAAATACAATCAATTTTAATATTAAAAGCTTTCAGTATAAACATACTCTACCTATGGATAAACGTGAACGTATTTAGCAAGCCCAGACAGTCGCTCTATCCATTCTGCTCCAAAAAAGGATGCGGGCTGTGCGTGCGCCTCTGCGACATTTACGCAAGGATACCGACACCGACAAAAATGAACCCTCACCGAGCAATATAAGCTCCACTATATCTAAATCTATAAAATGAAGCATACTCACTTTGTAAGCGTTACAAAGAATCCTGGAAGACTGGGCAGGACTGCAGATGTGGAAAAGATCGGAGAGAAACTGCGGTTGTCGCCATATTGTTGCTGCTATCTTCCCCCTCAGTGCGAGCAGTTTCCCTGCATAATTGATGACTCTCAGCAGAATGTAAGGGAGTGTCGGCGAGTGCGTTTCGTCAAATCCTAAAGGTCATTTAGGCCTGCAGCCCGTAAAAGCCCCCAGTGAACGCCTCTTGACCAAAAAGGGGGGCTTCGAGGAGGAGACTGCGTGAGAAAAGCTGCGCACGGTTTTCTATGCGTTGACTAAATATGTGGAGAGTTTAGTGCACAAATGTAGCGCTGTCAAGCTGTGGGCTTCGCTTTGGTGAAGGCCGGTGCCTGCCCAACACTGAAAAGAAGACTGTTAATACACATAACATCATTACTCATTTAAAGATCCGTCCAATATATGCAAAATCGTTATCTACTCCTAAATGCCACTACACTTAATGCTGACAGTTAATTTTATCAATTGCCTCTTTATCTAATGCTTGCTCTCGCCTCTCATCAGCCGCACCAATTAATATGGAAATAAGAGCCTGATGTGCCCACCTGCC
Organism: Boleophthalmus pectinirostris; assembly: GCF_026225935.1. Classification (NCBI taxonomy): domain Eukaryota; kingdom Metazoa; phylum Chordata; class Actinopteri; order Gobiiformes; family Gobiidae; genus Boleophthalmus; species Boleophthalmus pectinirostris. Next base: position 26,532,244 of record NW_026571515.1, read on the forward strand.
CCCTGCTCGTGCCTTTTGTTGTTATGTAATGTGTGGGAATCAATCCAACTGGACTCAAGTTAGCTTAATGAAATGAACATAAGAACAGAAGATAGCACCTGCTCGTCTTTTGTCTTCAACTGTCACTTTTGACGTACAGCACGCGGGCGTGACGTCACTTTCTGAACTAGGTGCATTTGTTTGTATTTGGTTTGAAAAATGCAAAACTCAACTGACGGCACACGCTTAAAACGAGATGAAATTGTTCATATTTGTGGTTCTTTTGACGGCAACGATTTTGCCATTAGATGCTGCCTACAACGGGAGCAATGGTGAGTGAAGTCAGATTAAAACAACGACATGAGCAGCATGCTGACCAGTTAAGGTTTTTAACTTTACTTCTGTGGTCTAGACTGTGGGTTGCGGTTCCTGGTTGGCCCCCCAGTTGGTTCCAGGATTGTGGGGGGCCAGGAGGCTCTGTCAGGGTCCTGGCCTTGGCAGGTCAGTATCCAGCTCTTCAACATTCACTACTGTGGTGGTACCATCCTGAACCCTCTGTGGGTGCTGACCGCCGCCCACTGCTTCATCAAATATCTGTGAGTAAGACCATTTCAGAAACATTTTAACATCTCCTAATGCGCTACAACTATCTTTATGTTCTATTTCATAACATCTATAAATTGGAGTCTTCAGGCATTCTTTTCCTGGAAGCTCTAATCACGAAGGATCAATATATTTAAGATATAGAGATATATCTTATCTCACATGAAGATATCCTAATTTCTAACCCTGAGTCTCCCATCTTGTCCTTTTCTCATTATCAATGCCCCTCATGCTCATTACCTTACCACCATCTTGAAATATAAAGACATAAAGTCTTTATTTTTCATCACTTCAGCTCCTTTTTGAAACCTATATGTCAAAACAAAATGCTTCTATGCAATTGTTGGCACCTATAATAGATTTTTGTTTGTCCATTCAGTGAGATCAGCAGAAGACATTTCACTGTGGTGGGAGGGCTGACAACACTGTCTCAGCCCGGTGATCATGCACAGGTTCGCTACATCACAAGCATCAGGATTCACATGGAATACGATACAAAATCCTCAGACAATGATATGACTCTACTACGCTTGGACACTCCATGGTACTTCAATGACTACGTACACCCCATCTGCATCCCCAACAACACATCTGAAGAGGTCACACTCAACTTCACCCACTGCTTCATCTCGGGATGGGGCAGCACCTACTATGGAGGTTAGTCAGTCCATCAGCCCAAAGCTTTTAGTTTAAAGGATCACAGAGAATGCCTCACACCCATTATAATTTTCTTTTTTAAATTCAAATTGTATAATGTGTTAGATGGTAGAATAGGTGGTATGTACTAATTAAATAAAGCTGACATACATTATACATTAAGGACTGTCAAAAATCAATAACATCCTAACTTCTCTGCTATTCTTAAGAGCACATTGTTGTACACATTGACTTTTGGCAGGGTTTCGTGTGAACAGATTGCGGGAAGCAGAGGTGGAGCTGATTGACCAACGGACATGTAACCTGATCTACTTTTACCACGGCATGATCACTAACAACATGATCTGTGCTGGTTTGGAGAGTGGTGGGGTGGACACATGTCAGGTTTGGGATCTCATTTCATCACAGAGGAGAGTGTTTAAGTTAGGATGCCTGTGTGACGTGTGTTTGTTTGGGTGTTTGTGGTGTAGGGTGATAGCGGCGGGCCTCTACAGTGCTACAGCGAGGAGCAGGGGAGGTTCTACCAGCTGGGAGTGACCAGTTTTGGATATGAGTGCGGTCTCCCATTTAAGCCAGGGGTGTATGCACGGACCAGCAGGTACTCAGTCTGGATAAAGGTGACACAGGAGAGCTTAGCAAGTCCAAAGTTCAATACAAGTCAGGTGTGGGTCATCCTCAGTGTTGGACTAGTGCTGCTACAAATGGGATAATAAATTAAAAGTGTTTATCAATGTACAAAGCATGTATTTCACTGCATTTTTACAGGACCAACAAAAAGTGTGCTTAAAGTTGCTTAAAAATTTGCTACATAATTTTGGACATATAACATTACTGTATATGTTATTCTCCATTTCATATGGCTATGTTTTAAAATTCCTCAACAGCCCTTTAAGTTAAAATGTGATGTTACTCTCTCCCACTGCCCTTAGCCTGAACATTACAGTACAGTAAAATAGATAAAAGTGATGTCACATATTGGTGCACCAATCACAATACAGAATGGGAAGATTCCAAAATACTGTATGGGTATGGGTGTTGCCATGGTGATTCACTCAAAGTTTACTGCAACTGTTTTTGGTTAGAAAATGAGTACCCATCAATCTGTAAATTTAAATTATAAGTTTTAAATGTTGTAAAATACTAAGACAAAAAGAAAAACAATTATGAAAAAAATGAATAACATTTTCCAATTGTTATTGTTCAACTATTTGAAAATAATTGAGGTGCTTCCTCATCAATGATGAGCATCATTCAAAGCTTTCAGTTGTATTTAAATATGCCGTTTCCTGTGTATACCATGAAATATTTATGATGTTTACCTCAAGTCGAACACATGGAGCACATAAGGACTAGGGGTTAGCTACTCACTCTGTAAAAACTAACATACGTTTTTCAAAAATGTTAATATTTTGATTTGAGTCCATCCCAAACTGGCACAGAGCTTTTAGTGACATCATAGAAGAAACTACTTGTCCATTCAAAGCGGGTTGAGCGACACCTAGTGGACACACAGTGCAAATATTTGAACGCTTGCAAAATATAAAAATGACGCAAGAAACTTTGACAAAGCATCTTTTATTTGACATGAAACACATCCAAATGACAGTGACAGTGTCAAGTAAGACATGTTTTCGCACCAGTTCAGAGCGTCTTCGCTGCAGCTTGACTAATGCATAGTGATCGGATAGTCCTTGGTTTGAGGTATACATCGTGGGCCCTTGAGTTTTTGCGTGGAAAATCCCAATTTTATTACCTCACGTTGTGGACATTACATTTTGTGCTTAAAATAATATTGTAGCTTTCAAATGCGCACTGTTCTGCAACTTGACAGCTGAAAGTGTAATTGAAGAAAATTAGTGCACTGTATAGCAAGAAGTCACAAAAATGGAAAAAAAAAAAAAAAAAAGACCTTAGAATAGGACATTGGATGACCACTTTCGTGGATGAAGAATAGCACCAATGTCTATTGAAAAGGCTTTAAGGCCAACTGGAAATTATAAAACTTTATTTAAAATTGGAGTGAAACAGTAGCAACAAAGCATTATTACATGATGGCAGAAAAACAGCTTCACTTAGTTATGTGTACATTTGTCTAAAATAGAAAAAAATAAAAATAAATACTGGCTCATAAATTGCCAGCAACTGTCACAAAATGAAAAGTGGTTTATTAATAGTTGTATTAATTATAACAGAGAGATGTGCAGTTTAACAGAAAAAGACACTGTTTAAAATATATTAACTTCAAATTTTGGATGGAAAGACATAAAATACAGTGGAGGCGACATGTAAAACAGAAATTAACATAAAAATGGTTTAAAATCTGGGGACAAACCTTGCACCAGAGAACATTTAAAACCATATTGGGAAAAGTGCACATCTCTCCAACCTAAACAAAGTGAAACCTTTTTTGTTGTAATGAGTTAAACATAAAAAAAAAAACATTGTAGAAATAAATGCTGTCAAGTATGAAACTATCAGTCAAGTTTATCATAGACACTTTCCCATGTACACATTAATACCAATAATACAGTTTTTGACCTAAGATACAGTATACAGCTGACATCCTTTACCCTTATCATAGGCCCCTTTAAGGATTTTAGAGACAACTTTTTCTGCCATATTCTTACACAGGTGGCTCTGACTGTTGTTCGTTTTCAAATGCAGTTATTCTTCTTCTTCAGTGTTACAGACATTCAACAAGATTATGAAATGATCAAAGGCGCGTTCAAATAAAACAACACACTCCCTGCTCCCCATTTAAAATGTGATTTGGAGAGGCTGGTTTTGTATAGTTGCACAAATGTTACAGCCAGATATGTAAAAGTGATGGAGCTCCACGGGTTTAAGGCAAAAGACTGTGGAGTTTCCTTTATTTTTTCATAATTGAACAGTCCTTAATCCTAAATGTGACAAAGACGCAGCATAAAGGCACTATTCTGCCTCTTGGTGATCTACATATGATGCCGATACAGTAATATCACATACTGGAAAAGCTAGTGGCTCAAGATATGATGCATTACCCTTAGTAAACTAAAGTCAGATTTACGTGTTCCTGGGCTTTTTAGTATTTTTTCCAGCTGATGAATGTAGCCATTTAGCATAGCACAGCGTAGCACTAGCGCTAACATCAAGCCATACTTGGGATCTATCATTTGCTCTTTTGGGCCTCTATTTGACCAAGGCTGTGTCTGAAGTATTCATACTATTTATAGTTTTAACAATATAACACAATATAACCCCAATTTATGGAAGAATCTGTTGTTCGTCCAAACAAAACCAAAGAAAACCAAAGCAAATACGATTCTTGTAAATTCTTCTGATATAATCAGATGCAGGCATTCAGTAGCCTGGTGGATGTAATCACCAATTTGGATCATTTAATTCAGTTGAGGTTAAATAGTTTAATGTAATTGTAAAAACATTTCAGACAGCCTTTAATTGCACTCTTATTAGTACAGCTTAACAACATTGACTACATCTTCTCATCTTGAAACTGTTTTCTTTTAAAGAAATTAATTAGCACTATTACAATCATAAAAGCTATCTAACGGACGAACTCCTACTCACACATAAAGAAAAGATTTGCCTCAGAGCTCAGCGGTTGTTTTTCTTCATGTTGTATGAGACACATTCTGCGGGACGTAGCCAGTTTGTTACGGGATGAAGCCAAAGTGCCCCCGCTTTTGGGGAGGGTAGCACATCAGGCAGGTGATAATACTGACTGGACTGACCCTGGCTGGGGTGGGCTTGTGTGGATGCTGTGGGGGTATGTCCTCATCAGGTGCATGGGACATAGGTACAGGGGCTTTTAAAGTGCAACAGGAATAGGTCTGGTCCCCTCAGCAGGTGCAGTGGGACGTCCTACCGGTGAAGAACCAAGGATGGAGGAAACAAACAGGTGCATGGTTTGGCTTAAAACCAAGGAATGAAATCATAGTTGTCTAAGATGCATTAAAACGTCTTGAATAAAAATGGGAGCAATGAGAGAGATGACAGATGGAGACAGATTCCTTTCCTCTGACAGTACTGTCAGCCCCTCCCATCCCAAATCACCTGAACTGCAGAGGCGGAGCAGGTCAAAGCAACAGTTTTCGGAGGGAAGCCCACTCTCGCTGCTCCACTCTGCAGATGTGTGGTGTCCAAGGCCCTCCCTGTGTGCTCAGAGCCTGGCTCAGGTTTCTGCCTCTCTCTTTGAGGGCTGTTCACATGTTGTAGGCCACATAGATGGGGTCCAGTTGGTCTGCCAGGAAAGAGTCCCGTAGGTGCATGCGCTGCTTCTCACCTCTGGAGTTGATGGGAATGACCCCTGGGTCCACGATGACTACCACACCTACAATCAGGTGGTGCTCCTCCAAAACTACATTAGTGACCAGAGGCACCAAGTCCAAGGCCTCTTGCTCAGACCCGCTAAGCTCTGCCACCACCACCAGCAAGTTAGTCCATGTAAACACAGCACTGAGGGCAACAAGGCACACATTTAGAACCAATCTCTAAAGATATTTTGGTCCCAATCTACATCTCACTGACATTACTCACCTCTCTGCAATGCTGCGATGTGCTCGGGACACTGAAGTCTCAATGTCTATGGGGTGGTATCGCAGCCCTCTGAGCTCCAATGTTTCATCCAGGGAGCCCACCACAAACAAGGCATCATGACGATCTGCAAAGCAAGTTGTACATAAGACTGTTCATATAAGTGATAAAAATCAAACATAATCTTTTAAGGTATCCCTTTTTACATCTGCTCAGAGTGTAAGCGATGACCTCACCTCCGCTTGCATCCAACAGCTCGGTCCTCTTGATAAAGCCTAAATATCCTGTCCTGGCCCACACAGTCTGTGGATCTCCAAAGCTGAGTTTGGTGTTGAAGTGATCGGCCTGTAGATTTTCTTCTCCATAGATCGTGTAGTAACCACTGGCACTGTGAGCACTATTCACCCAGATCTAACAAAAAAAAAAAAAAAAAAAGTAAAAAAATTTAAATTCTCTTTCCATCTCTTTAAATAACAACAGCTGATAGTACATTGCCAAATATGCATCACAACTATGCAATAAAATGTATGCATGTGTTACAACATTTATTTTGTGTACAATAGCAATTCAGTGTTTTACAACATTGAATTAACTTACAATTGCACACAATGTAGTTTTAAGTTCTTACCTCTCCAAGATGTGAGTCTCCTAGTGGGCCTCGGGTCTCTGGGTTCACAATGATTACCCTGACTCCAGGAAGGATCTAAAGTAAGACACATTTTGCACAGTTTTAACTACAAGCACAAACCTACTACTGACTATTGCATTCTCCTTGTGTATGGGCAGTTCTACAGTCACACAAATGAGCCACAAGTCAATAATCAATACGCACTGTGCCTGACTCCATGAGCGGAAGACTCTGTGGCGCCCCTCGCTCTACCAGTCTCACCCTGAAGGAGACACATACATAGACCACAGTGTTAGACCAATACAGCATGTCGCCATCTATGTATGGTGATGTGCAAAGGACTTACCTGTCATGCCGTAGTGACTTCATATCTACATAGACCGTAGAGGGGTCGGGTCCAGAAGTGCCCTAAGCAGAATAAGAAAACCATCATTTATCATCCTAAATTTAAGTCTTGTAAAATGTTAACACAGAATTTATGAAGTTATGTTAACAGCTGTCCTATAGACTAGGCACAAAGTGTAACTGATTAACTATGGTGTCCCACTTATACCAGTAAGGACTTTAATTCTAAACCAGTCCTTCTAATACTGACCTGTAGGCATATTGCCAGGTTGACTCTGGATCCAAAGGCAGTGCTCACAGCCCGAGATGAAAGGCCCAAGTCTTTGAAGAGTTTTGAGAAAGACATGGAGAGGCCCAGACGGGGGCGCTCTTCTGCTATCACCACACAGCTCCGTACACAGGACAGATTCACTCCTCGCGTCTGGGGACAATAGAAACATTCATATAAACACTTTGGCCCCTAATTTCTCAATTTGCCAAAATGTACACAAACAAAAGATGATCTGGTGTAGCAGAAACAAACCCAAATCTTTTGCGAAAACCATGAATCATGAAAACCATATTTTGTAGTTTTATTTGCAACATTGACTATGTTAGCAGCTGGTTTGTTTAACCTTCAGTATCTCGGTTTGTGTGCCCAGTCCTTTTGTACAGAGCTCCATGACAGAGTAGGAGCAGAACGTGTCTCTGATCTTGTATTGACTCAAAGTGCTCAGCCACAAAGGCAGCGAACTCTCCAGCTCCAGAGGAGGGATAAGGATGGACTGGTGACCTGAGTAAACGCTGAAAGAAAGCATGAAAATATAAAACAATTAATTACAAAAAGTATGAACCTAAAAATAGACCATATGTAATGCAGTCCTGAATATTAGTGAGTGTTACCTGGAGAGGCACCATAAAACAAAGCCAAGGCCACAGTACGGGTCGAGGCAGATGGCTATTTGGCGAGAGGAGTAGAGCTCACACTGCAACTTAATAGAGCGGCAAAGAGTACTGATCGCCGCATGGGACATCTGTTAAACCAAGACCCAAAATATCACAGGATATTCACACACAGACACACATGCTTCAGACTGTATGTGAACAATGTAATAATCTGTACCTTGACCCCAGTCAGCATCCCTGTGGTGGACACGCTGAAGTCCAGGTAGGCGAGCATCTCGGCGGTGGGCGGTTTGTAGATGCTTGGGGGCCTCTTCCTAGGAAGATCATCTGCAAGTGGGCAAGAATGTGATTAATGCACAGGTTTTAGGCAATTATCTGAGAAACAGAAGATTTCTTTGCTACATGCTAAAGATACAGAAATTGAAAAAAGAACTCTGATGACCCCCTGTGGTTTAAAGTGGATATTCAGGTTTTGACCTTGGTTTTGTCTGTGTTTAGCAGACTGTAATGATAAATTTCCATTACCAGTAGCTTTAATGTTATTATGTATAGACCTGTATCAATGATGGTGGGCCACGTCTTGATGTTGACGCTGGCAGCTGCTTCCCTCGACCTGAGGATCCTCATGAGAGGCTGAGTGGTGAGGATGCATGCAGCTTTGCTCACCTGTAAAAACACAAAGACATTTTTAAGTACATCATTTCAGACAAAGTGGGTGTATTTATACTGTACTTTGTGTAAGTGACTCACATCAATGATCATGCGAACAGTGGGGAGAGTAGCAGCCAGGTTTTGTGGATGGGGCGGTCTGACAGTCACAGGGATGACCCCTGCGTACAGGCACCCATAAAAGGCAGCAATCAGGTCAATACCTGCAGGAGTTATAGAAACACAAGAGGAGAAATGGGACTTGCAATAAGCTGTATTCTTGGGTTTTTATTTTTGTTTGTGAATGCGAGTATGTGTGCATCTGTACCTGGGGGATATAGCAGCACCACATTGTCTCCTGTGTTAAGGCCTCCTCTCTCCAATAAAGTGGCTGTGATCTTCTCTGCTCTCTTGTGAAGCTGGGCACAGGTGGCTGTGCACACTGCCACCCCCTATAGACAAAAACACAGAGTAGCATCTTCAATATTGTTTCTTTGATAGAGAAATTAGTTAAGAATGGGTCATACAAATACATTCAGTTATTTAGACATTGAAGTTTACCTTAGCATTAAGAAGCACATACAGAACATGGTCGGGGTCAGCTTGTGCTCTCCACTGCAGTGCTTCTGACAGAAACTGGTGCTGCAAACAGCAAACTAAATGTTATACAAAAGCTCTATATATTCAGAAAGAATGCAATTCATAAATAAATGTATCTATACATTTGAGACCATCTACCACTGTAAATGTCTTTTTTATCAAAATCTCAGTTGTAACTTTTAGGCAAGAATTTCACACGACACTCTGACTTGTTGACCTCTTGCTCTGAGCACACAAGTGCTGAGAGCGCAGCATCATGCTGGGAGCATCTGCACCTGGCAGGGGGTCAATTGGACCCAGTGTCAAACACTAACAAGAGACAGACTCCTTAAACAAAGATTCTCTGCCTCATTGGGGCTTTTAAGAAAGTACTTTAAAATCTGTGTGAATCATATTTAAATACTGGTATACTAATATGCTATTATGTTGACTTTTATTAATAATCTACCCAATTCCACATTTATTGCTATACAAACAATCATACAAGTCAAGATTTATACAAGATATATAGTTCCAACAAATATAAACAATGGCATTACATGCATGCACATTAAGTTATTAGACTTGTGCAATTCACCTACTTGCTATAGTGTACTGTTGTTGATATACAGAAAACTAGGATGGTGCCATATTAGTAAATTATACACTTATGTACAGTACAGAAACTGCACGGTCCTTTCCAGAATCCGAACATAAAAAGATAACATTGATACATTATAAACACCATGAACAAAGAGCAGTGACAGACTGTAGGTGGTGCCCAGTCTCTGTGGCTTCATGCTGCTCAGAAGCTCATGCCAAACGAGGAGCGGCACAGAGACAGCAGCGGAGCACAGGGTTACACATCTGCACCAGGGACTGTGGAAGCAGCACTACACCAGCTACTCTTATATCAAATATGGCTAATCAAATATAGCACGTTCAAACTAAGAATTGAACAAAAACATATCTTATAGTGCTGCTCTCAAAAACACAAAAAACACAGCTGCTAAATCACATTAGACAGAAGAGAAGCAGAGAGTACGGCCAGAGCCTTACCATCATTGTGGGCCACATACTGAGCTACAGCCCAAATCAGACAGAATACAAGATTACCACCAATCTACCAATCAGTAAATGGTCTAACATTCACAAATAGTTTAGTAGTAGTTGTGTGAAAGTATATAACTGCTGTAAGATATGAAAGAAATATGTTATTTAATATTTTAATTATGTTCAGAAACAGTGCAACATAACAAGTGGCACAAGAGCAGTACCTTTCGTATCAAGTCCTGGTCGTCCAACACGCCTAACTCTCGGCCCGTGGCCTGAGCAATGCGCTTCCCTGCCACCAGGTTCCCCACAAGCATCGAGGCAGGGCCAACGTCCACTGCACAAACATGGATGCATCATCACTGAGGTGTCACAATGGACAAACTTCATTTGTGGTTGAATAAAAGTCACTTTTTACCAGGCTGTTTCTGACGGGGCTTGGGCAGGTTGGTGACACAGGTGTGTGGGCACATGAGGATGTTACATGGATGAAGATTTCCATCCAGAAAGCTCTGCTTGGTCTCACAGATGTGGATGCCTCCCAGAGGGGTCTTTGGCAGAGTATTGGCAGGGACAAGTGCAAGGCAGTACAGGCCCACCTGATGGATGCTGTCGATGGCCTGAGGAGGAAAATGTGCTACTTCACAAAGTCGTCAACACTTTTAGTTTCAAAGTTTCTAAGGATTCTTCACCTGTAAAACTCGACTCATCCACTGGAAACTGTCCTCTTCACTGGCATCCGGTCTCTGCTCCGCTACAATCACTATTCTCTCATCATAAAACACCGTCACAGAGAACACGGCGATCCTGCACAGAATGCACCTCATTAAGGTGATGTTCGCATATGTTATGAATACTTAATGATATAATTAACCATAAATATTCACCTTCCCCTGTAAACTGTTTTAACAGGCTCTACAGCCAGAGCAGTGGCCACCAGGTCGTCTGCATTGTGCCGTCTCTTGCTCACCGATAGCAGCCCTTCTGTCTTTCCCACAACAAACACAAGACTTCCCTGAAAGATCAAAAACATAAACATCAGCTACTGTAGCACCTGTGAATCATAAACCTCCATATGTTTTTCTTACAGGTCCAACAAAGCCCAGCAGACCAGTGCGAGTGAAGGGCACCTCTCCTATCGGGGTCCCAGCCTGGTTCACTGGGATCACCTGTGAGTAAAGCAAGAGGATTAAACTGTGGACACAGTCAATAAAGATCACTGACATTTTGTAAAATGCTTAAACTAGTTTTAAACAAACCTCAAAAGTGTTCTTAGTGACCCCGGGCAGACCATAGTACATGGTGCCTCCAGCGCGAGAGTTGATCACAATTTCTCCAATTTCATCCGTTTTACACAACTGTGGAGGCCCATCAGGCTTTACTATGCACATAAGAGCTGCAGGACACAACACAGTGTATATGTTCACAAACAGCTGCTAAAAGCATACATTATTTTATAAGTAAATGTTGTACTGACCTCCAGGCATGATATGCCCCACGTCCTGCACAGTCAGGGCAGAGTTCTTGTCCTCTGTGTTGACTCTGATGACGCCATGGCTGAGCCCTCCCATCGACAGGATGGCACGCGCGGGAAGAGGAGCTCCACGCGCTCCAGGTCTGGGACAAAATACAGCGTTTTACAAGGCTGCTCTATTACAATTAAAACATCCTAAATCATCTGGGTTGACTACCTGCGGATGGCGACAGTAAGCGCCTCGGGCGAAGTGGCACATGGGCAGATGACTTCTGGCTTCAAGCCGTGAGATTGAAACACATTCAAGAAGGCATCACATGAGGACACAGACCCTGATGAAGAAGCAGACAGTTAATTATACTGGTGTAGGTAATGGATACTGGATAATTAGCATCTAAAGTGAGATGTGACTCACAGGGATTGGCTCCATCCGCTACTATGAGCATCCGTATGGAGGACAGGTTTGTGTCTTTTTGGTCCTTATGGGCCATCATGGCCCAGTGAAGGTCCCGGCACTTCACCAAGGCCACTCGTGCTACAGATTTACAAACAAAGTCATGTTACAAAACACAAAAGAGGCAGATACCAAAGGTGATGTGATTCAGTCTGTACCTTTGTGAATATGAACTCTCTGCACCCAGGACATGGGGCAGGCCTTCATAACGGCATATGGCACTGTGATGGTGTGGATTCGGTTCATGACACTCTGCATGAGACCACAAACATTTAGTTATAATCGCAGTGAAAAGGTCTGAATTAAGCTTATTTAAGACTTACTGTTAAAACACCATGCCATAGGCCCATATCCTTTTTACAGTCCAACACATTGACGAGTGTCTCCCCTGAAACAAATCCACGACAGGAAATAAAAATGTTACGGTTTGTTTATGGCTACACCAATGGTGTGTGCAGTCTCCGCTGACCTTCACAGTAATTGCAGGCCTGGGTGAGTGCTTGACAATGAGTCAACATGGCGATCTTTGAAACAGCGACTCCCATGACCGTCCCCTCCTTGGTTGCTTTGTACTGGTGTGAATGTGCAACAAAACATGTTATTTATTATTATTAATAGACAGTGCGTCACAACTGGTTAGTGAATTTTGTACCTCGATGTAGGCTGTGTCTGTATTGGCTGTGGGGATGTGAGGCTGCCAGTCTTTAGAGGGTTTGGTCAAGTACTTAGTATCTGTGACCACCCATTTCATCCTGGGCCATCCTGAAAATAAAATGAAAACACACGTTCTTAAAATACCAACGATGTAAAAAATAAATACTAAACCACCCACACAGCTATGGTAAATTACAGTGCTGTTTTAATGAGTGACCGTAATGGGGGTAATGACCAGGAGACAAGGCTGACCTTTGAACTGGACGATCTCTCCATTCTGTGTCTTGGGGAGTCCTTTGAGACACACTTCGCTGGTCAGAGCCAGACTCACCCCACAGCTGCCCAGCAGGAAGCCAATCTGCTGACTGCCTGCATCCTAAACACACAGAGAGGAAAAGGTCAGGAAGACTAGACACATGTGGCTACTGCCAGATATTCTTAATGGTCCAAGGTCCATCTGATCTATTAAGATTTTAACAGTCATATATTTTTAGAGCAGAGCATCTGTAATAAACCAAAATAGTATTAACTGAGGCTTTTGCATACATTTCTTTTTTTTATATGATTTTTTATGAGTGATTTTTAATATGCACTTTTATTTGATAATGTACAGTTTTAATAGTTTTATAGACACCTGTCTGGACAATGGCACCTCAATTGGCACAGGGATGACCTCAGCTAAAAGGCAGCCATAGAAAGCCACCCAGAACATGCCAGGGTCACTGTTTGGGTAAACCAACGCCACCTAGAAGAAAGGAATGTATTCTTACTTTATATCCACAAGTAAGTTTAAAATACAAAGATGGTCTCTCTTACCCGGTCCCCGGTCTGCAGGACAGGCTCTGCTTTTGTGCCAAGTTTGTTCAACAGTGTGTATGCCAGCTTTAGACTGCGACTCCAGAGTTTGCCTAAAGGGATAGCATACGGTCACATAAAATACTCTAATTAAGTAAGTACTCTAATACTGTTATAATGTGTTATGCTATAATTTTTGACATTATTAGGTGTATTAGATTAAAGTATTAGTTACAAACCGTATGTAAGTGTGTATAAAGGTTTCCCTGTAATGTCAAGGGCAGTCAGAGCAGGACTTTTTGCCTGTGTGGCACCCCAGCGGGCGAGGGCAGCCTGGAGAGCAGGGGGCCAGTTACTAACCACTCCGAGAGGCTCTCCTTTCACTGGGATGATCTGACGCCCCTCCGGCTTTGGGGTGTTGGGGTCAGGCTGAGGGACTGTGGAGTAATGGGGGGAGAAATGCAAGTTACAATACTGCAACAAAGATTTGTCTGGCAGATTTGAACAATTTAATTTCAATGCTGTCTTGTCCTTTAGCTTTTGTATAAAAATTAGTAAGGCAAAAGTTTTATATAATTATAAATCATGTTTCTAATCATGTTTTACCCTCAACTATTTCCTCTGAATCATCAAGGAAGAATTCACTGAGCGGAGGTCTTTTGGGTCGTTTAAGTGTGTTGAGGAGCTGCTGAATTTTAGTGGACACTCTGCTATTCACCGGCACACCTAGATACACATTATATAAAAGACAACAATTAGGAACATGGATAAACAAAATAACAGGCACATTCGTACACATGCAGCTCTATAGGATACTACATCTCATACAGACACTGGCAGGATTAGCAGAAGAAGGATTTGAAAAGGGAAATTTGTACTGGAGAGAGACACATAAGGGAACAATCTTTAAGAAATCACAAAAATATCTACTAATTCTACAACACCACGAGACACCAGATAGACAGACGTTAGATTGGAAAAAACAAGCTGATTTGGACTTCTTCAGCTTCCCTCCCCATAGCCCCGGACACGAATAGATTACCTTTTCTTTTTCCTTTTTTTAAATCAAACACGCACGGATTAACGGACCCAAAAGAAAGAAGACAAAACATTGGTCATTAGCAGTGAAATGAAAATGGATGTGAACTGGATGAATATGAGCAGGTCAGTAATCAAAATCAAATCAGCCCATGGATAGCACCACAGTACTGAAACACGATTCACTGGTAAACTCAAACTACAAAGCCATGCAAAAGTAAGATGTGAACCAGGACACAGGAGGCCCTGTACACACATCATAATCTAGTATTTTGGCTACTAACTACTAATAAAAACAGTAATTTAAGTTTGATGTTTTGACTGTACCATCAGCAGTATCCAACATGCTAGATCGACTCTGCCCCCGACTCATGCCCCGGACCGCAGGGGGCAAATCCACTCGTGAGCCTCTGTCCTGAGGAGTGGAGCTTGTCACATCTGGAGGAACACTGTTCTCTGAACAGACAGATAAAATACATGTTCGACGAATAAGACATTAATTCTGACACTTCGTTGAAGTATTATCAAGGCTTTCTAAATTGTTGTCAATTTCTAATTTACTTATTAATGTAAGCATGTTAAGTCTACATTTTGTATTGTCACTTTAGAGGCAATCCAAAAATGTTATTAAAATATAATATTATGGAAAGTAGTAGACAATGCTAGAGTTTGATGCGTTGGTATGGATGTGTCAGGTTGTGGTTAGTCTACCTATTCTTGTGTGTGCCAGTACATCTGCGAGCACAGAGGCAGCAGGCTGGAGTTGGGGTTGGGGCTGGCTCTTTGGCTCTCCATGGGAGAGGGTGGAGGAGGCGGAGGAGGAAGTGGAAGAGCTTTGGACGGAGCGGTTGATCCAGTAATCAGGACTCTGCAGACTCTGGGCCAGAGCAGCACTCAGAGCCGCCTTTCTGCGCAGAGAGCCCTCGTCCTCAGACGCAGACGATGTATCTGAGGAAGAGGAGGGTGTAACAGCCACGATAAACAATGTGATTAATGTGAACCTGCCCAGTGCTTTGTGAAGGCCTCTCACCTGGAGGAGTGCATGCGTCCATGGGAGACTGGACAAAGGCAGAGCGTCTTTTGGTTGGCATGGGCAGAGCCATCTTCTCCTCTTTGTGCTTAGCCAGAGCGGCCTGTACTGCCTCTGTGTGGATGTCTATGGACAAAAAAACACCACACATTAAATCAAGCCCAAGAGAGCTGAGGCTTACACACTTTATACTGGATTACACCATTAACATAAGAATAATAAGAGAATAATGAAGTTGCTTTGTCTACAATATTATTGTTGTGTGTTTTTTTTTTCAGTTTGCCGTGAAGTAAATATGGTAATCATGTTACAGAATATTAAAAATGTTACCTAAAATATCGAGTGTTTTGTACCTGATCGGTAGCGCTCGTCCCGGGCTCCCCCGCTGCGGTGGGCTCTGTGGTGTCTGGCTGCAGAGGAGGGGCCTGGGGCCTCAGGGCTGGGGTCTCCACTGTGGGCTGGGGACAACTGTACATCTGGGAGAGACAGCTCTGCATCTACAACAATCATGAGACAAAAGTCTCTCACCACATCTTGCAGACAGTGTATAAAACACACGTCAGTGTGCAGTCATGCATCAATATTGAACGTGACGCCTCTAAATGCCAAGTAAAATCGGAACATGTTCTTGATTGTGCCACTTATATTCAGACACTCAAGAGACTGAGCTACAGTTGTATTGTGATTTCATTCTGCCAGAGGAGCAGAAGCTTTAGATTAAAAACACTGCAATTAGAGATATTGGAACGCAATTGGCATTAGAACAAAAATGTTATTTGTTAATTAAGCTGCTCCTTAAGAATAAAATGCATGCATTTATTTTAACTAAACAATAACAATGTATCCAAAATACAGTTTGAAATAATTATGAATTATGTGATTGATTATATAACACAACAACTAAATATATTTTGTACAGTCAGAAACCAAAGCACATTGTGTATTTGTGGATAAGGAGGGCATGTCTTGAGTTTTGTCCACATTGTCAAAAGTAGTTTTCATTTTAATGTATTTTACCTGTCAGTCACTAGATGGCACTACAGAACCACAAACTGAGCTAATCAAACAGTTCAAAAGGAGTTTCCTCTTTGTTGGTGACATTTCCAAATCTTCCCTCTGCTCCATATGACTGTACAACGTCTGGGGGGAGTGTTTAATTGCAACATAACTCTATTACTATGTCATGAGTAATGTGTGTCTCAGTGTATTTCACCAATTGCACAACAGCGGCTCACTAAAGCACACAGAGCAGCAGAAAGTGAGTCAGGAGAGCTGGGCGGGTGCTGCAGCAGAACTGGTCTTACTTGGCAGCTGGGGGATGTAGGAGGCGAGCAGCTTGGCCCTCTTCTTCTCATAGCCCTTCTGTGTGATGTCACCTAAGAGGAGAGAGACACACCACACTGTTAATGTTTGTTTAGGATCAAGGTGGAAGTAAAAGATTAAAATACTACTATTTCTGCTGTCACTAACTGCTGTCACAACTACTATTATTTCCAAATGAATGTAATCCAATATGTTTATGTGTATTCTACCGCAACATGAATTATTTACATTCCTGTGTAGTTTCCTGACATGATGTCTAATGTCTTATGCTGTCTGTTAGCCCCCTATGAAGGCACTTGTCTTTGGTTAAACTGTACTGGTAACTTTGTGAATAATCTTTCACCCTCTGGCTGTAATTAAGACAAATACAAACATGCAAACCATTCATAGTCCCAGCTTTAGTTAATACATGAGCAGCATGAGGCCATGCCATAGTCATAATCCTCTTTGAACTAAATCTAGAGAGCATGTTGAGGGCTCAAAGCTATTACAACAACAGAGATAAAGCCATTGTTTCAGCTGGGTCTACACACATTTAGTGATCTTAAAACCCTCCTACAGTGCTCAAAATATGATTACCACAGATAATCTTGACAGGCACAGAACAATGGGCCAAAAGCTCTATCTTTTAGGGATGGAAAACAGAACGTGAGCCAATTTCACATGGGACTAACTCTACACAGTATCTCCCCAAATGTAGGGAGCAGCACCACCCCTTCCTCCCTGGCCTTGGTCTGGCAGGACTCCCACTCAAGGCAGAGTTTGTCGAGACAAAGTCCACTTAAACCCCCCCACCAGCCCAATGTATAAACACTACTGTTTACAGCAAGAGCAAGTTTAGATTGGGTTCAGCTTTACTTCAAATGCACATGTAACAAAGCATTGGCTTCTAACCGGAAATGAAAAACAGAATGATGAAACATTAATCAAATAAATATTGTTTTAAATGTTTTTAGTACACACACATTTGCAAAGCTTAGTTTAGGCAGGACATATTTTTGTAAGGTCAGAATATATCAAATTCAGCATTCATTTGATTGTCTCCCTCTGTATTAAATAATATTGGCCTATAGAATGTTGTGTTGTTATCTGAAACCCAGCACATGTGAACAATGCCTTGGATACACAAGCAGCTCCATAGCTACAATCACCCCCCTCCTCTCCCTCTGATAACACTGTGTGCTATGTCAAGTGCAAATGACCTAAAGGACTGTACAGGCTCAAAGCTCTGATACCTCCCCTGCACCTACTCTGCACCTCTGTACCGGCATGACCACGACATATCACAGGAAAACAAGAGGACTATCATAGACCTGAGGTGAGTGACGGTAAACAGAGGAGGAAGTGAGAGGGGCAGAACCTGATGTAAGCCATAACTATAGCAGAAAAAGAAGTCAGAGGTCAAAGATGAACTTTGGATGATTTGAGACAACAGTAGCAAACAGCTACAAGGAACAGGTGAGGAAAGGTGCTGCATACTGATGAGGACTGCAGACAAGCAGGGAGGCCAGTATAATAGATATTTGAAAACTATGTTTAAAAGTGTACTGATGGAGTTTTCTGGTGGAAGGTGGATTGTTCATAAAAAAATTATTTATTTGACTGGAATATTCTATAATAAGAGAACTTGTCTTTCACTTTTTGGACTCTCAAATTAAAATTACAGTATCAATAATTTTACAAAATATTGTGCAGCCTACTGACAAGGATCACAGGATATTAACATTTTATCTGTAGTACCTTGATTCACTGAAAATAAAAATTAAATAATCCTAGCCAATAACTAAATCTGTCAGCCAGTTTTGCATGTAATGCTGTTTTAATGGTAATCATAAGTATCTCATACATCCCCCTGACTTGTCCCACAAAAACTATGTAAAATGGGCCTGAGTCTGACACAAGTTCATTCTGAAGCACTGTACCATTTTACTGGTTAAACTGGATCAACAAAATATTCTGAGTTTTATAACAACACATCTTTGAGATCATTGCTTATTTGCAAACCCTCATTCTTCAGCATAATGTGCAGAGTGGGTTGTGAAGTATAATTTAAATCACAGATGAATGTGGTTATGAATTAGTTTCCAGGTGTTGATTATGATAAACCCTTGTCTGTAAAATGTCAGTATCAGAGCAGGGCTGAACACAGCACAGACAGAGGAGGAACACAGCCCTAGAGCATTCACAACTGAAATTATGAGAAAAGCAGAAGAGGGAGGGAGCGCAAGCCAGCCAACAAAACCAAGACAGGCCTCTTCAGTGAGAGCAGCGAGTGATTGGTGCTTTGTCATTCTGTTTAAAAAAGGGGGGTGTTCGGCCTCAGGCTTTCATGCATGGACTCACACAGAAAGAAACTCCCAACACTCCAAATAATGTCCTTTTTATGTGTTGCGTGCCTTCATAATGTGCGGATAAAAAGGCAAAGACAGGAGAGTACGGCAGTCGGAGCCAATGGGAGGCACTAGTGGAGAGGTTTTGTCAGGCCTGAGGAGCCCTGACCAGCACCAGGGTGGGGTACAGAGGGGATAATTAAAAGGAATACTTCAATTTCTATGGGGTATGTTTTAGCCAGTGAATTAAAATCACTGTTCTGCAGAGGTTGAAAAATATTCCTCACTTTGCTAACACATTCCTAGAATCCTACTTATTCACAGTGCTGAGTTTAAGCACTTTTCTAGCTTTTAGCAGTTTTGCCACCATGGTAATACTACAACTAGCATGCTACCAGCCCACCAGTGATATTTCTTGGTTTAAAGGTCCTATATTAGACAAAAGTGTATTCTTGTTGTGAATTTTAAGCCATGTTATAATGTTGTTACTGTGGTCCAAAGTAAGAAAAAATGACTTGATGAAGGCTTTTTGGAGAAACGTTATCTAAAAATAAAAATAAAAAATTGGACATTGGCCATCTGAGTGTGCTATGCATTTTTTCACTTTGATAATGCTTTTGCCTCATCTAAAACATACATGGAGTTGTGTTTTGTTTCATTCACATGTGTTTGAGTAACCATTTATTATTAGTCTGTCTAAATCTTCAAAGCTAAAAATGCTCTGGTGTCATGAAGCAGTAGTTTACAGCTACCTTGTAGCTTTTGTTCAGTATAGACTGGCAATTCCAGGCCTGAAATTATCCAAATGATTTTAGTGAAGGTGTATGGAGTGTACAAACACTGTGCACTTCTTGTATTGCTACATGACATCACAAGGTTGAACCAATTGTTTTCTGTTTGAGAGAACTCAACCTTAACATGCAGAGTTTGTGTGTTAAACATGTGTGGATGAAACAAAACACAACTCAAAAAACAAGTATGTTTTTTGATGAGGAAACAACATTACAACATAGATCAGAAAATGGTGTAATATGAGCCCTTTAAGTGCAGACATTCAAAAATGCATGTGTACTGCAGCAAGACAAATTTTACTTATTACAAAAAATTGGTGCCTCCTTTAAATAAAAACTACACGTTACATTTTGAACTCAACTTATTGAAAATACTGATACAATTTTCCATAATCAGTAGTTGCAATAATGCATAACAAAGAAGTAATTAAATGTAATGGTTTGCAGTGTGTTCAGTCCAGGGGTTCAATTATTACTGTGTAAATTATGCTATAGTCCCCAAAGCAAAAGTACAGTTTTAAAACACAGTGCAAAATATGCTCTGTTTGAGTACATACAGAAAACTGGTGATTCTAGATCCAAAATGTAGGTCATGAGGTCACTAGGTCATGGTTAAACTAGGACTAACACACTAAAGCCAGATTTAACTAGGTCTAAAAGGTTTTAAAGTAGATAAAAATGAAAATCACAAAGACCTTAGTATAAAGTAGACTGCATTTACAAAAGAAATATAGTTCAGAGTTGCAGACAAAACTAAATGACAAGACAATACACTGCATAGTATACACATTCTCTGTCATGGTTTCCCAAACAAATGCCCAGATATTTTTATTAAACCCATTCAACTCATTTAAATTACACTAAATAGACAGAAACATATAAAAAAAACTTTCAACTGATTCTGGAAAAGTGGGTCAAATGAATAAACAAACTGCTTCCCCTGCACTTAAATCTCAAATTAACTTTCTCATTGGTCCATCTGCAAATGCAGTTAGCTTGTGTTGTTCCTGTGGTCTCCCCTCTGCCTGTCTACTGTAATGGCATCTATCAATAAGCCCCATACAGAAGCTCCTAACTGTCCAGGCTTTAGCTCAACAGAGAAGTGGTTGTTTTGGTCTTAAGCATACAGAGTCTGGCACCAGAGACAGCTGCTATACTCCAGGAGCAGACTGCATGTTTTCAGAGCAAGAATGTGGTGTTTTGAATGGGTGCAAATATACACTAAGTTTGCTTCAGTGTGCTTTGTGAGGTCAGGGGACAGGATATGAGTGCTACCCCACCCTTTCTGTGCGTGCTCTGCCAAAAAGCCATGTCCTGGAGAGAGTTAGAGAGAGAAAGAGAGAGAGGGAGAGGAGGAATGTGCTGATTGGAGGAGGTCCTGCTGAAGTGAAGGAGCCAACTGGCCAGAGGGGTGTGAGCCCGGGGCCAAACGTGTCCCCGAGGTGCAGGGGGGAATGCGTCCCGTTTGTGGACACAGCTGGTGCAGGTTAAAATACTGTGATACTGTACAAACACACAGAGCCATGAAGAGTGGGGTTGGAGGATGTGTGTCAGTGTGTCAAACTGCTGTCCACCCAAAACAATATGTAATGGATACACTTTTGACATGCTAAACAAGGAAGTCAGGCAGCACTATGAATGTATCTGAGGTGTCATGATATTAGTTTTTCAGCTGTTTCCAATATTTGTGTCGATGTATGCAACTCATAACCATATTTGCTGACATCAAGACATTACAAACTCCAGGAAGCTCACAAATTGGAGGGAAGTTTTCACATTTAGTTTAACTGGGAGTGAATGCATTTTTTACGATGACTGTGTAAACATACAGCTTTCTCTAGCTCTTCTATTTTCAGTTTAACTCACCAGACAAGTCTGTTTAAAGAGACACATCTGATGGAGTTGTTTAGAATCCGGAGCAGTAATTGGCCTATAAGTTCAGCTCTTTTTCACCACAGACCCATAAGAGAGCAGTGTTGTCATTTTTCAGCAGTTATCTATTTGCAATGAAGGATTCAAATAAAGATTTATGGGTATTGGTTGCAGGTTACACAAAACAAAATATTGGCCTGTGCTGGAGATTTAAGGCTAATATCTTATGCTAAAAAGCCCAAATATTGGCCTATCATATGAGTTTATATATCTAGACTGGGGCCCTAAATATCAACACTAAACAGGCTAGATATCACGATATGACAACTGCCATGATACCATACAAAAAGCCTGGATATATTTTGCAGGTGATGCCAGGTTGTAGTGGGCAAAATAAAATGAAATAGAAAAGAAGTCTCAATTAAATCATACATTCTTAAAAAAAAAACTGATAAGCAGCATGGGAGCTAATATGATTTACTCAATAATTAAAATAATATTTCTTACAGCTGTCCCGATGCTTAATGCTAATGTCTGATTTAACACGGTTCTTTATATTTTTTCTGAGCAAACAATTCATGTTTTTGTAAACTCCTCAGTGACCCTGTACAGCTGCTGTTGACTCCTGACCTCAGCAGTGCTCTAGCTGTCAGCTGCAGCTTTCATAAATCTCCTGTATTTACATTTAAAAAGAGCTTTGGTGCCATTAAAATACAGGCGTTAATCTCCACAACGGAGCTGCCTTTTTAATCCCATATGATATGCACTGTGGTCATTTAGGTTATAGAAAAGTGCCACCATGAGTCATTTGAATTGTTGATTCAGAAATATCATCATAATGATCAACATGAAAATGTCCAAAATCACTCGAGCAGGAAAGTGATCCGTCTGCTGCAAATGATAAGTTTCTTGGAGATTGCAAAACAAAAGTACGTGAGGCAGAGATTTGGAGAGGGCCGTAATGGCAAAACCAAAGAAAGCACAAAGACATGGGCGAAAGATGTAAATAAAGATTATGCAGAAAAGGTCATTTAAAAGCTGCCATAACCTGCATGCAAAATGTTCACTTGATTAATAATTTTTTATTAGACTTTTAAATTCAAATCTGTAAAATCAGACATTAGCAATAAGAAGTGGGACATCTTTTAAAAACGCAACTGACTGGATTTATATAGAGTAACAACATCTTTCTATGATGCTGGTGTTGCAATACTTCATGGACAACAAAATGTTTCCAATGCAGGCAGATGACTTCATAGACACAAAATGCTGACACAAAACCAACTCAACCCAAACAGCGGTTAGTTCCTTCTTGTGATCTCTGATGTCATGTTGTTGTTGTTGTTTCCCAAACATCCATAATAAACTTCTTCACAGACTTTACTATGTCACAGCTGAATGCACGCATTTTCCTATGGCATTTCACTAACATACAGCATTAATATCATGTTTACTTGAATATGCTGTGACCTGTGTAACTTTACTGGTGTTGGGTATGCCACCTCTTTGGAATATTCCACAGAATGGCATTAAACCAATCCATATGTTTCAACATTTCATGAAAAAAAAAAAAAATAAAAAAAATCAATGGGCGTGGCCACCTCTCCACAGATCTGACCTGTAGTGTTCCCTGCTTGTCTCGATAAAGATAGACAACTATAATGCCATGTGCCATTACAAAACATTCTACTCAAAGTATCTATGTAGATGAGCAGATGTCCAACGCTCTGTCAGAAAATTTTAGTTCTGGCTTTATAATGCCAAGTGTCCACTAGTGTAAGAAAGGTGCAGCCTGTAGTGAGAGACTGGATACTGCTCCTGGTGGGGTCAGCGGGTGTTTGTAAAGAGGGCGGCTGACACCTGACGCTGCAGTGACCTGAAGCACGAGGCTCTCACAAACACAGGAACAATCAGATTAAGCCCCAAGTCCATTAAAGTGCATACTGTGAACTAACAGGCTTTAAGCATCAGCTGATCCCAGTGCGGACGGATTAACCACTAAACATGCATCTCCTATAGGCAATTCATCACACAAATAACTGCTATAACTGACCATGTCATCTGCTGTGGTTTGTCTTCACTTCTGTGGATTGAATGTGAACTAAAGATTAGCCTCTGAAAAGGAAGTGACATCACTCCTGTTACAAGGCAACTTCCTCTTTCCTCAAGGTTCCACTTCCTCCTCCAAAGGCACGATCATTCACATGTGATTTACAGGACCTTTTAAAAAATGTCTTTGAACACTAAGTGCATATGATCATACTTTACTGCTGCTGTTTTTATGACTGCTGGTTATCTCAATGAATGGGTTAATATATGTTTTTTTTAGATGCCGATAAGTGTGCAGACCCTCTCCAAGGAATTGATTGGCTCGATCTCACTGTGATCTAAGAATTTAATTATCCCCCTCTATAGAGCAGGAAAGCTATTTTATTACAAAGTCCCAAAAAACAGATTTCCAAAACAAAATCATGCTGTCATTTTTATTTTGGTTGACTTGGAATTCAAAAAATTATGAAATGGCATCAGACATGAAATGCTAAAGTCTATAATAACTGCTAATCTTTACAACTACAAGTCTGCATGTACTCCACAAAGAAACTTTTGTTTGGGACCAGCTCAACCACAAGTACAATGTGTTACAACCATTACTCTCGCAAAAGACAAAAGCTCCCCTCTGGTCTGAGAGAGGAGACAGGGTGAGAATAAACTATATGACCACAAAGTAAAAATACTGCGATAGAAAGCAATGGTGTGTGTATATTTATATGTAAATATATAGTTGAACACAGAGGCAGAGTGAAGAGGAACTAACGTCACCCACGGGAACTTATTTATAGAGCCATGAAGCCCAAACACAAAAACAACACAGCGCCTTTGGCAGGAAATGCAAATGACGGAGTGTGGCACCAAAGACCGCAGCATGGCACCTGGTCATTAGATAAAACTAAGAGCTCATTTAGCATAGGAATAGGAGAGCTAACACACTTTTACATCTCCAGAGAGTCTAAAAACTGCACTAAAAAACCCCATTGTTGACCACATACACAAAAGGTTGAGATCTGGTCTGGTGTGTGCAGAGACAAGTCCAACGGGCAGCAAGAGTCAGGTTGGCCTTGAGAGAGCTGTAATCATGAGCTCAGAGGATTTTGACAAAGACAATTTTGTGTATAAATAAAGGAAAACGGCTACATAGTTGAGAAAAGCAGAGGAGTGTTACTGAACTATTGTCCATATTGGAGACAACCATACAGGCTGCATTTCAGACTCAGAAGTATAAAAATACAAAACTTAAAACAGGTGTAATGCTTGGTACCATTATAGGATACTTAGGAGATATTAATGATATGTGATGGGAAATGTATTTAGTTCATTTTCAAGCAAAACATATCTACATACAGCCAGTTCCTATAAGAAATAGAAAGAGGCCACCTAGAAGCACAATATTCATAAGTTTACAATGTCAGATCTTAAAGCAACACTGCTTTTAGCCAAAATAATTTGACAAAAAAAAAATATATATATATATATATATATATGTATATATATTTTTTTAAAAATAAATTTTTGTGGCACTGAAATACATAATACAAAACACAAATTCTAAAGATTAGCATGAATAATACACATTTGTATAGTTTTTCCATTCAACCTTAGTACAAAGGTAACTGAGGACACATACACATCTGCTGGGCCTTCTGGTGTTGAAGTCAGGTTGAAATTCATTTAGCATTTTGAAATATAGGTCCACCCTCCTCCAGATAAAGGTCTGTATATAGTTTCAAAAATTTCACTTCTCACAGCGGCCCAAATGAGGAATGAGACAACACAGCCCAAAAATATAAACTACCTGACAGGCTCTCTCTTTAACGCTTCATCAAATCAGACGCCTGCTTCCTGGCTTCGCACAAAACACTCAGAACTTATTAGAGACGAAACAATTCACAAAGATTTTTCTACCAGGAGTCAGTACCAGTCTTTATAGTCCTCAACTGGAATCTCATTAAATGGTCAGCATTCTGAAAATGTATTTATGCCAAACAAATAAGCTGATGTTTGTCCAAACGTCTTAAGTGCAGACATTCAATTTAAAACAGTGGGAGAAGTGCCTGACTTCAGCCATTACTGCTATTGCATTGTACTGGTTTTGGCAGACACAGTGTTGAGCCAACTTCCTCTGACGGTCACTTCAGTTTTACTTCACCGCTCAAATGTATTAAGTTACTGGGAATAATCCTACTTTTCTGCTTTACAGTCAAAATATTTGTGAACTATGATTTTAAAAAGCCAAGTTTGCTTAACTAAGTGCGCCATATAATTTTTCTGCCATACGTGCTTGTCTCCATGGAGATGTGCTTGCTTTGCCTGGAATGTTTCACAGAATGGCATTAAACTTGTGAATTTTGCATTTATTTAATAACAGATGTTTTTAGCTGTCCAAAATAATGTAAAAAATAAAAGTATGCATTTGTACTCTGAGTTCGCTTGCCTCTCCAATGATCTGACCTGTAACATGACCTAGTGGCAGCACTTGCTTGTTTCCATGGAGATATAAATTGAATGTCATATTGTGGATTATTACAGGTAAAGTGATAATATATCCATAGAGACATGGAGGGGATGGCCTCTCTAGCAGAAAAATTACATGGATCATTAATGCAGCTAAATGTAATTTCTAACAAGAAGATTAAGACAGATACTATCTGACAAACTGTTAAATCAGTCAGACATGTCAGAGCTCTGAATCACCAGTTTACATTACACTTCTAATTGCACTGTAAGTGACTGAGGTGGGATAGTCTTTGGGATATACTAATGTTACAGGAATATAAACGCATCCGACTGAGCGCTTCACATGTGAATGATCACCTGCCCAGATTTAAAACAGACTGAAGACGTCAGAGCTCCGGTGAATCAGGCGAGTTTCTGTTGTGTGTTTTACGGCCCTCAGGCACTATCACTGTTTTATAGACATGTTACGTAGAGGTCCCTCTACGTTGGAGTCGAAAGTGAAAGTGCAACCAGTACAGGAAACCCCTTATGTTAAGCTTGGTTTAATCAATTACACTAATCAATCTCCTTTTTCATTGTAGTCCCACTCTTAAGAGAACAGAAACTTGCTAATAGGTTATGGCCACTGGTCGACAAATACTTGAATACTCAACTGAGGGAATGAATCACCTGATTAGCTTGTGAATTGCTTTAGATCTATAGGACATGTTTAAATGTTTTTTCTTCTGTAAATAAAAGAGAGAGTAACTCTGTGCACATATCAGTTTTAGACCCATGCCCATTGAAGACAAAATTTGTGAAATATTGTTTGGATTCCTGCTTTTGTTTTATTTTGGTCTTTTGTGTATTAAACTTAAATCTATTTGGAGATCTTGAAAAATTGCTTCAGTTAGAGACAGGTGCAGGGCTGGTGATATACTGTGGCTCACTCCACATTAATAACCTTAATGACATCTGCAGTGCGCTGGCTTTAATACACTTTAATGTGCTTTGATTCAGTCGGATACAGACTGGCAGCGGGCCAGGTTCTTCGAGCACAGGCTGGGTCACTGAAGGAGACACTTGAACCATAATTATGAACATTAGTTCCACCTCTGCTCCTCTCAATATGACACGGTGGAGAGGATCCATCATGAAGCAGGCTCCTGGAAAGCACAGCTAATCGTCCTATCAAGTACCTTTTTTTAAAATCTTATTTTTAATTTATTTGTTCAGATCATTCTTCACCAACAGGCCGCCAAGATCAATCGCAATCAAAACAATTGGTAACTTGGGAAGGCAGCTGTTATGTAGGCATTAGAATGTTTTCTGTTAAATTACATTTGGTTTTAAAACTTGCTAACACTATGTGACTTGTTTCTATTGGGATAGTGGCTACACAACAATGATGATTTCACATCAGTATACAGTTCACAGTGCACAAAAGCATTCACATCTGAAAAAAGATTTAAACAGATAAAATAAAACAAATTTATTTCAGAAGATCTCTGTAGATATTTATACTATATGTTAGATGTTATTATTTCAAAAATACTTAATATACAACATTCTATTATCTAAATAATTGTTTGTTTTGACTAAAATTGTGCAGCTCTAACATTCTGAAATGCATACACAATTTTTCCCATTCACACAGGAGATAATTGGTGGCCCCACATTGTCTAAAATAAACTGGATTGTATAATAGCATAACTTTGTTGCTCTTATTAAAGAGATTACACTGGTCAAATGTTTATAAATATAAATATATTAGGCAGTAAGTGACATTTAACTCCACAATTTGAGTGACATTAAATTATCCAAAAAATAATAATTTGAGCCATCACAGACTTAACAATATCTATGGGAAACACATAACATATTAGTTTAAGAGTTCATCTTTCAGTCTTCTCTCAAATGTTTAATGCAGCTGTTGTTTAAAAATGCACAGTTAACTGTGAAAACAAATCTAATCCACTAAACTGCAGTTAGCTCTTTTCCCAAAATCATTTATCCCTGCCCTCCAACCACAGTGTCGCTCCTCATGTTTTTGATTTATAAGTAAAGACTCCCTGTAGGACATGTGGATACACTGGTATGCGCTAAAGAAAAGCAGTTGACATTTGTAAGCCCTGGTTGTATTAAGTGTAGTCATCAGTGCACGTCTAAAGACCTGTTGAGTCGACTCTTCTCTCTGACCTAATTCTGCAGTTAAAGATCACTAAACAGCAGAGACTTTGATTAACACACACAGGAACACACACAGGGACGCACTGGCTGCTCCACTGCATGGCCGACCAGTGCTTCAGGATTGCTGGGAGACCGATTTGTGTTTAGCAGTGAGAGTGAAGGGGGAGTCGTGTTTCACGTGTGGGATGTCACAGAGCTGACCCTGAGTTCACAAAGCCTCGTACATCAGCCGTCCTGTCATCTGTGTGAGCTGGTCTGTGTTTAAATGCAGATGAGTAGAGAAAGATACTAATACATACTAGACTAAATAAAAATGTGTCCAAAATTAGCAGATAGACTAAAAGGACAACAATATGAAAAACAGTTTAATGTTCTTAGGCACCATTTTAGTACCGGTACTTTTTCACATCCAGAAATATAACAATATTTAGAATTAATACTATAAAATAGTTTGCATAATTGTCAAATAGCACTCTGAATTCTATGTATTTATTTTTTGTTAAGTTGCTTTGAGAAATGGATTACTTATTTTACAAAGACGTAAGCAGATTTTTACCACAACTGTGACATACAGTAGCCCTACATAAAACAATAAACTACATAGCTAATATAGAGCTAGCCCTATAACACAATGTGTATGTGTAAAAATTTTACTAAAAATATACTTTTCAACTTCTGTCATTTTGCACATAAAGACAGCTGTCTTAAGTCTCTAGATACTATTTTGTTGAATTAATGTGTATCTGCAGTCTGTGTACGGGGACTCTTCAGGACTGAGCCAGATGACACATGCTAACTGCTATTGTCTGACAGGTTAAAGAGAATATTAAGCAGAACAACGTCTTGTTAAATCAATATTAAGAGCTCATAAAATCACATGAAGGCTGCGGAGTCTGTGTCAGTGGTGCTGTAACCTATCCGGTCAGTCTCAGGGGCCTGACCCCCCACTGCCCAGTGCTAACACTCATTAAACCAGCTGTCATCACCTCCCAAATCTGCCTCTGCACCAAACCTGTGGCTCTAAGGGTTCGCGAGGGGCACTGTGAGGCAAAGGGTGCCAGAGAAACACAGATTTTAGTTGGAAAATAAGCTTTGTCAGGGTCAGACTAGAGCCAGAATAAACACATGCAGTGTCAGCAGTTGTTCCACTTGACATGCAGTTAGGAGCTGTAAGGTGAACTGTGAGGGAGGACTGTGTTAGCAACAAGACACCCGAAAACACAATACTGAGGAATGAGGGAAGCTTTAGGCTCTACTGACAAAAAATACACACACTGCAATGAGTAAATGGTCCAATATGGCTTTGCTTTTTTGCTATAAGGATTCCTACACAACATGTGTTAATTTAGGCTAGTTTAAAGTGTAAAATGCAAAGACAGCAAGTTATTTTTACTTTGACTGAATTTAACATAATATAAAAAGGGCAAATGTAACCTTTTTATATTGTTCTCTCTCCCTCTTCTCTCTCCCAGCAACAGTCAGTGACAAATAAGATCACATAAGTGAGCAACCTTTCTAACAAGAAAAGACCACAAAAAAAAAAAAAAAATTCAGACTAACTCACTCCAAACTAAATGTTCAAAATGCAAATATCAAGTGTCAAGAAAGAGATTTTGGGTTGGGTTTTGGGTTGATGATCGTTGAACTTTTCCAAAACAAATGAAACTTGAGAGACCACTTCCTTCACATCCTCAGAAAGCTCCAAATGATGATCTTAAGGTTCAGCATTGGACTTATAAATGATATCTGCACACAGTGTCAGAAGAAAAAAGACAGGGGCTTGAACATTTGAATTCTTCTCAGGATAAAACATTTTATGAATTGGTGGCACACAATGAAGGCTTTGAGGTCAATGGCACAATAGCTATGTTTCTTTGAACAGTTACTATCCACGTTGGTAACTTTAACAGCTATTAACAGCAATATTTGATCATCTGTAATGAAGGACCCTAAACAACATCAAGATTCAAGACTTCAGCTTCAAACCTCTAAGTAGAACAGCAGGATTTCTTTACAGTGTGAGAAACAGTGCCCCTCATTAATTTATTCTCAGACATTCATTTATTTATAATGTAACATGACATGGAACATGACAATATAATCTTGCCACATTTTAAATTAGCTCTGACATATACTGCACAGGTTCTCTGCTACAGTTTTACCAAAACTGAAACTGAAGACAACTTCCTCTGTAACTGTTGAAAATGCAACTATCAAAAGAAAAGGAAATTTGTTTTTTTTCCACTTGAATACTTCACATTATGGCACAAATGAAACAATGTAAACAGCCCATTGTAACTCCCCCTCAGGAAATAACTGAAGTAGTTATCAAAACATAAACGTTTTAATCAGGAGCTATAACAGTCAGACAGTACTTGCCCCAGAATAGGCCACACCCACCCACTGTGTTTTGATAGCCTTTGTCTCACCTCATTCTCTGGAGGTTCATATAACTACATGACTACAAAACAAGACAATGCACCCAATTTATTTCTACCAGCCTAAGTCCTGTGGGAGTTTTCCTGGCAACTACTCTCTCCTCTGGACACAACGTAAAGTTACAACAAAAATAAAATGTTCATTTATTTCAGGACAGGGCTAGTGGTGACTTAAGGGGTAGAGAAAGTCTTTGACCTTTTGGAAACTTTATTGTGTGAATACAGCAGGACCTGGGCGGCTGGTTTCCCATCATCCCTTCCTGTGACGCAGGACTGGGCACTCAGATGTGGTGACTAAAGCTGCAGATGCACATTTGTCTTTACACCATTATGACAAAAACCTGTGCCATGTCACTTTTTGGTGGCGGACTGGACATTTGTCTCCATGTTACTGCTTTACCTAATGCCATACTGTGGAGCATTCCGGGCAAAGCAATTACATCTGAAGACAAGCAGGTGACATACCCTGCATCACAAAAGTAATATAGTGAACTTTTAATATAGTACTAATCTTAAAACTGACTCATCTAGGTCTATACATACATGATCATACCTAGCCCACTACACAGCGTTCCAAATAAGTGAGCATGGGTGAGATTCTGCTCATTCGACTTCAGTTCTCTCTGCTGCAGCTGCTACTGTGAGAGGCTTGTCATTTTGGTATTAAAATGTTCGCTTTAGCCCACTCCATATAATCCTGTTTTTTTAAATTCACTATTTTGCCCATAAATCAAGATATGAACAATAACAACAGACTAATCATGTTTTTTCTTAGAGGTCGGTCCTGCTAGCAACAGGTTTGATTGACAGTATTGCCAAGTGTCCGTCACCTGCCAAATCCGCAGTGTGTCAAGGTGCGAGTACTTTCAACACCCTCACTCCTGATTTGCTCTTTGGTTGCTATGATACATGTGCTCTGAATTCCAAACATGGAGCTTAATGCCAAATTAGTCATTGTAACTGCTAGCATTTGGCGGAGTCCACTTCTATAGTCTATGGTTTATGGGTTATAAATGCATTCAATTCAATATAGTTAAGCAATATAGTAGTAGAAAAAGATCCTTGTCCAAAAGCTGATAGAAACAGTATTTTTAATAATTTATTTGTTTATGTGGAGCTGGGGAAATGTGTACATCTATAGTTTACTTCCCAGTTGTCACATCCTTGTAGACATAAACCTGCCTCTGCAAAGTGTTTTTAAAGAGACTAAGTCAAACCCAGGTTCAGGCGACTGAAGTCATACTGACAATTAGCACACCTATAGCAACTATCTGCATGACTTCAACAGCAGCACGTTTGCTCTGAAAAGGCCACTTTCCAACACCGCGCAGTATTTCACACACAACCCGCAACGCAGCCCTGACCCAAATGTCCTGTGTTTACCAGCCAGCTCTGATGTCCGGCCCCTCACACAGTTTGTGGTGACTCCTCGGAGAAGTGGGCTCTGCTTTTGTGTCAAAGAGATGCTTGTTCTCCCACTCCTCGGCCATGAAAGCCAATTGGTCTTGCCATCTAGGTCTATTTATATGCACAAAGGCATTCTTCAGCATTAGTGCAGTCACATGGCCCGGTGTGTATAGCCCACTGATAGATGGGAAAGACTCTTGCATTAGCGTTTGACAGCAACAAGGAAACACAACACAATGTCAGTAAAGCTGTTCAATATTAATGCATGGAGAAATGGACACAGAGATGGAAACAAACTAAATATGTCCAAGCAAAGTGCAGTTTCGATCAACCCACACGTGACAACCATTAACAAAATGGTTTCATCTATTATACTAGAGTTACAGCAGCAATGTTCAACATTACTATATATGACTCAAGTGCAGTCTGTAGATTACATTCTTGCAGTTATTGTACAATTAAGTCTGAAGAGGTACTGTATAGGCCACACTAGAGAATGGTATGAGTATAAAGACTCATTCATGAAATAGAGGTTCTCTATGTAACTTTTCAGGTGTGTGTTTGCCACCTGATCGTTTCTGTGGAGATTTAATTACTTTGCCTAGAATGAGCAAGAAGGTGAGCTCATCAGGTCTAGTTGCAGATCAGATCCATGGAGAAGCAATTCTGCTCACAGAAGCCCACCACACAATACACTATTTATTTTAGTTTTAAACCATTTTTAAATGTGCAACAAAAAAGTGCACACAACAGACACAAGGAGAATTGTATGAGATTTAAAATCTCCATCGCTAGATTACAGCATGATATGGCTGCAACCACAAGCTACAAAGCTGTGAGCGCACCTCACATCTGCTGTTTCCTGTCTAGAATAAAACCATTCTTAAGTGTTCAACATATCAGACTGCACTTCTAGTTTAGATGCAAGTCAAAACGAGTATTACTATTTGTGAAATGTGGTACAATACGTCAGATAAAAGATTTGTAATGTAAAGTTTGATGATAAAATACACAGGAAGTAGAGTTGTTATCGCTCATCTGCAGCTTCACCCTGCAGCCTGTGTGGATATAAACAGACACACACAAGCAACTATTCCCACCTTTTTACTTTTAAAGAAAGCTTCAAATGGGATCAATAGTACTGTTTTGTGGACTGTGTGTCATTTGGGGAGGACAAATTCTATGGATAATATGGATGAGATGCTGCAGTTTAAAAGTACAGTTTTACGAGAGTGTACAGTGAGTAAAACAGTCGCCTCATTATTTTTACTATTTCCTGAGTTTGTATCTTGTGCCTCTGTGTCTGATACTCAGGTTTATTGGCTAATGCAGTGGTGGTGTTTTCCTTTTATGATATGACAGAGCAGCTCAGAATCACACTGACATCACACAGCCTAAATCGGGCAAATTCTCTTGTACTGTGTGGCAGGCTTTAGATAACTAGTATTTTTTAGCAACAAAGCACCTGCAATTGAATAAAGGCAAACAATTCAGAATCCAGACAAAGCAATGGAGACAAGTACCGTAAGTAGAAAATCCTCCAACAGAAAACTGACATAGCGTACCTTTAAATATGTGAATCTAGGAAGCTCCACAAATCTCACTCACCATTTAGATTAGATAAACAATAAAACGGTGACTGCAGAAGTCACCTGAATTTAAAAATCTAGTGGTTTGGATGCAGTGACCTTGGTAACTTCGAAATCTGCAGGTGTTGCACAAGATAAGAAGTTTTATGCTTACAAAGAAATATTTGATTGTGCAGAGTACAAACTATACTGTACTTTTTAATCTAATCCCTAATATCGTCTGTGCCTTGTTTTGACATGCATCTGAACAAACGGCTCAGGTCAAACAGGACAAACCAAACTCAATAACTGCAGAGGAACAGAGATCTTGCACTTGCTGGAAATTATGTTTACCAAAGTACTGCTGCTGTTGAGCCAACTGTCATAAATGTGAGACAGACATACCACATCAAAGCAACACTCTCTACATACTGTTACACTGGCTATAGCCAGATCTAGAGATAAATCTAACTTGAGTTCTAATCTGCCCCTAGGCACAATGACAGCCTGAAGCCTAAAACCTACAAGTCCAGCAATGAGCCCCCTCTGTCCCATTGGATTAGATTGGATTAGACTACGTTTTAACCAGTTGCTTCCAAATATAGCTGGGGGATATGACAAAAATGTACCACAAGATTTTCCTCATGATGAGTGATCTTGGTTTTCAATTCAGTTTTATTTAGTTTTATTAAACACAAATAAAATGTCTTTCAAACTGTTCCAATATTAACTTCCTGAACTGATCTGGAGATAACCTACTGACAGCACTTCTCCAGCAATACAGTGGTATAGATAGAATGGTATATAGGTATAGTAAGAGTGGTATATAGATATCAACAACTCCCCCCAAATGGGCCCAGGTTTGGCAAAGTACTACTCTTACATTAAATACCAATAACATCTTGAGTTAACATTTATTTTTTACATGCTGAGTTTGAAAATAAGTACAATATGAAGGAAAAATGTGATCTGTAAATAATTTTTCATTGATAATATCAGTAGAAAATAGAAAACAAAGAAAAAGACTAAAGGACCATTTTCAAAACTGACATTTGTTCTGGATATTGAACAGTTCTACATAGAATTCACCATTGCCTATATTACACAAGACTGACTATAGTGAGCTTTAAGACATGGAATGTTTTCACCTCATCAAAAAGTTGTGTTGTGTTTTGTTTCATTCACAGATTAACCCTTTACCATTAGTCTATCTACATCTCCAAGCTCAAAATGCTCTGTTCCTTGTGATATCATGAAGCTGTAGTTTTCAAGTTAACAGCTACATTTGACTTTATGTTTAATAGAGATTGGAAATTCCAGGGCTGAAATCATCCAAATTATTCTAGTGAAAGTGTGTTTAAAAGCACAGTAGAACACTGTACATCTTGCACATTAGATCACAAAGTGGAACAGAGTATTTTCAGTTTGCAAACTAATATACAGGGTTTGTGTTAAATATTTGAATGAAAAAAAACTACAGGTATGGTTTTGATGAGGAAACAACTTTATAATATAGATCAGAGAATAGCAAACTATTGGGCCTCCAAAGTCTGAACTGCCTTCCAAACCATATGCTTTTACTGACATAGGATTGGGTGTAGACCTATCGATTAAAAAGACCAAAGCCATGATCATTTATCATCATTTAGAAATAACTGAATCTCCATCTTGATTGAACTTCCATTAATTGTGCATTCATGCCTCCCAGACATATTGAAGTTTTTGCAGATCTTAAAAATTGATTTAAGTCACATATCTTGCTTAAGGGATATATTGAGATCAACAGGTTCAAATGTGTCACAGCCAGGTCTCAAATGTATAAGGCTTTAATTATGAATGAGACCTCAGACCCGTGCTGTTGGCTGAGTTCATTCTTAACTTGGTGGTGAGTCAGAGTTTGTATGGCGCTCTGAAGCAGTAAACAGCCATGACTAAAACTGGTTCTCTCACTGTGGTGGTGCTTGGATGTGCCCTGGAGAAGAAGAAGACACACCTAATAACACTGAGTCACTGCTGCAGCCTCTTCACCAGCCCATAAACATGCTCTAGTTATCTGTTAAAGTCATAGACATGTTTACAGTTAGTGCTTTTAGCTCAAGTGGAGACTATGAGAGTGCTGCCCAAGTCACTGACGGCCAGTGACCAACATTGGAAAAAATACTTATAATATCAATATTGGCCAGTCAATTTTTACCTGTGCAGTGGAGTGGAGATGTCATGCCTAGAGCCCCAGTTATTGGGTATACCTATCTCAATCCTCTGTGCCCTCCTTTCCTAATTGTGCAGAATTATTTAAGATCTTGAAGTGAATAAAATTGAGATGTACCCGTCCACACAGACTGGGTAACGGGTGTCTCATATTTAAAAATAACATGTAAATAATGCAGCCCCCTACAGGCCTGGAGGGGGGACAGCACCACTCACACTCACTTTCACATTGACAAACATGTCCTGACACAGACACTCAGAGGAGACCTTTGCCAGAACTGTCCAACCATCTGCTTCGGCCTCAGGCTTTGGCTCTCCCAGATCTGGAGATGACCTACTGAGAGAACAATACAATAGAAGAATGGTATAGAGATATTTGACAATTAGCACTTTCAAATAAGCAACTCCTCACCAAATACACCCAGGGTTAAATAAGTTGCAACTCTTACATTAAAGTAGCATTGTGTAACTTTTCTGGTGGAGGGTCTGTCAAATGCTTTTCTCCGTGGAGATGTTCTTGCTTTGTCTGGAAAGTTTCAGAGTATGGCGTTAAACCTTTCTATCTTCATGGAGACCAAACCAAGACCAAGTCACAGGTCAGATCTGTGGAGAGGCAACCCCACTCACAGTCAGAATATTGTTTTTCTAGGTATTTTTGAGCTGTGAAAGCACTTGTAATTGAATAAATGCTATACTGTGGAACATTCCAGGCAGATCGTTGACATATCAACGGAAATAAGCAGGTGGCGGACCCCCAACCAAAAAGTTACATTGTTCTATTTGTTCTTAAAGATGCACTAAGAACAAATCTTGATTCTGTATGAAAAAAAGTGACTGTAAATCTATATCTATGGATATATACTGTGATTTCTCAATAAAAAATACAAACAAGCCCCTGTCATTATTTTTAGTTTGATGATCTGAAAATTATGAAAAAATACATCTGATTGGCACAAGGAAGACTGTAAATAGAGATTGGCAATATTTAACTTCAATTCAGTAATATTTTGTTTTATTAAAAACAAATTAAAATGTCTCTTTCTATGTTAATTTCCTGAACATAAACAATGCAAGCTTTTTATACGTGTCACTCAATACACAAACTTCCTCCCAAAGCTGAACTCTGTTCTATGCTTGATTAAAAATCCCTAAGCATATCAATGACAACTGATATGCTAAGAAATGTTAGAATCTAAATTCAAATTCCACTTTTTTTTTCAGTAATCTCCATTGTAGTTTAAAATGTCTGCAATAACCATGACCAATACAAAAACAACAAATTAATTAAGCATTAGCTGTGGTGGTCATTTGATTGAATGTATCTTTTATCAAACTTGATTTAGAATCCAAGACCAAAGGGAAATGTACGGCTCATTCAGCTAAAAGATTGGTTTCCTTCTATTCGATTTATCCCAATGTAGACACAGATTTAGATTTAGATCTTCGCACTAAAGCTTTAAATAAACTATTCACAGGCCATGGATGTTTGTGTAGTAGTGTCATTGTTCAAAGAGCTATGCTCTTATTATCATAAATTGTATGAATGGAGTCATTAACAAAAATACATTTGAGTGGAGGAGTGGGTGATATGAGAATGTATTCTTACAGTAGCTCAGAGCCAATAGGTTATGGCTGCCAAATATCGTCTGTCTATTCGAAATCACAATTTATTTTAGTGCAATTATCAAATCACAATCCCCTCAGCAAAGAACAAAATATCCTCTCTTTTCAAAGAGAAGCAATGTGAACCTAGTTTAGACCACTCCTGGAGTTGTTTACAATGCGCCCTCTGAACAGTGTAATCATAATTATAGACTTTATTATTAGCCTGTTGACATCTCCAAAGCTTTTACCTTTAGTTCAGTAGAGAGTACGCTATTCCAGGTCTAAAATCATCCAAATGATTCTAGTGAAGGTTTAGGGAGCACTTCCTGTATTACTATATGACATAACAAGCTGGAACAGTTTGAGAGGAAAAACTCAGCCTAAATATGCAGGATTTGTGTGGTAAACAAGTGTGAATGAAACAAAACACAACTCTGGGTATGTTTTTGATGAGTAAGCACTGTTATAACACAGATCAGAAAATAGTGTGATATGGGCCCATCCCTACTTGACTGATTATTTACAGATGAGAGCAAGTATATTAAATTCCATAAGACACCTCATCTGAATACCATAAAATATCTGACCTAAAAAACCCAAGCACTGATTACTAATAACCTCATGAAGTACACTGCTTCATCAGAGTGTCTTTAAAGTGAACCACAGTCATTACATGTTCATCTCCAAATATGAACAAATATTCGTCAAAACTCCACCCAAAACATCAGCTCCTTATCCTGTTCATTAATAATGCATGGACTAAGGAGATATGTTTTATACTGCTTGTTTTGCTGGGTCTCGTGAAATTACAGGCGTGTAGTGCCTGAGGGATGGGAGGTTTCAGCTGAAGCCCGTTTTAATTTGTGAACAAACAGAAAAAAAGGTCAGGTTTGGGGCAGTGCAATATCTCATGGCAGTGAGTGTTTAAAGACTTAAACTCAACTTAACCAATTTAGCATGAGGAAAATTAGGGGAAATACAAAATACATCCATTTTATAACAGGGCTGCAGTGTACAGTATATTGGAATTTTATCAAAACTGTATCAAAATCACAATATGATACAATTATTAAAATGCAAATTATACAATTTTGTAGGCATTAAAATGTCACCAATAACATTTTTTTTAATGGAAAACATGTTACAACTTAGTATTTTAGATCTCTACAAACATGTTCTGAATTGCATGGGAATTCTTGTATAACGGTTTGTATTTCGGTCTTCTCTCAAATATTATTGCTTCTAAATACATTTCAAATGTGAACTATGAACTGAACACTGATTTTAAACAATACACACAAATCTAATTTATAATGTATCTCATTCTTCCCCTCTATGGAAAAACCTATAAAAATCAATATAACACTGTATAGACTCTACAGAAACAGCCACTGAAATCCTGGTTACAGCCGTCCCATCATCAGGATTGTGTTTACAGTCCTGAGATGTCAACATTAAATTCCCATTAAAGTAGCACCATGGACATGACCTTTGACCCCCTGTCCCAGCAGAGGGTAGCCCTGTACACTCCACACGACATCACCTTCGTCACATCGGACCCGTCAAACCCAGGCCCCTCCCTCTCTTCCTTCAGAGGCCCAAACACAAAGCGCTGGTTCAAATGAATGGCCTAAATGACTAAAGCGGTCCAGACCAGCTCAAAGCTCCTCATTGTGTCCCCATGGTCACCGGGGGCTCGCACAACTCGCCTGTGTTTAAGAGGCCATTTGGCAGGCTTCTGTTCTGATCCGAGCAACGCAACAACAAGCATCTCCACTCGCTGTGAGGAGCGGGCAGTTATGGACTTGAGGCCTGAGGTAAAACAGCAGTGAAAGGGAGACTTAAGTGGATACATGAACTACTGTATGCACTGTGACAATACAATATGATGCTTAAACATAAGCAAATGCAAAAAGATATTCATTAAGCTCAGAAATAACAGAGCAGCATTTCAGAAGAACATAAAATTACTTTTCATATCACCAGAAAAACATTTACTGATGCATACAACTTATTGCAACATACCTTAAAGTAGTGAACTGCTTGGAATGTCATAACACATGACAGGAGTATTGACAGTCAAACACGTGTCCATGGGGGAGGAGAGAGAGACGTTTCCACAGACACTGGCATCTACTACTCTCATGTTCACACTAACACCATTGATTTTAAAATGGCATATACACTGAAAAACTGGCTATATTTTTAAGGTTTATCTTAACCATCAGCATCCCAAAGATATATATTGCAAGAAGATACCCCAACATCTTAATCTGAGAGAAGATTTCAACATAGGGTTGTCAAAACTATTGAAAATCAGATATTGACATTAAAACTAGTACCATAACTAATTTGGGCAAATATCAATTCTACAAAAGTCACATCCACAGGGCAGAAATGTGCCTTTCCTGAATAGCTTTAGAATGATCTTGACTTGA
This sequence comes from Boleophthalmus pectinirostris, assembly GCF_026225935.1. Lineage (NCBI taxonomy): Eukaryota > Metazoa > Chordata > Actinopteri > Gobiiformes > Gobiidae > Boleophthalmus > Boleophthalmus pectinirostris. The sequence goes on from NW_026571515.1 coordinate 26,572,260, forward strand.
GCTGTAGCACAACAAGTATAAGACCTATAGTCTTGTATACACCCATGGACCACTATGGAAATTACCTGTACGATTGAGGGATTAAACAGAAATAAGACCGTATGGTAACATAAAAGAAAGTACTATGATTTAATGTTGAAAATCAGATTCTGCTGTCTAAAGAGTTGTTGTATACAATTATCATTGTGGTATCAGTATAAAAATATAGTTTGAAATTATAGTACTGTTATGACACTATTTGGACATCCTGTATTTTTCTTGCCACCAGTCTCAGTGTAGCACCGTCCAACCAGAGACATTGGCCATTAGCCTTTTCAGCGCATCACGAGGGTCATTTGTTGAATGACAAACGCAGCAGATCATCATCACTGCGCAGTCAGGGCTCAGAGTGATTGGATTTGTCTGCTCAGTGTGAGGAATGTGGCCCAGGTGTCGCAGAGCTGCCACTGAAGCGCTGCTGAGTGGTCACACAGGAGGGGCCCGCAGCTGCTCGCTCTGAAGGGGTGGGACTGCACTGAGCTCCACTTCAGGGAATAACCAACATTTGTGAACACAGCAAATAGACACATCCATCACATTTGTTAAAAGGGTGGCATCTTATCTGAAGGGCATAAGAAAGACCCAGGTAAAAGTTGTAAAAAGAAATTTGTTCTTAATGATCTTCCTGGGAACAATACCCTACATAGAGGAGTTGAAGGGATGAAGTTGTATCTAAAGCTCAAAGCATAATATCACAGACTTTCTCTGGTGCTGATACAATATTTGTAGTAAAATTGAGAGGAGGAAATGATACTGTAGAGTAGAGATGCACTAATCCAGCTTTTTCAGTTCGGACAGCAATGTCGATTCTTTGGCTTTGAGCATCTACCGATCCCCGATATTAATACACAATCCCATGCACAAACAGTGTATGGTTAAAAATATATCCAAATATGCTTTGTTATTTATCATTTCAATCAACGACAGAACAGCTCAGTGAAAAGTTTAATGTTATAAGATGTTTTGGGGCAACATTGGCCAATAAATTGTCTTATTACACTAGTATACAGCCCAAAATGGGGTATCAGCTGAACTGATATCTTGAGACCAAAATCCGATCCACCAAAATATTCAATATCAGTGCCAATATCCAATACCTGTATGGTATCGGTGCATCCTTACTGTAGAGATGCCTGCAAAGCATTAAGATATAAAATGTTTAACAACAATTTCTTCTGCACTGATTACATTCTGAACACCAGAAAGTATTGAGATATAGCAATTCATCATATTGTAAGTCACACAGACATGACACACTGACATCACATTTGCCACATCACTAAAACCACACACTTGACCTGAATTGAGAGAGAGCAGTGTAATCTCTCTAACAAGAACCAAGACCTTTACAGACACTTTTAGCATGTTTGATGGATTACCAGAATACCATTTGAATATAATTATCAAAAAAATACTGAGACATATACATTTTTATCAGTATTATCCACCCCAGGGCTGTACCTAAATAACCTGTATTAAAAATGCAAGAGGTGGACAAACCATGATGTCTGTTGATGGTTTTTATGGTGGCTCTCACTGTACATTACTAGTCTGTTACTTGAGCCAACAATGTAATACATGTAATGTGAACATCTTGTCCACATTGCAAATGTCTCAGGCAGTTTGAATTGCCTTGGTTTTGCATCTGTCAAGTCACCTGTTGTCAAATGTGGTTAGTACACATGCTATTGCTTATTAAAGATACCTCACATAAAAAGATAACTGATGACTGACAAACTAGATAATTCAAGAGAAAGACTGTGAGAATTTGGCTAATGCACTGACTTAATAAGCAGCCCAGATTGTTCTACATATTAATTACAGTAATAACAGGCTTAACAGTGTACACCTTAGTAACCATTCTTATCACTGAGGCCAAACAGTGTGCTTTACAATGTTACCAGCGGCTGCATTTCATACCAGCCTACACCTTGGTACAACAGCAGACCAGATGAGTGTCCATTTTATCTCATAATTAGTCACAATGAGTCACTTACACAGCAATCATTCAATCTATTCACATTAACCCGAGCACTGAAGTCATGTACTGGACAAGAGCCGTGTCAAATAAGCGACCCCAGTATGAAACCTATTCACTCTATATGAGGCTAACATGCCCGTGATGACAGGAGAAGGGTCAAACTCTGATAGCAAGACCCTGCCTCTGGCCATTTTAGTCTGTCAAACCATACACCCAGTAAAGTCTTGGTCTAGACAAGAAATCCACGTTAATCTTTCGTATCTAACAAAGGAAAGTGCCGTTAAATGTGCGTTTAAAAAAACAAAAGCCAAGACACAAGCTAGAGGAAAAACAAAGGCAAGGATCTAAGCCTGTACAATGCTGCTTGTCATGCTCTGCTAGCTCTTTTGCACACATCCTGTATTAGCAAAGAATAAGCTAGGTCTTTCAGTCTGACGTGTGCCCTTACTGAAATGTGCACAAAGGAAAATCACATAAATAAAAGTGTTGATTTAGTGTAAGCCGGTGAGCCCAGACAGCTGAGATTCAACGCTAGATCTAGCATCCCCCTCCCCTCCTTTACCTTCAGACAGCTCCAGGTCCAACTCCGCCAATTGGTCCCTAACCTCTTTTGGCAGGGCGGACAAATCCACGCCGCGATCCGCCATGGCCGAACCGATAAACGCCTCTCCCGTCCGGGTCAGAAGGGGCTGTGTTCTTGGTGGGAAATGTGTAAAAATAAAAAATAAAAACGCCCTCCCTCACGACACAACCCAGGCATGAGAGTGGGAGAGACAGTCCATCCGCACGGCTTGCCCCTCCGCCATAATGGGAACACTCACCACAGCCGACGACCGCGGTCACGTGACTGCACTCGTCTTACCACACAAGCTCAACTGCAGCCCCCCCTGTCGGCGAGCTGGCGGAAGCACAGCACAGTTCAACAAAATGATATCTATGGTTAATACTCCTGTGAAAAAGTTTGAGAAAAGGACAAAATATATTAAATATATAATTATAATAATATAATAATATAATTATATTATAATTATTTTTTTTTTTTATTTTTTTTGCATAGACCTTTACACTATTCCTCAATATTTAATATTCTGGTCAAGGTTCAGCCGGTTAATTCATATTAAAATACTATGATAGTAATAGAGGTTAAGGCTGAACAAAGGCACATTAAAAGCCCTATATACATTGCTTTGTGTGTTATTTGATCATAAATGACGTATTGCTCCACACAGTATGTAGTAACTGCAGTACACTCAATACCATGCAGTGCAGTGAGGAGTCATTTGGACAGTGGAAAAATCATACCACATACCTAGTACTTATGTACATAGTATTACCTGAGAAAGGTCAGCCAAATATATATATAAAAACCTTCAGAATTAGTTTTTTTTTTTTTTTTTTTGGTTTTGGTTTTTTTTTTGCATATACCTTTATACTGTTCCTTCTATCTACACTTTGCTTAAAGTTGCAATATGTAATATTCTGGTCAAGATTCAGTCACCCGCTGGTCTCCATGGAGATGTTTTTTTTTTTTTTTTGTCTAGTTATTCCACAGTATGGCTTTAAGCTAGATGTCACAGCTCCAGAAGCAACCCCATTCTTAATAATGCATGTTATTTAAGGTCTTTCTGAGCAATTAAACACCTGTCATTGAAAAAAACAAAAAAACATCCACCTAAAACTTACATAGTGCCCCTTTAAAAGAGTCAGCAATAAAATAACCTTAACCTGTATGTCTTCTACAACATGACACTCAGAAGAAACACAAATATAGGATTTTATTATGTAGTTACTTTAAAACTGCAGCACTGTAAGTGTTCATATTAATCCACTTGGACATGCATCAAAAGTAAATATATTCATATAGTACAGATATGTACAGTACAATAACATGTTAAAGTCATCATCAGTCCATCAGGGAGTGTGAAAGAACACTAATACGCTACAACTGCAACTGCACAAGCTGCACTTTTTTTCTTTTCACAACATTCTAGTTAAAATATGCCAAAATGTAAGAACTGGCCAATTAAAATAAGTTAAACAGGGACTGTCTAGAAACTTTGCTTTTAGATGTTAAAAAATTTGAGAAAACATTATATGTATCACAAGGGATATGTAGCACATGGGAGAAAGCAAATCAATCTAATAAAACAAGACAAAAGGTGCCAGACAGTTACATAAAACAGATTAAAATGTCTCAAATGTTCATTTTATATGACAGTCACCTATGGGACACAAGCCTAATATACTGCCAACATCCCTATACAAGATTGGGGTCACCACTGCTTTTATCAAAGGTTAGTTTATAAAGTTAATAAGCAAATTCCCATCCATGTATACAGCTCACATACAAGATACAGAGGTAAATACACAATAGACAAATATAATGCATTTCATTAGTGCATCATGACATGCCCTTTTATGGACAGATGTTTATCACATTTATAATTTATCAGAATAACAAGGAACAGTTGGCAAGAACAAAACAGAACAGGGTTCTTGACTGAGAAATGCATAAACACATTGGTGGAATCTAAAAGTATTACTTATTCCCAACTGGCTCAATCTGCTGTCGTTCTAGGTCTCTCCAGCAGAGGACACAAGTGTCTGTATTTTAAGGCTCTGGCTAAAGTTAAATGGGATGCTTTAGGCACAAATGGACATTTAAGGCAATAGAGACCTGACTTAGGGAGTTTGTGTAACTGCATACAGCTGCATGACACTGAAACCTCTGATTTACAAATCTAATGGTTACATTTTACTCTCTGCTTTCATACATGCACCGGGCAGTCTTTGGAGGATTAGGTCTATGGCTTAGGTTGTGTTTGGTGGAGAGCCAAGTAGGGTTCAATGCAAGCAGCAAGAATATATAACCATCATTGGAAATGTAAAAATAAAAGGTATATTAAGTGTTGGGCAACATGCAAAATCAAATAATGAAATAATTTTACCAAACAGATTTTGAAGCAAAGGAAGAAGGTGTTCCCTTCTATGTAAAGATGTGCCTGTTAACTAAAACATAGCTGCACAAATTTCATCAAGTTTTATAACCAACTTTAGAAAGGTTACATGAAAGCAAAAAAACTAGTCAGAAATAAGTCTATGCTATGTTATGAGTTACACACAATTAATGTGTTGCACAGAACAGTTTTCATTTATTTTAAAATACTATGACAGTAATAGATGTTAAGGCTGAACAAAGGCACATTAAAAAGCCCTCTATACATTGCTTGGTGTGTTATTTGATCATAAATGACGTATTGCTCCACACAGTATGTAGTAACGGCAGTACACTCAATACAATGCAGTCCAGTGAGGAGTCATTTGGACAGAGGAGGAGGACAGACAAAGGGAATCAGGTGAAGGTTGGAGTCCAGCCCCTGTAGTTTATCGCAGAGTGAACAGGCGCTCTCTAAGTGTCAGTCCGTTACCAGAAGGCTGCTACTGAGCGGCCCACAGCGGGATGACCCCCCATGGGACAGAGCAGGCCGGGGGGCAGGGAGAAGTCGCTTAGCAGTCCTCAGCTCTGTTTCCATGAGGGACCAGCCCAGGCAGGGCCATAGGGGCAGTGCTCATCATCTGGCAGCAGACTGGGACTGTGCAGCCATGATGATATGGGAGGCGGCACTCTCGCGGTGCTGCTGCTGCCCCATTCCCGCCAGCACGGACATGGCCATGGCCTCCGCCGCGGCTCTGGAGCTCAGCCCGTTGTGGGTTGACGGGCTAGGTGCCAGTGAGCTGTGCTGGATCACTGGGGCAGGAGATCCTGTGGGCTCTGAACTGTCCTTAAGGCTCTCCTCAACTGCTACCAGTGAGAAAAATACATACAAAACGTTATTTTGTTGACAAAAATCTGGGAAACATCCTCAAACACAGAAACACAATAATGCAAACCGAATTAAAGTAGCACCTAAGTAGGCCGTCTTCTTCTGAAGCGTGGTCACAGGGCAGTCCTTGTGGGCCAGCAGCAGCTGCTTTAAATGAGCCACTTCGTTTCGCAACAGGGACACTTCATTCTGGTTTGATGGAAAAGAAAATAAGCAAATGAGTGCAAATTAAAATCCTTTTAGCAACATTTTTACTATAGTAAAAGACTAATGAGTTGAAACTGAAGGAGAACAAAGAATGTTAAATAAAAGATGTTGTTAGATATTGCTCTGACTTCTTTCTGACTTGGATAAGTTTGTGGACTCTGTGCCTAACTCACCGACAGAGACACGTTCAAAGAGCTGAGCTCCTCTGCCTTCTTCTCCAGAGAGCTGACCCACAGTTTGCGTTTCTGTCTGCAGCGCGATGCTGCAGCGCGGTTTCTCTCCAGGAAACGCTGCCTTCTCTCGTCTGGGTCATCGTCAGCCGTCCGCCGCCGGCGCCCCCCGGTGGGCTGAGCAGGAGACACCTGAAGAAAGACAGGACCGTGTTTGGAGAAAAACATGGTTATATAGTGAGAGGAGGAAGATAAAAGGAAGTTTGAGTCACAGTCTGGGGCTACCTGAGGTTGTGCTGGAGAGGGGGCATCTGGATGCTGGACCAGCAGCTGACTCTGCTCTGCCCTCTGAGGCACCATGGGACTGCTGCCCAAAGCCATCACTCCCATACTGTGTCCTGAAGGACTCTGCTGGGACAGTGCCGCCTTTAGCCGCTGAAAAGCAGTATATTATAATCAATGACACTTTTTGTATTAAACAGCACACTCCTTTGGTCTATCCTTCTATAATAAAACACTGCAGTGCAGCTGATGTTAAGTCAAGTCACCACAGTAATAATGACCTGGTGGCAGCAATAATAAAACCAAAGAAAAGTTAGAGCTAAATATGAATGTAACCAAACGCTTTTGCACAAGGTCAACTTAAACACTTGGGTAATCCCTGCACACAGCAGAAACAAATGAAGTGACTGGACTCAACACAAAGAGCTTTCAGGTTTTATCTGAAAAACTGTAGCAGTCCTGCAGAGCTGCTAACAGCACTATATCAGAGATTCAGTGTAAGGGTGGCACAGAGTAAAGAGTTAAATAAACTGCAGGTTACTGCAATAAAAAGTCATATGAGTAGAGAAGTGTGCAGAAGAGTGCAGGGCCGACAGAGGAGATAAAGGGAGCAGATAACAGGATAAATATAGAGGACTAATCAGGAGCTGACCATCTTGGCCTCTGAGTGGATGCTGTAGCCGGAGGGTGAGTTGGAGCCAGAGCTGCTGCCCCCTAGAGGAGGTCCAGGGATTCCAGGAATGTTGGGTACCATGCACATGGGTCGAGCAAGCTGAGCGACACAACACAACACAATAGTGAATTTATGGTTATTACTGTTTTACTTTATTACAGCACTGGCTGGTGTGAAATATTGTGTGTCTTACATTAATAACTGAGGGAATCGGCACAGGGCCAGGCAGTACAGGCACTGCTTGACCAGTGGGCAGCATCATCATGGGATAATGGCTGGTGGGAGATCTACACAAAAAAAATATAACATACAGCTTCTTTTTCAGAAAGACATTATATATGTCTAAGGCATTATATAGCTTGCTAAATTTGATACAATTTGAATTGTAGTATAAATAACAGAATGAAGCAAATTAACATTTAAAAAACAATACAATAAAAAAAAAACAATAAAAAAAAAATAAATAATAAAAAACATCAAAAGACTGAGCCTTCAGCCACTAATCCAATCATTGGTACAGTAAATTAAGATTTCTCTTACCCTAGAGTTCGATTTGAGGGCGGGGCCTGTGTGATGACAGAGGTCGGTGAGGGCATGGTGGGGTGAAGGGCATCGAAGCCCAGGTGGAGTGGCAGTGATCCGGGCCTCACTATCGTTGGGGTGGGAGCTGAACTCCTGGGAGGTGTGTCCTGGGCACAAAAATAAATAAAAAGGAATCAGAAGTTATCCATTATAAACATATTATGTTTTTTTCCCTGTTGTTTCAGTGATTACTTATTATTATCATATTACTATTATTAACTTATTAATTTAACTAATAAACTAACTGCCAATACAGAACAATAAAAAAATATCTCAAATATGAAATCCTCAAAATACAACTAAATTAATGATGTGTGAGAACGATTTTAAGTCCATTAATAGTTCATAGTAAATTTTGCAATATAATAGCAGGTGATGAAATAAGTATAGCATATATAATAAGACCTTAGGTTTAGCATATGACTCTCTCTGGTTGTCTGGTTTTGGAGAGATGGACTGAGGACTGCAGGGCGGCGAGGAGTCCACCTCCACAGGCAGTTCCTCCTTCACCTTGACTTCTGAAGGTGTCTGCAGAGTCATGTCCACTGCACCAGAGTTTGAAGATGGCTGCTGTAAGAAAAAAACACTTAAATTCTTTAGTCAAAACTAACACCGTACGAACCACCATCAACTTTAAAAGGGAAATGGGCACTACTTCTACATCCTAAGTGACTACAACATCAATTTAGTTAGTAATTTGTTTTCTTAAACCCTTGTGTGGTATGTACTAATCTGATTGTGCAGTTCACAGCAGCAGACATGGCTTATGTCCTTCTCCTCTGAAACTGGTGAAATATGTCTTATCTAGCACATTCATACACGTACATTTACATTATTTAATCCAAACGCTGAGGTTTGTGTATTAATGTATAGCCCATTCTCATCAAAAAGCACATTCATGGAGATTCAAGGAGAGTTAGAAAATACTGTTATTACCTCATTTAACCCAAAGGAGGAAGTAAAAACGAATGTATTTTTTTCTGAACAAAACTAGCCACAAACTTACAGTGTTTTTGGCTTTCTTGTCATCTTCGTCATGATCAAAGGAAGAGGCCAGCTCATTGAACAGCCCGACCTCTTCACAGTTCTTTAGGAAGCGAGTGGGAGTAGGTGTCTGGTCTGGCAAACGGAAACAACAGTGAGATGCTAACTATTCAAAATAATGTTTTCACACATGGATCACACTCAACATCCAATATAGAAACTCATGTTTGCATCTTCTGCTTTTACAGGCCTGTGGTGAGTGCAACCGTGACATAGCGTCTGTAAAGATAAGCAACAGGAAGATTCAAACTAACCTGCAATGATGACGGAGTCAGTCCGGGCTGGTCCAAACTTCAGCGTCATCTCATGTTTGTGTTTGTGCACAGCCAAGTGGTCCTCATTTGTGAATCTCTGAAACATTAGATTAAATATAGTCCCTTTAATATCTTGTATAGCGCTATTCAAGATATTGAAAGATAACAGGACAAACATAGACAAACAGATGAAAAGGTTATTGAAAGACGGTTTTAAAGTTGGGTTTTCCATGCCATGTCATGTCCAAAATTCCGTAATAGAGGCAAAATTCAATAAACCATAACAGATATTTAGTGATTAACTGACATCAGATCTAAAAGCTAATGTTTTTTAAATAAACAATGGTTTTGACTTTCTAGGGTATAAATGTCAGTTAAGATAGAAAAGATAATATTTTGTAGTTTCAGGATGTGATGAAGCCGTAGATAAAATAAAAACTATTGTGGGGTAAACATTTCATGATAGCATTTGTCCAGTGAAACCTAAAAATCAAGGTTTTGCTGTGGTAAGTCCCATTTATTTATATTATTATTTGATGTCTTGGTTCTCAAGACTACTATCCAGTTAGAGAGCAAAATAAGCCTCTCATTTGGGTTGCCATTTTCAACGTAGAAATCCATGTTGGTTTAACCCTTAAAGGATGCGTCCAAGGACCACAGCACCTGCAGCAAGTTATTAATGAGTGCCCATGCAACCTCTGCAGCTCGGGGTGGAAATTCTGGAGGCTCTGAACTTTAAGCTTTCATGAGGCACATACTGATACTCCATATACTGAGGAAAACATGTATGTGTCCTCTATAGGTTTAGGCACTGGCAATCCAGGTTCATATGTGATTGTAAAACCTTTTTAAAACAGTAAAAGTCCAGGCTACATACAGTTCCTTGAACAGTCTATATCAACATAAACTGTTCAGGAATTCAAAGGCTGCCTGACCTGAAAGAATAGCACAGAGTCTTAACCTAAATATCCCATTACAATTATCCCAGTCTGATAATCTCCATGATATGTATATTCATGTAGTCTTTCCTGTCCATTATGCGAGCACCCACAAAGAGAGAGCTGAGGTGTACTGTTCCTTGTGTCTTAAAGGCTTTGTATAGGCAGATCACAGCCCCAAGGCACCAACTCAGATTACTACTACACATAGATCACAATTACTACTGTGGACTGACACTTCACCGCACATGTAGTAACAAAAGCAAGACATGACATTATTGGTGAGACAGTTTGACAACTATGTAGTTTTTGTAGGCTAATAAAAATATAAAACAAATTTACAGACGATTTTAACCTAAATATCTTGTTGCAACAATAATATTTTTAATTATAAAAATATTTTAAAAGTACCACAACTGACAGTACGAAGCATTTCCATGAGAAATCTGAGCAGACTATGGAGGCACAAGTGATCATTATATGAATGAATGAATTTACTTTTTTAATATACTGTGTTTTTGTTTTTTTAATCTGTATTATCACCTATATCATACAATCAATTAATCTGATATTCTGTTTCATTTGGTGAGCATGTATTTAGACTGTGGGAGAAAATTAAGACAGTAGCACCATGGCACCACAGTGCTTCTTGATTTGACACATACTGGGTGAGGTGAATAGTTTGTCTAAAAGGATTATGGTTGCATATATACATAATGAATAAATGTCAATGTATTTAATAAGATAAGTCAAAAACCTATTTGGACTGGACAGCAAATTTACCTAAATATACTGTAATTATTGCAAAAGTTTTGAAGAATTATACTGTCTCTGCAAAAATAAATAAACAAATATATAAATAATATTTTACTCCTAACTTGCAGTATTAACTATTTTCTAATACATTTAATAAGTTAGTAAAGTAAATATCTTTTAATTAAAGGTGCATTGTGTAACTTTTCTGGAGGAGAGCCTGCCACCTGCTTGTCTCCATGATGCTGTGGCTTGGCATGGAAGGTTCCACAATATGGCATCAAACTACATTTAGGGTTGCACAAACACCACAATAAAATTGTGACTAAACTGGGACAAAACTCAAAAGTAAATGAACACTTATTGTGAGCAGACTTTCCTCTACACATATTTGAACCGTATGCCAAAATAGTTTACTGTAGTAATGAACTTTTAGGAGATTAAAATGATTAAGAGCTCTTCTGTCTCTTCTCTGGTTACTAATGATCAACCATTTCTCAGATTAAAATCCATCCATCTTTTCTGTGGACGTGGAGAGGTGGATGAGTCAAAGCAGGAGGAGGAACATGCTGGCCGTGGCGGTGGCCTATTCACCATTCCTGCAGACTATTTTGGGTCAGGCGCGCTGCTGTTGTGCGTTGTGTCGTGAAAGAGTGCAGTGGAAACAGTCAAGTGTCGAGCTGAATATTTATAGCAGCGTCAGGCAGCGCCATCACCTACACAACTCTGACAAACTATTGATTCACAAGGGAAATAACTTGGACACAGTAGCTCAGATAGTATAATATAAAATGTGCGTGGTATACTGGCAATGAGGATTAGCCTCCTGCACAATGGTGAATTCTGGATATCTCCGTACGGGACAGTGAAGTTGTTGCTAAGTGAGAGGGTAAGGGGAAGGGGTAAGGGTGAACAGGGGAGAAGGGGTGAGGAGGGGGTATCACACAGCTGCCAGAGTCTCACCACACGACGATCCCCGACATGTTTATACAACACTGGACACTCAAACAACGTCGGGCCACTGCCACTGACGGAGAGTGTGTCTGCAATCAACTGTCACTTTGTCCTGAAAAGCCTACACTGCTTTCACTGTCCACAACATGTGCAAAAATGTTACTAAATATATGCAGAGGATTCACCGGGAAAGAAATGGAGTAGAAATGGAGAGTAAGATGTTCAATCATGTCTATAATTTTCAATATTTTTAACCTTTAGGAGATGGTAGTAATAACTAAACAGGGATGATAAGAGAAATGTCACAATA